>NW_024037057.1:7124381-7861146 GCF_015706575.1 Patiria miniata
ACAAGAGAAAGTAAACCTGTTTTTAAAAACAGGAATGTACT
Source organism: Patiria miniata (assembly GCF_015706575.1). Lineage (NCBI taxonomy): Eukaryota > Metazoa > Echinodermata > Asteroidea > Valvatida > Asterinidae > Patiria > Patiria miniata. The sequence goes on from NW_024037057.1 coordinate 7,124,423, forward strand.
GAACTTACCATGTTATCTAGATATCTGTTCTGATCCCTCGTCTCCCCTTCAATGTCCATAGCGAGCTGCAGGATGAATTATCAAGACAAAAACTTGAATGATCTTATTGAGACATAAGTTAAAGTTGTAATGTGAACCTCACAGAATGGATCAATAAAATTACATTCAGAGTTTAGACTTCTCACCGATTTGAGTGTGGAGACTTTCGCCGACAGGCCTTCCTGCAGTCTGTTGTTCTCCGCCTCCAGCATATCTTCTGTGCCGGCGGCCCCGCCCCGCCCTGGAATCAAAACAGACACAATCCCACTGTGAACATGAGACACTCATTACTGTACAGCAGGTGGGGACGGGCTGAAGTCATCCGATGAAAACATCTATTTATTTGCACACCAGGTTTCATCAGTTGTCATGTGTTACCATTCAGCACTCCAGACTCAAGAACCATTGAGTTTCAAGAATATAGGTCTGGGAGCTAGATGTCCGCGCCCACTTTCAGTTTCAGACACTGAATTTTGGCCTATTTTTTAGTTTGTTAGAAAATTGAAATCCCTATACTAGAGGAAGAGGATTTTCTACATCGTGCTTGCCTTCAAACAACTTTTAGAATTGAAAGTAAGTGTCACCAACGATGTTTGTGTAACTTACAGAGAATTTTTTAGAGAACCATTTTTTGTTTTAATAGTAATAACGTAACCGGTATAGCTAATTTACAACGTAAATTAACTGGTTTATTGTGATTGATTGTGCGATCTTCTTATCTAATTCTACGGCAGAAACTGTTTCAGAAGTATCTGAAACGGTCTGTTAGACATTTACATTAGTTATTACAAACATGTAACCTAAAATGTCAGTTTTAAACAGAAAAACGTCTTGTGTACAAACCATTGCGCGACCGTCTTCCTCTGTCGTCCATTTTGATTGTTGACGTGTACGTGTTCGGATTTTGCTGTCTTGTTTTTCTAAAGGGGGCGACTACATTGCGTCAAAGGGAAGAGGTAATTATTTTTTATCAGAAACTTCCGATGGAAATTGTCTCCATTCCCACGCATGTCAAATTCAAGAAAACGCTATTAAGAGTGTATAACACTTGGTAAGTTTGCAAGAAAAGTGTATCTTACAAGACAAAGAGTTTATTTTTGTCCGGTTCACATGGAATGAGCAGATATCTATCCTAGCGCTTCACCTATTGGTGAAGGTGGAACAATCCATGTTGACATTAAGCTGGCCCCTTCGTGTTTATCACAGATTTGTCAGCTGATGACGAGTACCAGTTAAGTGTTTTGTAGCAGGTGGCCCAAAGCAAACGAGCAAAAATTTGCAGACGACAGACACGCATTGTCATCGAAATTGGAGGCACGTTCGGTAAGTCTCTTTCTCAAAATGGAGATCTAAACATTATTTTTACAAAGTGTGCCTTGTTAAATATTCTTGTGTATTAAAGAAGCAGTTGAATGCTATAGCAACTAGGGTTAAAACTTGACAGTCATGACAGTGCCTGCGAGTTTTTCGGGAAAATTGTGACGAAATGTTTAGCTGTCAAAATTCGTCAGCTAAGTTCTTTATGTTCTTGTTGAAGTTGTTCACTGTGCGCAGGGCAATGTAACTTGCGTGATGACTAATGCATTACGCATGGTGTTTTTTAGCGACCTTGCGAATTTTGCCTCAAAGAGTCAAAGGTTTTAAGTACTGCTCATTGTGTGCTTTACTGGGATGGGTAAAAAAAAATTTGCAAAAGAAAATCCCTTTAGTTCTAGTAAAGGCTATATACTTGCCTCTTTTCCATAAATTTGTTTGTGTTAGCAATAGCATTATTGTATTTTGTATGAAAAACTGGGCAATCCATTCCAATGGATTTTCTTGTATTTTTCTTTAGGGTTTAAGATGTTATTAATATTCTCTGTCAATCATCATTCCCAATGACATAAATTAATATCAGTGTGAATGACGATTGGAAGAGGATATAATTAATTATACAGTATCTAGGCACTTTAAAGCATGTTGTAAGATTGATGGTTTTTTTGTCCTCATATTATTTGTCTTAATAATATGAGTTTTTAAGTTTTGAATGCCGATGGTATTTATTGAATTTTCAACCACAGTAAATATCTCTTTTGGATGTAAAGCCAGCAGTTTTTTTGCACCAAATAAATTTTTTTAAAGTGATTTTACTTCATATTTGTATGCCTTCTCAGAGTGACAATCATGAAACTTTTTTTTTCTTGAATATACTTTTTAATTGACTGTGCCAATTTCATTCAAATTTCTTTTTCGCTCCAACAGGCACCTCTACTGAAAATTGACAAAACACACTTGCAAAATATGTGGCCAAAATACGGCATCTTCCCCTGAAGATTTTCAGGCACGGCAACTAACTGTCTTCAGCATTCAGCATTTGCATCAATTGGACTTTTGCTACATTAGTACTTCTTGTTGGGCCATCTTTCCTCCAATTCTGATATCAACATGGGACATTTTGTAGAACTTTTGCTGCTCTTCAGTTTGGCACTGGCTGGGCCAGTGTGCAGCTCAAACGACAGTCTTCCAAAGCATCCCAATTCACCAGGGTCCAAGGGTAGCAAAGGAAACAAGCTGGGACCGCAAGAAGACGGCTCCAAAGAAAGAACACAACCGGCTTTGTTTCGGTTATCGCACGATGGCTGGAGCCCCTGCCAAAGGCAAAACTTGACCTCCTGTGGACAAACGCTGAGAAACGTCAGTTGCATTTACGCGCCGGAAAGCAGACAGGTTCCTATGCATTTCTGCACCTCGTTAGTAGATTCCCAACCAATGTATCGGCCTTGTGGGTTTTGCCCGGAGGACTGCGCCATGACCGTTTGGTCGGCCTGGTCGGAATGCAGCTCCACGTGCTCACCGGCGACTAAGTTCCGGACCAGGAGGGTTCTGACCCCGCCCAGGCACGGCGGGCAGGAGTGCGGGGAGCTTGCGGAGAGGGAGGCCTGCTCAGAGTTGCCGGATTGTGAGGTCGAGGTCTTGGTGCCGATATACACCTGGAAGATTGGAGAATGGAGCAGCTGTAGACAGGTAAGATACCTAAGACTTTTGGGTTAAATTCCTAATTAAGTGAACATTAACTTTAAAAGGCACACTTGCAAGGAATCTTTACGAAGTCTCAATAATTCACCGATGCGGAGAAACGTCAAAGGCACACTTCCATGGGGCATCAAGTCAAAGTACACAATGTACAAATGCGTTGTCAGCTTAACCATTCTTAAGTAAAAGAAAGGCAAATTAAATTTCAATCTAGAGAAAACCTAAAAACTTCCAAGCTACAAAAACAAGCTAAGCTACAATCCTGCCAAAATTGTGCTGGGCCCCCAACCCCCCGGCCCCCGTTCAATGTTGTCTCTCATTGCGCGGTGTGTGCTCCATCAGCTGGAGAGAACAACATTGACCGGGGGAGCGGGGGAGTGGGTGACCGTGGCAGGCTCAGGAAGTGTCCCAACCATTTTGACCGGGATTGTGTACATATAAATCTATGTTCATGAACTTTGTACATATATCAAATGTTTACCCATTCTGTTTTTCTTATTGTAATCTGGAGTTTGTACAACATGTTTGTATTAAAAAGGAAAGAACTGTTTAATTTATTGCATAAGTTTGGGAGGATGTCCTGTTATTGTTATTGCATTTTCAGGTGTTTAATCAATTAGTCACAAATACTTCCTTAAAGGGAATATACATCATTTGCTTTGGCTGTAATTTTCAGAAATGGATGGAATTGGGGGGTTGGAAAAATAAAGCAAATATAGTTACACTGACTTTTTGGAGGTTTTGGGTTCGAAAATGCTATAAAAACCAAGAAAAACGATCATTTTCCTGTAGTCTGGTTCCTTGACTCCATATAAGAAGAAACAGAGCAGTTTACATACATTGGGGAATTGTAAGGTCAGGGAACCAGTCTAGCTGGCTCGTACCCGTTCATAGGTTTGTAATCAATTGCAAACAAGTGCAATGGTCCATTGGGGCCAGTATTTGAAAAAAAGCCAGTTGTTTCCAACGCTGATCTGCCGATCAGCGTTAGAAATTGATACAAAAATACCACTTTTCTTGAAAATGACAGTATACCAGGTGCCATAATTTTACAGGATGCTTTAGACTGTCATTTACCAACATCCTATTAAGGTATTTCGCAAAAACTTGGTAGTTTTATTTTTCGATGTTTGCAAATGTTGTATATTCCCTTTAACAGAAAATTTGTTGGTATTTCATGATTTTCATCTCAATGCAAATGACACTAGCCGAGAAGAAAGAAAAAAATCACGAATGATGCTGTGAATGAGTCATCACAGCTATGTCATCTTTCTGGAATCATCTCACACAAGTGTGCACTGCTCACTATATCGAACCCCCCCCCCCCCCCGGTCAATTTTCAAAGGGAAAAAATGTTACAGGCCAATATTTTAGTGTACATGTATGCATTTATGTAATATGACTAAGTTACATACATCAATTTGATGAGTGGATCTGAGGTAATATTGGAATCAAATGTATTAGTCACTCTCAGGCTGATAAAGGCATGGGAAAAGAACGCACACAGATGTGTAGGAAACGTGGAATTATAACATTTAATTAAGTATCAAAGGTAAAGTACATCAGTTGCAGCTATCCGAAAAGTAACCGACAAAGTTATTATTGAAAAGCTCAACTTGCTTTTAATTAAAGAAGATTTCAAAGTAAATGGCACTAAATTATTCCTTCTGGCATGCTCTCATTTTGAAGAAAACAATAAAAGAAGGTCATTTCCATGTCCAAAGATGTGCCTGAGGACAGATTTTTGGAAATTTCCCGACAACGTGAAATATATTACCAAGACCTAAACTGTCTTATTGCATTTGCAACAATCGTTCAATGTGTACATCCGCAAAAGGAAATATTGTCAAAGGAAATGTCGTTGTAGACAACTAAAACAATTTATAGTCTGAAAACACAGTGGGAGAGCAGGAAACGTGCACTGAATTATTAGTTCCTGTGTTTGTTTTAGCTCTGCTTCAAGGTCTTGGCCTGACACCCTTGACAAAGTTTGACTTGATTGTCTTTTATGAATATTAAAGTCTAAAAATAACTTTATTTGATCATCAATTCCATCCGGAGTTGTACCTTGAATTGCCCTGCACCTGTATGTATCTAATTTCAAAGTGGACATTTCTTTTATGACTGGACAAAAAATGTATAGATCTACTTGGCAGATTGGTTGATACAAAGTCCTAAAACAATAGGCCATAAAATTAACACAGAAGTTACTTGTTAAACAAATGGTTAACTCGAGGAGAACTTTCATAAGCAGAATGTGAAAGTATTAGGCCTAACTTTTAGTTTTTAAAGCAGACAATCAATTTAAGCTACCATTTTGGGCCATTTTTGGGATAATTGTTAGGTTTATTCAGAAACTTTTTTTTCAATTGAGTGAAAAAGTCTCAAATATTTGGTTTGGACTACCGGTAGAATATGGTATTTTTTGTCATCCATACTTCTATAATTTCCCTCGAAGTACTTAAATACAATGTATACTTGTACTTTGCAATAAGTAAACCGACACAGTTATTCAGAAACCCTTTTTTTTTCAATTGAGTGGAAAAGTCTCAAATATTTGGTTTGGACTACAGGAGATTGTGGGGTTTTTTTCATCCAAATTTCTTCAATTTCCCTCGAAATACATATATACATGTACATGTACACTAATATGTATTTCGAGGGAATTGAAGAAATTTGGATGAAAAAAACCCACAATCTCCTGTAGTCCGAACAAAATATTTGAGACTTTTGCACTCAATTGAAAAAAAAAAAAGGTTTCTGAATAACCTGTACTTTGCAATAAGTAAACTGACACAGTTATTCAAAAACACCTTTTTTTCAATAGTCTGAAATATTTGGTTTGGACTACTGGTAGATTTTGGTATTTTTTCGTCATCCAGACTTCTTTAATTTCCCTCGAAATACATGTTCACTAATACCATGTATACATGTACTTTGCAATAAGTAAACCGATCCTTTACAAACATATCCACCAAATAAATAAGCAGTCTTTTTTTTCACAGACCAGCCTTGAATACTTAAGATGCAAAAAAGCACAACACCGGGGGATCAGCCTTTGCGCCTGTGTGCACAGACTAAATAAGCTCAAAATCACAGCAATCCTATGTTGTGTCAATGGATGTTCAATCCACCATGCACGCAGGGGCTCAGCCTCGTCGTAAATCCCACACGGAATGCCGTTGTGTCCAAAACAAGAAAAGGGTTTGGGAACAATCGCTTTTAAGAAGGGACCGGTCGCAATATAGCAAACTGGTCCTTCTATGGCTTTGGGTTGTACATGGAGATTCGATTCGGATTGACAGGGGAGCTAACATGGCTAAGAGGGTTTTTTTGCTGCCCAAAATGTTAGCTTTAATGAAACAAGATTGTTAGATCGTCATAAAGTCAAACCATTGAGGCGTTAATCCTTTAGTGATTGGTTCAATTTGTTCTCCGAATAAGCTTTGGAAAAAGTAACTTAGCAACTTTCAGTGATGTCTGGGTTGAGCTTAAGTTGGCAAAACACCCCCCCCCCCCAAAAAAAAGGAAAAACACTAAAACAGGATGCCAAAGTTTTAGTATTTTGTGTTTTCCCTTCGTCGATGTGCAGTGTTTAAATTTATGAGCATATTTGAGAGCTTAAATGTGAAACCCTCCCAAAATATTTCGAAATCAACCAGGTCTTTTATCAATTGAAGTGTATAGACGATTTCAAAATTAGCATTGAAACAGAGAAAAAAAACATTCTTGCAGCAAAACGTAATGTTTTTGTTTTGCTGAAAGAACACTTACCTTTTTGTGATCAGTGGACAGAACTTTAAATGGGTGTTTAAATTTCCGCAACTTGAAAAGTACGTGAGTGATTTGAATGATTCTTGAACTAAAAGAAAGATTAGTCATTGGGCTTTCATATATCCTAGATTTTGAAAGTGCTACATGCAGAACTTCCTTAGAAAAATGGTCCTGCAATTTGGGTTTCCTTTTTTTTGTTACTCGCCCTGTATATTTAGTGTTCAGTCTTAGGTAATTTTCCTCCAAGGCAGCTTAGCATTCTGAGTTGTCATGATTGTCCCTGCAAAAAAAAAACACCAAAAACAAAAAAACCCCACTAATCCATGAAGACTGTGAAAGTATTATTTTAATGACAACTATGGTACATTTGTGTACTGTTCATATCCTTCAACTTCGTCATGATTTTATTTTGTCTGCCAGGCTTCTCAGCATGCTGCCAGTGGCTGCGGCCTCGGGCAGCGGTTTCGATCCATTTCCTGTGTGGACTCCCAAGGAGAAGTTGTCGACAATGATTTGTGCTCCCACGACCAGCAAGGTTGGTGTCATGTTCATTTATGACCACAATCGAAACTGCAATTAATACCATGTACATTGTAGTGGGGTCCAATTTTGTAAGATTTCCTTTTTTTTTTCTGTGTTTTTTTTTGTGGCTCCTAGCTTAATGTGTCTTGGGACAATTATGAATTTTTGAACAAACCAGGTTTACTTCAAATGTAAGATGTTCCTTTTTGGGGCTCCTATCTAAATGTGTTGTGGGAAAATTATGAATTTTTGAAGCAAAATTAAAAGTTGAACAATTTAAGCCAGCTTAACTGCAAATAATACCATGAAAACTTGGTCCAAGTTTGTAAGATTCCCTTTTTTTTTTTTTTGCTCCTAGGTAATGTGTCGTGGGAAAATTATGAATTTTTGAAGCAAAATTGAGGGTTGCACAAACCAGCTTAACATGGTAGAAGCAGTTTAGGTTCATAACATTAAATATTTTAAAGTCAGTCATAAGCCAATATGGCCCATCAGGTCGGTGTTTATTTCCTGTTTCAGTGACATGAAATGACTGTGAATATTTCTCTTTCCCTCCTGGATGGGATGCCAGTCCATCGCAGGTTACTCCCAAGCTAATGCCGGTACCCATTTATACTCCTGGGTGGAGGGAGGGGAGTTGGGGTAAAGTGGCATGCCCAAGGACACAACATATGGCCAGCTGCTGGATTCGAAACCTGACCCTCTGATCATGAGTCACAAACCAAAACCACTGGGCCAGAATCCCCCCGAAATGTTATCCGCCGAGTTGAAATTACTTTGGACTGTACATTCTACAGCAATCGTGGATTGTTTCAACACATTTTTCTACCACATGACAGCTCATAAAACACCTTTTCAAGTTCCTAATGTCAATTTTGGCTTACTGTTCTGTGATACACCCGTATCTGATTCAGATCCTCAGAAACGTGGGACCCAGCCCCCATCGGCCGAGACCTGCCCGGTCCCCTGCGACTGCCTGACCTCGCAGTGGTCGGCCTGGGGTGCCTGCTCCCAGACCTGCCGGTTACCAGCCCAGGCCACTAGTCCCCCGGTGCAGACCCGCACCAGGGAGATCGTGACCCTGCCTGAGAACGGCGGACTGCCGTGCCCGAGCCTGGAGGAACGCAAAGAGTGCGAGGGGGATCCACTACCGGACTGCCCGCGTTTTGAGTGGGTCGCTGAGGTTTGTGTTTTGATCACTTTGGCTTGTTTTTTTTTTTATTATGACTTTTCAAACCTCGTCTTAAGGAGATTTTTTAGTTCCCTGGTTTAGCTGACTCTACTCAGTGTTGGTCCAAGATCAAGGAACGTCAACTTAACATATTTAAATAAAATGCTGCCAAAGTTTAGAGTATATTAATTAGGTTTTGACGTGAGAGGCCAACAATTTCTTGTAGCCTGACTTGTGATTTGACTTGTGACTTAACTTCTGATGATCGTAACTACAACTCAAATGTCAAGTAAACCGCAGCTTCAAGTCCAGCTCCAGTCAATTTCTTTGTTTATCTTTATAATTAGTCTATATAATGTCACAAACTTGTGAGTAATCAGATTTGTTTGTCACCACATAATCAGGATTGGCAACCGTGCAGGTTATCGCCAGACAGTGATGGGACGTGCGGGGCAGGACGGCAGAAGCGGCAGGTGTACTGCATCCAGGAAGGAGACGCAGACCGCATCCCGGTCACGGCCGACAACTGCATCAACTCACGTAAGCTTAGATGTTGTCATTCTTAATATTCACCGTTTTTGTCGTGCAAACTTCTGTTTTCCACGGTAATGCTGTATTCCGTCCGTGGTTCTAACTTTGTACTTGGTTGTTTTCCTCCAGAAAACCTCAACGATGGAGTATAACTATAAGGTTTTAGTGATGAGAGTGGTCATGGTTTTAGTATTTTCCTAGGGTGAAGTTTTCCAATGATGCTCTAAAAACCAGGTGTTAAGGAGAATCGACGATGTATTGTGGTAGAAAATGGCCTACTTCAAAATCTACTTCAAAACTTCAGCATTTTAAGAGTAAGGCAAAGGAAAACATTTAATCCCCAACCCTGCCAGATGCAACACAGCTGCATCAGGTGTATAAGTCTTTGGGACCTTGCTGCATTGAGCCATCAATACCAGTGCATAAACGGCCAGTTCTGAGACAATGAGAGCTAATCCCATTGAACAATGCCACAGTTGTATCCTGCTGCATTCAGTGACCACGGACTCTGAGGCAGTTTGGTCGTTGGATGATGTGACACTGGGAAGGCTTCTCACTCAGACAAGTGTTGCATGTTGCATGGGCAGGGTTTCTGGGCAGTAAAACCCTGGAGGGTTAGCAGTTAATAGCGTGTCACTACAAAACCTTTAAACCTTCATTTTTCCGCAGCCGTCAACTCCACGAGCCTGGAGCCGCCGACCAAGCGAGCCTGCTGGGTGGACTGCCCCGTGGACTGCCAGCTAGGGGAGTGGCAGAACTGGTCACCTTGTTCCCAAAGCTGTGAGGAGGGGATCCAGGTGCGAGTCAGGGAGGTCCTGGTGCAGCCGGCCCACGGTGGGAAGGAGTGCGGACCGCTGGCTGAGGCCAAGGAGTGTGAATTCGTGGAGTGCTCCTGGTGGCACACATGTAAGATTTGCACAAAATTGATTTCGCTTAATAACAAAAAGAGATGTTTTTTATCCACTCACTGTTGAAAATCCAACTTAACTTTTTTGTTGTCTCATTACAGTTTGCATTACAATTTTGTAGGCATGTAAGGACATCTATGCATGGTGCAAACTCCTATCAATAATTCGCAGTCATTTGAAAAGTTTGTGATACATCTGAATTGTAGAAACGTGGTGTCAAATCACGTATAAAACATCAACCCCCAAATTACTTGAAGGGTTAGTACGAAAAATATTGTGTTGCAATGAAAATGGAAACTGTTGGAAGCTAGCTCTTCTGGTCTGAAAAAAATTGCAAACCCATCACACTCCTTTCCCAGGAGTTAGGAATTTTGACTTCCCGAAAGTTTGGAGCATTTACCAATCAAAAAAGTGTGTTTCTCTCATAAATATTCATAAGATGTAATTGATAAAAGCTGTTCTTTCCCAAAACAAAAGCACGATGTAAAAATGCAGGTGGCTCATAAATATGTATGAGGTATAATAAATGCGGTTATTTTATCCCAACCAACAGCACGATGGAGCAAGTGCTTCCTGAACCGAGGCCAGACAGACTGTGGCCGGGGCTCCCACGTCCGCACTGTCTACTGCATGAGTGCCCTGGACAGGCTGCTAGAAGATGAAGATTGTCCAGGGAGCTCTCCAGCTTACAACGAGGATTGTCGCATCCCCTGCCCGACAGACTGCGTCATCTCGGAGTGGACGGACTGGGGCCCCTGCTCCAGGACCTGTGGGAAGAAAGGAGGCATGCAGACAAGGACTAGACAAATACTGGGTAAGGGACTGAGAGGAGGATGGTGTTGCAAAACCTCCGTTTTGTTCAAGACTTCATCTTGATCTCAGACACAAGAATCACTTTGAAGCCTGGAAAGCTCTAACTAAATGTCTGTTCTCTACCTCAGCTTACTCGGACATGCCAGAGGACTCCTGCCTCCCCGAGAGCGAGCTGTCCCAGCTCCGCCCCTGCAACTTACACGTGTCCTGCCAGAGTTACACCTGGCAGGTCGGGGCCTGGCAAGGCTGCATCGGCTCGGGTTCGGTGTCAGAAGCGGGATGCGGGGAGGGCGCGGGCACCGAGCGACGGGAGGTCACCTGCGAGAAGGAGAGCGGCATGGCACCAGACGAGAGCTACTGTGACCCGGCCTCCAAGCCGCTCGGGCAGCGGGCCTGCGACGTGCCCTGCCCTGTTGACTGCAAGCTGTCGGCCTGGAGTGCCCTCTCTAGTTGCAGTGAGACGTGTGGTCCGAATGCTCAACGGGCGCAGCTGCAGATAGTTGTCCGACTCCCAGCTCATGGTGGAACTTCCTGCCCAAGCGAAGCGGACGAAGATGGTAAGAATTTTTTTCTCTTAAAATTGACAGGAAGAACATTTTGTTCAATCAAAGGAACAATTTAGTCGATTTAGATCTCATTGTTTTCATTTTGCAGGTCTCATTATCAGAATGGAATCGTGTGACAATCTGCCTCCCTGCTACAGTTACCAGTGGTTTGCTGGGAACTGGACTGACTGCGAGGTGGTCGGCACTGACTGCGGTAAGGGCTTGCAGACTAGTGAGGTGCATTGTGGGAGGAGCGACGGAACAACTGTGGAACCAGGTAAGGATTCCATACCCTGTGTAACAAGTGGAGTGTCATGGCCTGGCAGTTAAGAACACCGGACTCATGTTCTGGTGTTTCAGAGGCAACAGTGACGTGGGTTCGAGCCCGGGCGCAAACACTTGTGCCCTTAAGCAAGGCACTTAACCATTATTGCTTCGTCCTTCGGATGGGACGTGAAGCCGTAGGTCCCGTGTGTTGTATAATGTCTAATGCACGTTAAAGAACCCAGTACACTTATCGCTAAGAGAAGGGGTTCGCCCCGGTGTTTCTGGCAGTGCGATTATCTTCAACCATGAAGTCTGCACTTGTAAGGAAAAAGAAGAAGAAGAACAAGGTCCTTGGGACTTAACAAATTACCTTGTTATAACAGATACCTTGTATTAAACAGTAATGCAAAACAAAGAAAAACAAAGACTTGAGACCTATATTGTGTTTGTTATAAGCAGGATATTGTATTAATAGTGCTCTTCCTATCAGGGTTTGACTGTATTCCCTTATTAAAAAAAATATAAAGGGTGGAACTTAACTACATACAAGTACAGTTAAAAGGGAAGTTTGAAGTAAATATCTCAAAAAAAATCTATTAAAAACAAAAAAATTAAAATTATAAAAAAACACTATGTCCTGTTCAACCAGGTGTATGCCTGCGTGAGTTGCTGTCCACGCCGCCCCCCTCCCACCAGCAGTGTCTGGTCCCCTGCGCCGGAGACTGTCTCCTCTCCGACTGGACGGTCTTTGGGCCCTGCGTCCACGACTGTGGCTACACGGAACACAGCGGGTATTGCAGGATGCGATCTCGGACCATCATAAGTATCGGTAAGAATTGATCCTCAGATAATTTGCGCAATTTTGGCCTCGTTTTCGGTTAGGGTTTAAGCTTCACTGCTCAATTGTAGCCCACTTTGTCTTGATCAACCAGGTGTATGCTCTGAGTATGCAGGGCACCGGACCGGCAATTCCAGAGGTCGCAGATTCAAACTCTGCTCCAGTCAATACCTTGGTTCAACTTTAAAATTACTTTTTTTTTTTGGGCACAGATCCAGCCACAGACAATGCAGAGGAACTATGCCCTGACATCACGGACTCTGACTTGAGGAACTACATCCCATGTGACGATGTAACCTTCTCCTATGAGTGGCAGAACGGTACCTGGCGGAGCTGTCTTCTCACAGAAGGTCAGTTTTTAAAACTTCCTTCATGTATTTTGTGCTTAGTTTTGAGTCAAATGGAGTCCAACTTGGTTGCTTCCTGTAGCTGTTCTCTGAATAAATGGTAATGTATTTCATTTTGGCGTTTGTCTTTAAACTGCAGGTGTTGAGTGTGGTCCAGGCACCGCGCATCGGAGCGTGCTCTGCCGGCGCAGCGACGGCACTTCTGTCCCTGATCACTTCTGCCAGGCCTCTGCTGCCATCAAGCCCAGCATGCAGCAGAGCTGTGACGTCCCCTGTCCCATTGACTGCATTGTGTCTGAGTGGATGGACTGGTCACCCTGCACACAGGCTTGCGGACAGGGTAAGGTGTAATTGCTGAGTTAAGCTGAACAGGTGTTGGGGATCTACCCTTCTTGAAAGTAATTGATTGCACCCCTCTGCCCTGTTTTTGAACCCCATGCCGTGGCTTCTTGTAAAAACATTCCTTGAAATACTCACTGCATCACTGCACCAAATCTAGTGCCCTACGCATCAGTCTATATTTTTCTGTGAATGAACTAGCTGAGATTTTCATACTACTGATTGTTAGTTACAGTGTCCAGTGTTCAATTTGGAGTCTAATTTGATCACGCCAAAGTTTCACATTATGGACAATTTTATTTTTATTGAACATTTTTCTATTCCTTTTGCAAAGTGAAAACAATGAACAAGAATATTCTTGTATGATTTCAACCTCATTCTGCATTCAAACACCAGTTCTCAATTCAAACAGGAATTTTTAATAGCCCTTTTTGACCACTGGACTTGTAACAATACTTCTGGTCTTTAACAAGAATTTTGAGCTACTAGCGCTGAAATCTTACTCCAAATTTGAGCCCTACATTGCATTGTCATATGAAAAAAAATCCATGAGTATGGGTGAATATTTGTAAGTTAATGCTATGAATATTCATGATTCAGGTTTCAGGACCAGGATGAGGGACATTCAGCAGCAGAGTGCACACGGTGGGCGGGACTGCCCGCCCCCGATTGACAGCATGATTTGCATGGAGATGCTGTGCGATGAACTGGAGTGGGAGGTGTCACAGGTAATGATGTCATAAATATTCATGATGGGTGGGGCAATGTTCAATTATCACACAGTTGAGTGACACAGGTGATGGTTCTTTTAACAATAGGATCCTTTCCAGATGATGTGTGCCAGAGCGCGCATTATTGGAAAACATAAGTTTTCTTTTGTGAAGTCCACTGGAATTTAAAAATTGGTAAATCGAAGCAAACTTTTGGTTGAGGGCGGACATCTCACTTGAATTTAATAGTGATTCAAATTTTCAGGGTTAATAAATTTGAAATGGTTTGATACCTTGCTTTCAATGATTCATGAATATTTATGTTGCCAGTGGGGTCCCTGTGAGTCCATTGACCCACGCAGCAACTGCGGCAGTGGAGCGCAGACCCGCACAGTCTCCTGCAAGGCCGGGGATAATATGGAAGAAGAGTGTGGCAAACGGTTCCCTAAGCCTGACGCCAGCAGGGGCTGCATGCTGCCTTGCCCTGGTGAGTATCGTCAGCTTACTTGTCTTGCCTGCTGAAAATGTAGTTGAGTCCAGTACATTTCCTCCAAAGTCCTTACAAGACCTCCAAGTCCTCACAAGTCCTCACATGTCCTCACAAGTCTACACAAGTCCTCACAAGTTCTAACATCCTCACAAATTCTAACAAGTCCTCACATGTTCTCACAAGTCCTCAAAGGTTCTCACAAATCCTAACAAGTCCTCACAATTCCTCAAAACTCCTCAGACATCCTCAAAAGTCCTCAAAAATCCTCACATGTCCTCACAAGTCCATCACATGTCATCGCAAGTCCTCACAAGTCCTCACAAGTTCTCACAAGTCCTAACAAGTCCTGATATGATCTCACAAGTCCATCACATGTCCTCACAAGTCCTCACATGTCCTCACAAGTCCTCACAAGTCCTCACAAGTCCATCACATGTCATCGCAAGTCCTCACAAGTTCTCACAAGTCCTAACAAGTCCTGATATGATCTCACAAGTCCATCACATGTCCTCACAAGTCCTCACATGTCCTCACAAGTCCTCACAAGTCCTCACAAGTCCTCACATGTCCTCACAAGTCCTCACAAGTCCAGCAGTAATCTTCCAGTCTCAAGTCAAGTCACAGGCTATTCAAATATACTGTGGCGAAAGCATCCTGTTGAAATTGTTCATCCTGTGTTACTTGTGATTGTGATAGTACTTGTGAAAAGACTTGTGATTTACTTTTGACCGAACTTGTGATGGACTTGACTACAACACTGTAACCTGGTGCAACAGGTTCAATCAGCTACTTAAAATCGGACCCCCAAACACTATAATTTCACCTTTTGAATTCTTTTTTTCTGAGAGCTCTTTTCTTTCTCCACTTTTTTCCAGGGCCTTGTGATTTGACAGCTGTTATAAAAAATATGCAGTTAGTTGATTTTTGTTGCTTTCTGTTTTCAGGCGACTGCGTAATGACGGACTGGTCAGATAACACCCCCTGCCCCTCCCCCTGCCAGCAGAACAGCAGCAGCAAGTCACAGATCCGCTCAGTCATCCGGCACCCGACGGCCACGGGGGAGCAGTGCGGGGACCTGACGCAGACCGTGCTGTGCACCGAGGCCGACTGCGCCGGCGACGGGGACCAGTACCGACTGGTGACTGGGGAGTGGAGCCGGTGTAAAGCCGTCAGCGGGGAATGCGGCACCGGTATAAAGGAATTTTTGTTTTATTTTCACATTTATTGATAATCTTTGATATGTCTGCTTTACATATTTTAAAGAACAAGTTTAAAAATCGTTTAATTAAATGGTTTTATTAAGGAAAAACAATTATTGGCATCTTTCATTGTCACAACTACAAAACACGAAACTTCAGAAGCCATTTTCTCAGTATTTTACTTTTTTTGACAACTCAATCAATGCGACCAAACAGCCGTAACTTGTCAACGGAAAGTCCGATTGAAGTGCAACAAACAGTATTGTAAGGAGAATGTTGTTCTCTTTCCTAATACCGGTAAACCCACACTTCGACCTCCGCCCAGTTCTGTCTCATTTTGCCAGAACGCCTCACAAATAAAATATGTTGTTCCAAAACAGACAATGTGTATATTTGATCATTGGTGGAAGATTTGAAAGATAAAAACTTATTCTGGGTTACTGTGGCCTCATGGTTAAGAGCATTGGCTTTGTGGTCTGCGGGTAATTCTGCAGGTTGTGGGTTTGAGTCCAGCCTGGGGTCATGGTGCGAGTGCCCTTGGGCAAGGCACGTTGTCACTCATTGCTTCTCTCCACCCAGGAGTAAATGGGTACCTGTGAGGGCAGAGATGGTTATTGTGATTGAATTAGCTTCCTTGCGCCTAACAGGCTGCATCGAGCTGTATACTCCCCAGGGAGCTGAGATGGTATTTGGAATGTTTAATTGGCCCAATGATCAGGGGTAATAATAACGTAAAGCGCTTTGATCTTAGTTAAAAGCGCTATATGAAAACCTGTTGTTATTATTATTTGTAATACTGTATACATTTATATCAGGCATTCGGCAGCGGACCTTCAACTGCGTCAACGCCCCTGGCTTTCCCGTGGCCACCCACCACTGCCGCTTCCAGAATCTCTCCACGAGCGAGACCTGTCGCATCCCTTGCCCCGTCACCTGCGAGCCCGGCAAGTACTCTGATTGGTCCTCATGCAACGCAACCTGCGGGCTGGATCGGGTCATGACCAGGTCAAGGGTCGTGGAGGGCTACCCGGGGGAGAAGTGCTCCAATAAGGTCACCTTGAGTCAGGCAAGTGATGGGCGTTTCACTTCAGTAAAGTTTAAAAGCTTTTAAAAAAAATGTAAACACTACAAATCACAAGCTATTCAAATAAACTCTGAAAAAAGCTTTGAACTGTCTCAAGACTTTTTGTTCAATCGGTAACTGTTTCACATTCACCAGTTCTGAGTCTTTGCTGTTAAGTGCTGTGATACCTTGTGTAAGAGCACTCTAACTATTTGTAATATTGTTATTATTATTTGATTCGTTATATTGTTTGTCCCCTGTTCCTTGTGGATGGTCTCGACTACAAGATAGCACCTTTTTGAACTAAGCATGGAATTGGCTTGCCCATGCTTTAAGTGTTGAAGAAGATTCGTTTAAGGAAGCATGCAAATTTATACAAGAAGCAAGTTGAGGTTTCTCCCTGAGGTTACCCACAAAACCATGTTAAAGTTTGTAAAACCTTGAGGTAAACTTCAAGTTACCGACTGAGTAACCTTGTATTCTCCCCTTACTTTGCTACCATGATTAACCCTAACCCTCAAGGGTATTTTGGCTAGAAATCCTGCTGAATGCAACAACATGCAACACTTGTCAAAATGACAAACCTGCCCAGTGTAGCAAGATCCATAAGGTTAAAAAAATCACAAGGCCAACCTGCTTTAGAGTCTGTGGTCACCAACTGCAGCAGGATACAACTGTGGCATTGTTCAATGGGACTAGCTGTCATTGTCTCATAACTGGCCGTTTATGCACTGGTGTTGATCGCTCAATGCAGCAAGGTCCCACAGACTTTTACACCTGATGCGCTGTGTTGCATCTGGCAGGGTTTAGCCTCATAACACCTGTGCAACTCTCTAATGGATAAAGTAAAAACGTGGTACCTCTCTTTTACAGACGATGCCGTGCAACTCACTGCCGTGTCACACCTACACGTGGGAGCGGAGTTTCTGGAGCGAGTGCAAGTTTGAGACGGAGAGAGGATGCGGCTTTGGTGAGCGCACACGTTTCGTGGAGTGTCTGCGTAGCGACGGGCTGACAGTGGACCATGAGTTCTGCATAGTACAAGGTAGGACAAGCTCAGCTTAATATATTTTGAGTCGAATCTTTTGAACCCAAGTGGCTGAATTTGATTTCTGATAATTGTGTATCCACCGTCTATAGCTACTCAGTTTCTTTCAAATGTATTTGTGGCACACTTCTGCCAAAATGTGTAATTTGCCAAAATTTGTAAATTACAACTCTCTCACTTTTGCACAGTAAAGTGCTTAGATATCAGGTTTTGTTGTCATTTTTAAATTTTAACTCTTGTTTTGATTTCATTCTCCCATTTTTATTTTATTTTATAATTTTTGTTTTTGTTTTTGTTTTTTATTCAACAAGAATATCCAGAGTCACGGAATCCAGACGTCATGAACCAAATCCTGTCCGGTGTCAATGAGACGGTGCTAGACATTGAGACGTCGCAGCTCTGTGTGAAACCCTGCCCTGGAGACTGTCTGGTGAGTGAAGGTTTTCCAAGAGTGGGAACGATAATTGTGATTGTGAATTTTAAACATTTGATCAGAGTTGTTGTCAAGTAAATCGCACGGTCATATCACAGGTCAACTACAAACAAATCATAAGTGAATCACAAACCACTCATACGTCCAATCACAAGTCAATTAGAAGTCAATCACAAGTCATTCACAAGACGATCACAAAGCAATTCCAAGTCAGATCATAAGTCAATCACAAGTCAAATGACGGTCAATCACAATTCAAATCACAGTTCAAATTACAAATCTATCACAATTCAATCACAAGTCAATCACAAGTCAATTACAAGTCAAATCACAAGTCTATCACAAGTCATCACTCGTTAATCACAAGTTCAATCACACGTCAATCACAAATCAATCACAAGTCAATCCCAAATCAAATCACCAGTCAATCTCAAGTCAATCACAAGTCGTTACAAGTAAAGTTGCAATTCAAATCACATTAAATCACAAGTCACATCAAGTTATACCAGGCATGAGATTTTTTAGACTTTTGTCTGAAATCAGACTTTTTAGAATCTGAGCGAAAGACATTAGAAGTATAGAAAAATATGCATCTTTCAAACATTTCATCAATTTTTATTAAACTTTTCAGCTACAGTATATCCTTAAAATTATCCATTTCTTTGAACCATAAGATGTCATCCTGGAGTCCTCGTTCCTCCTGCTACGGGTCCTGCTATTCTCACAGTGAGCCATCCTTCATGACACGGTCCAGGGCAGTGACTAGGCCTGCCAGGCCCGGCGGAGTGGCTTGCCCTGAAAATCTCATTGATCAAAGGTAACATAGCACAATCAGAGTCCAATTCACAATTTGAGCAAAACTTGACTGAGCTGCCGATGTTTAAATGCCAGCAAAGCTAAGGCATCAGTGGAGTGTCTGTTGTTCACAATCATGGATGTTTTTCTCTATAGTGCAGTAATTTCTAACTCAGCAAAAATGTCACCAGCCAAAATGGTTTGTACTGTAGACTTCTTGTCGTTCTCAGCTTTTTTCTGCTAAACAGTTCAATTCAAGAATTTCATCGATCCATCTCCTTTTTTTTGTCATAACAGATTTTGTCATCATTTTTCCTTTCTCTCTTTTTATTAATTTTTTTTTGGCCGCAGGTCATGTCCAGCAGAACAAGCCATCTGCCCCAACTTCACCTGGCAGACTGGCGCCTTTGACGCAGAGACAAGAACCAGGGATGTCTGGTGCCAAATACAAGGTTAGTACTTAAACCAGTGGGTCTAGGATGTTGGGTACCAGACTCGATTCTTAAACTGACACTTCCATTGTTGATTTGTGCTAAGTATTCACATGGGCTTAGAATTTTGTCAAATGAGGATTCAAACCTTTAACCTGTGGACTGTTGTTCAGTGGTCTTACCATTGATTCAAACTGTACCGTGTTTGATGCATGACCTAATTTGGTGTATCTGATTTGAGCAAGTAGGCCGACTCTGGCAAGCTAAGTGATCAATAGGTAGGGCATCAGCACTGCGGTAATCAGGAGGTTGTGGGTTCGATTCCCACTCGAGTAAGCTTGTAAATTCTGTTTTGCCACAGTCTCTTTGAAACACTATGAGGAGTGTGGCCCAGTGGTTAGGGTTTGTGACACGTGATCAGTGGGTCAGTGGTTCGAATCAAGCTGCTGGTCATATGTTGTGTCCTTGGGCAAGGCACTTCACCCCCACTTGCCTCTCTCCACCCAGGAGTATAAATGGGTACCGGCATTAGCTGGGGAGTAACCTGCAATGGACTGGCGTCCCATCCAGGGGGAATAGAAATGTTCTCAGTCGTTTCATGTCAAGGAAACCGGAGATAATTAAACACTGGCCTGATGGGCCATGCTGGTTCATGACATACTTTACTACTATTACTACTACTACTCTTTGAAAATACCGAGCATAAAGTGCTTGGCATATTAACTTGGTGGAGGCAAGATTTTAAATAGTAGAATTCAGTGTTCTCTTTGTTTTGTGTAGATGGGACCATGACCCTGACTGTGACAGGAGGGTGTATTGAGGCTTTGCGGCCTTCGTCGGTACTGGACTGTGACCCACAATGCACTGCTCCAGGCTCCCTCTGTGACGAGGGTAGATGCCGTTGCAATGAGGGATACGAAGGTAACATTGAATGTGAACTTTTTGGGGGTCAAAAAAAGTTGACATTTGTTTTGTATTCTACAAAAGAATTAGAGTGGTGGGGGAAAAGGCTGAGGAATTTGAATGAAAAAAAGCTAATTCTAAGTCATATTTCACTTGAACTTTTTAAATTATAAATGTAAATAAACCTTGAGAAAAGGTTGTAAAAGTGAAGGGATTCAGGTATTTTTGTATTTCTCTTGAAATTTATGTCTTCCCCCTTAGAGATCTTCACCACAGAGACATTATTTATTTTGCCCCCCCCCTCCCCCCTCAGAAATGTAATGCTGACTTTGACCTCAAGTGAATTTTTTCATTCTTTTGACCGAAGGCAATGGTCACCTGTGCTTCCCGGTCAGCGGCTGTGTCACCGATGACCACTGTCCACTCCCCCACACCCTCTGTGACCGTCACGGCCAATGTGCCTGTCGGTCCGGATTCACGCCCGACGTCGTGTCGGGACTGTGCGTGGAGTCCAATGTCATTCCCGATGGTGACAGGCATGCTGGACCAACCAGTTCCGGACCGGGTGATGGTAATAACGACGTGCAACAGTACGAGGGCAAATCTGGTGAGCAGATTTTCTTAAATACTTTTGTTACTAAAAATGTTCCTTCTTGGGACTAACTTTAT
Source organism: Patiria miniata (assembly GCF_015706575.1). NCBI lineage: Eukaryota > Metazoa > Echinodermata > Asteroidea > Valvatida > Asterinidae > Patiria > Patiria miniata. Next base: position 7,145,270 of record NW_024037057.1, read on the forward strand.
AAGAAGCTAGTGAGAAGGAAATATTGCTTAGCGAACATTTTGCTGGTGAGCTGTTTTTGTTTAGCGAATATTTCCTGATTGACCTTTGAACAACTTGTGCTGACTTGTAATTGACTTTTGATTGATTTGTGATTGACCTGCGATTGACTTGCGATTGACTCGTGATAAGTTTCGGTAACTTGTGATGAATTTGTGAGCACCTTGTGATTGACTTTGACAACTTGCAATTACTTGTGATGACTTGTGAGAATCTTGTGATTGACTTGTGACTGACTTGTGATAACTTGCTGCAGCCTGTGAGTATCTTGTGATTGACTTGTGACAACTTGCAATTATTTGTGATGACCTGTGAGAATCTTGTGACTGACTTGTGATAACTTGTTACAGCCTGTGAGAATCTTGTGATTGACTTGTGATAGCTTGTTACAACCTGCGAGTATCTTGCGATTGACTTGTGACTGAATTGCAATTTCTTGTGGTAACCTGTGAGAATCTTGTGATTGACTTGTGATAACTTGCGATTACTTGTGATGACCTGTGAGTATCTTGTGATTGACTTGTGATAACTTGCGATTACTTGTGATGACCTGTGAGTATCTTGTGATTGACTTGTGATAACTTGCGATTACTTGTGATGACCCGTGAGAATCTTGTGATTGACTTGTGATGACTTGTGATAACTTGCAATTACTTGTGATGACCTGTGAGAATCTTGTGATTGACTTGTGATGACTTGCAATTACTTGTGATGACTTGTGAGAATGTTGTGATTGACTTGTGATAACTTGCGATTACTTGTGATGACCTGTGAGAATGTTGTGATTGACTTGTGACAACTTGCAATTACTTGTGATGACTTGTGAGAATCTTGTGATTGACTTGTGATGACTTGTGATAACTTGCAATTACTTGTGATGACTAGTCAGAATCTTGTGATTGACTTGTGACTGACTTGTGATAACTTGCAATTGCTTGTGATAACCTGTGAGAATCTTGTGATTGACTTGTGATGACTTGTGATAACTTGCAATTACTTGTGATGACTTGTCAGAATCTTGTGATTGACTTGTGACTGACTTGTGATAACTTGCAATTGCTTGTGATGACCTGTGAGAATCTTGTGATTGACTTGTGATGACTTGCAATTACTTGTGATGACTTGTGAGAATCTTGTGATTGACTTGTGACTGACTTGTGATTACTTGTGATGACCTGTGAGTATCTTGCGATTGACTTGTGACAACTTGCAATTACTTGTGATGGCCTGTGAGAATCTTGTGATTGACTTGTGACTGACTTGTGATAACGTGCTACAGCCTGTGAGTACCTTGTGATTGACTTGTGACAACTTGCAATTTCTTGTGGTAACCTGTGAGAATCTTGTGATTGACTTGTGATCGATAACAACTCCATCATTTTCTCTGCGTCCAGACATCTGGAAGTGGATCCTCATCGCCAGCGTTCTCATCCTCCTGCTCCTTGTGATCATCGTCGGTGTCTTCATCGTCAGGAGACGGAGAGCCAGGGAGGTGGGCTTCATTCCCATCCCTACCATCAGCAGCGACTCAGACTTCCAGCTCAGCAAGATGGTCAAAGAAGTCGTCACCAAGTGTTGACGAACGGACCGATGACAAAACCGGTGACAAAACAGAGGAAGGGTTGGTGAGATTGTTTAATTCATGTTTATTTTTTGTATTTAAAATTTATTTATCAAATGTCTATTGTGAGGAATTATTATAGAATCCGTGTATATAGAAGGTTGAAAACAGAAACTGACTGACGTGGGACGTGAAACTGTAACCACTGTCAAAATTTGATGTCCAAATCTGTTTTCAGGATCTGATGTCAAATCTGGTGTCAGAATCTGAGATCCAAATCTGGTGTCAGAATCTGATGTCTAAAGCTAGTGTCAGAATCTGATGTCAAACTAAGCTGGTGTCAGAATCTGAAGTCAAAATCTTGTGTTAGAATCCAAGGTCCAAATCTGGTGTCAGAATCTGATGTCGAAAGCTGGTATAAGAATCTAAGCTCACTAAATGCTAGTGTCAGAATCTGAGGTCCAAATCTGGTGTCAACATCTGGTGTCAGAACCTGATGCCAAAATCCGGTGTCAGAATCTGATGTCAAAACCTAGTGTCAGAATAGAGGTCCAAATCTGGTGTCAGAATCTGAGGTCCAAATCTGGTGTCAGAATCTGATGTCGAAAGCTAGTGTCAGAATCTGATGTCAAAAGCTGGTGTCAGAATCTTAGCTCAAAATCTGGTGTCAGAATCTGAGGTCCAAATCTGGTGTCAGAATCGAGGTCCAAATCTGGTGTCAACATCTGGTGTCAGGATGTGATGTCAAATCTTGTGTCAGAATCTGAGATCAAAATATGATGTCAACATCTGGTTTCAGATTCTGAATTCAAAGTCTCGTGTTAGAATCAGAGGTCCACATCTGTTATCAGAATCTGGCGTCAAATTCTGGTGCCAGAATCTGATGTCAAATTCTGGTGTCAGGATCATCACTTTCAAAATCTGGTGTTAGAATCCAATGTCAAAAGCTGGTGTCAGAATCTTAGCTCAAAATCTGGTGTCTGAATCTGAGGTCCAAATCTGGTGTCGGAATCTGAGGTCCAAATCTCGTGTTAGAATCTGAGGTCCACATCTTGTGTCAGAATCTGAAGTAAAAGTCTTGTGTTAGAATCCAAGGTCCAAATCTGGTGTCAGAATCTGATGTCGAAAGCTGGTATAAGAATCTAAGCTCACTAAATGTTAGTGTCAGAATCTGAGGTCCAAATCTGGTGTCAACATCTGGTGTCAGAACCTGATGCCAAAATCCAGTGTCAGAATCTGATGTCAAAACCTAGTGTCAGAATCGAGGTCCAAATCCGGTGTCAGAATGTGATGTCAAATCTTGTGTCAGAATCTGAGATCAAAATATGATGTCAACATCTGGTTTCAGATTCTGAATTCAAAGTCTCGTGTTAGAATCAGAGGTCCACATCTGTTATCAGAATCTGGCGTCAAATTCTGGTGCCAGAATCTGATGTCAAATTCTGGTGTCAGGATCATCACTTTCAAAATCTTGTGTTAGAATCCGATGTCAAAAGCTGGTGTCGGAATCTTAGCTCAAAATCTGGTGTCTGAATCTGAGGTCCAAATCTGGTTTCGGAATCTGAGGTCCAAATCTCGTGTTAGAATCCGAGGTCTACATCTTGTGTCAGAATCTGAAGTCAAAATCTTGTGTTACAATCCAAGGTCCAAATCTTGTGTCAGAATCTGGTGTTGAAATCTGAGGTCCAAATGTGGCATCAGGATCTGGTGTCAAATTTGGTGTCAAAATCTAAGGTCGAAATCTGATGTCAGCATATCAGGTGATAATCTGATGTCAACATCCGGTGTCAAATCTAGCCTCAGAATCTTGGATCAAAAGCTGGTTTGTCCTAGGTTTGTTCCTATTTTGAGGTCAAAATGTGGTGTCAGAATCTGGTTTCCAAATAATGGTGTTAGAATCCGGTGTCAAATTCAGGTGTCAGAAACTGATGTCAATATCTGATGTCAGCATATCAGGTGATAATCTGATGTCAACATCCGGTGTCAAATCTAGCCTCAGAATCTGGGATCAAAAACTGGGGTGTCCTAGTTTTCCTTGTGTAATTTTTTTTTCAATGGGTCGGCCATGACGGGGCAAATATGACTGAGAACCTCAACATTTTTCTGAAGAGTTCAAGTCGATGTAGCTTTTGAGAAGTTTTGGTGAGCGTAGAAGTGTGTGGAGAATATTTGGTTATTGATTAATGCATTTCTTCAAAAAAGATTTCAATGTTTGCAATAGGTGATTGGTTTATATTCTTGCGTTATTTTGTAGCAATGTTTTTATCAGTGTAGTACTTTTTACAAGATGTGTGTGTTGTTCCTTTTTGTCTGTGAAAGATCCCGGTGACAGTATTAGTTTTAAGATTTCTTTTCTCATGCGAAATGTATTATTTGCAGTATAAACAGGTATTTAAATGAAAGGTTTCATATAGCTTATTGTTTAAGTTTATTCCTCAGCTATAGAGTAAATGTGATACATTGTATTAAAATCATTTGGGTTTTTTTTGTGTGTGCATATTTATGGGGCCACTTGCAGGAAAGAAAATGTTTCAAAGATTTCTTTTCAGAAACTTCTTTGCAGAAACCTCTTTTCAGAAACCTACCTATTTTATTCCGCCTTCCTTCCCATCGTGAAATTGTTTGAAAGTTTTTTGTAAAAAAGTGTGTCGATTTTTCTGTGTAGTGTGTGTCTTACAGCTGTTTTATTTATTTATACTTATGTACCAACTAGAATATATTTATGATTTCGATTGTAGAAAAAAAATAGAGAAGAAAAATGGAGACTATGTTAAAAAAGTCAAAAATTGGGAGAAGTTGACATGAATGCAAAGTAATAGGATTGGTTTAAATATAAATACATGTATCCGTGCATTATATCTGCGTATGTATGTAAATTGAAGATGACAAAACACAGTATGTGTTTTTGTAAATATCTTGGGTGTTTATGCCTTTTTTAGTACTTATTTTACATCTTCTATAACTTGGCAATTTCAGTGCTTAAACTAACAACTCAACTTTTCACTTTAATCATGATTCCATCTTTGATATTGCAAAATATCAAATCACTCTTCCTTTTTTAAAATAACATGATGCCAAATGTAGCTGATTTTGTATATTTTGTAGAATTTTGTATCGGTTTCCACACATTTTTTATACTCCAATTGATTTTTTTATATATTTACCATTCCTGAACTATTTGTCACATTTTTTCTGCGGATTATACGTAATTGGTCATCCAGTTGAAATGAAGTATGAAAATTGTGCTGAAAAATGTGTTTTTTTAACAAAGCCTTTTATTACCTTTTCTTATCCAATTAGAACTAAATTAATTGTTTTTAAATGGAAAACAATCTTGCCATAATTTGTGTGAATAAACTAAGCATTTTTATAAACCTATTAACAAAACTTAGTTAAGTGCATGGCGCTTTTTTGTAGGCTCAGCTTATATTTTCTGTAATATTTTAGAACGAATGCTGTACTTAATTTTTGAAAGAAAATGTGACAATTTTTTTACCTACATTGTTTTTGTAATGAAACATTTTGATGATCATTTTTGTGAACACTGCAGTATTATTTTTTATACAGGTACCTAAGGTTATGCTGTGTATATTGGCATAATAAATTCATAAAAGTGAACCCCTAATCATTTTTTGGTTATTTTTTTTTTGGGAAAGGGGGGGGGGGGCAACAATATCATTTTTGATTCAATTTACCCCAATTTTTTGACACAATTTTCATTGGAATAGTATATCTACACATAAATCGAGTTGGAATGTGTTCTACGGCCCTTTAGGCATCTTCCCTGCAAGTTTCAAGAAAAATAATTTTTTGGCCAAAATTGAAAAAAATGCAAGGGGTTAGCCTTACAATTTTCATCAAATTTGGCCAAAAATTGACTTTTTGCCAAACAACTCAGAAATACCTCTAGATGTAAGAGGATTATCAATCAATATTCAAACACCCAAAATTTTGAAGATCTAGGAAATAAATCAGATTTGTTTGGGTTGGGACAAAAATATCATTTTTTATTAATTTTACCCTAATTTTTTGACACAATTTTCATTGGAATAGTATATCTACACATAAATCGAGTTGGAATGTAGTCTACTGCCCTTTAGGCATCTTTCCTGCAAGATTCAAAAAAATAATTTTTCGACCAAAATTGAAAAAAAATGCAAGGGGTTAGCCTTACATTTTTCATCAAATTTGGCCAAAAATTGACATTTTGCCAAACGACTCAGAAATTCTTCTAGAGATTAGAGGATCATCAATCAATAATCAAACAACCGAAATTTTGAAGATTTAAGAAAATCGGTGATTTTTTTTTTTTGGGCGGGGGACCCAAATATTTTATTTTTTATTAATTTTACCCCAAATGTTTGACACAATTTTTCATTGGGACAGCATATCTATACCCAAGTCAAGTTGGAATGTGTTCTACGGCCCTTTAGGCATTTTCCCTGCAAGTTTCAAGAAAAATAATTTTTCGGCCAAAATTGAAAAAAATGCAAGGGGTTAGGCTTACATTTTTCATCAAATTTGGCCAAAAATTGACTTTTTGCCTAACAACTCAGAAATTGCTCTAGATGTAAGAGGGGCATCAATCAATATTCAAACAACCGAAATTTTGAAGATTTTTTTTTGGGTTGGGACAAAAATATCATTTTTGATTCATTTTACCCCAATTTTTTGACACAATTTTCATTGGAATAGCATATCTACACATAAATCGAGTTGGGATGTGTTCTACGGCCCTTAAGGCATCTTCCTTGCAAGTTTCAAGAAAAATAAAACAACTCAGAAATACCTCTAGATGTAAGAAGAAAAATAATTTTTCAAGAAAAATAATTTTTCGGCCAAAATTGAAAAAAATGCAAGGGGTTAGCCTTACATTTTTCATCAAATTTGGCCAAAAATTGACTTTTTGCCAAACAACCCAGAAATTCCTCAAGAGATTAGAGGATCATCAATCAATAATCAAACACCCGAAATTTTGAAGATTTAGGAAAATCACTGATTTTTTGGGTGTGGGGGGGGGTTCACAAATAGCATTTTTGATTCATTTTACCCCAAATTTTTGACACAATTTTTCATTGGAATAGCATAATCACACACAAGTCGAGTTGGAATGTGTTCTACGGCCCTTTAGGCATCTTCCCTGCAACTTTCAAGAAAAATAATTTTTCAGCCCAAATTGAAAAAAAATGCAAGGGGTTAGCCTTACCTTTTTCATCAAATTTGGCCAAAAATTGACTTTTTGCCAAACAACTCAGAAATACCTCTAAATGTAAGAGGATCATCAATCGATATTCAAACACCCGAAATTTTGAAGATTGAGGAAAATCACTGATTTTTTTTTTTCGGGGGGGGGGGGGACCAAATATATCATTTTTGATTCATATTACCCCAATTTTTCGACACAAGTTTTCATTGGAATCGCATATCTATACACAAATCGAGTTGGAATGTGTTCTACGGCCCTTTGTGCATCTTCCCTGCAACTTTCAAGAAAAATAATTTTTCGGCCAAAATTGAAAAAAACGCAAGGGGTTAGCCTTACATTTGTCATCAAATTTGGCCAAAAATTGACTTTTTGCCAATTGACTCAAAAATTGCTCTAGATGTAAGAGGATCATCAATCAATATCCAAACACCCGAAATTTTGAAGAGTTAGGAAATAAATCATTGATTTTTGGGGGGTGGGGGATGGGTTCAAAAATGACATTTTTGATTCATTTTACCCCAAATTTTCGACACCATTTTTCATTGGAATAGCATATCTACACACAAGTCGAGTTGGAATGTGTTCTACGGCCCTTTATGCATCTTCCCTGCAAGTTTCAAGAAAAATAATTTTCGGCCAAAATTGAAAAAAATGCAAGGGGTTAGCCTTACATTTTTCATCAAATTTGGCCAAAAATTGACTTTTTGCCAAACAACTCAGAAATTCCTCTAGAGGCAAGAGGATCATCAATCGATGCTCAAATACCCGAAATTTTGAAGATTTAGGAAATAAATCATTGATTTTTGGGGTGGGGGGGGGGTCAAAAGTAATATTTTTGATTCATTTTACCCCAATTTTTCGACACAATTTTCATTGGAATAGTATATCTACACATAAATCGAGTTGGAACGTAGTCTACTGCCCTTTAGGCATCTTCCCTGCAAGTTTCAAGAAAAATAATTTTTCGGCCAAAATTGAAAAAAATGCAAGGGGTTAGCCTTACATTTTTTCATCAAATTTGGCCAAAAAATGACATTTTGCCAAACAACTCAGAAATTCCTCTAGACGTAAGAGGGGCATCAATCAACATTCAAACACCCGAAATTTTGAAGATTTTGAAAAAAACTGTGATTTTTTTTGGGGGGGGGGACAAAAATGACATTTTTGTTTCATTTTACTTCAATTTTTTGACGCAAATTCAAATCCTGAATCTGTGCTCAAAAACAAATAGCTCAAGATAAAAAAGAAGCTAAAACAAATAACATTTGAGTTCTCAGTTTGAGCTTTTAATACTCTAAAGCTTAATTAAAGGAACAACAACAGAGTTATCCTCATATTTTTTTTTACAAAAGCATCGTTACGCTGATTATCAGCTTCCCTTTAAGAGGAGTTTCACAATCGACAAATGTTAAAGCCTGATAACACAACTTAAAACTGATTGAAGCTAGTGACTCATTCGCGCCACACTGTGCAAAGCCTCGCGATGGAATATTGTTTCTGACAAATGAAAATGGACGATAGGAGGATTCACTATGAACAGTCACAAGAAAACAAAAATCCAAGCGCAATGATATGAATGACTGCTGCTTTTTATAAACTATAAATTTATAACATAGTTTTTGGGGCAGACAATAAGGGAAGAGTACTATTTAGGTAATTTTTTTCAACCAAAATAAACAACAAAAGCCAAAATAAAATAAAAAATTGTATGAATAAGGCCTTTCTCAATTCATATCAGTTACGAGTTCCGAACAAGTTGCGGGTAGAATCATTCACTTTGTCTGGAAGAAGCTCTGCATTTGTCCCGGACATGTTCCGGGGAAAATTTCATTAGTAACTGCTTGACTCACCAATACTGATAACTTCATTGCGGGAAGATTGCGGGGAAGTTGTTCAGACTCCTTCAACTTATACCCGATACAATGTCCGCAACTTGTCCGAACTTGGACTGGATATGAATTGAGAGGGGCGCTTAGCATTAATGGAAGATGGGCAATTATAAACAGATGCTGTGATTTTTTAATTTTTTTTTAAAGTTAGGAAATTAATCCACATCAACTGCTTTAGCCACTTTTTTTCAATGCCAACTTGGCTTGGTTGACAAACGTGAATATGTTACACTATACACATTTTGTTTTAATGACGAGTTATCATTATAAGGTACTGTACGGGACACAGAAACTTCCAACTCCAAATTAATAGATCTTAACACTGCGCAGAGTGACCTCCATACCGTGGGTACGCAATTGACCAAATTTTTTGAAAAAAAGCCAAAAAAATTGAGGGCCAATGACGGTCACCTTCCATCTAATCCTCATTCGACCCATGCCAAATCAGCTGGTTCAATGAACTTTGCAGCCAGGGCTTCACCCAAGCCGTGTCAACAAACTTTCGACCAGGCCTCCTGCCAAGTCTCATTGAAACATCAACAAAGACCTGTAACTTGACACAGCCATCTCCCTTCATAACTGCATACCACAGCCGCCAGTCAATTATCTTTTAAGTGCACTGTCTGGCAACTGCCTGGACACTGTCTGGCACGTGGCTTTTTGTTGTTTTGACATGAATAGGTCTTGCGTAGTGCGGGGAAAAAGGGCCACCGTTGGCGAGTTCTGATAAACATTTTTTTGTAAACGCTGCGCAGGGTTAAAAGGTGCCACTAAGGCAGTTTACGAAATCAAGACTTCATCCCCAGTCCGGCTTACATGTAACAGTCTAAAGCCTATGAAACATCATTATCTCAACCAAATGAGCATACTCATGACCTTTGACCTCAAATTAAAGAATTTGGTGTTCCTGAAAAAGACCAAGAAAAAACATTGAGCTACAGTCTGCCAACTCATGGAGGCCTAATAACTTTCCTGCAGGCGAAGCTGGAGACAAAGCCAGGATTTCAAAATAGGGTCATGAAAACTTCCTATTGTCTGCATTGGGCATAGAGCTATATTAAATTACTAGAGCCCTAACTCCTCATTCTTGCGCGCGGAGACGCTTTGAAGCCGCTCTGGGCGCAGACATTTTCAATTCATGTGCGTGTTTGTAGAACACAAATCAAAATAGATGTATTTAATTTAAAAAGTGTACTCTAAATGCAACGGGCAAGTAGAACACACGCAAACAACTTAAGCGTGTCATGACGGTTCAAGAAAACGTCACGGCGAAAAGCATCTGCAGCGGAGGAACGCGCACATGTTGCACTGTTTGCGTAGAGCAAAATGAAACACTCATTTGCTGATCGTGCGTTTCGGTTTTGGGCGTATCGGCTTTGATGACGCACCGGTATGGAATACAAATGCAGATATGCAAATAGCCGTACAAAATACGTACACAATTTCTACTTCTCCATAGGTTTGTGCACAAACATGGATGCGCCCAGCAGGCAACACTTTGTACACGAAGTTAGCGCTCTAGTAATTAATATATCTCTCTATGGTATTAGGTCACTGTAAAAATACAAGAGCGCCCTCATGCAGGATCCAGAGGTTTTGTTTACTCTTTGTGCAGCTTGGCCAGCACTCGCAGGTTCAGGATCTTGAAGTCGGAGGGTCCGTCCATTTTGACAATGCCGTCGTCGTTGTCGATGCTGATCAGTACGCCGGTCTGGTCCCGGTCATCACCCCCGTCAATCACCTTCACCTGAAAATTAAACAGGATCCAGACTCAATATTAAGTTATTCATTCAAATTTTTTTGAATAAATTGTGTCACTGTATTGAACCTGCACAGATTATTAAAATTCATTAAAAAAAGTTTCTTTCGAAAGAAAGTTACATTTTTTGTACAAGCCGCACGATGTGAAGAATAACTTCACATTGAATACTTCAAGTGCTTTCTGTCATAAAAATGTCAGTTTTGTTTTAGGTAGTTGAAGTGTGTGGTAATTTGTGTCTTTATAATAAAATATTTTCGATCTGGAGGGCAGCCCTCCAGACAGGGATGTGAGTGAGCACTGATAAAAATAGCTGAAAACATCTGAAAAAGGTGTAAAAAAGCTGAACTTTGGAAATCTCCTATACATTTGTACACAGCAAGTGAGGGAAAAAGCTGAAAAAAGCTGAATCCGAAACTAAAAAATAGCTGAAATCAGCTTTTAAGCTGAGATTTCACACCCCTGGGGCTACTGGGGATAAAATACTGACAGGGTTATCGGTATTTTGGTTGGAAAGCGATTGGGGAGTAGGGGCGGGGGTAGGGGTGGGGTGGGGGTGGGGTGGGAGTAGGTGGCGGGGGTAGGGGTGGGGTGGGATTAGGTGGCGGGGGTAGGGGTGGGGTGGGGGTAGGGGTGGAGGTGGGGGTAGGAGGTGAGGGTAGGGGTGCGGTGGGGATATGGTGGGGGTGGGGGTAGGGGTGGAGGTGGGGGTGGGGGTAGGGGTGGAGGTGGGGGTAGGAGGTGAGGGTAGGGGTGCGGTGGGGATATGGTGGGGGTGGGGGTAGGGGTGGAGGTGGGGGTAGTAGGTGAGGGTAGGGGTGCGGTGGGGATATGTTTGGGGTGGGGGTAGGGGTGGGGATAGGCGTTCGAGGTGGGGATGGGGTGGGCGTTGGGGTGGGCATAGGGGTGGGCGTAGGGGTTCGAGAGATGGTGGGGTGGTCGGGGTGAGGAAGGACAGGGAAGTAGGGGCAGAGGAAATGCTTGAGAGGGGTGAAGTAGTTGGTTTTCCTTCTTACTCTATCCATCTTGGCTGGGATGACTGGTTCAAGGTGATTGCTCTCAACGTTGACCACACGCTCTTCATCAGGCAAGTAGACAGAACACATCCTCCCCTGAAGATGCAAATAAAAAAATTAAAAAATACAACAGGAATTGTTCCTTAGCTTAATAAAGATACGACATAATTATAACAAAATCCATATGATTAAAATCTGCAGAATGGTGGCAATGCTTAGGCACATCACCAAAATATTTCACACTTTACACTGAATAAGCTCCTATCGTTAAGTCAATTTTACAATTAAGGATCTTTGATAAAAATTGATATAAAATGATAAAAATTGATAAAAAGTCTGAAAATTGGATGAAAGGTCTGAAAAATGCATTTCTTTCTATACTGACAGTGTCTCGCTCTCAGATTCAAAAACTCTGATTTCAGACAAAAAGTCTGAAAAAATCTCACACTCGAAAAAGGAAATAATAATAATAATAATAATGTGTTTATACAACGATCTCGAAGCGCTTTACAATTATTATTACATTCATCAGGCCATGGGACCACGCGGCAGCCGATATCAGCGCTCAATCGGTCCTCTACCCTCACAGGTACCCATTTATACTCCTGGGTGGAGAGAGGCAATTGTAGTTAAGTGTCTTGCCCAAGGGCACAAACAGTTCCTGGCAGGGTTTGAACCCACGCACCTTCGTACATGAGTCAAACACCGTAACCACTGGACCATGGCATTCTACAAATAAATATCTAATAAGAAAAAGTACTAGTCCAAATTTCTACACTCCTTCTCACAAAAGACTTTAAACAAGAAAGAAAAAACTGACCGTGATACTGCGAATGACTCCCGTCTTCTTGACCAGGGCCTTGTCTTCATGGGAGAGAATGGTCACCTCGATATCCGTGGTCTGCCACTCGTAGGCGCCCCCGTCCATACCCCCCAGCCCACCGCCTGGGGTCTGGGGGTTGAACCCCAGCGGGGAGGGGGCACCGGGGGTCATGGGGAAGCCTACGGGGCTCGGCGTGGCCTGGTAGCTGCCCGGGGAGGGGGTGGGTTGGTAGCTGGATGGGGACGGGGTGGGCTGGTAGCTGCCAGGGCTGGGGGCTTGCTGGAAGGAGCCTGAAGACGGGCTTGGAGTGGCTGCAAAGAGAAGCGAGAAATTATCAAGCAGTGTTCTCCAACATGTAAAACAAACCTGGCGCCCCACCATGTTTTCTGCGGCGCCCGCCATGTTTTAGAAGTCACCGCCAAGCTTTAAAATCCAGCCGCCAGGTTTAATTTTTTTGACTCTACAGTGTTCATTTACAACTAAAAGAATTTAGAAACAAGAATGACCACTTCTTTTTCGAATAAAATTGAATGACTTCCCGCTGAACCCTAGTCTCGGCCAAGTTTGCGATGCGCTTAAGCGGGCCCCGGACCCCACGCCGTAAGGGCTTCGCGCTCCGCGCTCGCAGGAGTCTCCGCACCCCAGCACCAACCTTTAATTTTCAAAGTTGGAGAACACTGATCAAGGAATTAAAGTTTTCTTTAAAATGGAAGGCACTCCTGCACAAATTTTAAAAAAAATTCCAGTAAAACTTTGCTTTGCTGTTCACTTTGATTATTTGAACAGCAACGAATGTTTTAGCAAGTTTTTGTGGTCAAAATCAGTTTAAATCAACAAAATTATGACAATGAATGTAGGGACAATTTCACCTGAATCGTATTTTGAGTTTTCATGAAGAGACAAATTCAAACACTATCACGTTGTTCTATGGGGCAAAAACAACACGGGTGTGGAATTTGTATTTTCACGCAGAGACAAATTGAGCGCGCGCGAAGGGCAAAACAACGCTCGTGTGGGATTTTAAGTTTTCACGAAGAGATGAATTTGCGCAAAGGGTATGGGCAATGGGTATTGGCAATTTGCCAATGCAACAGGCGAGTGGGATTTAGAGTTTTCACGAACAGACAAATCTCTATGGAGATAAATTACTCTGCAATTAATTGTTCTTTTATTCTGTAATTGTTACATCTTTCAAGTTCAAGATCTCAGCTTACTATCTGTATCAAAAATTAGTCGACATGTGCTCAAAAAGTAGGCGAAACCTTTTTTTCAAAAATTGACCAATTCAAAACCTGTTCAACACCCTTTGGCCCAATTCGCCCTTCGTAAAAACGCTGACGATATCTCAAAAAGGCTAAATAAAGCTTACGTTGGTAGTTGCCAGGCGATGGAGTGGGCTGGTATGGGGAGTAGGTGGACTCGCTGCCATACATCCCAGATGAGCTGCCTGGTGTGGCCGGGGTGTACGGGCCATTATTGGGGGGCGTCTCCGATCCGTAGCCTGGAGTGGCCGGGTTAGGGGTGGCGCCGTAGGGCTGGGGGGAGGGCGAGGCCTCATCATAGCTGAAGTCATAATCGCTGGACCTGAAAGTTTGCGCAGACGAGGGAAGATATAATTTTATAAAGATATAAATTGGCAATTTTTGTCTTTTCAAAGTAGAACAACGTAATTGACTTGTGCGGTTTTTTTTTCTGTCAGTATTGTTGACAATACGGTCAGAGTAACCCCAGAATCTTACAACAGACGGTTTTGGCATCTAAAATCAGTATCTCTCATGTCACAACTCTCTCTACATATGGCGCTGATTTTGCCCATACAAAACAGATGTGAATTAAAATTAACAAGGACAATCCACAAACCAAATTTGAAGTTCATATGTAAAGTATTTCTCAAGTTATCGCGCTGACAAAATTTCTATTGTTTCAGCCACTGTGACCTTGACCCTTGACCTTTCGGCCCCAAATGCAAAAGGCTTCTTAGGATTACCAAGGACAATCCACAAACCAAATTTGAAGTTCATATGTAAAGTATTTCTCAAGTTATCGCGCTGACAAGATTTGTCCGGACACACACACCCACACCCATACTTGTTTCACATGACTAGTGTGGACTTTCCATTGCTTTCGTGTAGTTAAGAAAAACCAGTGAAAAAAGTCATTTTTCTCAAACTGTGAAAACTCTTTCAACCCAATTTTTTTTCTATGATTCCCTTTAGTGTTTCTCTTCATTCTGCTACAGATAAACCTAACCCAAAAATGCCTCTAAACCTGTTTTCCAGAAATGGGGAAACACTGTGTGGACGTGGGGTAAGTCCACACAACGTCGGTGCTACCTACATTATGTGGACGTCTTTTGTTCGGAAGTCCACACTGCGTATGTAAGACAAACTCACACCCACCCACACACACACCCACCCACCCACCCACCCACCCACCCACGGAAGGACAAGGCGGAAACAGTATGCCCCTTCGGCTTCGCCGCGGGGCATAAAAATGCGAAATATGGTTTAAACAAAAATGACATAAAATGTGACCCGTGTTTTTTTGCTGTCCTTTTGTTCATCATTAAACCTCAACTAAAGCTACAAAATAATACTAGTAGTAAACTGTAGTATGCAGTACTTCAGCATATAAGTGGGCACAGCACTCATAGTATTTTGTAGTATTTGGGTACTGCATACATAATTTCTGTTGTACTATGTAGTATGTGGTACTTTACACCAAAGTAAGCTTACGGGGGGTTAAAAAATTTTCTTTGTGGTTTGTATTTTTCTTTTCATGTTCAAGCCAGTCGGGTTGGAGAGAGTTCCTTGACACTTTTTGTTCTGGATAATCTGCCAGCTTCCGGCTGGCTTCAATACTGTTCTTTGCTTCGTCCTCTAGTCTTTGTACTGTAATATAAAATAATAATAAAATATAAAATAATAATAAAATATTACCTGCTGGGCGTGTTGGTGATGTTAGGGTCCCACGCCCCGGACCTGCCGGGGGTCTGACTCCCATCATGCAGTGGGGTTTGTGAGCCGTAGTGAGGCGTTCGGCTTCCTGGATAACATCAACAAAAACAAAGTTTCATCAGTTTTAAAAAAAGTTCAGACAATTCTTCAACCAGGTATTCCATGGCTGCCGAGACGAAAACTTACACATCAACATTTAAATTTAAATTTGCATTTTAACCCGAACTCCTTAGCATTTTTTACTAGGAACTGGACCAAGTCCATCAAAATCTATTAAACACTGTGCTTCCAATACAAAACTGTACATGACATAATGGAATCCACCACTGACACACTGGTTGACATTCATGGACTTGCTACACATGGCTTTTATCACAATAGCAGTACAGGAAGCTAGGCAAAATCAATCGGATACCCCTAGCACTGCTTCAGGCCATTAGGCCCAAGTCCATCACACTCCATCAATATTTAATCACGCCAGGCCTTCTGGACCAAGTCCCCAAAATCCACCAAAATGGGGGGATGGATTTTAATGGAGTCGGGGTGGTTAGGGTTAAACTGATATTTTCAGATTGATTACTATTTGTAATCTTTGATATGTCTACAACAAATATTTGTATAGAAATAGAACAAAAATCGTGGAATTAAAGTGTTTTTGAGGAACAAAAATGGGCATCTTTCATTTTCACTACAAAACAGTCAAAACTTTAAAGGCCGCCTTTCTTATTAGAAGTTTACAAACAGCATCGTAAGGAGAATTTTATTCTCTTTCCTAATACCTGCAAACCCTCATTTCGACCTCTGCCCAGTTCTGTCTCATTTTGCAAGAATGCCGCACATTTTTTGCAAGATCTGGAATTATGAAAGAGATTTCTATCTAAAAGTAAAACAACAAATAAGGAACGGGGCATTGTGGGCCACTAAAAACAAAAATATGACACATACATTTTCTTCAAGGGTTCAGACAAAAATGGTACATACCATCATGGAGTGGCGTCTGTGAGCCGTAGACTGGCGTCTTGGATCCAGAACCATACATAGGAGTCTGGGAACCATACATGGGTGTCTGGCCGCGGGCTGTCGTCGCACCGGTCCTAATCTGTCCACTGCAACAAAAAAAAATAAACGGAATTTCATCAAAAAATCCGTAAAATAATTGCATATTTGAAAAATGTATTTATCTGCTACTTATTGTGGCCACATTTTTAGTTTTTATTTAAAAGCTCCCAAACTTAAAAAAAATACTTTAAAATTCGCATTTCCAATGAAACAAAATTTTTCAGGGGGTGCCACATCCTGAAAAAAAAATGGAAAAGAATATCTTCAAACTTACCCAACTTTGTTGAGTCTGTTTTTGTCGACGCTGATTGTTCGGAACATGGCGTGGAGCTCCACTCTGGCTGTGGAGTCTGTGGCGTCCTTCACGATACCGATATGACCTGCCCAAAAACAAAAATTCAAACATCTGTCAAAATTTTCTTTTATTTTTTTAAAGAAGCACGAAGAAATTCACAGGAACAAGGTTTGAGTGGAAATTTCCAAAAATGTGTCACTTGACTCATCTTTGGAAAAGACCTTCTTTTATTCTTTTATTCAAAACGACAGCATGCCAGAAGAAATAATTTCACTGAGAGTTTAAAGCCATTAGTATCCTTAAACCAAGTAAAACTCTTAACAATAATTTGTTCAGTTACTTTTTAGACAGCTGCAAATGATCTACTCTACCTTTAAAGAGCCAATTTGTGGTAAAGTGGCTTGCCCAAGGACACAACACATTACCTTTGTATGGTCCCTGTGATATTCGGACTGTCTGGCCAATCAGCTCCATGTCTCGCCCCATACGTCCTCTGCCTCGGCCCATTGGTGCATTGCCCCCACCTTGACATTGAGAAAAAAATTAGTGAAAATTGAAACACAACTCTTGCGCTGAAAGAAAACTTTTGAGAACCTTCTCAAGTTGGAATGTTCTATCTTCATTGATGCCACCCAAAAGTCATGTAAGGAACGGTGGACCTTGGATAGATCGAGTTTTGGTTTGAAAGAACTAGAAACAATTGATAGAATGATAAAAATCTGTTCTGGAATATGCATTGAAACATTTAATAATGTATCATCTTAATCAGCAGGACATTTGATAATCTATCATTTTAATCATCAGGACATTTGGTAATCTATCACTTTAAGCTGGACAAGTTCTTATCAGAACTAAATATCTACGGAGCGACAGTAGTCATTACCGCATGGTGTAACGGCAAACCAAAACGATACTGATACTCCACCATGCAAAGCCTAAAACCTTACATCATTTTAATCATTTTAAAGTTGAACACAGAAATTGACTGGAGCGGGGTTTGAACCTGTGACCTCCAGATTGCCGTTCCGGTGCTCTACCAACTGAGCTATCAAGCCCTATGTTGGCGGTTCCCCATTTGGTTAAGGTCTTTGTTCAGGGCGCCCTAGTCAGAAGCCACAATTTTAATTTCAACAGGATTATTTTTAAGGGGTTATGGTATGGAAGGAAAAAAAGGAGAAAGATTGGGCTTTTAAATCTTACCGCCGCTGCTAGGATGTGCGGGGCTGGATATTCTTGGAGACATCGGTGTGTATCCCATACCAATGCCTGAGTCCAGTTGCTGAATAAAAAATTCGAGCAAAACATCCTTACAGTTATTGTTTTAATCCTTACCTTCCCAAATCCTCTAACATCCTCTTTGCAAAATGGAGGGTTTTTCAGGGTTGAGGCTATATGGTAAAAAGGTGTGGCTGATTTTGGAGGATGCACTGTGTCAAGGTCTTAGGCCTGACTTAACGTTGTTTACGCTCAGCCGTGCATAAATTTAGGCCTACATTAAACTTGAAATCCTCCGCACTGCTCCAGGATGTCACTGGCTCTGCCTCAAACATATTGACAGTGATTGCTGGAGGATTTTGCAGGATTGAGGCAGTGGTCACCCCTCCAAGGACCACATTCAAGAAATACCGGAAGATTTTGCAGGATTGAGGGTGTATCATGGAGGCAGTTGGAAGATTTTGCAAGATTGAGTTAGCATTCAAGCAAAAATGCCAGAGTCTTAGGGTTAAGGAGTATCTCAGAAACAATTTTTTTTTTTGGGGGGGGGAGGGTTCTTGTAACTCACCCTGGAGCCTCCAGCCAGGACGATGTGTCTCGTCCGACAGACGAAGATCCCGCCGTTCTCCGTCATCAAGCGGGAGTGCAGGAACGCGAAGCTGCGGTAGATGTGCTTGACTTCACCCTGCCGACCCTGAAGGTGATAAAAGTTGGGAAGAATGAACGAGAGTGGTCTGAAGTTCAAAACCAAGTTTTGTTTCAATTATTTCAAGGTACAGGAGAAAGACATCTTTAAAAGTAATATACAGCATTTGCAAATATCAAAAAACAAAACTACCAACTTATTATGAAATACCTTACTTGACTGTAAGTGAATAATAGTCTCAAGCATCCTGTGAAATCAGGGCACCTGGTGTGCTGTCTGGTTCCCTGACCTGACAATTCCACAACGTCTATAAATTGCTCCGTTTCTGGGTCAAGGAACCAGACTACAGGACTAGCATTTTTTTCTTTGTTTTTCCCAGCATATATGACAAAACTTAACAGGCCAGTGTAACAATATAAGCTATAAAATACCAACCCCCAAATCCATCCGTTTCTGAAAATTACGGCAAACGCAAATGTAGTATATTAGGCCAAGTAAAAAAGCATGTTTAGCGTTCTGCCTTTTTGAAAAAAAGGAAGGAGGAGGCCCTTTTTTCCCCCTCCAAAATGGCTATCCGACCGGACTATTTTCAAGATGGCAGCCCGCTTTTTTTTTTATAAAATGGCCGCAATTGGACTCAGGAAATGACATACCAGCTTTATATGGGCTAGATGCAACAGACAAAAGAGGCCAAACTGATGTCACTGTTTAAAATTTATCATTTTTTTCCGATTTAGAAAAAAGTCCCCCCCCCAAAAAAAAAACAAAGACGGCCTCCAAAAAGGAAGCGATATTCATGCTAAAAAAAACGGAGACGGCCTCCAAAAAAGGAAGCGGGCAGGGACGCTAAACTTTTTTTTTTTTATTTGGCCTTTCCTTTAAACTTATCCATTTGCCTGTCGAGGGAAAAATAACAGTCTAGTTAAAAAAAAAAAAATCTTAGCTGTGGTGCTCAACAACTTAAAGTTAGTGAACCATTTTCGGAAATCTATGTGTACAAAACGTACCGAGTGTGGTCCGTCGATGACTTTGACGATATCCTTGACTTGTATGTTGTTCTGCTCAGCGTCCAGGGCGATGGCGTTGCGGGAATCTTTCTTCCTGGTGATGGCTGCCGCTTTCACGTGAACCAACTGCAAAAAAAATTGATGGGCAAATTAAAAGTCACTTCCAAAATAAGAGCACGGTTTGAACAAAACAAGATTGGGAGACAGACCGAAAATTCTGAATCTTACCTTGTTGTGCATGTTGAGTACTTGGAATGTCTCCTTCTCCAGCCGCACAATGACGCCCACTGTCTGGAGGCTGCAGAGATGCAAGTAACATACTATTACAATGACTTGTGTGGAGACTAGCCACCCAACCCAACAAATAATATGTTCTACGGCTACATGTATGCAAGGGCTCTCAAGTTTTCCTCCCTCTGCAAAAATCAAACACTTTCGATCTCTGGCTGTGCTCCGTGGTCAGACATGGGTCGTGGTGCCTGTACATGCTTTCAGCTCCGTTCTGTTTCAGCTCGACCACGCTGTAGCAGCGCCCTTCGCAATTCAGCTTCTCAGCTGCGAGTAAGGATGATTAGCCCCCCCCCCCCAAAATATTATTATTATTTTTATCATTACTTACTCCAGCTGTACCAGGTCTCCCAGTTGGAACTGGCCAAGGGAGTCCACGCCAGAACTCATCTCCTGACACAGCTGCATGTCCTTGGGCAAGACTTTCATCTTAAAGAAAACGACAAGTTGAAAAGGCAATATTAGGCTAGTGGTGAGAGAAAATCAGAGATTTCACAATACAGTTAGGCCAACCAAAAAAATAGTCGGTCTCTGGTCAGACCGAAGTTCCGGAATTGATGCGGCAATGCAGTTTTTTTTTTTTTGGGTGGTTTTTTTTTTTTTCAAGCTTGTATTGGACAGACAAGGTGGGTACTATTTTGCTTTTTTGTGTCCTCATTATACATTGGTGTCCTCCATAATTTGCCTTGGTGCCCTTTATCATTTGCCTTGGTGCAATTTCCCCATTCCTTGGTGCTCCTTGCTACAACAATTTGAGGAGGCGCGGCAATAGAGGGCGCTGTTGTAGCTTCCGTGTTATTTTGAAGAAAAAAAAAAGGTTGACGCGCATGATTAAAATCGACGCGCGCGCTGACCAGAGACTGGAAGTTGTGAGGTGCCACATGAAATGCCCTCCCAATGACTGGGTATAGTTTGCAGGATTCAGTGACCTCTGGGCCTTTACAAAAACACTCCAGAGCTGTTGCGTTGCAAAAATGGGAATCTTTGATAAGTCAAATGGGCAGGCTATATACCAAGAAGACCACGAGCAAGTGAATGCAGTTACAATTTGTACAATCAGAGACCATGGAGCAAATTGGGGGATGCTCCAATTGTTTTCTTTAGCTTGTGTCCCAAAAAAATTGGAAGCTGAATTATTTTTTTAAGGTTGGTGTCGAATATCCCGATTCAAAAATCGAAAGTGAAATTCAAACCGAATATAAAAAATCCGGGTGAGCTAATTTAAAAAATCGCGTGACAAATCATGCATTTATGGACATGTGCGCGTCTACGACACTGCTGCGCCAAAAAGTCTCTGCCATAAAATCGAGTAATTTGTAAACAGGGCTTGAGTCTGCAACAATATCAATCATGTGGGATCACGTTGTAGCTCTGCGCCCCTGTTTCGGACATTGCCTAGATACAACCAAGCTCAGTTGGTCCAGGACCGGTGTAGTACTCGGAGGGTCATGGTTCGAATCCTGCTGCAGTCAGTGTCCATGTTTATCAAAGTACTGATTACTTCAAAAGAAAACTGTCAGTACCTCATGCATGGTCAGATCGGAGAACAGCACGGCCATGTTCTCTTCTACCCGCACCACGAGGCCTGTGTCGCCCTCGTAGCGGCCCGCGATGACCTTGACGTGGTCGCCGATCTTGAAGTGTTTTCTGAGCTCGCTGGCCGGGAATTCCAAAATATCCTAGCATGAGGGAAATAAAGGGGAAAGAGCATAAATTTGATGGCAAATGACTCAAACTGTGTTGACTTATCCCTGAAAGTGAATGAACTCTTCCAACTACTCTTTGTTTTCATTTGTATCATGAGGCCATATCCATTTAAAAATAGGGGTTTCAGTAACCTTCAGATCGTCATGTGTGGACAGGACAGATACCGTATTTACCTGAAACTGTGATGACCCACCCCTATAGGTGAATGAACTCAACCTACTATTTTGATTATAATATGTCACAAGAGGTCAAATCCATTGCCAAAAAAGGGGTTTCTATTACCTTCAGATCTTCAGACTTGAAAGGACAGCTGTAGTAGGATCTACCCCTGTGGGTGAATGAACTCTCCCAACTTTTCTGTTTCAATTAGGGTCATGAGGTCCAATCCATTTCAAAGCAGGGGGTTTCAATAACCTTCAGATCTTCATGTGTGGAGAGGACAGATATGGTGTTCCCCTCGACAGTGACGACTCTCCCCCGAAGGTGAATCAACTCTTTCAACTTTCTATGGTTTTTATCTTTGTGAGGTCAATACCACTTTAAAACAGGGGTTTTCAATTACCTTCAGATCTTCATGTGTGGGCAAGACCGATATGGTGTTCCCCTCGACCGTGATGACTCTCCCCTGCAGGTGAATCAACTCTCCCTCGATGACCTCAACGTTGTCTCCGGGGGCGAAGCTGTGGGCCTGCTCCTGGCTGCTCTTGGTCTCAGCAACCACTGGAAGCATACAGTTAAGGGTCCTAGAATCTGACAACCATACATTGTATACATTGCATTACATATTTATTGTAATGCATATTCATACATTGTTTTACATATTGTATTACATATTTATACATTGTATTACATATTGTAATGCATATTCATACATTGTATTACATATTGTATTACATATTTATATATTGTATTACATATTTATACATTGTATTACATATTGCAATGCATATTCATACATTGTTTTACATATTTATACATTATATTACATATTGTATTACATAGTTATACATTGTATTACATGTTGTATTACATATTTATACATTGTATTACATATTGTATTACATATTTATACATCGTATTACATAGTTACACGTTGTATAATAAGTAATTAATTCCCAAACACTAACAAAATTTCTGCTTTATCTATTTCATGGGATTATTTTCTCAAATTGCGAATGTTTTTCAGAGGATACAGTGAACGTCGATGCCCTCCGGGCGATCCTCGAATCGTTCCAGCTCGGCCAGTGTGGGCTTGATACCCTCTGCAACCTGGTCAAGTCGAAAGAAGAAATCAAGGGTTTGAAAGACAGTTTGAAAATACAGGACAAGAGTTTGAAAATACAGGACAAGTTTCATGCAGGAATAAAATCATTGATTGCAAACAAGCTCTCTGAAGGGTGGATCATACTTGCTGAGAATGTTAATGCGAAGTGAATTTCATGTCAAGAAACAAACAGAGACAAATCTGTTGGAGTTGGAAAGTGTTAAGTTTCCCTGAATTTTCAGCATGGACTATTTGTCCAATAGTGCACCTCTGAGGTCCTAATAGTGGGGTGCTGTGGTCCAATGGTTACGGTGTTCAACTCATGTGCCGTGGTACATGGGTTCGAATCCTGACCGTGGGAACATGGTGCTTGTGCTCTGGAGCTAGAGTCCAAACTAGTTGGTTTGACTTCCTAACTAAAGATGCTAAAGCCAATCTTCTAACTTGCTTACTTGCCTAAATGCTATGAATAGGACTCAAAAAGTGGACTCACGATAGCACTCATGGCGAAGGTCTTGTAGAGGAATCCCTTGCGACTGTAGCGGTTGCCCTCGAAGATCAGAAAATCACCGTCCTTGGAAACGTCGCCACCGATTGCTCTGACAACAAAATAATTCATTCATTCGATAGCATGCAAATGACCAAATACAGACCAATCACAGACCAATCACTGACCAATCATAAACCAATCACAGACCAATCACAGATTGATCACAAGTCAATGAAAAGTGTATGACAATTCAATCACAGACCAATCACAGACCAATCACAGACTAATCACATTTCAATCACGAGTCTCAAAAGTTCCCTCACCTAATGCCTTCCTCGTCAAAGAGTTTCTGGGCGGGCCGTCGTTTCTTCTTGCGCTTGTCGGGGTTGGCGGTGCGCACGACGCCGCGCTGGCGCGTGAAGTCGATGCGGGGCAGCAGCTTGAGGGTGACCTGGTTCTGGGAGGTCTCAACGTAGTCCACCTGGGCCAGATCATCCTTGAAGACGCCCCGTCTGCAAGACAGCAAAAGGTCAAGAGTGTCAGGAAATTATGGAGAATTCAATGGGAATTATATATGTGAGGCGGTCTGGCAAAATGAGACAGAAATGGGCACAGACCGTATCGGAGGAAACTGCAAAAAAAACCAAAAGTCTCAAAGCGCTTTCCAATTATTACCCCATCAGGCCATGAGACCAGTTTCTGCAGCAGCTCGAGATCAGTGCATTCTGGTCTCTACCTTCACAGGTACCCATTCTCCTGGGTGGATAGAGGCAAATTGTAGTAAAGTGTCTTGCCCAAGAACACAAGCACCATGATGTTCCCTGTCAGGATTTCGAACATATGCGCCATGGTACATCAGTCGAAAACCGTAACCATTGGCCCTTAATACTGTGCCAAACCCAGGACCTTGGTTCAAGCAGCACCATCTTCTTTTTGGACGAAAGAAACTCTTTAACTCTTCTTTCTTTCACACTCCTCGTCGTCGTACTTACTTGAGGCGGACCCAGGACTTGGACTTGAGCGACACCACCTCCTTGACCACCTTGAGCACGTCGGTCATCTCCTTGATGGGCACCATGAGCTGGTTCCACTGTCCAATGCGCAGGTTGCCTACGCCCTGGATGGCGTGCTTGACGTGGGTCTGCTTGAAGGACTCCACGTAGATGTAGCCCTTCAGGCCCTCCACAGCAACCACCGACTTGATCTGCAGCGGCTGCAGGAGGAAGATATTTGGGATAAATTACAACAAAGTTTGCCCATAAAAGAATTTCAATTTAACAAACTCAAATGGAGCATCTACTTTTTTCTATAAGCATTTTTCGGCGAAGGTTTTGAGGCCAGTTTTGTCCCATTTTTGAGGACAGGCAGGTTTGTCCCATTTTTGAGGCCAGTTTTGTCCCATCTTGAGGCCAGTTTTGTCCCATTTTTGAGGCCAGTTTTGTCCCATCTTGAGGCCAGTTTTGTCCCATCTTGAGGCCAGTTTTGTCCCATTTTTGAGGCCAGGTTTGTCCCATTTTTGAGGCCAGGTTTGTCCCATATTTGAGGCCAAGTTCGTCCCATTTTGAGGCCAGTTTTGTCCCATTTTTGAAGCCAGTTTTGTCCTATTTTGAGGCCAGTTTTGTCCCATTTTTGAGGCCAGTTTTGTCCCATTTTTGATGCCAGTTTTGTCTTAACTTGAGGCCAATTTTGTCCCATTTTTGAGGCCAGTTTTGTCCCATTTTTGAGGCCAGTTTTGTCCCATTTTGAGGCCAGTTTTGTCCCATTTTGAGGCCAGTTTTGCCCTTTTTCAAAGCCAGTTTTGTCCCCTTTTTTTAGGCCAGTTTTCTCCCATTTTTGAGGCCAGTTTGGCCCTTTTTCAAAGCCACTTTTGTCCTATTTTGAAGCTGGTGTCTTATGTGCACTGTAATTTCTTACCTCATCTTGGTACTGGTATGCAATGAATTTCCTCATCATCTGAATGGCTGTGGCCTTCTCCTCCCCAATCTTACACTTCACCATCCACAAATTGGGATCCCTTTGATAAACACACAGACAAAATAATTAAGTTGTGTCAGCATAAATGTACAAAATTAAAACATTGGAGTATTCATAGATTTAGACGCTCCCTTGCCAAGGCAATGGCAAGATTACAACTCAGTCAAAACGGCTGAACAGAGGCAGCAGGATTATTCCTCGATAAAAATCACCTCAACTTCGGTCAAGTTGAGTGCTTGGAGAACTCAGGCGAATTCTACATTGGCAGCCAGGCCAACACTCCATGAGCCATTGTGCGGAATTATGGACCTCTTCATTTACTAAACCTTACCCAAAAAATACAGCATTGAGATGCCGGCACTTAGTTGAAATTTTCAGCTCAAAAAATGATACAGAATGGCATGTTGCCAAGAAATAATAAAATCCATAGGCGTAGCGGGTGAGGGGGGGGGGGGCAACCATCGAATGTTGGATTTTTACGGAGGCCAAGTGTCCGGAGAAAAAAAAGGGTCTACATTTCGGCACGGATGTGCAAGTGACCTTTTCAAGAAATGTTTAACCCCCCCTCCAACAAAAATGACCTTGCTACGCCACTGAAATCAGAACAAAAAGGAAATGGGAAAAACAAATTTCAGCCTCAATGACAACAGAAAAAAAGAAAAGGTGGTTGAAAAATGAATAACTGAATATAACAAATTAGCAAAAAATATTGACTCCATAGCAAATTTGACTCACTTAACGCCAGGCAGAAGGCCCTGCTGTGTTATCTGGTCTGGCAGCTCATCTTCGTCGGCATAGCGACTCCGTGACGACGTCTCGGCGTACTTTCTCTTGTAGTACTCCTCAATTTCATCTTCTTTCTGATGGCTGTTGACAACAGAAAAAACATCACTTACTGAAATTTCTTTATTATTTTTTAGATGAATTATTTGACATTTTACTCCTCAAGCAAGCTTTAAAAAAGTACAAAATTGTTACTGATGTTTTTTCCTTTAATTTTGAGTTGTTCCTCTTTGAGCCAAATTATCATAACTTGCAGGATATCTGGACATCTAGCGACACATAATTAAAATTTTTGTCCCGGTTATTAACCAGGTAAGTATACCATAGTGAATATCAAGTGAAAAAAACAGCCCCGATTTCGATGTCCTCAAAACAACTTATCCTCATACTTTGCTATCACTGCCGTGTGACTCACTTATACTGAGGAAGTCCAGTATTTGAGCCATAATTGTGGGGTTAGCCATAAACTGCCTTGTTTGGCTTGACCCTTAGGCAGATTTCCTGGCCTGACCTGAGTAGCTGTTGTAGTCTCCTGGCTCCGTGTCTCTCGGACTCGTCTTGCTCCACTCTGCTCGTCTTATCGATGAGATCCTTGGCTCCTTCCTCCCAGTCGCCCTCCTCATCATCCTCGTAATCATTATCCACATCTGAAAACCAAAAAAAAAGAGATTGTCGTCACATCTCCATTTTTTATCACTCAACTTTAAAACCCTAACCCTCTAGGATATGTTTGCTAGAACCCAGACAGGGCTCTGGAGTGCTCTGAAACGTGCAAAACTACATCAGGCCCACTTTACTCACACTTTAGCCAGCAAATTTCTCCAAAAATTCCACTGGAGCAAAGAAAATGTCCCCAGTATTTCACCAACCAAGTTTGCAGACTGAATTCAATTTTTAAAGGAGACTTTTCTTCAATATTTTGCACATGAGAGGGAAGTCAAGTGATTTCAAAATGGGGCTAAATACTAGACTGGTACATGTCCAACCATGGTCCAACTATCTGAAAAGACTGTTCTCTTCATTCAGTGTCAATAGTCTGGTGGCTTGACAATGGAGAAATGTGTAGTAAATTGATACTAGTGCCCACTTCATGCCACATGTTTCTTAAGTTCTTTTGGCATGGTTGATTGATGCAGTACTGAAGCTGTGTTGGACTGGTTGTTTTAGGTGCCAGTCTAGTTTCTTGCTTCGCATGTTTTCAATACCTTAAGTTTTGGGACTCTCATACACAGTATTTAGAGTCCCAAATTTTCGGACTAGCTAGAACCTTGCCAAACGTAGTAACAAGCAACACTTGACTAAGTGACAAGCCTGCCAAATGTAGCAAGATCCATCGGGGGTAAAGTCTCAAGGCCACACTGCCTCAGAGTCCGTGGTCAGCGTACGCAGCAGGATACAACTGTGGCACTGTTCAATGGGACTTAGCTCTCATTGTTTCAGAGCTGGCCATTCATGCACTGGTGTTGGTAGCTGAATGCATCAAAGTGCTGGGGCCAATTTCACGAAACTGCTAAGCACGAAAATTTGCTTAGCACAAAAAAAGGTTACCAGCCAAAACTCCATGTGATGTATATTGCTTGTGATTAGTATTCAGCTGTTGTTTGCTTAGCATGAAAATAACATGGAGTTTTGGCTGATAACCTGCTTTTATAAGCCAGACTTTTTTTGTGCTAAGCAAATTTTTGTGCTTAGCGGCGCCGTGAAATTGGGCCGCCGGATGCACTGTGTTGCTACAGTAAGCAGGGATTTTTCGCAGAGCCACGAAACTGGGGCCAAGGTCTCCGGTCTAAGACTTACCAGCCTCGTCCAGGATGAACTCCCTGAAGCGAGCCTTCTTGCGATTGGCAATGGCCGCCTCCTCCTCCGAGTCATACTCCTCATCGTCGTCGTCTTGCATGGTCAGGTCCACTCCTTCCTCCTCATCTTCTTCCTCGTTTCCTCCTACGCCGCTTCCGGCCTCGCTGCCCTCATCGCTGGGGGCCTCCTCGGCTTCGCTGGCCACTGGGCTCTCCTCCTGAGTCAAACAAACACGTACACTAAAGCTTTGAGAGCTTTGGACTTGTTTGGTAAAACTAACAGAGACCATTGTCAACATTACGGAGACTGTTGTCGCATTAAAGGGAATGTACATCATTGGCTTTTGCTGTAATTTTCAGAAATGAACTATTTGAGGGGTTAGTATAATTGATCAAATATTGTTTCACTGACATTTTTTGTGTTCGAAAAGGTTGGAAAAACCAAGACAAACAAAAATGTTTATGTAGTCTGGTTCCCTGACTCCACAAAAGATAAAATGGATCAATTTATTGATGATGGAAAATTGTAAGGCAAGGGAACCAGTCTAGCAGACCTGCACCCGTTCATGAACATGTAACCAATAGCAAACACAATTTGGACTGAAAAAATGGTAAATTTGGAGCAGTAGTTGAAAAATAGTTAGGTTTTTCCAACGGTGGTCGGCCGATCACCGTTGGAAATGTAAACAAAAATACCATTTTCTTGAAAATGACTTCACACCAGGTGCCATAATTTTACAAGATGCTTGAGACTGTCATTTACCGGCATCCTAGTAAGGTATTTCGTAAAAACTTGGTAGTTTTATTTTTCGATGTTTGCAAATGTTGTATATTCCCTTTAACCAAAGTAATCTTAACCCTCCTCAATCCTCCTCAATCCTCCAGGCGATTTTGGAGGTTTTTGGTGGATCGAGGCTGAATGGCCAAGATGTGTCAGTTGATTTTTGAGGATGCATTGTGTCGCGTTTGTTGGCTATACCCTGCATTTTTTGTGATCAGTCACGCGTTATGCTTGCATTGCTTCTGAATGTCATCAGCACTGCCTCAACCCATTAACAGTGATTGTTGGAGGATTTTGAAGGATTTAGGCAATGGTCAACCCTCCACTGAACAAATTCAAGAACTAACCGATGATTTTGCAGGATTGAGACTGAATCCAATTTCTACATGGAGGAAATCGGAGGATTTTGCAGGATTGAGGATGGTTCCTAGCCAAAAGGGCCTAGGGGGTTAGGGTGAAGTCCAGTGCGGACAGCGGGTAAACTTCCCAACTCGTCAAGTGTCGACTGTCAATCATAGGCCCTAAGTTTTACGCCCCGCAGGGGTAAGTTTTGCAGGGCCAACTGGGTCGCAGAACAATTACATTGTTACTTTTATTGCGCAAAACGGGGTAGGCCTACACTATGAATATGAAATTTAAAAAAATTGCAAAAAAGCTCACCTCGGCATCACTTTTGGCTTGGAAACTGCCGTCGCTCTCGGCATCCGAAAATGCACTGGCTTCACTGTCCGACATGGCGTTGTGTCTGGTACTTTGAGGCCTTCAGTAAATAACCTAAACAATTTGCAAATGTGTCAAAAATTCATAAGGCTTAGATATGGTAAAGAAGGGTTCAATGTGTTCCTGTCATATCAGAAAATCATGCCATAATGGAATTTCTCTGTTGGCCTAGCGTGTACGTAAATTCAAGATTTATGAACGGGAATGTTTAGCGTGCAGTCATGTTTAGCTTGAGTTTAATGAAATTTTACTAACTGTGAAATTTGAGGTAAAAATTTTGCTGTAGCAAGGCACTAGACTAGAGGCGAAAAATCAAAGTGCGCCACGTTAGGGGCGTTCCACGTTAGGGTACATCAACAACAGTACTCACCTAGGCTAGGCGGTTACTGCCAATTTTAAATTGAGAGCCGCAGGCGCAGATTTAAAATTCATGATGACTTGACAATGTCAAAGTCAATGCCAATGTCACCGACATTAAAATTTATTCGATGATCATGATGATTTGATCATAAGAGAACTGCGAAATTCACAAAAGTTAAAGTTCAGCAAATAGGGGGGGGGGGGGGCTATTTGTCGTTAATGATGTTTTCATCATGGAGAAATCAATGAAGTCGATTGTCCTGCAAATGCAACATGCACATGTTTGTGTAGGCTTAGCCCCATAAATGTGGCCTATTTACTGGACTGCCTCCGTAAACATAGGCCACACATCCACATGTACAAAAACGTGTCGACTTTGCCAAATTTTGATTTTCACATTTAGCCTGTTGACATGTGCAAATTCAAGCAATGCAACTTGCAAGCGGTGCAGTATGACGTTGTCGTTGTTTAAAAAAGGAATGGGTTTGGCTGTAGTTAAAAGCGTAACTAAGCTAAACTGAAGTGGTTAGTGCGAGGAGAAAATAATCAACCTTTTTCACACAGAGGGGTTTATAATTTAAGCGGGGCTTGAGCTTACCAAACGTTGTGTTGCACTTTGAAGAAAGATTTTATTTTTCGTGACAATAAAGCGCCATCAACGGCAGGATCGGGAGAGTTCATCTCCGCTCTTTATGCAAATGAGCCATCGAATTCTCTAGAGTGGCCCAAAGGGGACAATTTCCCGATGCTTTCAAAAATCTGTAACTCGCAATTTCAAACAAACAACAGAAACATTTTCGACGTTTCCTATCTTGATTGCGTTATTATGTCGAAATAATACAATGAACGAATTCAAACAAAGAGCTCTAGAAAATTTCATGGTCAAAGCATTCCCTCGATTAGGTATGGCTGCGGCCACCGTAGCCCAGTGACGCGGCCTTGGTCATGCGCAGTGAGAAAATTTCAGTTCGCCATGTCGTCGAAATTTGCGAGATGTAGATTGTCGGCCCCAACAAAAAATGCCGATATCTGCTTAAAACGGTGAGAAGAGCGCAGGACACACGAACAAGAATAACCGTTACGGTATAGAGAACACAAGAGAAGCAACTTTGCCAGGAGAACTGGTCGGTAAACGACCGAAAATGGCTCTCGAAAGTCTGTTTGAAACGCCCCCATCTCTCGTGAACAGTAACAATGAAACACTTACGATGAGTGCGAAGTCTGTGTTTGAAAGGTCAAGTAAAATGTTCCTAGTTTCAATGTCTTCCCAGTTACCTTAATATTTGCCTTCACTGTCCTAATTAGTTGTGGTAATACGGGGTAATGCATCGTTTCTTTTGGGGATTTTCTCTAAAAGACAGGTAAGAAAAATGGCTGGCGGAAAATATCGGGCGCGGCGGTAGATTTGCATATTCATTTTTGAATTTGCATAATTGTGTTTCCCGTGTCATGTGACTGTTATCCCGTGGACTGTTCCATTCTTGCATGGGTAAATGTTTCTTTGCTGCTTTGCTTTTAGTATTACTACAACAGTACTTTTATAGTTCATTCTTTTTGCAAAGTAATTCATGAATTAAGTCTTGTGAGTTTCAAAGCATATGTTGTTGGTGATCGAACAGTTTACAATAAGGATTTTAAACAATTTTGATTGTTTTTTTTTAGGGTGGGGGGGGGGGGTGTTGACTCTTACCAATTTTGAGGGCCAAAGTTGAATTTTAGAAATACAAAGCATGAGCAAATATGTTGGATCTTGAAAAATTGTGATTTCTCAATATTGACAGAAAAAAGTACAATATACTAGGGCTTTGTTTATTCAAACTTGCATTTGTTTATGAAATGAGTGAAAAAATTATACAAACGCAGTATTCCATTTCCAGTAATGTGCATGAGTTGACCACTTAAAAAATACATTTCAGACGAAACAATTTAGAAAGACTTTAAACTATTTTTTCAGTTCTAAGATTTCACATGGTATTGATGACGTATTCTGAGATGTTTCATCTGAATTTTTCATTTCTACATTGGCTGATGACTTGATTTTCAATGACCAATTTAGTTTATTGATGGGTGATGATTTTAGGCCTACTGTAAATATAGAGAGTAATCAAAACATTAACACCACACAACAACTTAACAATTGCAAATTACAATTTCTCAGTCCCCACTTTTCTTGCTCTGGGTTTTACAAATATGAATCCTAAGCTGAATTCTTTTTCTTTCCATTTTCCAAATATGAAATAATTTTTGTCACTGATATTTGTCACTGATATTTGTCACTGAATTTTTCAAGAGATAACATCTCTTCACATCTCTTTACATTTTTTTGGTCACAACTATTTATACTTGACATATGTTTTTCTTCATTCCTCCAAAGAGTCTAGTCTTACTCAAAATAACAATTCAACTAAATATCAGATAATTTTTTTGTATGCATCAATTATTTATTTTTTCCATGGTCAACACACTATCGATATTCATTTGGATTAATATTTTCTACTGCACCATTATTTCTTTGAATATTTTCTTTTGATGGGCACCGTATGGTGAAGTTCCATTTGGGTCACTCTGATACCAATCAAGCGTATCAAAATGAATGTAGAGTTGACTGGTGCAAGTCTACTGCCATCAGCTTTGTGGCTCATGAATATGCATCATGCTATTACCCATTCATTGCTTAATACTTTTTTACATCCGCCATTGCATGCTCAATAGCAGTGTACATGTACATGTACATGTTACATGTTGGTGCATTGCACAATGTACATGTACAGTTGTATTTTTATAATACATGTATATATGTACAATATCAATGGAGGTAAAATTGCTTTATCCAAGTTCACAAATTTCATATCACAAATTTCATATCACAAATTTCATATCACAATGTACAATTCTTGAATACACATGCTCTCAAATACAACATTCTATTGGAATAGGGCCCTATATCAAGGTAGAAATCCGGGTTTACAGAGGGGACAATGAGAAGCAGTCATTTTACCATGATCTATTGATATTAAAATTACAATAAATAAACCTTGAGGCTGCCATATTGCCAGCAGCTCTAGGCTATTGTGTATTCTGATGACATCATCTTTATTCTGTACACAAAGTTCACATAACAGGCAATTTGTAAATTTCTAAATTTAGGTGAAGCTTAAAGGGAATATACAACATTTGCAAACATACACACACAAAAATACCAAATTATTATGGAATTTCTTACTTGACTGCAAGTGAATAATAGTGAAAATCATGGCCACTGGTATGCTGAAATTTTTAAGAAAAATGGATTTTTTTTTATCAATTTCCAACGATGGTCGGGCGACCATCATTGGAAAGAAAACTAACTTTTTTCAAATACTGCCCCAAATTTACAAAATTTAGTTAGTCCACAGTTTGTTTGCAATCGATTACACATATTGTCAATGGGTGCAAGCCAGCTAGTCTGGTTCCCTGATCTGATGATTGCTCTGTTTCATCTGAAGTAGGGTCAGGGAACCAGACTTTAAGAACAGCATTTTTTTCTTGGTTTTTCCAGCATCCATGAACACAAAACTTTAAACAGGTCAGTGTAACAGTATTTGCTAGAAAACACTGTAATCCTCAAATCCATCCATTTCTGAAAATTAAAGTAGAAGTATAAAATATTGTATATTACTTTTGACTAAAAAAAAAAAAATCATATCATTCTTTATTGTGCAGATTGACTGTACACCAGAAATATAGTTTCCGAAAGAATATCTTTTTGTGCATGTAAGGGAGCTCGACTAGTGAAAGAAAAGACCAACAAATGTATGTTTGGATGGAATTGTAGTTCACTGAATTGAAGCTATCGGGGATCACTTGAAAAAAAAAAACTTCATTTACAGAATTACAAGTTTTAAGTGTAAAATCATATTGAAATTGGAGGATTCAGGACTGTTAGGGATAGAGTTTTAAAAATTTTAAAACCAAATTTATCATTTGCAGAGTTATATCTTGTTAAAAACAGGCCAATTTTTTTAAACTAATGTGATGAAAACTTGCTAGGTTCTTCATGTCAAGAAGTGAACATTGCAGTTCAACTGGAAATTGGTGACTGGTTTAACATGGTTCAAAGCCACTTACATGTATGTATACCAGTTCAAAAACCAGTTAAACCAGTTCAAAACCAGTCACCTACGCACTGTTGAACTGGCACCAGTTGAAACCAGTTGGTACCAGTTGAAACCAGTTGGAACCAGTTGAACCTGTTGAACCGGTTTCAACTGGAATTTTGTCCTAAATAATTTCAAAATGAATGCATTTTTTTTCATGTCCAAATCAAGACTTAGGTGCCGAAATGTTCCATTCCCCCACAACCCTAATAAAAGAAAAAAGGTTTGAGGAGAAAAAAACTCAAAAGAAAGGAAAAAACTTGCCAGGGAATTTGAACATACAAACAAGAGAGAGGAATAACAAAAAAAAAGGAAGAACAAAAAAAGAGGAGCAAAACAAAAGGAAAGGAGAAAAAAAGAAAACAAAGACAGAGACTTGACAAACAAGAAATCAATTTTTCCAAAAAATCCATTGAAAAAGATTGTCCCTGCTTATTTCCACAAAAATATTAAGTCATTGATAAGAAATAACAATTTCCCTACAAACATTAGTTTCCTTTTTCCTAATTGCCAATAAAAGTGGCCATATGGGAGCCATTTATTTGTTATAATTTCAAATGCCAATTCAATTTAAAGATTTAGAGACTACACACACATAGCTTAATTTCTGCACTATACCGATGCACAGTCATTTTGTTTATTGACTGTTAAAGATAACACAAATAGAAAGACAACACAAATTGTTATTGTCGCACATTAAATTTGACAGCATTTATAGTATAAGTAATATCTTTCAATGGAAAAGTCCTTGTTTTTTAACACTTGGAAGTGGAGTCAAGTTCCATTTTGTCTGAACTTTGGTAAAATATATTTCTCGTACAAAATTTCTGTAATAAAATGAGTTTATTTCTGAAATGCGATATACGCCATTTTGTTCCCTTTTAGAATTCTACTCTCTTCTGGCTGCTCAAAAGCAATTTCGACAGCTGCTATAAGAATACTATGTACAATTATAGCGAAAAATAAAGTACAGAAACAGCTGCTATGCTGTGTTTATTCTTTAAAGTTTCATAACCGTGCAAAATTTTCACCTTTTTTTTTAAATGGATATGTCACGTTTTGGAAACGAACTCCTCCAATTTACCTCTCCTGAACTATGGTCAAGATTCTTGGCTACTTTGTTCTTTACAAGGTTTCGAGCTAGATTTCTGGGGCATTCTGGGGCCAATTTCACGGCCCACAAAATGTGCTTAGCACAAAAAAAGTCTGGCTTATAAAAGCAGGTTACCAGCCAAAACTCCACGTGATGTATATTGCTTGTGATTTGTATTCAGCTGTTGTTTGCTTAGCATGAAAATCTCATGGAGTTTTGGCTGGTAACCTGCTTTTATAAGCCAGACTTTTTTTTGTGCTAAGCAAGTTTTTGTGCTTAGCAGCACCGTGAAATTGGCCCATGTCACAAGATTTAAAAGTTTTGGATGGCAACAGCCATCAGATAATTTGAGTGGGTTGGATTGAAAATTTTGAGGTATAACAAATTTAAATTTTCTTCCGAGGATGAGGTGTTTTTATGGTGGGAAATGAGGATAAATCGTTTTTAAGCGTTGCGGTTAAAATATGTAACATAAGTGTAAATGGGATTCTTTACAGTGAAACTGATAGGTCTACAAAATATAAACACGGGCTTTGTGAAAGTCATTAACAAATGAAGGGAAGTAATACCTGAGAAACTACGGCCAAGTTCAGTTTCTGGTATCTATCAGAATCAAAATATGTTGAGCTAGTAATGATATTTTAATGTAAACACCAACACTGACAACATTCATATAACGTGAGGACTGAAAAAAATTTAATAGTGATGAACTTTGGTCTTATTTTCAGATTTATTGATATTTCTAATCTTTGATATGTCTACTACACCTATTTTTAAGAAAGAGTATAAAAATTGTGGCATAAACATGTTTTTAAGGAACAACAATTGGCATCTTTGCTTTTGACGAATACAAAACTCGAAAACTTTACGGGCCTTTTTCTTAGTACACTTTCTTGACATGTCGAGAAATGCAAATTTTAAACGGCCATAGCTTGTCAGCGGAATGTCCGATTGACGTGCAACAAACAGTATTGTAAGGAGAAGTTTATTCTCTTTTCTAATACTTGCAAACCCTCATTTTGACATCTGCTAAGTTCTGTCCCATTTTGCCAAAACGCCTCACAAGTATAGGAAATATAGAGACTTGAAATGACATGTACGTTATTTGATGCAATGGTATGTTTTTCGATACTGTGGGTCTTGTGTTAAAGCATGAAACCCTAGCAAATTGGAAAACCTGTTTTTAAATTCAACGCAGAGTTTAGCACCCAATTTAAATGTTGGCCTGAAACACTGAGTGAATATCTTGTAAAAAGTTAAGTACTGTTGTTTTTTTAATGGGATGTTCCATTTAAATTGTACAGGGATGATGACGATGATGGTGATGATGACGCCGAGGAGGGTGAGATTCTTGAAGATGGAGAGCTGCCAGAATCAGACGGCGAGGGAGGAGAAGAAGAGATTGCCCCAGACAACCAGGACACCCAGCCTGTAGAGGGCGATATTTCCTCCTCCGCAGCGCACCCGGGATCAGAGGGCGACGTTG
Organism: Patiria miniata; assembly: GCF_015706575.1. Taxonomy (NCBI): domain Eukaryota; kingdom Metazoa; phylum Echinodermata; class Asteroidea; order Valvatida; family Asterinidae; genus Patiria; species Patiria miniata. The sequence continues at coordinate 7,181,618 of NW_024037057.1, forward strand.
ACGGGGCCGGAGACCAGGACTACCAGCCCCGGGGTGGAAGTAAGCAGTTCCGAGGTCAGGGGTCGTATGAGGACAAAGAGGAGGAGCAGGATGCGGAGCCAGCGGAGCATCATCACCGGTCCTCGTCGCATCGGAAGAAGCGCAAGAAGAAACATCGGCGGGAGAGAGCCAAGAGGAGGCGGCGGCACCGATCGGGAAGCGGAGACGATGTAAGAATTCACTTGAAGTAGTTTCCTCAAAGAGGCCCTGCATCTTATGCCACATCTGAGTAGAATTGTTATCAAGTCATCCACAAGTCAATCACAAGTCAGTCAAGTATCAGTGGATGAACAATGAGAGAGGAATGCCTTTGTCACTCACAGCTTCATGCGAGAGGCTCGTCGCTTGACTTGAGATGGATGATTTTTGTTTAAACTCGTGATTGATAAGTGATGGATTTGTGATTGACTCGTGATTGACCTGTGATATTGGTCTGTGATAGAATTGTGATTGACTTGCGATTGACTTGCGATTGGTCTGTGATTGGTCTGTGATTGGTCTGTGATCGATCTGTGTTTGATCTGTGATTGGGCAGTGATTGAATTGTCATTGACTTGTGATTGATCTGTGATTGGTCTGTGATAGATCTGTGATTGATCTGTGATTGGGCGGTGATTGAATTGTCAGTTACTTGTCATTGACTTGTGATTGATATGTGATCGATCTGTGATTGATCTGTGATTGGTCTGTGATTAAATGTCATATACTTGTCATTGACTTGTGAAAGACTTGTGAATGACTTATGATTGATCTGTGATTGGTATGTGATTGAATTATCATAAAGTTGTCCTTGACTTACAACTAACTTGTAATTTACTTGTGTTGCCTCAATTAATTCATTTGTGCATGTGAGGGCCTGTCTCTATTCCTCAGTGATAACCTTAAGTAGGCACAGAGCCGCTGTTGTCATTGAATTTAAACAAAAAATGCCTTCAGTGAAAGCCCCCAGTACAAGGATGTAGCTTAACCATTAAAAATCAGTAACCAATCTCACTTTTTTAACAAATCTTATTTTGTAGGATAACACCCCACCCGGCAGCCCCAATCCACAAGAAGACTTCCTAGATCGAAGCTACCCGCCACGACGGAGCCTCTCGCGGTACGACTCGCCGCCGGACTACGACTCGCCCCCCGAGGAAGAGTTTGGCGTTTCCAAGAGATCCAGAGACCGCTCCCAGGGCTACTTTGTCCCGTCTGACTATTGGGAAGAGGACGAAGAGGAGGATGGCGGCGGTGGTGGTGGTGGTGGTGTTGGCGGAAGGAGAAACAAGAACATGTCTAGGAACTATGAAGATGAAGAGGATGATGATGACCGGTGAGTCTAATTTTGGACCTAGGAAGTTTGTTCTAGTTTTTAACCCCTCCTTCTTCTAGGCTGTCCTTCATTAACCGTAGCAATCCCCATCCAATCAAACTCTAAATGCCAGGGTTTGTTGGAATCTGTTGGAGTGAGTACTGCACAGGTAAACTGATTATGCTTTACATGGAGATAGGTATGCCACCATAATCAAGTCCAACAGTTTGGGTATACAGGAATTTGCAGGGATGAGGAAGGTTCCGAGTAAATCACTCAAGGGGGTTAGAGTTAACAATGTTGTGGCATAAATGTTTGTGTTTTCGACACTCCAAAATCAGAACCTAGTTAGTTGGAGATGCCGTTTTGTAAAACATTTTAACCCGTTAAAGAAACCCAAGCCAAACATTCAAATCTGGGAAGTTGCTGTTCAGATTGTTCATAAAGGTCTGCATGAAAATACTACCGCATCGGTGCGGCAATACAGCATAATACAATTATGTGCAGTGAGCTCTTTAGCTTCACGGTGTAAATTGCACTTTGGCAACGTCATAGCGTAAAACTTTTTTGTTTTTTCATACAAGCCTGGTTTTCATTTTGAAAATTCCCCATAAATGACATTCAAAAGCTTTCTTTTTCAGTGTCTGAGAATATACTAAGTAATATGTAAAGTTAAATACGGGTACTTGATTCCATAATCTGGAACCGGTTCCTGACATCAGCGGTCGGGTACTCAGGTACCCGGTTCCAGTGCACAGCCCCAGCTTTACCAGGTGTACTTTGTCAATTTCCCCTTCAAGCTACGATTCGGACGAGGGTGACGACCAGTACCCGGACATGCTCAGCCAATCGGAAAACTCCGGCCTCGGGAGGGGCACCGGCCGCTTCAAAATGCAGACCCAGAGGGGCAGAGGCAAAGGGCGTGGCAGAGGGCGCGGTGCTTCCGGGCGGGGCGGGGGCCACCATGCCCCCAAAGCCAGTCTGGAGGATGCAGAGGACATCATGGAGGACTTATCCGGTGCCCCCGCTAGGCTCAGCAGGGGAGGTGGCAGAGGGCGTGGCGCAAGGGGGAAGGGCGGGAAAGGGAGGGGCAAAGGCACGCCCGACCAGGGACAGCTGTCTAAACTCCGCCCCATCTGCAAGTTCTACCTGGAAGGGAAATGCTCTAAGGTGAGACAATGTTAATAATGTGAACAATTCTTATCGCAGGTTTTTGAGTGCATTGTTTTAAGTTATGGACCTCGTGCGTGTATAGTGAGCACATGCTGGATTTGTACATATTTGCAGGACTCCTGTGTGTTTACAAGGGTAAACCGGTTTATATTTCTTTGTTTTTGTAGGGCACGGCCTGTACCTTTAGTCATGCCATTCTTCCCAACAAGAAGATGGAACAGTGCAAGTTCTACATCCAGGGACAGTGTCAGAAAGGAGACGATTGCCTCTACATACATGGTATGCTGCTCCTTGTCTCCACTCTCTAGGTCTCTCTCAAATGATGTCATTTCCTACAGACCAGCGACATGCATGGGCATTTTGAGCATCAAAATGCATAACACACATCGGCTGCATCGTATTTCGAACACATATCGAGGAACAAGCGCGTGTATTTGGAACATTTTCAACACTGCGCAGTGCGTGCTTGATTGCGTAAAATACGCTATTGCAGTTCTCCTACAGAGATGGCCACAGTGGCGTATCCAGAGAGGGGGGGGGGGGGGAGGCAAGGGGCATTACAAATTGAAAAGGACTGTACAAAGTCTTGTGTGGTCTTGAGTTTCCTCGTTGGTTTTTTTTCCAATTCCCAGTTGAGTAAGATTTGAGGCTTTGCATGGTGGAGATATTTTATACCTCTGGTTCTTTTCAGAACCATTCTCTTAGTTGAGAAATTATACGCACATGGTGTTTCCGCAAACCTTTCATTATTTAATTCCCAGTTGCATGCCTGCATATGACTATAAAATTGACTGCATATTAAAAAATTGAATGAAATTAAAACAATGCGCAGCGAAAGCTAAGCTGATATACAGTCTTGGTTTCTCCAACATGTGCAAAGAGTAATAGGGAAAGGGCGTGGCAAAATGGCGAGGAGCATTTGGGGAGGGTGGGGGCCCCTTGCCCCTCCCCTCCCCCCCAAAAAAGAAAGAAAGCCAGAGGCCTGGAGGATGCAGAGGACATTATGGAGAAGTGTTATAGGATGGCACATGAATTGTTAAAACTTATGTACAGGGCGTGCTATATAGTGTCTTAGAAGGTTGAAGCAAGACTCAGGCATGCAACTTTCTCTTGGAACCGCTGATTTCCTCGTTTGTAACTTCTCATGAATGCCATTAAATATTGAAAAACACTGTACAAAGTCTTGTGTGGTTTGGAGTTTCCTTGTTAGTGCTAAATTCCCAGTTGCAGGCCTGAAGACTGTATCGTGACAGAGGAAGTTAAATTGGTATCAGTTTCCAAGAGGGCCGAAAAAAGGCACATAAATTGTAAATATTGACGCCATTGTTTCCTACAATGCTGGATAAACCATTTTATTTGTTTTTAATGCATTGGCTCTTCCCTTGTTTCATTTGCTCTACAGGTGAAATGCCCTGCAAATATTACCACACGGGTGCCGTGTGCTACCAGGGAGAGAATTGCAAGTTTTCTCACAAAGCACTGAACGAAAACACCAGACTCCTCCTTGGAAAGGTAAACAGGCCTTGTCCTGATAAACATTCAGGGAAATCTGTTGCTTATGTACTTTATGGAGGGATATGGGGAGTGCATTAGACCCTCTTTAAGGCCGGTTCGTACTTAATAAGAATGCAAAGCGAATTTGACATCGTATGACATTTGCTGCGAAATTCGCCAGATAAATGTGTTCAACTTTTTGTAAATTCGCAGAGCAAAAAGTGCCGTGACGTCACAAATTTGCCTTCGTGTTGGCTTTCACGCCGAGGATGAACCGGCCTTGAGAGTTGAAGTCAAGTCAGTCTCAAGTCACATGTCAAGTCACATGTCAAAGCACATGTCAAAGCACATGTTAGTCACAAGTCAAAACACATGTCAAAGCACATGCCATTCACAAGTCAAATCACACTTCAAAGCACATGTATGTCAGTCACATGTCAAATCACTTGTAACAGCACATGTCAGTCACATGTCAAATCACACGTAACAGCACATGTCAGTCACATGTCAAATCACTTGTCACAGCACATGTCAGTCAAAAGTCAAACCACATGTCAGTCAAAAGTCAAATCACATGTACATGTCAGTCAAAAGTCAAATCACATGTACATGTCAGTCACAGGTCAACTCACATCAAAGCACTTGTCGGTCACAAGTCAACTCGCATGCACATGTCAGTCAAAATCACATGTAAAAGCACATGTCAGTCATATGTCACAGCACATGTCAAGTCGCAAGGCAAATCACATGTCACATCACATGTCACATCACTGTTACGGTCACAAGCGAGAGGTAATGAAGAATCAGAAATGGATGTCAGTTTCATTGTTCAATGGAATATAGCTTGTCCCTTGATGTGAGACTTGATGACTTAGTGATTGATTTAATGATTGGATTCTCCAGAATGTATTGGAATAACCGTTTATTGCTGTGTTCTTGAGAAGGTTGAAGGTTTGGGAATTGTTTTGATGGCTTTTATTGGCTTTTTCCTTGACCAGGTCTTGAAAGGTGGGCTTCAGGACGTGATGGGTCCGGAGATCCAACGTCAGCCGCATCAGACGAGGGGCTTGCTCCCGATTCCCACAGGACCTCCCCAACTGCCGAACCCGGTGAACCCATCGGGCAAGAAGATCCCGTCGATCTTTGAAATCAAGACCCAGCTGGTTGGAGAAGACGGCCGAAGAATCGCTGAACTTGAAGAAAAGAGAGTCATGGATCAATCGCAAATGTAAGTCCAGTTTTATTTGTTCCCCCTTTTTCCATCCTCAAATTCAAAAAGATATATGCTTGAAACTTTAGCGATTTGATTTAAGTATTTGAAGTTAACATGAAATTCACTCAGAGTAAATTTTCATTACCATTGATTCAATTTATCAATTTGATTCATGTTAACAGGTTAAATTTTTACGGGTCGGCCCCATCTCGGTTCGATGATGCTCAGGAAATGCCATTTGAGCAAGACCCTCAAAGTCAATCCAAGCCTGGCTCATTCAGCCGGGAAACTGAGCGACAAGGCTTCCAGGGTTCGCCTGACCAAACTGAGGAGCCAAACTTCCAGGACTCTGAAGCAGACTCCCGAAAATTCCCCCACCAGCAACCCCCACAAAGAGACAATTCTGTCCTGAGACGACCCCCTCAAGACTCCGAGAGGCAGCAGAAGCCATCAGTTCTGCACCAACAAGGACATGAGAGACTCGAAGAAAAGCTACCTGACCAAGTTCAACCAGATTACTCTGAGCAACAGCAACAGCAGCAGCGGCAGCGAGCTCAACTGCCGCAGCAGTTCAAGAGGTTGAACCAGAATCCTCAAGTATCCCCACAACATCCGCAACAATCGCCGCAGCATTCACAAGGCTCACCTAAACGTCTCCAGTTGCACACGTACCAGCAGAGATCAGCTGAACCCTCTCTCCATCCTCTGAGGCCAGTCGCTGACCATTCGGATGAATATGACCATGGCGATATTGACATGCGGATACAAAGGACCAAGCACAATTCCGAGACGGAAGGACTGATCATTGATGATCCTGTAATATCGACCGAGAGCAGCGAGAGCCAAGAAGGAGGAGGATTGCAGGATATCGACGAAAGATTCCCCAAGAAAGAGGAAAACCTTGAAGAGGGTACGTTTTACTTCGAATGGACAAAGTTGGTCAGGCATTCGTACAAAAATGATTGAAAAAAGCCAGTTTGGATCGACTGTTCTGACAACTATCCCAAAATGATGAGCATCTCTTTCCATCAAGAGTGATTCTTTGGAAGGTAGTTGATCTGTGCGTTGGTCCAAACTTGTTACGTACTGGATATTCAGTATCGGCATAAACATCCATGCACATAATTATTTGTGTTAGTCTCAAAAGCTTGTAAAGCACCATCACAATATTGTTTTGTCTCTCCTGTTATGCTGCTTCCACATGTTTCCTAGCTTGGATAATGACTCGGTTTCTTAATGCCTTTTTACAAATGAACAGGCCCTTGAATCCCCCCAAAAAATGGAAATAGGTAATGTCAAGATTTTTTTCTTTTGCCCATTTTAGGAGAGGATTCGAGTGTATTTCCCGCAAATATCACAGCAGAACCAGTAACAGAAGAAAAGAAGCCGAATATTGCAAGCGTGACCCAGAACATGCCTGCCAAGCAGAGGGCGCTGTTCATGCGAATACAGCAGAAACAGGCAGAGTCTTCCGAGGAAGGCGAGGAGGAAGACCGAAAGAAAGATGATGTTAAGAAGGGGGAGGACAGCAGCACGGACAAAGACGCCTGTGAGTTTCACAATACAGTCTTTTTATTTTCTTTCTTTTTTTGGCTAAAAATCCTACATATTTATAGTAGCCGACGTTAGGGTTTTTTTATGCTTGAACAAAAAAATTTGTACATGAAACAGTATAGACAGAGCTGCTGTGAAAACGATGCCATTAACCCTATTAACCATCAATTTTAATTATGCAGAATCTTGTTGGATTAAGCAAGGTTTGGTTACAATTATTCAAACATCAGGACATTAGTCCACATCGGGGCTAACGTGACTATTGGCATTGAGGGGTGTTAGAATTTATATTCTGGGTTTTTAGATGAATAAATAGTTTGCTTTTTGTGTTTTCCATGACAGCTCGTGATGATGATAACTGGTACTCCAGTGATGATGAAGAGGGAGGTGGAGATTCATCCACTTCCCTCGCCAGTGCGATCAAGAATGTCGGGAAGAAAAGCGACTCTCAATCCACGACAGACATTCCAGAGAAGTCCCAGGCTTCAGCGTCTACCCCGTCATCGCAACCACTTCCAGGCCAGCTTCTGCCAAACGCCCTTGCCAGCTTGTTCTCCGCGAAGGCGCCCACGGTCGGGCAGCCTTCTGACCCCAGTGTGCTCGCCCAGCAGAATGCTCTCAGCAGCATCCTGGGCTTGGTTGGCAAAAGTGCCCCACCCACCCAGCCCACCCAGCCCAAGCTTCCGAATCTTCTCATCACCGTGAAGCAAGCTCCAGAACAACCCGTGTTTCCAAATGCAGGCGGCGACAGCTTAGCACTGTCCAGAAAAGTGGCCGAGTTTGTCTTGCTGGAGGTCACCCACAATGACAAACTCAAGGATCCACGAGCGGACAGAGAGAAGAAAGACAAGTCTGATCTGAGGCTTCGGAAGCTCCTTTGGAAAGATAACGAGTACACGATAAATGATACAGAGCGCCGGCCGACACTGGCACCAATTGAGCTTCTGACACCCACTGAACTAAAATCACATCCAGATTTTTCTGGCACTCAGACTACTGCAGCTGTTACACCTCCTGTGCAAGTCCAAGCTGATCCCAGATCTGTCAGACCCGCAGACCCAAGAATTCAGAGAACTCGGGACCCAAGAACTCAAAGCAGTGAAAATAATCAAGGGACTAGTAATGAACCCGCTGTTCAACAACCCAGAGATCCAAGATTGGCCAACCGTGATCCTAGACTTAATGCAGGTGCAGCAGCAAACCAAAATCAAGAACAAGAGAATGTTGAAAAGCCAAGACAAGGGGGGCTTCTTCCGACCCCCAAGGTTGGGATGCAGCCTCCTGGCATGATGGGTTTCCCTCCAGGAGGTCCGTTTGGTCCGCAGGGTCCGCCTCCCCCAGGAATGCCTCCTCCAAATCCGAATTTCCCACCTTTTCCCAATGGGAGGTTTCCCGTGCGATTCCCTCCCGGTGGCGGCCCACCAGGCAACATGAATCAAGGACCGAGGTTCCCACCACGTGGACCTCCCGGCCATCCCATGAGGAACCCGAGACCCAGATTCCCGCCTCCACAGGGTATGCCCTTCAGAGGACCAAGGTTTGGTGATGGCCCAAACCGGATGCCAATGCCAATGCCAAACAGGCCTCCGGGGCCAAACAGGGGCCCGCCACTAAATATGGGACCTCCACAGTTTGGGGGTCCTGGACCAAATATTGGACCCCATATGAGAGGACCTCTGATGAGGGGACCACCACCAATGAGAGGACCGCCACCGAGAGGCCAAGGTCCAATGAGAGGTCCAGCCCCTATCAGGGGGCAGGGACCTTCAAGTAATCCTCCAAATGAAGAATCATCTACACATGGACCTCAATTTAACAAGAACACCCCATTCACCCAACAGCAGGACTCAGATTCCGGGAATGCAGGTGGAGGTGATGCCTCATCATCTCAGGCACCCACACAGTTGGGAAGTTCACCCAGACAAGAGACTTTACCTAAAACTGAACCAGCTGAAGCAAAACAAGCATCTACGAGAACATCTGACCCGAGATTAGCAAGGCAATTGAGCCTGCCCAAAGTCAGCGATCACAAAATTCAAACAGAAGGGAGCCCTCTGATTCGTCAGAACTCGGCACCAGCCACTTCTCCCCGTCCTGAAGATAAAGAGAGTAAGCATTTTCCGAGAGACGATTCAACCCCAACTAGTCCACCAGCTCCAACGAAACAAGCCAGCAACCCCAAGGAGCCCCCTCTGATTTTGCGGATCAAATTACGGGGGGAGAACGACAAACCAGAAATCACCAGTTCGGTGTCCGACTCGGGCTCAGACTCTGATTTACCCGCAAGGCGATCCAGAAGGACCAAGGGTAGCGGAAGCGATTCTGACCACGTCGGGGGGTTGCCGGAATCTCGCAAGAGGCCTGCCGATCGGAAAGGTGGCCTCTCTGGATTTTCCATTCCAAAAATTCCCAAGAAGTCAGCAGACAAGTCGGAAGCCGACTCCTCATCCGAGGATGGTAGCAAGTCCACAGCCTCAGGTGGTTCAATGGAACATCGGCAGGTCCCATCAGCACACCATCGCCTGCCGCAAGTCACTAGTTCATTTAATCAAAGCGCAGCCCGTCCTGCTCCAAATCCCAGCCAGGGCCCTCCAGTCGTTAGGACAAGCAAAAGTGAGAGTGCCCCAGCAGGAAATGCGACCAAAGTAGAGCCGGAATCGACGGACCCTTCCAAGCAGGGGAGTCTCCCTCTCGATGACATCTCCCTCAAGGACATGTTTAACATCAAAGATCCCACGGCCTCACCTTTTTGCTAAAACGTCAAATTTTTATTTTTAGAGTACAAGTTCTTGTCTTATGTTATCGCTTTGTCATACGTCACGTGTTATTTTTTTTAACAAGTGTGATCTTAGAAATGGCAAAATAGTGGCCAATTCATTACTGGAAAAAAAGATATTTCTCAACTGTTATCACAAGGAAAATTTAAAGTTTCAACACAAATGTAAACGATTTCAACATTCGTGCAAGCGGTTTTCATTGAAAATTTAACCTAGCCCCATTGAATAAAGGGGTTCATAGTCGAAGCAATACATGCTGCCGTCGTTGAGGATTCTTTTTTCGTTTAGTTGAATTCATTAAAATGAAAATACTTCAGAAATGGCTGCACTGCAAAGGGTCTATTAAAAAAAAATCCAAAAATCTAGGGTTTAGGGTTTTCAAAATTGGGATTCAGCCTTTTTTTTAATCCGTGCATGTACAAATTTCAATGTCACATTTAAGAAAGATGTATTTTACTTTGCAAGTTTTAACGATCTGCTCCTAAAAGGAGGTAAAAGAAGTTGAAGCATCGCCACTTTCTGCTCGCGAAGGCATTCTATATTGTCTCAAGATATCAATACTCGTCCATGTGTTTTACGTCTGTGAATTGAAAGTGTATGTACTTAATGATAATAAAAGAGTATTATTGTAATTATGTGAGAAGCTGAGTTAACTGAGAATTTTAATTTATACTTTTTTTGGGGAGGGGCGCTCAATGACTTGTCATGAATACGACTCGCACAACGGGAGGGCACTGTTCTGAGTTTGTTTAAAGGGAATATACATCATTTGCTTTTACTGTAATTTTCAGAAATGGATGGAATTGGGGGGTTGGAAATATATAGCATATATAGTTACACTGACTTTTTTGAGGTTTTGGGTTCGAAAATGCTATAAAAACCAAGGAAAACAATCATTTTCCTAGTAGTCTGGTTCCCTGACTCCATATAAGAAGAAACAGAGCAGTTTACATACATTGGGGAATTGTAAGGTCAGGGAACAAGTCTAGCTGGCTCGTACTCGTTCATAGGTTTGTAATCGATTGCAAACGAGTGCGATGGTCAATTGGGGCCAGTATTTGAAAAAAAGCCAGTTTTTTCCAACGCTGATCGGCCGATCAGCGTTGGAAATTGATACAAAAATACCACTTTTCTTGAAAATGACAGTATACCAGGTGCCATGATTTTACAGGATGCTTTACACTGTCATTCACTCACAGTCCAGCAAGGTATTTCAAAATGATTTGGTAGTTTTATTTTTTGATGTTTGCAAATGTTGTATTTTCCCTTTAACAGAGGTGTAGGGAGAGTTGCGAAATGCCGGTCCCAAACTTTGAGCATAAATAAAAAGAACAAAACAATTCACTCTGTGGTAACATCCCCTGCTCAAAGTATAGTTTGATCGTAGAAGAAAAAAAGCGTGATTGGAAAAACATCTTTAATTTTTTTTTTTTTTTAAACATATCAAAACTTGTGTGCGGACTACTCTTTTTAAGTTCACGCATCAACTTTTGGGAAACGTGGTCCACTTTTTGTGTGCATGATGATTACATTGTGGTATTATTACATTGGACTCTCGTTAGTACAAACTCTGTTAATACAAATTCTGGTTATAACAAACATAAAGTCTTGGTCCGAACTGTGCATTTATGTGCACAATGAATGGGACTGGTGTTCCTCTTAATACAAAATTCTGATATAACAAACAATTTGGCTAGGTCCGAACGAGTTTGTTATAACGAGAGTCGACTGTATTATTACAGTGGACTCTCGTTAGTACAAACTCTGTTAATACAAATTCTGGTTATAACAAACAAAAGTCTTGGTCCGAACTGTGCATTTATGTGCACAATGAATGGGACTAGTGTTCCTCTTAATACAAAATTCTGATATTACAAACAATTTGGCTAGGTCCGAACGAGTTTGTAATAGCGAGACCAAGGGCGGATCCAGAACACAATTTTTTTGGGGGGGGGGGCCAAAAAAATTGTTGGTCCCCCCAAAAAGTGGGTCAAAAAAATTACGGCGTGGGGTTCGGGGCCTGCTTAAGGGCCCCGAATTTTTTTTGGATTCTAGATGCTCTGTGGTGCGATCTGAGGCAATTTCTGACCACTTTAACCAATGTTTTTTTGAGGAAAAGATGGTGGTGTACTCATTGCCTGCCTTTATTGCGATGTCACATACAAAAAAAAAATTGGTTTCGGTTGTTTTTTTTTGGGGGGGGGGGAGCATGGCCCCCTTTGGCCCCCCTGGATCCGCCCTTGAGCGAGACTCGACTGTATTATCTTCCATGCTATCATCTATGGGCAGAGTACGTCGATTATGATGTAATGACACAAGCTTATTGATTATGACTTTTGAACTCTGTGGCGTGCGACCCTTGCCCACACTGCGCGGATGAACTTTTAAATCACTAATGATGGTTAATGATATGCAATGTTCATTGAACTTTAACATGCAGTCATCATAAAAAGTAACACTGAGGCCAAAAAATTGTTCTGCTTCCGGTTTCCCTACCTGCCCTATTCTGACAGCCCCTACCCTATATTTTTATGGGGGGAAATGACACCAAAAAAACACCTACTTTCAGCTTTTCTGAATTTTCATATTTTATAGCTGGCGGACGAAAAGTGGACATCTGCTTTTCTCTTGCTCGAGTAGCCTACGGCAGAAAATCAGATGGAACGTTTTCGAATTCCCCCCGATATTCTGCTTTTCGGCTGCTACCTGGAAAAAAAGCAGATTTTGAAGCGTCCGAAAAGTGGCCATCTGCTTTTCTCATTTCAGAAAAGCCGATCGAAAATTTAAAAAAAATTAATTGTGTATTCTACTTTTCTCCCCCCCCCCCTTAAAAAAATCGACACCCCACTGGAAATGTGTTATATAGTTATACCATGCATGGTCAACGTGTTTAATAGAAATTGGGCACCGGCGCCCCCTCCCCCACCCCCACCCTCACCCCCACCCCCACCCTCACCCCCACCCTCTTTTTTCATTGTGAGAATCCTGGATACGCATCTGCACCTCCTGGGGTAGCCTACGATGCAAACAATGTCATTTATTAAATACATGTAGCTGGGATAATTTACTCAGGACAAGCGCTTCAGCATGGGGTAAAGATCGAAGAAGGAATTAACTAGCTTATCGAGGCCTCGATCGGGTGTTTTTATTCCTCCATGATCGGACCATCATCGGACGGGGTACGTAATTATTACGTCATACCTGCAAATGCTAGTCTCGGTGCGCAATAGTAGTGGGCCCACCGGTACGGTCCGCGGCGCCGCGTAGCTCAGTGCAAACTTCAAGGTCTAGTCTGCACAAGTCTAGGCCGCATAAAAAAAATTAGTAGACAAAAATCTTGTTACTCAGTTGCGACTGTGAACTTTGTTTTTTGCACAAGTCTGCATATTTTTTTCACGCATATAACTTGGTGCGTGGCCCGAACTTAATTTTCTGCTACAGGCCTATTTTTGGCTGCCTCTAATTGCAAAAACGTTAAACGTCACGTTAACTGCCAACAAGGAAAATTAAAACATTCGTTGATTTTAGGGCCAATTAGACGATCAATTTTTATAATAACTGAGAATCTAAGGAATCAGTAAAATTAATTCACACAGCCGTCAGCTTTCTATACGAGCTACACACCACTGCGATAGATGGAATTTATCTACAAAATGCTGCCTCAGTGCCTTATGAATTATGACAGACGAAAAAATGGTTTAAACTTTCAGAATTTGCGATGTATGAAAAAATGTATGATTTCAATCTTCCGTTGGTTGAGTAACAACTTTTTATTTTCGCTTGACCTCAAAATATACACATTAGCACGCGCACGTGGTGGACTGATGCTCTGAAAAAATCGTACGATGATAACGTGATGCTGTGCTGACACAATGTAATAAGTTGTGTGCGCGTGTGTTCTGTTCAGTCAACCGCGTCCTTGTGATATTTATTTATGCATGAAGATCTTGTATTCACGTAAACTTTGTCTGTACGACGTCTGGCTCTGTTCTGAAGATATCCGTGGTGTCGGTGAATTTTTTGCGCGGTTAAAAGGTGAGTTTTGTTGGCATATGGTTTTTCAAATTGAAGATCTAGGGCCTTAATGTACATACTAATGGATCATTATGCATTCGCGAGGAGTAGGATTACCAATTTTATCGAAGATGGGCACATCAATCAGAGAATTGCAATCTCAGTAGACAGTAGGGCTACTGTTGTATATACGATAAAGCCATGACGAGGCCGGCTTACACACAAGATAAAGTAGCACTTGGATATAAGGCCGCACATGCCCGCACGGCCCGTAAAAGGCTGATTAATTAAGGCACACCATGGGCATTGTCAATTTCTCATCAAAATTTTAAGATGTATGTATAGGCCTACGTGGGTTTGGTGAAATAGCCAGCACGAGACGCACTAGTGCGCCGGTACACCGCACCTTTCATGGTCCCTTTTTATATTGCATGCATGTATCCACGTGCGTGTCACCCATGGAGGAAATTCTACCTCCATGGATTAATTAAGGCCGGCCATTGATGACGGCTGACGGGGCCCCTCAAAATTGCAGCCAATTTTTATTCGCCTATCTTTATTCTATCCGAATGGCGAACTTGTTTTTTTTTGTATACTGAACCTGCGAATTTTTATATTCAAATTTTGTCCAATTCTACTGACACGCCCTTACCCACTCATCAAGGAATTATTGGTGGCGCTGTATTATTAATACATCCAATTGCACTGGCAGTTTTGGCTAGGGGCTGTTTGCGTGTCGTCTGATTATCATAAACGCTGACCAAACTGTGGCCCAAATTTTAAACTACGTAGGCCCTATAATAATAATACCGGTGTAGCATGAATTTAGGTTTTATGAAATACGGACTCATTGGTGGTATTGCGCATGCTCATGCATAAATAATGAGGAGAGGGACCGGTCACGTGAGAGGGTTTAACCAATAAAAGGGAAAAAGAGTCCGAATTTCATACGAGTCCGATTTTCATATGACACCAGACTCCGTATATAGCGCACGCGCTGGAAATTATAGACAGGTAAATGAGACCCATTATGTAGCGCCTAGTTATAAGGGTTTACAAGGTGCTGCGGCGCATATTGCAGCCACTGCCAGAAACACCGGGGCAAACCCCTTCTCTTAGCGATAAGTGTTACTGGGTTCTTTAACGTGCATTTTAATACACAACACACGGGACCTATACGTCCCATCCGAAGGACGAAGCAATAATGGTAAAGTGCCTTGCTCAAGAGCACAAGCACCATATGTTCCCACGATCAGGATTCGAACCCGTGTACCACGGCACACGAGTCAAACACCGTAACCATTGGACCACAACACCCCCACGCATTGTTAAACTCGTTTAACATTAAAACTCTAGCGTGAGAGTGAAAAATCTTAATACTAATTTACGAGGAAAAAAATACACCCTGTGAATTAAGAGCGCGTGTACATAAATATGTCAAAATATTAATCTTTGTTCGGTTCAGAAGAGAAATTTGAGATAATGTTGCTCTTGAACCAGTGTGTACACTATCTGTCCTTTACTGCATGGCCATGGATGTAATACGAAGGACGCGCAACTATACGTTTCCTGCACTATAGTCTTATTTCCAGGAGTCCATCGTACCGGGACTAAAACGGTGCATTTTGTCATTTTTGTCAACAGGCAGGACCAATAGCTTATAGTACAACTGGCAGAATAACAGAATTCTTACATCTACAATGAGCGGTGGACAGTTGAACTACAACGGCATCCAGCCGGCAGACAGGTTCACGTTCGAGGAGAACTTCGACGTGGATTCCTGGGTAGCCTGGGTCAAAGACCACCGAGCCCTAAGCCTCTACGTCGCGGCAGTCTACGTCCTTCTGGTCTTCTCTGGCCGTAGATGGATGGAGCACCGCCAGCCGTATCGTCTTAAGGTTCTGTTGATCCTCTGGAACGTCTTGCTCGGGGGTTTCAGTCTCTTTGGGGTGTGGCGCAGCGTTCCTGTTCTCGCCACGGCTCTGTACTACAACGGGTGGCACTCCACTGTCTGCGACAACGTCTACTACCACAAGGATTTCGTTGGCATCTGGGGTCTGCTCTTTACCCTCTCCAAGATCCCTGAGCTCGGAGACACTTTCTTCATCGTCCTTCGGAAGCAGAAGTTGATGTTCCTCCACTGGTACCACCACGCCAGCGTGCCGCTCTTCGTCTTCGCTGTCTACGGCGATCGCGCCGCCCCCGGAGTCTGGTTCACCGCGATGAACTACTTCGTCCACGGCCTCATGTACCCGTACTTCGGCGTCCGTGCGGCCGGCTACCGCTTGCCCAAGTTCGTTGCCATGACGATCACATCTCTTCAGATTGTCCAGATGCTGATGGGCAATGTGTTGGTCATCCACGCAGCGGTCATGCACTTCAACGGGGTGTCTTGTCACATTAGCCACTGGGTGCTGGCGGTTTCCATAGCCCTGTATTTCAGCTACATGGTCCTGTTCGCGCAGTTCTTCCACTCGGCTTATTTCGGAAGCAAGCGCGCGCCGATCAAGCCAGACAGCCAATCGAACGGCTCCACTAACGGGGTCAAAGTTCATCCTATTAACACTGATGCTGACAAAGGCCTCCGCAAAAGGGAATTTGATCGAAACGAAAACACGAAGACGGACGGTCGATCGTGAATGAAGTTGTTACAAGTTGTTTTGTTAAAATAATTGTTGCTCGAAATTTAACTGAATGTTAAAGCACAGTGTTACCAAAATAGTATCTGGTTCGTAAGTGTGACGTCACTGCAGTTTAAACCTCGCCCAATGGCATTAAACCCCGCCCAATGGCATTAAGTAGCATTGGAACCATTGGAACCGGAAGTTAACGCAACTGGAGTGTTTATCCAATGGGCGCCAGTAATCATGGAGCGCGCGCGTGCACGTATGACGATTTTACTAACGAACCGGATTTGAAGAGAAAATCCGATCCATTGTGAACTTGCAATATTAAAACATTCTCGTGAACTACACAAAAAGTATTTGTCTGAATGAGGAACTCTAAAACATTGTTTAAATGTTCTCGAAAATTTGAATAAGTTTTTGATATTCCTTTGTTTGGAGCAGTTGCCCAAGCTTGGACCATATAATGGTGTTTTAGTTATTGTTTGTATTGAAAATTTAAAGGACGAAAACGTTTTATATTTTGTGATGAATGTAATTGTATTGAATTAAAAAATATCAAGATTTGTGTGACTATGTTAATTTTTGTGCAAATAAAATGGATGATTTTAACGTCTACCACCTTGATGTTTGATGGAAACAATTTTTGTCTGGAATCATTAATGTCAACGTTAATAGTATTTGATCAATGTCATGTAATACATTTTGCATCCTTCGCTTTTGTGTACAATTTGCAAAGGCCCACGTTATATACTTTACACAATGAACTTTCTAGTTATAAATCCCGCTGTTCGGGAATATAGTTCATAAATTGCGAACTGTTGAATGGGATGGTGCCAGACTATTTAGGCATTCTGGCCCGTTTCAATTTTTTTTTAATGTGGCTATAAACATTAGGCCTAGGGTTTATGTCAATGCTTTCGTTTTTCTTCGCAAGTTCCAAAAATGAAGATTTTACCGTGCTTTCAATTTAACATGGCCGACTCGTGAATGAGGTTGCAGACCGGTAAATCGGTCCAAAATTGGCTACGCCGGCCAAATCGCGATTTGCATTCCCTCAATGAGCATATTGTGGGCCATGAACTTGAGGGTTTGTCCAAACAAACTAAGGGTGGAAGCCGTGCACAGGACCGTGAACTTGTGTTTCTGTGAAATTTAAATGAAATTGGGGCCCGAAAAGCGCTCTACTTTGCAATGGAGTGTAGGCACCGTTTTTCAAAATGGCGACGGATTTCAGGACTATTTTAAGGGGTGATCATCTTCGGATGGAAATTTCTCCCAAATTACATCAGATTACCCCCCAAAAATTGAAAAGAAAATGAAAGATTATGGAATAAGCTTTAATTTGATGCGCGTCTCTCACACACATTGGACAGTTGTGAGTACATGTATTTTTCCTGAATTTCTGAAGTGGGGACATTTATCATTGGGTCTATGGAAATGTATTTACTGGTCTGCAACCATAATAGCCCATGGTCATCCTACGATCCGCCCCACACGGATAGGCCTACTCGCAATTAACTGTGTCACTTTGCTGCTGTTGCTGCTTTTTGTTGATAATAATTTCGGCAGGATATACTAACACGAGTTTCAATTGCCTGTCATGAATAATCTTTGTTCTGAATAATCTACAAATTTAACGACACGTTTGCAAGAGACAATTTAATATGCGAAGGTACAAATTCCCTTGTGACAATGAACTATACATGAGCGCAGACAGGGCTAGACTTGATGACAAGTCGTTAGACTATAGTGGTTTATGTCCGTCATCGCATCAGCGCCAGAATCCGCATACCACCGCCGTTCATGCAACATGAGCGCTACAACCATTCATGTACTACCGCGCGGCATGTTATGCAGCACACGCATGGGATCCCGGGATCGCACACGCATGGGGTCAATGTACGTAGCGTCCCCGCGCGCTACTAGGACAGCACGCGGTACGTCGTACCCCCGGCACAGAGCTTGGCAGTTGAGTCACGCGCGGCAGACGCGATTAAAACCACTCATTACAGACTTGATTTCAAGTCTAAGACAGGGCGAGCAGGAGTTCAATATTCGTCGCTTGTATGTAATTTGCCTATAGGTCATAAAATAAAGATTTGACACGAAGTTGACACTGTGTGAATAATGCTAAATAATGCCACTGTGTAAATAATGCGGGTGGGCGAGATAGTGAGGCATAGCACGATCCGGCCCTCGCCCAAATTTGATAAGTAATCATTATAATACAGTAGTAAAACAAAACTTAAAACTATGCATGGCCAAAATAATGACGGGCAATTTTCGGGAAGGGCAGGCACTTTAATTAAACTGTGTATATTTTTCTACAGTCGGCCCTTAATGTTTCCTCGTGTGTTCTCAATAAATATTCTTTTTTTTCTAGTCCAACTTTCAACCGGCTGTGGCACACGGGTAGAAACGCCTAGGCCTCAAGTGACTGTATGGGGATTTCCTCTTTATAGTTACGCCACTGTTTAAATAGTTCAAAATGTTGAAATTCATAACATTTTAGCATTTTCAATCAATTAAATGCTGCAGGTGCCCATTCTATATGTTTTGCCGGGCGCCTATCTTCAGACAATCGAATAGTACACGGGGAAACGTTTCGGCCACTGCAGTACGTGTTCCTCAATTTACGGCAACATAATTCCCTATACGGTCAAGAAGCATCTTTAAGAACTCTAGAAAAAAAGACGCTGTTTATACCTGGTCACCGGGATTTAAAGACCTCCATGAAAGGTTTTTTTTATTTTAAAAAATATCATGGAGTGGGATTATTAATCATCGTGGAGTAGACTTGCATGGTGAACGCAACGCAGAAACGGGTTTTCTTTTCCGCATGGCCAAGAGCATTGTTGCGTGCACGTACGTTCGGGTTGGCAACTTGCTGGTTGGCCGGATGACGATCATCCGATGTTTTTTTTTCTGAGAAGAGTTGCGTGCTCGGCTCGTCAGATCGACTGCTTCCCCCTGCGCATGCTCACTGCCTGCCTGGCAATACATGGTCTTTAATCCTCTTTATTGCTAGATCCTGGTATCATCGGATGATGAAGGATTATACCGGCACTCTTTTCGGACTTCGGTCATTGCACGGTTCGACAGCGTGCAATCAAGACCGTTGCTTCTTTTCTCAGAGTGTAGAAAATTCAACCTCCGTATTCTGACCGAAACGGTAAGTTTCTATATTAACGTGAATAATAGTAATTTTTATACTTATTCAGCTTTAGTGTATGTTTTTGCAATTTGCACTGAGCCTCACGTTTGCACCGTTTGGCCTGTAACTACAATGCGGTCGCCTTCACGCCCTAGACTCGCTACTCTATGCAATGAGGTACTCGTGCAATGTGCATTGCTTGTGTGTGACGGTGACAATTAAGCGATAAGCTGCTTATTTAAGGATGCGCCGATCGTTGAAGATTACTAGGTTCATTGAAATGAGAATGATGACAAGTAGTTAAAAGGTTTTTTGGGTTTTTTTTTCAACAGCTGTCATTAAATTTAGCTATCATTAAATGAAAGGTTTAAAAATGAAATGAAATGTTACATGTAGTGTTCCCTTTTATTTACAGACAGAAGATTACTCCACAAAATTCCTCTGCGTCTGCAGTCACACTGCAACAGCGGCCATGGACACAGGACATCTCGTCTACAGCGGCATCGGGCCGGCCGAGAGGTTTAGCTTCGAAGAGGACTTCGATGCTGTCTCCTGCACCGACGTCCTGAAGGAGTACCGCGTCTGGATCATCCCCATCTCCATCGTGTACGTCCTCCTCGTCTTCGCCGGGCGAAGGTGGATGCAAGACCGCCCGGCGTACCGTCTGAAGGGCCCGCTGATCCTCTGGAACATCCTGTTGGGCGGCTTCAGTCTCATCGGAGCCTGGAGAATCGTCCCCGTCTTCTCGAAGGCTCTCTTTTACAACGGGTGGCACTCCACCGTCTGCGACAACGTCTACTACCACAAGGATTTCCTCGGCATCTGGGGTCTGCTCTTCACCCTCTCCAAGATCCCTGAGCTCGGAGACACTCTCTTCATCGTCCTCCGGAAGCAGAAGTTAATTTTCCTGCACTGGTACCACCACGCCACCGTGCCGCTCTTCGTCTTCGCCGTCTACAGTGAGCTGGGCGCCCCTGGAGTCTGGTTCACCGCGATGAACTACTTCGTCCACGGCCTCATGTACCCGTACTACGGCATCCGTGCAGTCGGCTTCCGCCTCCCCAAAGTCGTTGCCATGGCAATTACCTCTCTCCAGATCTTCCAGATGATCATGGGTAATATTCTGGTCGGTTACGCGGCCGTCATGCGCCTTAGCGGGGTGACGTGCCAAATCGATCAACGGCAGCTAACGCTCGCTGTCATTCTATACTTCAGCTACCTGTTGCTTTTCGGGAACTTTTTCTACACGTCGTACTTCGGTAGTAAACGCGCAGCTCCTAAACCGGTTAAGGCTGATAGTAAGCCCGATAACCAGGCGAACGGGTTCAGTAACCACGTCACCAATGGTCACGTGACTAACGTGGACAACGATCAAGATATCCGTCAGAGGGACTTGACCAGGTTTAGTAGTCCGCGTTAAACAGGTTTAAAATGTTAAAGCAACAGCTTTTCTCCCAGTTTTAGCATAATAGTCTTTAATGATGCTTTCACTCGTTTCTAGGCCTACAATGAAGTCGAAATGGCTATTTGCATTCGTTCATTCCAGCTTGTGTCTCATGTTATACATGTGATTATTTTGCCAATCCGTTTGTGTCAATAATATTGTTTCAATGTTTTATAAAATTTACTTTTTTTGAAAATGTTAAACCTATAGGTTGTATTTATGTCCAGACAGGCATGCTCAGCGTTAGTATTCGCTACTATTTTCAGTTGAGAACTTTGCCTTAATTTAATTGAAATATTTTATTTTAATACATTTAATTGAATTGAACTAAAAAAAAAGACCAAACTGTTACAACGACCAGTACTAAAAAAATAAGGACACGTTGACCCATCAAAGAGTGTTCGGTGTACTGAAATTTATGATTATTGTTCATTTTTGATGTAGAAATTTACAACGCCAATTGCAATTTGGAAGCTGATAACTTAGATAATGATTTTGAAGTTTTTAATGTTACTTGAAAACGGAACAAAGGATTCACCATGTTTGCCTCTTACATTTTTTTTTCGTTTTTCATAAATTTCGTTTTTGTATTCGTTTTATACAAGAGAGAAATTTGGGTGCTAATTAAGGTGTGTTAAATTGGAAGAAAGGCTGACATTAATAGTAAGGAGACAGAATACAGAGACAAGCATAATTATTTTATGCAATTTTGTTTTTGTGAGAAGCATTTTTTGGATGTTATTTGGAAAGGAAGAAAGAGTTCATGTAGTTATGACTTGAACAATTTTGTTTTGTTTTTCCAAGTGTTGACCGTCGAAGAATGTAAAAATAACGGTAAATGAGAAAGAAAATAAATAATTTATTAAAATGATGTCAATTTATTGTTCAACTATACTGTTTTGGATTTCCTTCTACAACTTACTGTGAGGCAAAGAAACTGTTCACTTTTGTGATGGAAACACTCCCCCCATAAAAAAATCCCCATATCTTAATATAGGATAAGTTACTGCAAAGAATATTGTATCAACATAAAGTTGTCAAGGCCAGATAGATTATTGGAAATCAAAATCCCTTGAAAATATTTTGTTACCCATGTTCAACACACAGCAAGTGCAAAATACAGTTTTGGTGGTGGTTCGGGGGGGGGGGGATCAGTGGCGTACAATATTATAACACCCCCCCCCCCCCCCCCCTCCCGGGCCCCTGGGGATCATGTTAGCACCGGGCACATGGTGGCGCTGCATAAACAACTCAGGAAGCTGTATGTGACATTATTTCACTTATTCAAAATCAGATTTACATACATGCTGTAATCGATGTATGGCAACTTTATGTCTAGCATTTTTCGAAGCAATTTAATGCAATACATTGCTAGTAAAATGGTGGAAGGGTTTGGGGTTGAAGTAGGGTGGATACCGGAGTCGAGGGTCAAAGTCAAGTGCGTTTTTCACACTTTGTTTTAAAAATGAAATTTCACTTGACAATCGCACTTCACACCGCGATATTCCACTGATAAGCCAGAAAATTATTAACAACGTAAATTCCTGAGACTTATGCCTACTCAACTTGGGTATAATGTTAGAGGTGAATTTTAATCAGTCTTACCTCTCAAAATGTCTCGGTCGGTGCCTGAAAATTGTGCCGCATGATGGTCCCACCATGGTCCCACGAACAACCGGCGTATAGTCCAGTGCTGCGATTCGTCTTCATTTCAAACAGGTAAGATAATGTTGTAGGCCTATTCCCATTTCTTCCTGAAGTTGCTTGCGAATTTCCCATACATTTTTTTGAAGAACAACACTCCATGTTATACTCCTGTCCATGCATGATTCTTCAAAGTTCAGTCAAAATTAGCCCGCCAAGGATAAAATTTGCCGGACAAAACTTGACAGAAACTGCCGACCAAACTTTCTCCATCCGTCGCTACTCCGTGCAACGATGTTTTGTACATGAAGAAAACAAGCCCAAGTATCTTTTTATACGTGTGATATGATTGGTTCATTCCACCTGGCAGAGAACAGACAAGGACGCGCGCATCACTTTGTGGTCGGAGTGAAGAACACTTTTCCCGCCAGTTAAAAAGATTTGGCCGATATATATCGTCTGCTCCGGAAGTAAAAGGCTTTGTTCTGGGGTTCGTTTTATCGCAGTTGAGAGACACGATTGTCATAATTTTGAGGGTTTGTATTTGACCAAACAAGAAAAAGGAAAAATTTTTTGTCTAAACAGATTTTAGGTGGGTGATCTCGATCTCAATGGTAAACAAAATGAAAATAAACTACACCCAAAAGCAACTCTACTGCTAACTTTTTGAATTCCGAATTTTCTTAGCTGGGTTTTAGAGCAGGGTTGGGATAGTTTTGAAATATGAGAATTTCTTAAACAATTTGGTAAATTCAAATTATACAGAAATGAATCGGACACAAAATAAATGAAGTAAATCATTCTTTAAATTGTATTTTTTTTCTTATTTTTTTTTTAATTCTCACTTCACCACAGATAAAGTGATTCTCATATTCACTGCATAACATCACGGACATTTACATGTAAATGGTCCGTGATAACATGAACATGTTTATGATGTATATAATTATACAGTAGGCCTACATAAATATAATTTAACAAGTATGTTTTAATCATGACGAAGACGGCAAACATCTCAAAATTTTAAATTTCTTACAAAAAAGGAACTATTTATTTTTCTTTTGGGTATTCAATAGTGCCACAATAATCAAAATATTTCAAACTAAAATCCCATTAAAAAGGGGGAAAATATTTATTAGTGACGCAAAACGTGTAGAAGTGCAACTTTTTTGAGTTCGTATAAGGGTCTATATTGTGGCACGCGAACTAAGCGAAAAAATGTTGCAACCTGACGCCACTTCAGCGGTTGTGTACAAAGTCTATGGAGAGTCAAGAATTTTTTTTAAAAACATGTATTTCCTAACGAAATTGGAAATGTTTCTCAGTCCGAGATTCATGTCTTATCATCATTTTTGCAATGACTGACCTTCGAGTCCTTCACTGAGATGATATATGAGGGAAAAAGTGGCGTCAGGTTGCAACATTTTTTTCCCGAGTTAAGATTCAAACTATACGCTCCCTTTGAGATCAGAGCTTACCGTGTTGAATATAATTATTTGGTCGGAGTGCCAGACTTGAAAAGTTGAAAAAGAGGACAAACTCTCTTTAAAAAAAAAATCTTCCCAAAATAACAGTTGAATTTCACATAGACCAGAAACAGTCAAATACCTAAAACTTAATTTCAAACGAAATCTTATACCTCAACCAATTCAGCCGATCATGTTTTGTTTGTTGTATTTTTCAAAATGGCGGGCAAGCAATTCGGATTATCAAAACCATGAATTTTAACGGCAAAATTATCACAGATAGTATGCAACAATCTAATAGTTTTCCAATCCAACTTCAGATGGTCATTAACTTTTTTTTTTTAATTTCCTATAATTTCAGTCTGTAAATTTATGAGTTGACTGAACTGATTCTGGCCGTGATTTTGCTTTCACACAGAAAAGTAAAACTATCGAAAACAAACCATCTCGCTAAAAAAAATAAAATAAAAAAATCACAAAAGTCTATGTAAAATTGAATTCTTCTTGCATTGAGCGTCATTTACGAAAGTACTTTAAATACATTATCAATTTGCAGTTGGCTTAAAAACATCTCTGCTGTAAGTTTTTACTTCTGATGTTTGGTTGTTCTTGTGGATTTACGGTTCAAGTTTCATCAGATTTTTTTTTAGTAAGATTAAAGAATGATAACATTAAAGAAACACTAACACTTTCTGTTTTGCAATATATTTCCATTTGTAAATAAAAACTGACTTTGTTCAAATACATGTATAAGAAAACCTGGACTTTTGTGGTATTTTGTCTGGCATTATCACAGAAGAATCCTTCTGCTGTTTTTGTGTTCAAATCATGACAAATTTATGCTCAAAGAAAAATACAATTGCTTTGAAACTGTTATCAGGCAAAACGATTTGTTATATCAAAATCTACTAAAGTTTAACCTTTTTATTACCAGTATACTCATAACAGTATAAGAATATCTTAGAATTTATAAATATCTTCGTATTATCTCTCTCATTCAAAGGATAATAGTAAAATACTATTACGTTCATTTAACAGCAAGACATAATACGCACTGATTGTATATTTCAATGGAATAATATTTATATTTCTGGGAAAAATTTCAATTGGTTTTGTTCTGTACCTTAGTATGGGCAATGAAATAATTTCAGCATGATTAAAAATAGAATTTTAAATACGAACAAGAAATGATTGTGATTACATTAATGGCAGAAAATTCAGCAGTTTAGCTCTCTATAGAAATCTTGTGACATTTTAACATTGAATCTTACTGGCAATGGGACCAAACAAAACTGAGAAAAATAATTCCCAAAATTTACTTTGACTGCATTTAAAGCCCTTACGTCATGAAACAGAGTCAGAAATATTTGAAAACAGCCAATCCAGACCTTTCAGCAATCCCTATACAGAACTAAGATAGATATAAGATCTTCATAATTATATGAACAAACTAATAAATCAAAGACTAAATATACATATAATCTAAATATAAAAAAAAAATTCATGCCCTCTTCAGTTATATTTGCATATGTGGTCAAATGTTGTCAACCCGAATCTCCCCAAAGTTCAAACTGGGATTTTCTCCAATTTAGAAGAAAAAAAAGGCAAACCGGGGTGCTGTGGTCCAATGGTTACGGTGTTCGACTCGTGTGTCGTGGTACATGGCTTCGAATCCTGACCTGGGAACATGGTGCTTGTGCTCTTGAGCAAGGTACTTTACCATTATTGCTTCGTCCTTTGGATGGGACGTTAAGCCGTAGGTCCCGTGTGTTGTGTAATACACGTTAAAGAACCCAGTAACACTTATCGCGCTAAGAGAAGGGGTTTGCCCCGGTGTTTCTGGCAGCGGCTGCAATATGCGCCGCAGCACCTTGTAAACCCTTATAAGGTGCTACATAATGGGTCTCATATTTCTCATAAACTTCATTTACCTGTCTTGAACAATAGACATAATTTCCAGCGCCTTGAGTACCTAATTGTTGGTAGATAAGTGCGCTATATAAGACTCTGGTATATTTTTCAAGTCTCACGGTAAAAGCAAGATTCACTATTTACAAGATCACTCTGTGGTAGAGGTGGGGGAAAAATATTGAGAATATGAAACTTCTTTTAACTGCATAGAGAGTGAAGTGGAGGGAGAGGGCGGGGTTAATAAATTTCAAGGGGGAGGGGGTTGAGAACATCTGACCACTTTTTGAGTATCTAATAGAAAAAAAAAACCCTGACAAGCCGATTAGGAAAGGAAATTTCGCTAGACCTCATAATTCATAAAATAATAAACCATTGACCTATTTTGAGCGATTCACACTACAGAAAAGCTGCTACTGGTTGTGTGCAGTGCATCAAGAATATGGTTGCCAAAATTGACCGTGCGCTTCCCACAATGCATCTTGCAGTCATGTTGGAATTTAAGGATGTGACTTTGTGGTTGATTTTGCAAACATTTAGCAAATATTTTAAGTACTGTTTAAACGTTTAAACGTTTAGCCATTTCACAAAGCCTGACGCCTGCCCATTATGTCTGCAGACCAGTGTGAAACTTCGTAGAAGTGTGACGTCATTCGGGGTCTTCTCCAATGCGTGACATGTCCAAACATTGTCTCGTCCGCAATTTTTACCGTCATTTGCACGGGTGATTCACGTGACCATTTTCTAGTTGAAATTTCTCAGACATTCAGAATAAATAAGACTGGAAAAATGGCACAGTGCTTTGTAGCTGACTGTATTCATCACTCGGAATATGACAGATGCCGTTATTTTCTTTTCTGACGGATGGAAAATGGATGAAAAAGCGGGCAAGGTGCCTATCGCTACGTAAGGCCATGTGCGTTTGGACATATTACCCTGACTTATGACATCAGCAGTCAAGTACTCTGGTACCCGGTTCCGATGCACAGCCCTAGTAGGCCATCAGCCTGGGGGTTTGGCCAGTATCAAATCAGGGCATAAATGATTATAGTGCGCATGCGCAAGGTATACCGCCCCTGGAGTGGTAACAGGCATTTTGATAGACGTTTTGGAAAAAAAGGGTGATAGCACCCAAAAAGCTGCCACCGCTGCAATGCTATCACACATTTTCCAACTCTGGAGGTGTATACCTTTACAAAAATCGCTGTGACGATTATTCCCCTAATTTGATACCGGTGGCCAAAATTTTGGACCGAAGCTGATGGCCTACAGCCTCTAGTGTCTTATTGACAGACTTTTGGTCATTTTTAATGCCCTTACTATCAATAACATGTCTATGATTAATAACAATAAGTGCAAATCCGAAAGGCCGATTGGTACAAATTCCTCCACAACTTTTGGATGACTCTTAACATAGATTTTGCGAAAGATTTTGGCAAGATTTGTCAACGGATATTTGATCCCTATTGAGCATGAAAGACAAAATACACATCCCACGTTATTAATAGCTGTAAACCTTCAAACATTATTTCCAACAATTAGGAAAAATCTTTCCTGATAACTTTCCTTTATTTAGATTTTGTGCAATTGTGGACCTGACTATAATTTCACTTATATATAAATATCCATTTGAGAAGTACAGGTACAGTACCTGCCGGGTCATATTTTTGAGTCGCTCACTGATGTCGACGGTCCCCCGCTGGCTAGGTGGTAACCGGTCCCATTGCTGTTTGCTTCCTCTTGTTTCCGTATCTTCGGAGATCTCTTTGCTTTTCTGTGATTTTTAAGGGAGGAACGGAATGCGAAGAAAATATGTTACTCAAAGGCTCATATCTTGAAACTTGCTATAAACATTATCTAGGTAAAAAGATTTCAAAAGCTCTTCAAATGTTACCTTTCTTTTCGGCACACGATAACGATCGTGACAGCTATAACGACGCAAATGACAAAACCGATTAGAGCTCCGATAATTATCCCTGCAATGGAAAAATACAAAGAAGGGATGTTAAAGTTAAATATACAACCTTTGCTTTTGCTGTAATTTTCAGAAACGGATGGATTTTGGGGTTAGTAAATTATAGCAAATATTGTTACACTGATCTGTTTAAAGTTTGTGTTCATAGATGCAGGAAAAACCAAGACAAACATTGCTGTTCTTGCAGTCAGGTACCCTGACCCTACTTCAGATGAAACGGAGCAATTCCATAGACGTCGGGAAATTGTCAGGTCAGGGAACCAGACTGGCTGGCTTGTGACTTCATTTGGGGTCTGGATGACTTGTGCGGACTTGTAAGGATTTAAAGTGAGGACTTGTGATAGAATTGTATGGACTTGTGATAGACTTTTGAGGACTTGTGATGACTTGTGATGGACTTGTGATGGACAAGTGAGGACTTGTAATTGACTTGTGAGGGCTTGTGATTGACTTGTGAGGACTTGTGGTGGATTTGTGGTGGATTTGCGAGGACTTGCGAGGACTTGTGATTGACTTGCGAGGACTTGTGAGGACTTGTGATTGACTTGTGAGGACTTGTGATTGACTGGTGAGGACTTGTGAGGACTTGTGATTGACCTGTGAGGACTTGTGATTGACTTGCGAGGACTTGTGAGGACTTGTGATTGACCTGTGAGGACTTGTGATTGACTGGTGAGGACTTGCGGTGGACTTGTGAGGATTTGCAATGACTTGTGAGGACTTGTACGTACTTGTGATGGACTTTCAGTGGCTTTGTGAGGACTTGTGAGGACTTGAGACTTAAGAGGACTTGTAATTGACCTGTGAGGACTTGTGATTGACTTGTAATGACTTATGATGGACTTTTGAGGACTTGTGAGGACTTGTGATGGACTCGACCAAACACTGGTTCAAAAGTTTTCTGAAACTCACTTGTTGATGATTGATCTCTCAATTTCAGAGTTCCTTTGGTCCCTTTCAGGAGCTGGGCTTGCTTCAAGATTCGGTCCCATTCATCGTCCTTGTCACGACTATTAGGATCTGGTATTTCTGTAAAACAAAAACAGAACGGAAACAAAGTTGTTACGGCCAAAAATGACATTCAAAGATAAGAATACGGCAATTACCCTGTAAGTATTAAATGCTGTGTTCTGATGAAACATGGCATAGTTCGGCAATTTCCTCAGAAAAATTGTGGGAATTTTTCGAAATAAGAGAGGGTAAATATTTATCATTTGCTTTTATTTACATTTGAAAAAAAAATGACAAAATGGAAAAAAATGGAAAAATCTACAATTTTTGTCACTGACATGTGTCATGCAATATGTCCCTGCAGTGTACACATGTACCAGATAGCAGAAATTTAAGACATTACAAAACCACACAAATGTCAGTACATATTTGTTGCGTTAACCGTAACCGGTCTCCTACAAAACCTCTCTATAATACCTATACTAACCTTTACACGTGGACGGTTCCCCGTGCCAGACAAGTTCGTTGACCTCATCCCCCAGGACGCAAGATAACGTGTGATCCTCGTGAAGCTGGAACCCTGTGTAGCAGTCAAAGGTGGCCGTGGTGCCGTACCAGAAGGCTCCGGTCTCTCTCACGTAGCCGAAGGAAGGCTCGTCTGGCTCCGGGCATTGGGCCAAATCAACTGCAGGAAAAACAAACATTAATAATAATAATAATAATAATTACCGGCAATGGGGTAATAGGGAGACTTTCCCATAGACTTGTGCACAAAAATTTTCCGATTTAAATGTGCCCTAAACCAATATTCCCTTGTCCTTTTTCCACGAATTTCGGTATTTTTACTAATTAGACCACGAGCAACAAATATAACCTAATTTCGACAGCAACATTTTTCCTCTAAAGGGGGGCTGCGCCAATAGGGAGACACCTAGGTGTCTCCCTATTAAGCCCGTGTCTCCCTACTATCGAAATTTCTACGCTAACGTGTCTCCCTAATAGTACATTTGTAGGAATAATTCGTGCTTATAGAGCACATTTCACACAAGGTCCCAATGCACTGTACATGAGTCATTATGCAGTACCGAAGTGTGACGTCATTTAGAACCAGAAAGTGTAGTGCAAACAAATGGAGTACGCACGCGTGTTGGTTCACGGGCTGAATCACGCGCTAATGTCTTTCACACACATTTTGTGCGTGTGACGTATTCACTTCGGTACTCCATTACCCTGCTCATTGGGCCAATGAAACATTCCAAAATACCATCTCAGCTCCCTGGGGAGCTTGATGCGGCCATTTCGGTGCAAAGCAGCTAAATCAATCACAATAACCACCTCTGCCCTCACATGTACCCAATTTACGCCTGGGTGGGGAGAAGCAATGAGTGACAAAGTGTCTTTCTCTTCATAAAACATTGATTTCTTTCTTTTATTACATTTTCAATATTTATATTTTCTTTTCACAAAAAAATACTTTTTAAAAGTTTTGGCATCTGTGACCCGCTGAAAAATAGCTTTCATTTTGCGCAAAAACAATTAGCCCGCCCTGCAAGAACCAAAGTATTGTCCGACAGCCAATATTCCACAACTAAACGTCCGTGGCTTATTTCGCTCGATGTCTCATACAAAATTGAATCACTTTAATATTGCTAGTAAAGTAGCAATTGAAAAAGCAGATTTATTTTTCGAGGTGAAACAAAGCATGAGGAATGCATCTTTAATGAAAAGCAGATTGCTGAAAGTGCTCAACACCCGTTCCTTATTATTCAAGCATTCGATTAACCCCTTGACGCTGGTGTTGTTCGGTCACGGACAGCTGCACATTGGGTGGAATGTATACATGCAGGCATTCAGTCGTTGTCTGTGAATGGATGTGCTATGCAGCAGGAATGTGGCAATAGCAGTCCCCGGCTTATCAGCTTTTATCCAGCTGCGTCTAGAGCCACCAGCCAGCGTTAAGGGGTTAAAGCGATTTTATCATGTTTACCGTCGTATACGGAGGTCGTCCAGAACCACGTCGTCTCTCCCCCGCACGCTTCCGCGTAGTTGCCGCCGCAGTGTAACAAACAGTTGGTGTCGCTGACCGAGCCCCACGCATCGTAGTCGGTCCCGTTGGTGCCGCAGTAACAATCCGTGTTCTGTCGGAGACCGGCGTACCTAAAGACAACAGGATGAATATGGTAAACAAAAACAGTTTACCCATTCCTATTGGTCGAAAGCCTGTCACGTCGGTGGTTTTAAACGGTTGGTAAAACACCGGCTGGCTGGTTTTCAACACTTTTCCCGGCACTGAAATCACTGGGATCAGTGATCACTGGGAAAGAAAACAGGATGAATATGGTAAACAAAAACAGTTTACCCATTCCTATTGGTCGAGAGCCTGTCACGTCGGTGGTTTTAAACGGTTGGTAAAACACCGGCTGGCTGGTTTTCAACACTTTCCCGGCCCTAAAATCACTGGGATCAGTGATCACTGGGAAAGAAAACAGGATGAATATGGTAAACAAAAACAGTTTACTCGTTCCTATTGGTCGAGAGCCTGTCATGTCGGTGGTTTTAAACGGTTGGTAAAACACCGGCTGGCTGGTTTTCAACACTTTCCCGGCCCTAAAATCACTGGGATCGTTCCAGCGGTCCAGTAGGTATTTTTCAAGCCGGAATGTTGGCCGGATATTTGACATTTGTGAGGCGATCAAGCTAAATGAGTCGTTTGTCAACCCTGGTAAAAATATTTCTACAGATTTGAACAGAGCACAATCTCAGCATTATTGCTGTGAAAACTGCACGCTGATACCATCTTTTGTTCAAAAATTATGGAAGTCGGAACACCAAGAGATGTGATGAAGTGATGTGATGAGGTGGCCCTATTTTGGCCTGAATGTCCAAATGAAAGTACCCGACAAACGACTCATTTAGCTTGATCGCAGCACATTTTTGGGATGTTTTCCAGTAGTCTAACCTCATTTTCTTGTCGTGGCAGTACTGCAGGCACTTGCGTACGGTCATGTCTTCGCTTGATAGGTAGTCACTGTTGAGAACGCTGCCCACGGTACGGTCTAAGAAACAGCCCAGGTAGCCGGGGACTAAGTAGGTACACGAAAAAGAGCACAGAGTGAGTAACAACAAAACAAAACACAACTGTCGGGACTATTGTTTTAGTGAAGTTCTGCATGTAGCACTTTCAAAATCTAGGATATGAGAGCCCAATTCATAAGTTTTCCTTTAGTACAAGAATCATTCAAATCACTCACATACTTTTCAAATTACGGAACTTTAAACACAACCACTGTTTAAGTTCTGTCCGCCGATCACAAAAACAGGTGTGCGTTCTTTCAGCAAAATGAAAACATTCACACACATCCCTATGTGATTGTTTGTTTTTTTTTTGCTTAAAGAACACTTACCTTTTTGTGATCATTGAAGAAAACTAACAAGGTGGCCGATTTAGAAATGCCCATGTCTAGAATGAAAACACTGACCCATTTGCAAGTGATCTATGCCCTATAGGGGTTAAATTTCAGTCATTAAAAATAGTTTGTTTTTAAAATTGGAACACAGATTTCGGCTCAGAAGAAAGCCATTTCAAATCAAAAATTGATCGATATGACTTACGGTAGCAGCTGACTCCTGCTGTTTCCCCGTCCCTGCAAGTCTTGGCTGCCGTCTTGAACGGACACTGCTCTAGAAATTGTTCCTCTGAGATGAGAAGAAAGGCAACATAGAGGAACAATATGAGAATGACAAGAAGAGGAAGTTACAAGACTTTGGGAAACAATCGTGAATCACCTCATAAGTTGGATATATCAGTGGTAGACAATGACAAATGAATGATGCTGTCACGGTTTGTTTTAAAAATTTGTGACTTATCGTGAAACTGGATGGCTTGTTATTGAGTTAGGAGCACTTTTGGGAACTTGTGATGACTTGCGATTGGCTTGTGATTGGCTTTTGATTGACTTGTGATTGACTTGTGACTGACTTGTGATTGAATTGTGATTGACTAGTGATTGACTTGTAATTGATTTTTGATTGACTTGTGATTGACTTGTGACTGACTTGTGACTGACTTGTAATTGACTTGTGATTGATTTGTGACTGACTTGTGATTGACTTGTGATTGGCTTGTGATTGACTTGTGATTGACTTGTGATTGACTTGTGATGACTTGTGATGACCTGACAAAGCCTCTGGTGACTGATTATCTTGATGCAATCACTCACCTCCTTCGCAGTCAAAATTCTGCATCGAGTCGTTGTTCTCCCCACTACCATAGTGGGACTCGACCATCGCAAACGAAGCCCCAGAAAAACCTATTGGAAACACGAAAATGGAGGACAGCAAATCAAAACCGAGTTCTCCTCAAATATTCCTTCATCGCCCCCTCCCCAACAACCTGATGCCTACGCGTAGATGGAATGCACTTGGGAAGAATTGTCCAAATAGTGTTTCCAACTGAGTATTTTCAGAGCCAACACTATTCAAGCAAACCAAAACTACATTCATTTGATTCCAAGAATATATCCTGATTCTTGGGGAGTTTGAATTTTGTTAACCCTAACCATCCTCAATCCTCCAAAATCCTCCTGGCGGTTTGGAGGATTTGTAGGATTGAGGCTGAATGACCAAAAAAAGATTGATTTCAGAGGATGCATTGTGTCGAGTTCATAGGCTGCACCCTGCATTGTTTATGTTCAGTCGTGCATAATTAAGCCGTGAATAATGCTCGATATCATCCGCACTGCTTCCGAATGTCATCGGCACTGCCTCAACCCATTAACAGTGATTGTTGGAGGATTTTGTGGGATTGAGGCAGTGGTCACCCCTCCACTGAACAAATTCAAGAAATAACAGATGATCTTGGAGGATTGAGGCTGAATCCAATTTTTACCCGGTGGCCATCGGAGGATTTTGCAGGAATGAGGACGGTTCCTAGCCAAATGGGCTTAGGGGGTTTGGGTTATAATTACACCTGTTTTTCGCCACTCACCCATTTCCCTGCAGACCACCTGCGCGTCCCTGCGGTCCCATCGCCGGTGGCAGACGTCTTTCCACGCTCCCTCGTGGAAAACCTCAACGCGGCCCTCATTCACGCCGGTCACGTTGACTGGACTACCGGCAAGACGTACTGTAAACATACCGAAACCAAAAAAAAACCGAAAAATAATTCAAAAGTTCAGAAAATAGACCTATCATGCAACCACAAATGGAAAATATTTCTGAGGAATTATTATTTTTTATTGGAACAGGAGAAGTAGTCTTTAATGAACCCTAACACTGCTGTATTTGTGCCCTTTTCAAACACATATCAACAAGTGCAGTAGTGCACGACAATAACTGACAGAGCGGATTACAACGAACGAAATGGTGGGGATTCAAGCCTTTGTTGTTATACGCGTATTCTGCTTTCAATAACAGTTCTTTTAAAGGTAATTGTAACGATCCTATGGGCTGTGGGGCATTAACTCGATCTGTGTGTAGCTCATGAAAGTGCTGCCTGTAAAAACCTTGAACTTTTCAATCACCATCAACATCATTATTCATGAACAGCTACAGTGTATAAGATTTGAGGCTTTGCATGGTGGGGTATCGGTATCGTTTCGGTTTGCAGTAACACCATGTGGTAACAACTACTGCTTAGAAGATATTAGTTCTGAAAAGAACTTGTCCTGCTTATTATCAACTTCGCTAAATAGTTTTTTTGTTCTGATAAGAACAGTCCCTGAAGTCTCCAGACGATGACTAGAGCAGGCTAGTCGAACTGTTGAGAACAAAGACAAGTTCATTTAGAACTTACAGCAGGACTGTTCTTATCAGAACAAAAAAACTACTTAGCACAGTTGATAATAAGCAGGACAAGTTCTTTTCAGAACTAATATCTTCTAAGCAGTAGTTATTACCACGTGGTGTTACCGCAAACTGAAACGAGCTACAGTGTATACGGTGCAACCTTTCTTATCATATAACACTGACAGGCAGCTATTTGTACGTGCATGGAAAATCATGTACGTGTACATCTTTGAATGTCAGTATATTTTTGCCAACATAATGTAATCTTGAAACCGCAACATAACATCTGTTTTATCATCCCTGGAAGAGCAAATGCAGCTTGTTAATAAATTTGCACTGAACATATTACTGAGTCAGTAAGGTATGTTCAGCGCACATTTAATAACAAGCTACATTTCTGTGAATGTTCTTCCAAGGACGATAAAACAGATGTTATTTTGTGGTTTCAAGAATACATTTATGTTCGCAAAAATATCTCTCATATAGGGGGCCTACATAACATTCAATACCCTCCTATGCAAACATGCATTATGTGCAAAGTTGTCCTTTCGGAAAAAATCAATCAAGTGACTGTTTTTTTTAACAGTTAAGAGCTCCAAGCCAACTTATAAAGCAGGATTGACTGGATGTGACTGTTTATGTTTGCCTGCTTTTGTCTGTTGACTGAGTTTGACTAGTCAAAGTGCTTGCCTGAAATTTGATCTGACTGTTGGTGACTAGCCTGTGTGAAAGGCATGGCAGGGAAGTGGATGGAATTTTTGACTGTCTGTGACTGTAGGAGGTAGGAGGGTTGATAAATCCTGAAATAATGTTTGTTTTTCTGCAAATCATTTGAATTTTGAGGAAAAACTACATTTTCTACATTTATTTTTTAAAATCATTTAATTAATGACAAATTGTGTAATATTACTCTCAATCATAAAAAAAATTTCTTCCGTGTAAAATTCAATAGCAAGTTCAAATATGAAAACAAAAAATGTTTGTGTTCTGAACTTAGCTGAAATGTTTTTTCCAACATCCAACACTGAAATTTTTGGGAAATCCCAAATCTGAGCAAGAAATCCGGGGTCACAAGGTCAAGCCACCTGATGGCTACATGTACTTCACATTCGTCCCTTACATGAATCTGATTGGATGACCTTGACAGAGGATTTGAATATGGCCAGTCAAAAAAATAATGTGGTTTCTCGTTAGTACCTTTGTGAAATTAGGATAGGTAGTTAGGGAATTTTTTTTTTTTTTTGCAATTTTTTGATGATTTATTGATAATTGATGATTTCTGGTTTGTTTTCCTCACTTTTTCCCCAAAAAAGAGTTAGGGTAGGGGCTGTCAAAAAAGGGTAGGTAGGGTAACCGGAAGCAGAACGATTATTTTTTTGGCCTTAACTTTTAGTTAGGAAGCAATGAGAAATACATGCATGGTCCTACATGTGCATGTTTTTCTGCGTTACTTGAACAAAGTATGCTTCAATTTTTCGCCCAAAATAAAACACAATAGTTGTGCACAAACATAGAAGACAAAAATAAATCACAGACTAAGCTCATGTGTACACGGATGCTAATGAAAGACAATGGTATCAGTAAGTACAGTGATAATCTTTAATCCTGTACAAACAGGCTTATCTCGGCGTTATGGTTATCATCAATTTCAAACAATGGGCACATCTTGGCTGTGTTTAATGAAAGGTTTTCATGAAAAACAAAGTTTACGAAGAAATGTCACACGAACCGGTAGATGCACACTTATACATGCAACGTTTAATCAATTATGCCAGACAAAAACGCATACGTTTGACCTCTTTTATGACATTGCAGTTGTTTGCCATATCAGTCAACAGTACGTCACTTTAAATATCCAAAGTCCATTTTATATGCAACATCATAAATTCGCTCGTACCCCCGCCCTGCAAACAGGACGCTGGGAAGGGCTGATCTCTCCGAGCTCTCATTGGATAGATTTTGCATGACCTAGTGACGTAGCACTGCTGCTGTTTATCATACGTAGTGCGTGCTAGCTGCATGCGAAGGTCACGATAAGTTACCCAGAATGCCTAGTACTTCCTTCACAACATTCTGTGAAGCAGCATCAGCCCTTCCCAGCGCCCTGTTTGCAGGGCGGGGGTACGAGCGGACACCATATATCATGTCTTTAGATTTTGTGTCTGGCATAAAACCAAAAAAACTATAACAAGTTGAAACATAAAATCAAAGAAATTTACGATGCCCAGTAAGAAATCTGTGATATTGTTAAAATCGTTTGAAATTTACATGATCGACATATTATTGTGAAATTACTGACTACAATGTACTCTCAGGGCCACCATACACTGGTCTTGTACCTGCACTCACCTGACTGTACACTGGATGATGGCACGGCTAGCAGCAGCAGGTATGCTGGCCATACCAGGGCCAAGGTGATTGCACTGTGGATATTACTCAGCCTCATTATTGTCTCTGTATTATAATGTCTTTCTATTAAACCTCAGCTCATCCTAAAAATAAAAAAGTATTCCATAAAATCATTTCAAGTGATATTTTGTGTACTTTTATTTGTTTTCAGCAAAATTGTAGCTATGTACATATGTAGAAAGGGTGAGGGCTCAATTTCGTATCAGAAAAGCAGTCAAAAGATGGGGAAAAAAGTCGGGAAATAAAGGCTGCCTCCTTCATGTTTTTCAAAATGCCGGGACAAGGAACTTGGTATTTTTTTTTATGGGCCTAATAAAAATGCTTGTTGCCGGTGTAGCATGAATTTAGGTTTTGTGAAATACGGACTCATTGGTGGAATTGCGCATGCTCATGCATAGATAATTAGGAGAGGGACCGGTCACGTGAGAGGGTTTAACCAATAAAAGGGAAAAAGAGTCCGATTTTCATACGAGTCCAAATTTTCACATGACACCGGGATATAGGAAGGAAATGCATGACTGAAAGGAAACTGGTGATTCATTGTTGCATAAGAACACTTCATAACTGCTACATGTAGATTCTCTACCGCACTCATTAAGAGGGAGGGCACCATTCATGTTTGTGACTCCAGGCGTATTTTTCCAAATATCCTGCGAATTATATTGATTTGTAGCTCAGCACTTAACTTTGAGCACTCTGCAATATAGGCCATCAGCTTGGGGGTTTGGTCAGTATCAAATCAGGGCATAAATGATTATAATGAGCATGCGCAAGGTATACCGCCCCTAGAGTGGTAACAAGCATTTTGATGGACATATTGAAGAAAAAAAGGGTGACAACACCCAAAAAGCTGCCACTGTTGCAATGCTATCACATGTTTTCCAACTCCGAAGGTGCATACCTTGCCAAAAATCGCTATGACGATTATTCCCCTCATTTGATACCGGTGGCCAAAATTTTGGACCGAGGCTGATGGCCTAATATTTTCTGCAGAAAGGCTGAATGAAAATAGGCCTTGTTCAAAAATTGCCTCATACTGAAGATATAAGGCTTATGAAAGAATTTGTTTGAAAGAGAACGTTTCTCAAGTTGTTGACCTTGTTGCCAATGTGTTCAACAACTCTTCTGTCATTATCTTGGGTCCAAAACATTGAAGATACTCACTCAATGGGAGACTTTTGAGACGTTGGTGGCAGCAAACATACCAGTCCTTTTTCTTTGTTTACGTTGTGTTTAAGCCAAAGCGCGCATGCTCAATATGACGCAAACAATGGAAAAAGGACCAGTGTGTTTGCTGCCACCAACGTCTCGAAAGACTCCCATTGGGTGGTGCAAAGTGGATGGCGTGTGAAATGGAGTAAGCCTTTTGTTTTTCTTGTTTTATTTTTTGTAGATTTGTTTTCATTTATATTTAAAAGGTTTCTGCATGGTTTTGGTTCAATTTTTTTTTGCTAATTTTTTGGTTGACTGCGTACATGTAGTTGCAGCACCTTAATTTTGATGTGGGGAATCAGACCAAATTCTCCCTTCTCTTCTCATTGTTTGTGAAAAAACCTGCTTGTAACTGGACACAACAATTTTGTCTGTCATAAATCAATAAATCAATTGAAACATTAGATATTATGACGACAGGAACGGCTTTGCATTAATACAACCCTAGTTTCAGTTTTGTGCTTGACTTGCAAACCTTGGGCAAACTTAAAGGGAAAATACAACATTTGCAAACATCAAAAAATAGAACTACCAAACCATTTTGAAATACCTTGCTGGACTGTTAGTGAATGACAGTGTAAAGCATCCTGTAAAATCATGGCACCTGGTATACTATCATTTTCAAGAAAAGTGGTATTTTTGTATCAATTTCCAACGCTGATCGGCCGACCAGCGTTGGAAAAAAAACTGGTTTTTTTTTCAAATACTGGCCCCAGTTGACCATCGCAATTGTTTGCAATCGATTACACACCTATGAACGGGTACAAGCCAGCTAGACTGGTTCCCTGACCTTACAATTCCCCAATGTATGTAAACTGCTCTGTTTCTCCTTAAATGGAGTCAGGGAACCAGACTACAGGAAAATGATTGTTGTTCTTGGTTTTTATAGCATTTCCGAACCCAAAACCTCAAAAAAAGTCAGTATAACTATATTTGCTATATATTTCCAACTCCCCAATTCCATCCATTTCTGAAAATTACAGCAAAAGCAAATGATGTATATTCCCTTTAAAGGTAATGTACAACATTTGCAAACATTAAAAAACGAAACTACCAAATTAATTATGAAATATCTTGACTCTAACTCCCTAGTTAGTTTTACTATAGAGTACAAGTCCGTCCAGATCCATCACTGACTCTGCTTCAAATAATGCTTCAGGACCAAATCTGTTGAAATCCACCAAAAATCCACCACTGGCACTGGTGGATTTTGATGGACTTGGTACACATGGCTTATCTGCCAAAAATCTCCCCAAATGGGGGATGGATTTTGATGAAGTTGGGAAGGTTTAAGGGTTAATTGAATGTAACTCTAATAACAGTCTCAAGCATCCTGTGAAATCATGGCATCTGGTGTGCTGTAATTTCAAAGACAAGTAGAATTTTGTTTCATTTCCCAACGATGGGTTGGCCGAGCCATCGTTGGACAAAAACTTTTTTTTCTTCAAATACTGCCCCCAATTGACCAAATTGTATTTAGTCCACATTTGTTTGCAATCGGTTACATATCCGTGAACATGCCTGGCCAGCTAGTCTGGTTCCCAGCCCTGACAATTTCCTGACTTCTATTATAAATTGTGCCATTTTATTGGAATTGTAGGGTCAGGGAACCAGATTACAAGACCAGCATTTTGTTCTTGGTTTTTTCCCACCGTCCATGAAAACAAAACTTTAAACGGGCCAGGTGCTCTAAAATGTAAGACCCTCCCCCCCAAATCCGTCCATTTCTGAAAATTACCTTTAAAACTTTTGGTTTTGGTTTTGGTTTGATTTTTTATTCTCGATTTAACTGCGAAGTTGCAGCACCGTATTTTGATGCAGAGAAATCTGACAACCTCTCACATCCTGCCTCCTGTGATAAAAATATGAGGTTTGCCATTTGGCACAATACTATTTGTGTCATAAATCAATTGAAATAATTATTAGATTATACGATGACACTGTCATGACAGGAAATTTGCCTAACTTTGCAATGAACACATCCGTAGGGAAGATACAACATTCGCAACATCAAAGGCCAGTACTATTGTTGTATTGGAATCTTTCCAAAAATATTTTACAATGTTTATGTTTATCGGTCCTTTTCTTCAACTCAATAGTTGAGTCAGGATAATTTTAACTTTAGCAACCGCCTATTTCTAATCTAAGCAACCGCATATTAATACTAATTTCTCTCAACTCACTTCCCACTCTGCCGGAATTTGCATGCAATATCCCTTTGTTGTGGAATACAATACAATGTATTGTTGATGTACCCTAATGTGGCGCGGCCCCTAACGTGGCGCACTTTGATTTTTCGCCTGTAGCGCCTAGCTAGAGCAAAAGTTTTAACTGAAATTTCACAGAAAGTGAAATTTCATCAAGTTATAAACACTCCCGTTCATAAATCGCGAATTTATTTACCCGCTACAAAGTTAAAAGAAAAACTTATTTTGGCGTGATTTTCCGATTTTATTTTCAAGTGCAAAGTGAACCCTTTGAAAATGCCCCGAAAAATAAGAAAATAATTTTGTGACAAACATCTGGCTGGGTATGTAAGTAGAGATAATAATGATTTATCAGAATTTATCAAGTTTTCAGAAATTCTTAAATGTTAATTTGGAATTTTCCGAGATTTATTTAAGTGCGCCACGTTAGGGAACACTCCGCCAAATTGTGCCCAATTTCCGGACGCCACCGTTTTTTAATTTCGGCTTAAATTTTATGAAACCGAAATTGTTCACAGAGGTTAAACAGCAAGCATTAATAAGGTAAAAGTACCAGTATTTCACTGCATGAATTTGAGGTTTGTCAACAAAGAGGTTTGGCAACACTACACGAGGAAATTTGGGTATGCTTCGAAGTGCGCCACGTTAGGGTACACCACCATAACAATCATTTCTAAACATGCTCAGCTAGCAGCTTCAATTTTGCCAACGCGAACAATCGACGGTCAAAACATTTCTAAAATTTTGGTCAAAAACTGATCAAATCAACCTTAATGAATATACTTCATGATCAGCATAACGTCTTACCTTTAGAAGCTCATATTTTCGCCAATGTAAGCTTCGGAACTGGTTAAAAACAATTACTTTTGGACCGGCTCAATTTTTCACGACATCAGATTTTTATTTCCATTCATACTCTCACTTCTCAGTAAGGGTACGAACGTACGTACGTGCGTAATAAGTTCCGTGACCAGACTACACTATTACATAAGGTGTAATAGCTACTAAGATGGGTCCAGTTGCCAGACTTCTAAGCCCTTGGCGCGGCGACTTGAGGTCAACAAACTTCTCAATGTCGTGTCGGGTGAACAAACTTTCCCGATAAGTTTGTTGACCTGACTCGAAGACGAAACCACGAGGGCGCCCTTCTAATTTAACAGTATTTGCGGACTGGATTGGGGTTTTTTTTGGGGGGGGGGTGGGGAAAGGGGAGGGCATGTTTTTTATGAGACCAATTTTATCATTACTAGTGTGCCTAGTGCCTTTTTACTGCGGACTGGAACCTGAAAAGACAGTAGAAAACACACAAAAAATATTTTTGTTTTGTTTTGCAAAGAAGTTTCTGCAGCTAGCTCAACCCGTGTTAGGATTTTCCCTGGCCAACTTTTTTTTTAATATGCCCCCCCCCCAAAAAAAATTACAAACAAAATATGCATCAAATACTTTAATACGTTTTTATGCGGCAATAATTCAAATCATAAGTACCATTGACTTTAACGCCAAAAGGAAACTGTTTTGTGTTTGAGACAAACATACTTGAACATGTTAAAGGGAAAATACAATACATTTGCAAACATCAAAAAACGAAATGATCCAATTATCACGAAATACCTTACTGTATTGTTAGGGACTGACAGTCTAAAAAGCATCCTTTAAAATCGTGGCTCCTGGAGTGCGGACATTTTCAAGAAAAACTGTATTTTTCCAACGCTGGTCGGGCGACCAGCGTTGGAGCAAACTTGCTTTTTTCCAAAAACTTTTCTTAATTTTTCATATTTAGTTATTCTGACTTTTCTTTGCAATTGTTCACACACGTACACCTGTGAAGGGGTACATGCCTGCTAGACTGATTCTCTGACCTTACAATTCCCCAAAGTATATTAATTGATTTTTCATCTTAAGTGGGTCAGGGAACCAGACTACAAGAACATGATAGGTTTTCTTGGTTTTTCCAGCATCTACAAGCCCAAAACATGAAACAAGTCAGTTTAACAATATTTTATATACCATACTAATCCTCCAAATCCATTTATTTCTGAAAATTGCAGCAAAAGCAAAATGTTGTACATTCCCTTTAAGTCGACAGTAAACAGATCCGATCACGTACGTACAATGTTTCAGACATCGACACTGAGGAAATCCGGCGCTGCAGCGATGTTTGTCTTACAGCTAGACTATTTATTGTGATAGGTTTCAGTTTCAAACTTCCTTGTGTCAGTTATGTACTTGAATCGTGCGAATCAAGTTTCTTTGTTTTGTTTTGTTTAAAAGACTAGTAGTTTTGATGGGCAATTATAAACGGCTGGAAAAGGATTAAGTGTCACTCACGCGCGCACGAGCCGATGTGGTGTGAAACTATGACAAAAACGGACTCATTTTTGCGCAAAGTACGTGAAGATAAATAGGACATTAAAATAGGTCTGTTGTTCTGGAAATAAAACTGTATAGGACCCATTATTTGAATAGGATATCTGCATATCTTATTCAAATTTACAGTCTATAGCGCCACCATCCCTCTCACTCGGCCATTTTGGATTCCCAGCATGCATTGTAGTTAGTCAGACCATTATCATGATTTTTCATTCATTCATTCTTTATTATTTTTTACCACATCTCATTTCATTAATTAGAGATGGTGGAAGGGGATCCCCAAAAAGCGGAGCTTGTCGAGTAGAGATCCCCTTTAACATGGATTAATACAAACATTTAATGAAAAACAAATGAAAACAATTGAACGTATACATTTTAAATTGTACATAACACACGGAAAAACAATATTGCTGATCAGAAAAAAAAAGAAATACAGAGTAGTAACCCAGTAAGAAGATTAATCTGAGCTATTATAATTTGATAGTAAATTTGATTTAAGTTTGGATTTAAATAATGGAAGGCTACGAGT
Source organism: Patiria miniata (assembly GCF_015706575.1). Lineage (NCBI taxonomy): Eukaryota > Metazoa > Echinodermata > Asteroidea > Valvatida > Asterinidae > Patiria > Patiria miniata. The sequence continues at coordinate 7,224,859 of NW_024037057.1, forward strand.
GCCCTGGAGTGATTTATGTAAGGACTTCCAGTACTTAGGTCCTTCATGCCTAATTGTCTTTTTATAAACAGTTGTTCTTGCAAATGAAAAGTGAAATTCTCTACGTTGTCGGGTAAAATGGTGATGTATAGTTTCGTTTCTGCAATGGGATTTGGAAGTAAATTATTATTCAAACGATGCATAAAGGCTCCAAGCTGAAGTGAATAAATGTCATTGACCTTGAGTGTTTTATGTTTACAGAAAAGAGGATTTGAATGTTCAAGTCTGTCGACAGAATTAATAACTCTCAATGCCCGTTTTTGTAGGTTAAGAATTCTATTCACATAACTAGCTGCACAATTCCCCCATGCTAGGATACCATAGTTCAAATAAGGCAAAATCAATGTATTATACAGCATAAACAGTACTTCCTGTGGGAAAAAGGCTTTGAGCTTACTAATGACACCTATATTTCTAGAGATAATAGCACAAATGTTGTTAACTTGAATTTTCCAAGAGAGAGTAGGATCAATATATAATCCCAAACATTTTACACAATCAGAATAGGGCAATTTTATGTTATCGATATATATATCAGGTAAATGGGACCATGTTTTAGCGGAAAATAGCATGCAGGTTGTTTTCTTGATATTAAGGGATAATTTGTTTGCTTTAAACCATTCAGAAATTTTAAGTAATTCTTGGTTAACTAAATCAGCAAGTACATCAATGTTGTTATGACTAAGAAATAAATTACTGTCATCAGCAAACATAATGAAGGAAAACAGATCTGATGATTTGTTAAAATCATTAATATAAATAGAGAACAGTAAAGGTCCGAGTATTGATCCTTGAGGAACTCCATGGGATATTTGTTTAAGAGAGGACTGGTGACTCTCTGAGGACACAAATTGTTGACGATTAGAAAGGTAATTCTTAAACCACTCCAGAGGAATGCCTCTAATCCCATAATAGTCAAGCTTTGTTAAAAGAATGTCATGATTAATGGTGTCAAAGGCCTTAGAGAGGTCTAAGAAAATTCCAAGCGTACTTTTAGATGAATCAAGGTTGGTTGTGATTTTGTCTACTAGCTTAATGATGGCATGTGTTGTTGAATAATTTTCTCGGAATCCGAATTGACTGTCAGATATAATATTATACTCATTTAAATATTTAGTGGTACGATTGTAAATAATTCGCTCAAGGTGCTGCCACCATTTCAGTCATGTTCCCAGTATCCAATAACAGTACTGAATGATAATGTTTTTGTGCAAAAAGGAACCAGACTATTTTCCTTCCAGCCTCGCTTCCAGCCTCGCTTTGGTTTCGTTGATTTGAATAGGATATGGTATATGGACCTCTGGTAGAAGTTAGATCACCGAATTTCATACCGATCATCCAAATCGTTTAGGAGTAGTTATAATAATTTGCATTGAGGGGGTTGTGGCCCCGCCCTCCCGATACCCATAGGGTTTACGTTAAAATCAGCCTCTGCATAAAAAAGATATTAAGCTACTCATTACGAAAGGCCATCATATATTTTTTTTTACTTATAATGATGAAACAAAGAAATGAACACCACTAAAGTTTTGCCACCTGAGGTGGTACCAACATAATTTGGACTGGCCCATGGACTAGTAGTACACTGCATAAACTGCAGTGTTAAATTTACACTGTTGGTATCTATATAGGACCATCTGGTGTTAAATTTTACTGGTGTTGTCCTATATAGATATCGAATGGTGTTAAATTAACACTACAGTTATTGCAGTGTATAGTTTCTTAAAACCAGCATCAGCGTGACAGTGGTTGAAATCTCACTTCACCAGCGCAAATGCACCACGCGGTTTATAGTGTACTCTGTTCACCTAAAACCACGGATAAAAACAAAATCTGTCAAAGTCTGCAGTAAAATGGTGCAACTGAATGCCAGCGCCATTATGTGGCTTGCTTGCCAATTATTTTGATTATTTATTATTATTTTGTCGAATGAAAATAAGGTGTGAAAACAAAACACGACAAAGTTAGTGTTGATTGTGCGCGTTCGTCGCCTGACCAAATAATCATTCACAACGACACTCAGAGATCCGTGCGTGCTTTATGTTGTAGGCTATGTAGAGCTGAAACTATAAAGCAAATAGATCAGTTGGAGGAAAAGATCAACTTATCCCGGATGTTGCTTCACCATAATCGAAATTCTGTGTCTGGTTCGAGTTGAATACAAGTGTTGCTCTCTGTCTCTGTCCGAGCTACACGAGAACACCATGGCGGCCAGGAATGCCGTTTTGGCGATGCTGTTCGTTCTTGTGGAAAGTCAACATATAAATCGTGAGTATTTTGTATCACCAGACAAGCCGGTCACTATTAGATCGATTGCATTCATCAGTCATCTTTGAGGCGTGTTAAGTTTTGTTATGATTATTCATTAACGACGCATGCTCTATGCCCTAATGAACAAAAACACTCACATCAAAGATGGTGCGGTGCAAGCGATCTGTTCGTTAAAAGCAATTAAGTGAGCGAAAAGCAAATCCCAATTTCCCCCAAAATCAAAAGTCTGCATTTTTAGCGGCTCTAGAAACCCTCGGTGTAAATAGAGCCGTGGCGCGGTGCGCCATCACCGAGTGCAGTTTTTGTTAAAGTGTCCCCAACATGCCGACTGCAGGTGATGTGATTGTGCCTTAGATGATATACAAGCATGGCATTTGGCACACAGTCAGGGTATACATGTATTATGAGAAAGATATTTGGCTATAGGGCCACCGCGGATTTATGTATATTAACTAGCAATGCCATTGCAGTTTTCAAAATGGCTGCCATCAGTGCCATGATGGCACTGATGGCAGCCATTTTGAAAACTGTGAAAATTGCTTGTTATCCCACCTATGTTTTTTTAAAGGACAAATCTGCGATGGTCCTAGTGGGGGTGCTGCATGGTCAGGCCCAATTAATAAAGGCATAATATCCTAAGACGTAATATGGCTTTGTTTACATAATCGCTTTCCTATGGGAGCGGAGTTGGGACGCCAGATGAAGTATAGGGACCGTCAACCACATATAGGAGAGCGCACATTACAAAGCGTGACGTCATTAGGTCTCAGGCCTATTCCCCCAAATGTTTCCCCTGCCCCAATAGTGTATCACAGAGGAGCTGCAGAGATTTGCCGTCAGCACCGTGACAAAAGTTCTGCTTGTGGAAGTACTATATTGAAGAATTATTGTAGGCACCTACTGCGGCGCGGCAAAGTTGCTTGTTGTGTGGTTGCTGGCACATTATAGGCAATGTGCATTTCACATCAAATGTTAAGAATTGATGTATGTGTTTGGGTTTGGTATACCATGGGTTAGCCCAGGTTGGACGACGTCTTCATTGCATTACGACTATGGAGGTGCCATAATTGGGTGCCTATTTTCGAGCGGCATCTGCATCATTTCTGATGGGCGATCCGATCCCTGTTTTCTGTTGGCAGACCCCGGCTATAAAGGCTGCTATTGGGACGAGGCCCAAATGATGAACAGCGCCTTCGGACGTTACGCTGTCAAAGACGACACCATGACGGTGGAACTGTGTCTGCAGATCTGCAAGGACCGGAACGCGAGCCTAGCCGGTCTGAGGCAACACGACCAGTGCCATTGCGGAGACAACATTCGAGAATCACGGAATTGCCAGTGCATGCAGAAATGTGGCTTTACTTGTAGCGGAAATGGAGACCAGTTTTGCGGTGGATCCTACTGGAAACCGGCCAAAACAAGGATGTCTGTTTATGACGGTTAGTTTCTGCCACGTATAGAAAATTATCACATCATGAAACTGCGCGCCGTTGAGAAGAAAACATGAAAAATTACCGACAGTTCGCGCATTATGTCCCAAAGAACTCCTTATACCTCATGTTTATCGGGTCATGAAACCACAAAATCTGTCCAATCGGTTCTCTATATACACCCTTTCGATGCATGATACTCGACATTTTGAATCATTGTTTAAAGGCAACTATCATTTGCATTTATCCAAAATAACCTGCCGAGTTATTCTCAAAGATCGCACTGGTACCAAACACCCCGTAAAATCATTCCGTCTGGCCTGCTGTCATTAATAGACGAAAGTAATCCAGGCGGTGATTTTCAACGATTGACTGATTTTTTGAAATAAATAGTGCTATAGACGAAATCGTGTTTCCGATGTGATCAAACGATTGTTCATGTTTTCCCCTTTCATTTTCACCAAAAAAGTGTAATATGCTCTGAGTGAAACTTCAACTTTTATTTATTGTAATTTTTAACGAGGGTAGTCCATTTCAGTTTAAAAAAAGTACTTTCCAAAGGAGCCCTCTTTTAAAATTACATGAAAACAGAATAAAACAAAGAAAATAAAATTACAAAAATAGACAAGACTTTACAAAAAAACCCCAACTTTACACAAAACATATAAAAACTAATAACAGAGAGCATATACCACTTATTGCTGCATGGTTAAGTGTTGAACACGGATTTTGTGAGTTGTGTTCTTATTGGTAACGAAAATGCATTTAACGCAAATGAGCCTATATGCCTTTAAAGTTGTATTACAACTTAAAGCTTTAAAATTCGTTTTTTGGTCACCTTTAAAACGAGATTATTTGTAAGGCAATATCTGTAAGATCGTTTGTGCATTCGCTCAAGAAAAAGTGCCCCAGTATTCAAGATCGAGATCTATTTTTATTTTCCACATTCGTACAAAGTCTCTTCAAGTGAATGTCCGCATCCGGGACAACCGACCCATGGCTTGGTCGACGCCGGGGATTTCTGGTTCGGGTCAGAGGTCACCTTCCGGTGTGACGTCGGCTTCCAGATCCATGGCAACCGCTCCGCGCAGTGCATCCTGGATGAATCCGGCAACGTCACGTGGTCTTATCAGACGAGTCCAGCATGCCTCGCGTTGACAAGTGCAGGTATTCGGCTCAATCGGCTGATGGTCAGAACCACATGCCGTGAACCAGCTTTTTAGTCGGCTAATCAGAATCGCGCAAAGTCTAAACATTTGAAAATTTGGCCAATCAAATCGTGCAAAACTTTTATATGAACCAATTAGAACACGCAGAATCTCGCAGCTCGTTAGAAATGTTGAATAGGAAGGCACACAGTTAAGTGACAAATCACTAATTCGCTCGATAAAATAGTACAAAAAAAGCATCTTAGCTTTTTTTTTGTGGTGTGCGTGAAGTCGCTTGGCCTTTACTTCCGGGACTACCGGAAGGTCAAAGTTAGGTGAATTCCAAATATAGACATGAGCCAGCCCTCAAATCAAAACAAACCAAAATGTCTTTGGAAGAATGGAAGAATGTCTTGGCTCTGTCTACGAGAGATGGCTTGAGACTCTAGCCTGTGCCCCATTTTGTTTATATTTATTTTAAATTAGGTCTATACATTATAATGTAATTCTCCGTTTTTGTTTTTAATAAGAGTATTGTCTTATCGTCGTCTTATCATCGTTTTGGTTCTTCCTTCAAACAGCGCCGCCTGCAGGTTCGTCTGTCGGTGGAGAGTACGAGGTTTCTGAAGTTACCAAAGGTATAATAACGTCCTTAGATATTTTACGGAAAATATCAAAGTAAACTCAAGTTAACATCCCCTTAAGTTTCTGCTTTTAAACCCTACACGAAGCTAAGGTGAGCCGTTTTGGTACACGGATATCAGTTGTGTTAAAAACAGCCAGGGCCCGACCGTCCGGGACTTTCAAGGATTGTACCAATGATTACAGACTATCTATGGGTCAGTCTCCCCGGTCCCTCAGGCACAAGTTGTTAATTTTGGCGAAAATTGAGTCTCACTCTTACAATTTCTCTCATATATAAATTAGTCTGGTTTTGCTTCTTTCTTCTAACAGCAACGGCAGTTGCAGCCCCTGGTAGTGGAGACTACGGGAATTCCGGCCCAACCAAAGGTATCAGAACGGCTTATTAACTGCATGAAACATAGTTGGAACACGTCAGTTTAATCAGTTCACTTGAACTGTCAAAAATATAGTATCTAATTTATTCACGAGTCGGCCATATTAAATTGAAAGAGAGGTAAACTCTTCATTTTTGGAACTTGGGAATAGAATTGAAAGCAGCGCCATAAAGTTAATTACAAATTAATACCAGTCTGCTCTGCTGAATAATTTAAATCTTGTAATTCAACTTATCCTAATGTTTAAAGCCACATTAAAAGAAATAAAAATGAGGCTCGGAACGCATAAATAGCTTTGCGCCATCCTATTCAACAGTTTACAATGGACCGATCCAGTAAGCACCGCCTCATGGTGTTCTGACCAATCACAGCCGTGATTCATGTCCGACGTGCGTGCACTAAAGTCCGACATATGCGTGCACGCGCGTATGATGCGCGCGGAAGGAAAATGCAGCGTGGCATTGGAGAGGAGCACGTGTTAATTTGCCTACGTGCGCACTGGGCGGAGCTTACTGGATCGGTCCATTTATAAAATACATTCAGAGAATTGATCAAAAATGGCTTCCTCATGAATAAGGTGTGCTTATTGGCGAAAAGAATCACGTGACCTCTGATATCCCGGAAAGGAGACGACTCGATTTGGGCGGGAAGTTTTCTCCAACACCGCTCCAAAACGTCTGATAATAGTTCTGTATATAACTTCAATTCCAACTATTTTTTTTGTTTGCCTTTATGCAGACGAAGTTGTCGCCATGTCGGTAGGCCTGTCGGTCTTGGCCGTTGCTGTTCTCGTGGGCGCCTTGTGTGGAGTCTACGTCTTCAAATGGTAGGTACCTACACGCTCATTTTGTAATGCAGCTTTTGAAGATTTTTTCTTGGTTGGTGCAAGTCAATGATTGAGAATCCCTAACTGAAACAATGTATCGTTTCAACAATTCAAACAAAAAATTAGGCGAAGAGTGCACGACAAGTCAAGAATGGATCATACTGCGGCTGGCCAAATCAAGCCTGTTGGGGGCGCCCGAGGGTCTGACGCTACCAGGAGCGTTCAGTCGTACGTGAACACCACCTACGACATGATGCAGATAGCATCGGTAGACGCGTCCCCTTACGAGAACGTGCAGCAGCCGCTGACCCCTGAGAGAGAGGAAGTCACCCTTTCCACCGGCGTCGTAGACGAGCCTACTCCTGGGAACGAAGTTGATGGTTGCCATGTTGGTGACGCACGCGCACTGGACGATGTCAAAACTGGGGATGGTGGCCAAGAGGAGAACGGGTACCAGTTACCGGCAGAGAAAAGTACAAACCCTGACGAAGGATGGGTGGAGAACATCATTTATGAGAGTGCGGACAAGTAGCCTCATTAAGGGTGTTCATTATTCCACTGGGTAGCATTTCAGCGGCCAGAAAAAGACAGCGCAGTTTTTAAAATGTGTGCCAGCGCATCTCCAAAAACGCGCCATATTTTTTTCTCAACAGGCTTTGTTCTCGCTTTGAGAAAAAAAAAAAAACTGAATTTTTGTGTTGCCGGTGTCATATGAAGATCAGACTCTTCATGAAATTACTTGTGACCCTTTTATTAGTTCAACCCTCTCACGTGATCGGTCACCTCATAATTATCTTCGGTTATAGGCATGCGCAATAGTACCGTACCAATGAATCCGTACTTCACATTTCTAAATTCAAGCTACACTTGCTCAGCCATCAACTATCCACTCTGTTCACAAACACCCCCTCACCGGCAAAGGAAGTACAGTTGGGGGTGACCGACCGACGCCATCTTGCCTGACTGCAATTCGTTTGCCGCGAAGCGCGGCCACTGCGTGTGAATAAGTACAAATCCCCTGGTGTACGTGCGTCACACACAAGGAACGGTGCGCGTGAACCATCGAAATGTCCCGCCCATAGAACGTCGTTGTTAGTAAAAGGGCGCCCTCTTTTGGTAGCGCACGGAGCTCATAGACCTTTATCATGCTGCCACCATTTCATTTCAGTTCCCTGTATCCATTATTTAAAAGTATCGCCCCAAAATGTTCCCCCAAACCACCCACTATAATGGGAGAATTGATTTATAAGCACCCAGCCGATGGGTAAATCGCCACCGTAGAAAAGAAGAGCTCCTATATGCTGAACAGCGCCACCTATTGTCAAATGATCACGCAGCTTTTCGAATGGGCTCATGAACATGAGGGCGCTCTATCAAACTAGTTTGAGGATAAAAAAAAACCCTGTTAGACTACATGTTGCTACATTGATTTTATTTCAGAATTACATTTTGACATTTTGGGTTTTTTTTTGGGGGGGGGTGGTTAGGTAAAAGGTACATAACTGCTGTAATGAACGGAATTTTCTAAGAGTTTTTTTAGTAGAACAGTGCTCTTCACAGCCCCCTATTCATTGATATTATGACCCATTTTCAACCACCGGAAAAAAAAAACCATGTTCATCATCCAACAGTCATCGACAGAAAGTTTCGCCCTTTTCCTTTTCCCCCAAAATATCCACACTCGAAATCTCAAAGAGGTCATGCCATGGATTTTGAACTAAACACACTTTTGAAAAAAAAAATATCAGCTAATCTTACATCAGCAATAAACATGACGAGACACTTTTCGGTTGAAATATATTTTTTTAGCATTTTTTTTCACAGGGTACTATAATTAAGATATACTATTTCGTGATACCCCCCCACAAAAAAAGTTACCATGATTTGAAATGCAAGCCCTACAGTTTTACACCGACACTAATATACAATGTTAGATATCAGGTTTGAAACACTCGATTATGACACACAAAACGTATCAAGTATGATGACTTTTTGTTGCAAATTTCTCTCTGCTGTTTTAATGGTATTGATACATCTTCAAATGTTAAGCATACATGCTATATGTAAAAGAGTACATAGGTTTCATTTTTCATAGGTACATATGAATTTGTGTGTTCCTTGTGAAATATGGAAGAGTTTTGTTTTATTTATCGAAACTACAGACCAATTTGATAACACCGGCTTGAATACCTGAAAGATTAGTGAAGCACTCCAAGGACAAAATATGAAAAATAAATCACTTGCTTGTGGGGTTGTAAATTGCATGAATTATGACCGAGTTAAATTTGACTAAAAACGTTCGTTTTTTTCAGAATGCCACTCTGTTGGTAATTGCTATTGAAAAAAATAATAAAATCGCCATAATCATGATCGATACATCTTTTTTTGTTGTTTTCATCATCTTTCTATAATTATACTATTCAAAAAAACTCCCCTGGAGTAAATACTCGCACGGTTTTAGTGGTTCGTATTTTATTTTGTGCTTAATTGTTAAGCCTACTTTGAGGTATCTGCCAATGCCTTGATAGTTGCCTGGTTCAGCTTGCCTGCCGGCACCCGGACAATCAAGGCTCCAACCCCGGTCTTCTTGACCAGGATAGTGCCGCTCCTGTTCCCGAATCGGACCACGGCCTGGCTGGCGGTGCTCATAAACAGACGGTATGTTTTGCTGTCCACCTTCAGCCCTGCGCTCTCGAACATCTGGTAGCGCCCGTTCTTGACAGCGCCGGCGATTTTAGCCTTATCGTCGTCCGATAGCGGTACCGCTCCTTGCCCGCCCGACGCCAACAGTTTACCGCTGGTCATGTCTAGGACGGAGAGGCGCTCAATGGATGACGTGCCGTCGCTTGCCGACGCTGCAGTCATCAGGCGTTGCACGTACTCTTGGGCGTCCTGTGTTTAATTTGGAGACAAGAGAAAGAAACTTCCTTTGTAAAAATATATTTATTCATGCAGGACAGATTAGGCCAAAAAAAAAAAATATTCGGTCTCTGGTCAGACCAAAGTTCCGGAATTGACGCGGCCACGCGGCTTTTTTTTCTCTTTTTTTTCTTCTTTTCTTCAAGCTTGGATTGTACAGACAAGGTGGGGTACTATTTTGCTTTTTTGGTGTCCTCATGTACATTGGTGTCCTCCATAATTTACCTTGGTGCTTTCGATCATTTGCCTTGATGCAATTTCCCATTCCTTGGTGCTCTTTGGTAAAAAAAAATTGAGGAGGTGCGGAAATAGAGGGCGCTGTTGGAGCTACCGCGGAACATTTTGGAAAAAAAAAGATTGACGCGCATGATTAAAATCGACGCGCGCGCTGACCAGAGACCGACTTATTTTTTTTTTGGCCTTAGACCCGACACGTTCTCTTCGGCGTCAAAATGACAATTCGCGAGTAAAACTGACACATTTTGTATCCGTCTGTGCCAAAAAGAACGTTTCGTGTCGAAAAAAAATTGACTCATTCGAAAATCTTGGGCGTCCTGTGTGCGTGTGTTTGATTTGGAGGCAAGAGAAAGAAACTTCCTTTGTTAAAATATATTTATTCATGCAGGTCAGATTTGACTCACACGTACTCTTCGGCGTCAAATTTCGACAATTTCTCGAGTAAAACTGACATGTCATGCATGGGAAAGAATTCCACACCTGGACATCACTAGTCTTGACATCCTGTGCACCAACACTATGAGACTTGTCTGAAAAAATTCTAAGTTTTTTCCCAGTAAATGTTTCAATATTTTCCCTGCTAAATTTGACTTTTTACGACATGTTATCGCTTTCTGATGCATGGTTGACAGGGAAAAATAGGTGATGACCATAACTGTATGGAATGCTTTCCGACACATTATGTACGTCTGTGTCAAGCAGACAATTTTTCGTGTCGAAAACAAAATTGACTCATTCGAAAACAGGGAAAGATTCCCATATCTGGCCATCACTTGTCACCCTGTGCACAAACCCTATAAGACTGGTCTGAAAATTTCTAATTGTTTTCTCGGTAAATACTTAAGTTTTCCCACCTAAATTTGACTTTTTAGGACATATTATTACTCTCTGGCGGCTGATAGGTCATCACTGAAGGGAAAAATTAGTGATGGCCAGATATGGGAATCTTTCCAATTTTTAAGATCATCACTGAAGGGAAAAATTAGTGATGGCCAGATATGGGAATCTTTCCATTTTTAAGAGTGCAGGGTCATTTTATTTGTTTTTTGGTGTGAGGGGGGAGGATGTTGGGATATGCCAGGGTTATTTTGTGGATGGGCACAAGTCTGTATTCTTTCAAAGTGCACATCATAATGTCGATTAGCTATCTTTGTAAAAAGTTGGAATTTTGGGGACATTTCTTATTTTGTTGAGGGGAAATGACTGACATGTTGCGTTTCACGTACCTGCACAGCCCGGGCGTGCATTTGGTTGAGTACCCGCCGAAGCAGGCTGTCCAGCGTGTCGCTCTCGGCATTGCCAACGACGAGCGCGCTGGCTACCAGCGAGACGAGGAACACACACTTCAATCCTACCATGATGAGTTCTGGAAACCAACGAAAAGAGAAAACAACGTTAAATATTACAGAGCGCCAAAATATTACTTTCAACATAATTCGAAAGACAAAAACCGGCTGAATGCGTGGGAGAGAAACATTTCCACGTTTTATTCGAAACTCTTCACGGAATTGCAATTGGTCACGTCTCTCCGTAGACTTTGTTGACAACTTTAAAGAACGGAATTTTTTTCGGAGACGTTAAAAGAAATAAAATCGGAAAAGGTAAGAAAGTATGGGAAAGAACGTTGCAACCTGATGCCACTTTTGTCTTCATCATCTCATTGAAGGTCAGTCATTGCAAAAATGATGACAAGACATGAATCTGAGCCCTGAAAAACATTTCCAATTTTGTTAGGAAATACTTAGAATTTTTTCTTGCCTTTTACATTCCAAAATGTGATAAGATTCGCTAAAATGAAATATACATCGGAATTCCGCTAAATAAATTTAATTCATGTGGGGAAAACACCTCGAAATAAACTGAATACATGATCCAGTCATTCCAACGAACAACGATAAAATGGAAAAGAGTTCCATACTACTTACTAGGGACATAACTTGACAACCTGTACACAAACCCTATGAGACTGGTCTGAAAGATTCCAAGTTCTCAGAAAATGCGTCAATATTTTCCCTGCTAAATTTGACTTTTTAGGACATGTTATGGATGATAAGTCACTGCGGGCAAAAATGAGTGATGTCCATAATACGGAATTCTTCCCAAATTCCTAACTGTCTATTTATCCCCTCCAAAAAAAAAAAAATATATTTTACCTTTTTCAGGCGCAGGCGGTTCTTGCACGATGCTATACTGTTCGAGCTGATCCTTCGAAATGACGAGTTGACTGCTTGAGGAGGGTTACGCCCAACTCGGCTTATTTTCACCCGATTTTGCAGTTACGTAACGAAATCACCTCTCAACGAATAATTTGTGTTTTTTTCTCGCAGCGGCAGGGCAGAATCTTTAGAATTGATCCTGAAAGCATCTGGCGCAGTATACAAACAGCCATTTCAAGGACTTGTGTGTGGGCCTAATCTCTTTTTTCCCCCAAAGAGGAAAAAATCACTCTTAACCGACTGAAACTTGGTACAACAACTCGGCAGATAGGTAATGGATTGTGCCTTTGATAGAAATATAATCATGGCAGTTGGTGCACAGAGTATGTCATAGGACATACATTTGGCTATGGGGCCATAGCAGATTTGTCCTTTAAAAAAAATATAAGTGGAATAACAGGCAATGGCAGCCATTTTTGAAAATGTTAAATTGTGACAAGTTTTCCTTTACATGGCGGGCAAATTTTACGTTTGCAGGTTAGGCAAAACAAGTGGTCGGATATCGTCATTGAATGAAAGTTCGGATTTCAGTATTTCTTGGAGTTAATAATTATTCAGGTGGGTCATGATTTTTAAAGGCATTTATAACTCCTCAGCTGCCCAGTTTTGCGTGCCTGTGCTTTTTATGACGCTGAAATTGTTCACGATGTTTTCATTACAGTGAATGTAATGAACATGAAGCTCGTTAATTAGCAAAGCTTGTGCGGGAAAAAATGTGTTTTTTGTGTGTTGCGTAGGCTTTCAACATTTCTTGGGTCCAGAATCTCCCATCACCTTAATCCCAACCTGCTGGTATTTCTGCAAAAAAAAAGTTGCATGGTCTATGCATACAACATACCACGCACGACAAGACATACATAATAATAAAGAGTACTTGGAATAAGACTTTTTCAAGCGGTTCTTTTTTTGAAAAGCAAAGTGAAAAAAATCACCGACTGAACATAATTAATGGTGCTTCTATTGTGGAGTTGGTGTATTTACGCCAACGTCTCCATTCTCCTTACAATGAACTCGTTTTCTGGAGGTACAAAAGAGGACGATTTGATGCCTTTCTTCAAGGATAACACGATTTGTCTGCGAGCTTATACGGTCGCTCGGTAATCACCCCGTACAATCGTGAGAGGGCGAAGAGGGTAGATGAAGCGCGGCTGTGCACAATAAAGTAGCGCCTGTCTCGCTTTTTTGGTGTAAGTCTGTGAAAAGTCATGACACAGCGCCGGCGCCTTTTGTAAATGAGGGAGAATGGTATTATCAGTCATTCGTAATTGTCTGTTTCGCCAGTGAAAGTGTTCTGCGTGCGGGGGTGGGGTGTGGAAGGCCATGCTGGAGGGGGGGGGGGTGTTTTGAAATCTCCTGTATTGCAATTCAAGAATAAATCTAGAAACTGTATTCCATTAAATTGTATTATCTTTTTGGCCCCTTTTCAAAGGCAAATTCAGAACATTTTTTTTTTTTGGGGGGGAGGGTTTGGGGTGGCGAGGGTCTATAGATCAGCTAGTTTTCGGCATGATCTTGCTTTGGTGAGTTTGTCAGCTTTTCTTTTCCTCAATGTTCCTATATATTCTGAAAAGAATGCGGTGAGTTTTCGTTGGCTATAGTGATGAGATTATCGGCCAAGTTTTTGGCCTTAATGCGCAAATACTGCAGATTCTTTGGATTGGTGATTATCTGGATCTTCGGATTACTGAAATCTGGATCAAAGATCATCGTTTCCTTGCAAGTATGCGAACGAGGAAAGTAAAGCCGATATCGGATCGATATCGTGAATACCAGTTTTTTTAAAGGATTTATGACGGGTGTATTTTTGCATGGGGCCTATTATTGACTGAATCTGAATGTAATGGACCGTTTCCATGGATGCCGCCATCTTGAATTAACTTTGGTGTTTACATGGGTTGCATAAGAGTGTGGGTACCACTTTCGAAATATTTGCGTGCGCTGTTTTCTCCGAGAGGCGGATGGAGCGAAGACCATGTCCACAGCTTCACCAAATTACCGCCAGTCAGCTCAATGGCCTTGTCAAGTTGTCAAAAGGTTATTTATCGTGAGGAACACTAATAAGTGACATTGTAATGGTCGACAGCGCCTTGAAAAATAATGCGCTATGCATGATTTAATTTGTAACATCGATCGATTTTTAGTTGTTGGGCATTTTATCGGAATGACGCATGGAGTAAGACCAACTGGCACAGAGTAAAAAAAAAAAGAAGCCTGTTGCAATGTGTTTCCTGAACAAGCAGACCATAAATACAACCTGTTGCTTATATAAATGTACTAATGGGCGCCCTTCGGGTCTATTACCGTGGGGCGGGGAGGGGGGAGGGACGGGAATTAAGTTCCAAGACAGACAATTGTGTACAACTCGCACAAGTCACCGGCGCTAGCGCTATATACGCAGTGCCGTCCCCACTTCAAAAACACTGGGAGGGGAACATGATCATCGCACGCCGTCCCGGCTGCTCTCCGTTGTGTATGTAATGGACTGATCCAGTAAGCACCGCCCCATGGTGTTCTGACAAATAACAGCCGTGATTTATGTCCGACATGCGTGCACAAAAGTCCGACGTGCGTGCACGCGCGTTACGCGCGTATGATGCGCGCGGCAGGAAAGTGCAGTGTGGCATTGGAGAGGAGCACGTGTTAATTTGCCCAGTGCGCAGTGGGCGGGGCTTACTGGATCGGTCCATTGTTGGAGTGATTTCGTCTTCTTCTGCAAATTTGTATTCATACTACACCTTCTTTTCCGAGTTTGATATTCTGTGTTTATTTGATTTGACCAAGTTTTTTGTGCATAGAGACGAACCCTTTCAGTACATCGTCTTCGACATGTTTCATTTTTTTTACATTAATATCTGTTAGGGGGGCTAGCTAGCAGGGGTGGATCTTGGCAGGGAGGCAAGCTGAAATTTAGACCAGTTCTTTTCTCCGGATACTTTATAGCCTCCGACCATTAATGTGGGGGGGGGGGGGGGGAGGGGGGGGGGGAGGGGGGGGGGGGCTCGTACCATATTTTCAATGGGGGAGTGTCAATCATAATACCGAATGCAGTACACTACGTATACCTTCTCACGAATGGGGGGAGGGGAAGTTTGACACAAAAACAAACCAACACCCTCTGCCGTGGATCCTCGCCTGGCTGGCTATTGCGAATATTAAGGGGTAGACCGTTGACATGTGACGTCATCTTCTAACATTCGTTATTGCTATTTCATTTTTTTTGGGGGGGGAGGCTAAACAAAAGTTTGGGCTAAAGCCCCCTCCCCCTAGAACCGCGCCTGATAGTATTATGGTACTGATGGATGGCGGGCCCCGCATGACTGGTTCGAATTCTGACCTTGAAAAAGTACTACCCTGACTAGACTACCGTATTGTTGATGTACCCTAACGTGGCGCGGCCCCCAACGTGGCGCACTTTGATTTTTTTGCCTGTAGCGCCTAGCTAGCTAGAGCAACAGTTTTAACTGAAATTTCACAGAGAGTGACATTTCATCAAGTTCTAAACACTCCCGTTCATAAATCGCGAGTTTATTTACCCGTTACAAAGTTAGAAAATAAACTTATTTTAGCGTGATTTTCCGATTTTATTTTCAAGTGCAAAGTGAACACTTTGAAAATGCCCCGAAAACATAAGAAAATAATTTTCTGACAAACATCTGGCTGTGTATGTAAGTAGAGATAATAATGATTTATCAGAATTTATCAAGTTAACAGAAATTCTTAAATGTTAATTTGGAAATTTCCGAGATTTATTTAAGTGCGCCACGTTAGGGAACACTCCGCGAATTTGTGCCCAATTTCTCGACGCCACCGTTTTGGAATTTCGGATTAAATTTTATGAAACCGAAATTGTTCACAGAGGTTAAAGGGAATATACATCATTTGCTTTTGCTGTAATTTTCAGAAATAGATGGAATTGGGGGGTTGGAAATATATAGCAAATATAGTTACACTGACTTTTTTGAGATTTTGGGTTCGAAAATGCTAAAAACCAAGAAAAACAATCATTTTCATGTAGTCTGGTTCCCTGACTCCATATACGAAGAAACGGAGCAGTTTACATACATTGGTGAATTGTAAGGTCAGGGAACCAGTCTAGCTGGCTTGTACCCGTTTATAGGTGTGTAATCGATTGCAAACAAGTGCGATGGTCAATTGGGGCCAGTATTTGAAAAAAGCCAGTTTTTTTCCAACGCTGGTCGGCCGACCAGCGTTGGAAATTGATACAAAAATACCACTTTTCTTGAAAATGACAGTATACCACTACCAGGTGCCATGATTTTACAGGATATGCTTTACACTGTCATTCACTAAAAGTCCAGCAAGGTATTTCATAATGATTTGGTAGTTTTTTGATGTTTGCAAATGTTGTATTTTCCCTTTAAATAGCACGCATTAATAAGGTCAAAGTACCAGTATGTTATAACGTTACTGCATGCATTTGAGATTTGTCAACAAAATAGGTTTGGCAACACTACTCGAGGAAAGTTGGGTAAGCTTCGAAGTGCGCCACGTTAGGGAACACGACTATATACCGCGAGAACATTGGGGGCGCTCTATTGTGATGACATCGACATATAACCGTGCGTGCATATCATCTGATCATGACAAGCATTATTTTGTGCAAAGAGAGTCCGATGCCAGCTGATCAGCTGATGGCTGAATGATGCATCGATCATGGGGGAATAAAAACATCGATCAAGTTTAAAAAGACAGAAACTCAACTACAGTGTTTAGTGGAAAACCAAGCCAAAGTAAGCTTTTCCTCACATGTTGCAAAATATGTACTTGTCATTTTTCAAGGCTGGCATGGCTGGGTTGGGGCAACCTTGAAATTATAATTCTGCGCAAAAATTACTGCATTTAGTAATGTTAATTGCGAAAAATTAATATTATCAAAGTTCATAAAGTACAAATGATACCTTGTTCGTATGAATAAAACATGGTAATTGCTTTTACTACTAATTGTTAAGCATTTACTCGCATCTGTATGAAAATTTAGCAAACGCTTTTACTGAACTGTTTGCTCAAATATGAAAATTTTTACTCTGTACCTTTTGGTACAGCGTTTAAAATGAATAAAAAGTGAGTTAATGTTTCAGTTTTCAAATATTTACTTGTCATATTTCAAGGCTGGGTTGGGGCTACCTTGAAAATATACCAGCACATTATGCGCAAACATTACTGCATTTATTAATGTTAATCGCGAAAAATTAATATTAACAAAGTTTAGAAAGTACAAATGATACCATAGTTCTCATGAATAACAACTGGCATTTGCATAGACTACCGATTTTGAAACATTTGCTGGCATCTGTATATGAATACAAATTAAGCAAACGCTTTTACAGAAAACCATCTGCTCTTGAGATAATGTGATCAAACTCATATGCAATGTATCCAATGAATTTGTCGGTTGCTGAATGAAACATGTTCATGTTCAATATCTTTGAAAGTCCCAAAACATTTGCTGCGCATACTTGTCCAGTCATTGCCGTTACGAGAGCGATAAACATCAGGGACTGGTTCAGGATGAAATATACTCTGCCTACCAACTTACGGCTATAATCTGATTTGTTCTTGTTTATTTTGGATTACAGTGGGATTTGGCCGTTTCGGTGTGTATAGCGTATTATGAAAGCTGTCTACTATGCACCAGGTACATGTGCGATGACTGAGATGCCCGAAGCAACAGACATGTCGGATACAGAAATCCTCGTGAAAAACGATGACGAAGAGACAGAGTGGGTCGGGGACCGGCTAAGGGCCAGCCGGCGCTGGATCACCATCGAGCCGGTAATCTTCACGTGCCTGATCGCCTACGGCACCATCCAAACCCTGCGCACCGAGTACATGCGCCTGCTGATATCCCGCGAGCACGGCGTGAACGGGACCGACGTGGACACGGGCTGCAGCGAGAACACCTCCAGCCCCGAGTACCGGCTGGAGCAGCGCATCCAGTCCGAGACCTCGCTGCGCGTCATGTACCTCCTCGCCTGCAGCGCTGGCCTGAACATCCTCTCGGCGCCGCTTCTGAGCACGTGGAGCGACCACGCGGGACGCAAGGCGGCGCTGTTCATCTGCAGCTTCGGGATCTTTGTGAACTGCGCCGTCTACTTGGCTGTGACGGGCTTCCACCTGTCCGCGAATTTTCTCTTCATCGGCGAGTGCGCTCAGGTACGACAGAGACGTTATTACTTTACAGCTGTATGGCATACTAGTTCATGGCTTCTGACTAGCGCCCGTTGAACAAAGGTATTGACTGATATATGTCTCTCTCAAATGACGTCATTTCCTACAGACCATCCACGTGCATCGGCATTTTGAGCGTCAACTTGCATAACGCGCATCGGCTGCGTCATATTTCGAACACATTTCGAGCAATAAGCACTCGTGTTTGGAACATTTTTAACACTGCGCAATGCTTGATTGCGTAAAATGCGCAGTTGCAGTTCTTCTACAGAGATGGCCGTCATTGAGCGAGCCCCTTTTGGGGAACCGCCAACATAGGGCTGGATAGCTCAGTTGGTAGAGCACTGGAACGGTTATCCGGAGGTTACAGGTTGAAGCCCCGCTCCTGTCAATTTCTTTGTTCAACTACATTTTTGATTGTGTAAGATTCTAGAAGTAGTTCCCCTTATTGTTTTACCCGTGTCAAGTATAAATGCGTTGCTCCCATTTGTTCCTTTTTTTTGGGGGGGGGGGGAATACACAGGGCCTGACTGGCAGTTTGATCCTCGTTATAGCGGTCTCGCTGGCATACATAGCGGACGTCACGACCAAGAACAGGCGCATGTTTCGCTTCGTCGTCATCGACACCACGCTGTTCTTCGCCATCGCGGTCTCCCAGGTGGCCATGGGATACGTGGTGAAGTATTTCGGGTTTGTCCCGCCTTTTGCGACGATGTGCGCAGCTTGCGGGCTGTCAATCCTATACATCGTGATACCCCAGTTGCTGCTGGAGACGCGCGAGAAAGACACAAATGGCTCTTCAGGTGAGTCAATATCTTGCAAAATTGCTCAGAAAAATGTACTTGCATTATAAATGTTACTGGTATGACGTTGACAGCTGCAAGTCCTCTGAAGAACTCCACTGTCGATGCATACAGCCCCCCTAGCAAGAATGCTCCAGAGGGCCAGCCTATCCGCTCCGTTCACAAGTACCCCCTCACAGGCAAACAAAGTACAGTTGGGGGTGACCGACTGACGCCATCTTGCCTGACTGCAATTTTGCCGCGACGTTCGGCCGTACCACTGCATGTACATAGTACAAATCCCCTGGTGTATGTGCGTCACACACAAGGAACGATGCGCGTTAACCAGCTAAATGTCCTGCCCATGGGACGTCGTTGCTAGGTAAAAGGGCGCCCTCTTTTGTTGGCGCACGGAGCCCATACAGTATGTCCCCCAAAAAGTGTCCCTCTGACTATTTTGGAAGTAACTGCAAAAACGTTCAAGTCAATTTTGAATTATTCAAATTTCACTCGCAAATGGCTTTTTATTCTTACCATTGCACTCATAAACATTCCTTATTCGTATACTGCAAAACATTTTGATGGATGTGATTTCGTGCGATCACAATGCAGTGCGCCACCAAGAGTTTGCCACGGAGAGTTCATTTTTCCCAGTGCATTGTGGGAGATGGTCGACAAATTCGCGGCGCGGGACATTTGAAATTGTTAGTTTTTTCGGTCAGTAGTTTCGTAAGCATATAATTCGAGGATCTGTTTGCCCTCTTCTTTTCTAGTTATCAATATGGTGTTTTTTGTAAGGCGGCAGAACGCTATGCCCCATTCTACAACATATTAGCTCAAGTTGTCTACTGACACTCATTCAAATGGGCAATGTTTTGTCGACCGTAAACTTGAAAAATGGACTCTCCATGGCAAACTCTTGGTGGCGCACTGCATTGTGAATCGCCCGAATTAATGCATGTACTAATTCTGTGCAGGTATATTTTTCTATCCCCATGGTAATACATTTGTTCAATTCTTGTTTCTTCACTATCGCCAGCCACGAAGCAGTTATCGGCGATGTTCAAGAGCCTCGTTGTGGTGCTTAGCGTCAAAGAGGGCAGCAGACATATCCGCCTTGCCCTCCTGATTATGACAAGTTTCTTCTTCACTCTAATGTTCAATGTGAATATCAGGCATCAATTTGTTTTTTTTTCAATAGAACCTGAGAGCCAGAAATGAACAAATCGCACATTTTTCGTGAATTAATTTTTCTGTTGATCGACTTATTTTGGCCAAGTTCGCGCAAGGACTATAGTTGACCAATGGTTAACTAACATTTGCCCGAACTCTGTCTAGTCGATGGTGGTTGACTACGCTAGTCGACTATTTGGAACCAGCCTACTGGGGTTGGTTGCTTCGCAGGTAACCAATAGCCGCGCGCATTCATAACGCTAGCAGAGAGCCAGGATCCAGAAGTTTTGCGATGACATTTTGACCAGCGTTTGACTAGAGACATTCGCACGTTGCTATCAGTGCGCAGGCGTAAGGTACGTCACAAATCAACCACTAGTCGACTAATGGTCCTTGCCCGAACTTGGCCTGAGTTGTTCATCCACATTGGGGAGTGTGGCCTAGTGGTTAGGGTTCGTGACTCGTGACTCGGGATCAGTGGGTCAGGGGTTCAAATCCAGCTGCTGGCCAAGTGTTGTGTCCTTGGGCAAGCCAGTTCGCCTCAACTTGCCTCTCTCTCCACCCACGAGTATAAAATGAAACCAACGTTAGCTTGGGAGTAACCTGCGATGGACTGGCATCCCATCCAGGGGGAATAGAAATAATCTCAGTCGTTTCATGCCAAGAAACCGGAGATAAATGCCGGCCTGATGGGCCATATTGTTTTTTGCTCGGATGTAGCCTCAATCCTGCAAAATTCTCCAATTGGCATCATGGAAAAAAAGCATATAGCCTCAATCCTGCAAATTCCTGCATTATTTCTTGAATATGGTCTGTGGAGGGGTGACCACTGCCTCAATCCTGCAAAATCCTGCGGCAGTGACTGTCAATATGTTGAGGCTTGGCCAGTGACATCGTGGAGCAGTATGGAGGATTTCAAGCATAATCTAGGCCTATATTTATGCATGGCTTAGCCAAAACAACACAAGGTCCGACCCAAGATCTTGACAAAGTGCATCCTGCAAAATCAGTAACACACTTTTAACCTCAATCCTCCTAAATTCCTCCACTTTGGCAAAGAGGATTTTGAAGGATTTAGGGCGGTTAAGCTTGATATTTTTTTAAAACTTGTAGGGAGCTATGGGTACGTCGGTCTTGCTTGGGCTGGGCTCGCCCATTTGTTGGTCTACAATAACAGTAGGAATCTTCACAGCTGTCACCTTGTTTGTAGGTTGCCTAGGTAAGTACATTTTTTCCCCCGTCCATTCATATGTGAAACGTTCTGGCAAAAATGAGGAAAAAAAATGTTGCGACCTGACGCCACTTTTTTCTTCGTAACATTATCCTAATGAAGGTCATTGCAAAAATGATGATAAGACATGAATCTGGGACTGAGAAACATTTCCAATTTTGTTAGGAAGTGGGGTCAGGTTGCAACATTCTTTCCAAAATGAGACAGAACTGGGCAGAGGTTGGAAGAAGGGTTTGTGGGTATTAGGAAAGAGAATAAAATTCTCCTTACAATACTTCAATCAGGCATTCTGTTGACAAGTTATGGCTGTTTAAAGTTCACTTTTAATCGACATGTCAAAAAAGTCGAATACAGAGTAAAAGGCCCTTAAAGGTCCAAGTTTTGTAGTCGTGAAAATGAAAGATGCAATTTGATTTGTCATTAAAACCACGTTTATTCCACAATTCGTGAACAATTTCTGTTAAAATACGTGTAGTAGACATATCAAAGATTACAACTATCCGTAAATCTGAAAATCGAAAACAAAAGTCCTCGTTCGCTTTTTTGGCATTTTTCTCCACTACGACTTGGGCCCAGTTCTGTCTCATTTTGCGAGAATGCCTCACATGTTTTCGAATTTGGACAAAGTCCTTATGATATTATCCTTATTATCCTTATGATACATCGTCAACTCAAGCAACGCCTTTTTTGAGTCGACAAACTGACTGATACATTCTTCCCACCCCATCCGCAATTACTGCAGTGCTGTAATCTATGATCCCCTCCCCCAAACCAACAACCGAATCTTCTTTTTTCACCATCCTTTTCTTCCAGGACTCCTTGTCGGTGGGTTGACCCTTCCCCGTTGTCTCAAGGAACATTGGATCCTCTATCTTAGCTGCTTGAGTTCCGTTGGCTGCTATCTCCTGACGGGGTTCGCCACCTCGTCGCTCTTCATGTTCATGGGTAAAAAAAAAACTACATTTGAGAAACCAGTCAATCACAAGTCTGTTGGAAATCGCAAGTCAACTCCTGTGTCCTGGTGGAGACACTTGTGATGGATCACTTGTCAGCACAAGACGGTCACAAGTCTGTCACGGACTTGTGGTTGAGTTGTGATTGAGTTGTGATTGAGTTGTGATGGACTTGTGATTGACTTGTGATTGACTTATGATTGACTTGTAGTTGACTCGTGATTGACTTATGATCGACTTGTGATTGGCTTGTGATTGACTTGTGATTGGCTTGTGATGGACTTGTGATGGCCATGTGATTGACTTGCGATTGACTTATGATTGACTTGTGATAGACTTGTGATAGACTTGGGATTGACTTGTGATTGGCTTGGGATTGACTTGTGATTGGCTTGTGATTGGCTTGTGATTGGCTTGGGATTGACTTGTGATTGACTTGTGATTGACTCGTGATTGGCTTGTGATTGGCTTGTGATTGGCTTGTGATTGGCTTGTGATTGGCTTGTGATTGACTTGTGATGGACTTGTGATTGGCTTCTGATTGACTTGTGATTGGCTTGTGATTGGCTTGTGATTGGCTTGGGATTGGCTTGGGATTGACTTGTGATTGGCTTGTGATTGGCTTGTGATTGGCTTGTGATGGACTTGTGATTGGCTTGTGATTGACTTGTGATTGACTTGTGATTGACCGATGAGAACTTGATCACAACTCTGCTGATGATGTTCTTTTTTCCAGCCAGCATTATTGGCTGTATTCGGAACCTGCCTGGGCCAGTCATTCGCACCATGTTGTCCAAAGAAGTATCTGAAGATGAACAAGGTAAATTTTGGCCAAATTTTCCCTTTTGTTTTTCCCCCCTTTTTCCCTCTTTCGGCAAAGAATAATCTTCTCAATTTCTTCAATAAATCTACTCCAGCTCCCTGTTAATCTTATTTTAATATTATTTGTCGTTGACAGCGGCATAATTAACCCTCAACTTCACGGTATTACATTGTAATTATTCCCTGAAGAATCCGTAAACTTTACAAGCTGGGGGGTTTGTGGCGGTACAGGGAGTAACAGGCAGGGCGGTTTGGGGCAGTACAGGGAGTAACAGGCAGGGTGGTTTGGGACAGTACAGGGAGTAACAGGCAGGGTGGTTTGGGGCAGTACAGGGAGTAACAGGCAGGGCAGTTTGGGGCAGTACAGGGAGTAACAGGCAGGGTGGTTTGGGGCAGTACAGGGAGCAACAGGCAGGGTGGTTTGGGGCAGTACAGGGAGTAACAGGCAGGGTGGTTTGGGACAGTACAGGAAGTAACAGGGCCGTTTGGGGGCAGAACGGGGAGTAATCAGGCTTGAATTTGTCAGAAATTTGTTTTTAATTTCTCATTTCAGGTGTCATTTTTGCAATCATTGGTGTCATCGAAAGTGTGGCCAGTTTCGGCTCGCCACTAATGCTAGGGGCGTTGTACGCAAAGACGGTGGAATTCGACGGAGGACTAGCGTTTTTTGTTCTAGCGGCAATCAACGTCGTACCGGTAGCACTTATAATGTAAGTCACTATAAGAGCAATTTTGAACGATCTAATACCCTGAACTTTTGACAATCATGTCAGCACATAAACGGCGTCTAATAGTTGCTTTCTACACGTTTAGAAATCGTAACTAAATTTGTTACATGCTTTCCACTCCAACATGTAGTTTGATCCCTTTATGTAAACACTAGACGACAGCCCTTACACATTAATTTGAACTTTGCACCATTTTTACATTGTTTGCTTCAAATAGAAACCAAGAGATAAGGATTTAGTTGTTGACCGAGATTTAGTTTACATGTGTGAGATAAATTTAAAGGTATACATTGTATACAACTTTTGCTGTAATTTTTAGATTTGAATGGATTTGGGGGCTTGTATTTTAAGGAAAATATTGTTACACTGACCTGTTCGAGCCTTTTTTGTTCATGTATGGCCAAGTTCGGGCAAGGACAATTAGTCGACTAGTGGTTGATTTGTGACGTACCTTACGCCTGCGCACTAATAGCAACGTGCGAACGTCTCTAGTCAAACGCTGGTTAAAATGTCATCGCAAAACTTGTGGGTCCTGGCTCTCTGCTAGCGTTGTGAATGCGCGCGGCTATTGGTTACCAGCGAAGCAACCAACCCCAGTAGGCTGGTTCCAAATAGTCGACTAGCGTAGTCAACCACAGTCGACTAGACAGAGTTCGGGCAAACGTTAGTTAATATTTTAGTTTGGACGAACCCAGACATGTGATCACTGTTCACTCACGAAGCCCCCTTCAATGGAGGAACCATTGTGCATGCTATTGTACAAAGCAACTGCCCTGTGACGGATTATCTGACCAATAGCTAGCACAATGCTTTTGCCATTGAAGGGGGCCTTCGCGATAGAATCGACAACATGCCCGGATTGGTCTGTACTCCACAATTTCTGATTTTATAAAAACAGATTTTTTTTTGTTTAGGCCAACAAAAAAAGTCTCCGGGTTCTGGTATGGAGCTTGCCCAAAAAGTGGTGCGGCGACGCGGCTTTTTTTTTTTTTTACCTGATTTTTTTGCTTCAAATGTCGGCTGATGACTGCAAATGGTGCCCAACTAAACTTAGTGCAAATATATGGGAGTCCAGAGAGGCCACATAAAGCTTATTCTCGATCATAACCCCATCTAAAAACACGTTAAAATTGTGCAGCAGCAGGATTCCAGTCAAACCAGTGAGTTTGGCAGTTTTGAGACATCATCTTATATTGAAAAAAAAACTTTTTCATTTTGCCGACGCGCATGGCTACGGCGACGAGTGCGCATACCAGAAACCGGAGACTTTTTTTTTTTGGCCTTAGCGGAACTTCTTTGTTTATCTTTATCCTTGTTTGTCTGTTCAGGATTCTGCATGGCATGTCAATACGCAAAGGGAGGATGGACAAAAAGATTGCAAAGGATTGCCCAACTCCAGTACAAGTAGCTGAAGACGTACCAGACCAGTCGACTTAGATCCGTGTTCCTGTATTTTTGATATGCATTGTGGCGAGCGTCGTGTGCTACATTAGTGAAAATATTGTTCATGCCACTGAAACCGGAGATACACGCTGGCTGGGTGGGCCAACAGACCAAGTGCCTGGCCCACATCCCAAAATTGTACATACACCCAAAAATCAATGGCAAGTACAAAAAGACGGGGGTAAAATAAATCTTGAACATGATGAGGACGAATTCTACAGATGTGCACTGGCCCCGAGAACTTTAGAATACGACGACTAATGTAGTCACTGAAAGCCTATGAAAAATAATAATAATAATAGTGGGACAGTATTTATAAAGCGCACGTATCCACCAGGACTGGTGCTCAAGGCGCTACATCATTATTACCCCTGCTCATTTGGGCCCATGAAACATTCCAAATACCATCTCAGCTCCCTTGGGAGTATACAGCTCCATGCTGCCATTTAAGCACAGAGCAGCTACAATCAATCACAATAACCATCTCTGCCCTCACAGGTACCCATTTACTCCTGGGTGGAGAGAAGCAATGAGTGACAAAGTGCCTTGCCCAAGGGCACACACTTAAAGGGAATATACATCATTTGCTTTTGCTGTAATTTTCAGAAATGGATGGAATTGGGGGGTTGGATTGGAAATATATAGCAAATATAGTTAACCTGACTTTTTTGAGGGTTAGGGTTCAAAAATGCTATAAAAACCAAGAAAAACAATAATTTTCCTGTAGTCTGGTTCCCTGACTCCATTTAAGAAGAAACAGAGCAGTTTACATACATTGGGGAATTGTAAGGTCAGGGAACCAGTCTAGCTGGCTCGTACCCGTTCATAGGTGTGTAATCGATTGCAAACAAGTGCGATGGTCAATTGGGGCCAGTATTTGAAGAAAAAAAGCCAGTTGTTTCCAACGCTGGTCGGCCGACCAGCGTTGGAAATTGATACAAAACTACCACTTTTCTTGAAAATGACAGTATACCAGGTGCCATGATTTTACAGGATGCTTTACACTGTCATTCACTAACAGTCCAGCAAGGTATTTCAAAATGATTTGGTAGTTTTATTTTTTGATGTTTGCAAATGTTGTATTTTCCCTTTAAATAGGCTCTGGTTAAAATTGATTGATTGGTACTGGTTTCTGACAGACATTACTTTTTTCTGCAAACCTCAATGGTTTATGTTTTACCTCAATCTAATTTTACCTCAAATTATTTACCTCAAATGTTTTACCTCAAATGTTTTACCTGAAATGTTTTACCTCAAATGTTTTACCTCAATCTAATATCCCGGCATATTGGAATTTTGGGGGCATTTAACAAGAATGAGTGGCAATACTGAATGTCACGTGATGCGAGTTCCACCAATCAAACGACAAGGATCTGTAAGTCGGTTATATAAATCTGTATTGTCTTCGCATGAGCGTCAGGCGTCGTCTCCCCAACTCTCTGTTTTTTACACCGTCAAAATTACACAAACTTGGAAAAAATTACCTGAAATAAGGCCAAAAAACAAAAAAAGGTCTGCTTCCGATTACATGGCATTTGAAAATAGGGTAGGTAGGGATTTTTGTGTGTGTGAAGGATCATACGGAAGGTGTCCGTGTGCAGTAAAGGGTAAAAGGTAGTAATTGATGGATTTCTGGGTTTTTCCCTCATTTTTTATAAAAAAAAAATTAGGGTAGGGGCTGTCAAGATAGGGTAGGTGTGGTTATCGGAAGCAGAATCATTTTTTGGGGGGCCCAAGCACTGCCAAAGTTATGTTCAAGAATGTCAAAGAAATTACTTCTGATCTTTGGGTTGTATTTCTCAACCCAATTTATTTTCTTAGAATGGGCCCGTCTCAATTCATGTCTGGGATAAGTTTTGGTCATGTTGCGGACATTGTATCGGGAATAAGTTGAAGGGTTCTGAACAACTTCCCTGCAATCTTCCCGCAGTGAAGTTATCAGTATTGATGAGTCAAGCCGTTGCTGATGAAAATTTCCCCGGAACATGTCCGGGACAAATGCAGAGCTTCTTCCGGGCAAAGTGAATGATTGTTCAGAAGTCGCCCCGGATATGAATGGAGATAGGAAGTTAGTTCAACCAATTTTTGGTGATTATTGTATATATTAGATTTTTATAAATTTTATCAAGATTTTTGTATCAATTTTGAGTACTTTATTTACAATGGTGTAGAAATTCGAGTGAAACTTTTTTCTTTAGTCTTGTTCAAACCTGAGACTTTAAATGCATAAAGGTGCATATTAACAGATACAAATTTTATTCGAAATATTTGAAAGATTTATCAATTTACTTTTCCCAAAATTGTATTCAGTTTGTTAATGGCAGACATAATTTTATTGTGGTAATACTTGAAAAAAAAAAAGTGTTTTGCACGACAGTTTTTACTGTAAGAAAATAATGCACAAAAATAATAATGTGTGCTGCTTCCATTAAAATTGCACAAATGTTGCCCTTTTCTAGGAATTTGCTAATACATTTATGTGCCTTGTAAGGTTTTAAATTCGTGAAAAAATATTCAAAAGCTTTTTTTTTTGACAAAAATATTCTTTATAATAATTTGTATAGTACCAAAGTATAAAAAAATAAATTTTTATTGTGAAAACAATACTTTTGTCAATGTCATTTTTTTTTCTTTAGATGCTGCTTTCAATATTAACATTTTAAGTTAGTTGTACTTACACCCACTTTAAATTAAACGAAAAAAAAAATATGTGCATGAAATAAATAAGACCCGATGAAACATTCTTTAAGCAGACTAACACTCCTATGCAAACTCACAATTCTGTGCCAAGTTGTCCTTTCAGTCGAAATCTACCAAGTGACTGTTTTCAACAGTTAAGAGCTCCCAGCCTGAATAAGGCAGGATTGACTGGCTGTGATTGTTTATGTAACTGGATACAGCTTTGCCTTGGCTGCAGGTGATTGATAAGCCAGCTGTGCCTACCAATTGCCTGCTTTATGTCTGTTGACTGAATCTGACTAGTCATCAGAGTGCTTGCTTGTAATATGACCCGACTGTTGGTGACTAGCCCGTGTGAAAGGCATGGCAGGAAAAGTGGATGGAATTTTTGACCCTCTCTGAATATTCAAACAGTAGGAGGGTAAGATGCAAAAGAGTTTCCGCAAACATGGAATGCTGTTAAGAAAAAAAAAGGCCAGATTTTATTTTTGCAATTCATTTTTTTGGGATGAAGAAATCGCCCTCAATGTGGCTGGGCTGAAGAGTCCTGACCCTGTAGAGACAAATAGCCTGGCCTGGGTTTCCATCCGTTCCAACTCTTGAGAAGGCTGCAAACGAAAGAAATATTAGAAATTATCAATAAACTGGACTACAGAAAAAAAATTCCATAATTCAGTGCTAGCGGCTCAAAAAAAGTGATACATGTAATAAACGAGTCAGGTGTGTTTACAAACACAAGTGCCCCGCAACCGTGACCGTTCCCATGACATGACACCACTCTTTTAACATCAACTTACATGTGCCTGGGTCACATCGAACGTTCATTGACATCATTATTGTTTTCTGTAGGTTATATATGAATTAATCCTTATGATCTCAGAATAAATATAATGAATTTATTTTTACTTTTCTGTTGAGAAGTCATTGTATGTGATTTAAAAGAGTGAATGTGAACAGATCATGTACAAACAAGCTAAATTGAAAAAAAAAAACCCAAGATTTCTATTGTTTTAGCCACTGTGACCTTGACCCTTGACCTTTCGGCCCCAAATGCAAAAGGCTTCTCAGGATTACCAAGAGCAATACACAAACCAAATTTGAAGTTCACAGTTGAAGTATTTCTCAAGTTATCGCGCTGACAAGATTTCTATTGTTTTAGCCAGCCACTGTAATCTTGACCCTTGACCTTTCGGCCCCAAATGCAATAGGCTTCTCAGGATTACCAAGAGCAATCCACAAACCAAATTTGAAGTTCACATGTGAAGCATTTCTCAAGTTAATGCGATGACAAGATTTCCATTGTTTTAGCCAGCCACTGTGACCTTGACCCTTAACCTTTCGGCCCCAAATGCAAAAGGCTTCTTAGGATTACCAAGGACAATCCCCAAACCAAATTTGAAGTTCATATGTTAAGTATTAGCCCCTGCTATTGTTTGTAAAACTCACTTCACAAGAAATATCGCAATAACCAGAATGCCGATGACCACGTAGAATGTGATGGTAGGACGGTGGATCTTGACCAGGGCTGAGTACAGCTCATTGAGGAAGAACGGCGACACGGAGCGGGCTATACTGACCACCACAGCCACGCAACCAAACAGGGCACCTACGTTTGCACATAAAAAAAGCACCAAAAAAGGCCTGAATACTCGTTAGTCCAGATCCACTAAAAAAAAATAGCCTCCAGAAATGTTATCTTACCCTGTTCTTCCTTGTCGACAGTCTTGGACATGATTGACTTCAGGACAGAGGTAGGAAGGACACGCAGAAGACCCAAGCCGGGTGCTTAACAACAAATAAGGGGAAAAAAATCAATGTAAGTGTGAAAAAATGATACTTTTGGAGAGGTTAACTGCATTTTTGTCATCACATACTTGAAGGTTTTTCCATCATTTTTTTGCCAGAGTGCCGTATTATTTGAGGGTGTGTTAATGTTCGTCTTTCTTCGAGTGTTTGTACTTTTTTGAAGTTTATTTATGAAATGCAGTAATTTTATGAGTCTATGATATGGATTTGGTGCATAGGTCGATCATGGGCGGTACAGAGAGTAACAGGCAGGGCAGTTTTGGGAAATACAAGGTTAAATAAAAAACTCGCTCACCAACGTAGACAAGAAAGACATTGGTGGTCGCGATCGCCGACGACAGCATGAGGAGTGTACCAGAAATGAAACCGATCATGACAATGGATAACTCCGACATGTATGGGGAGAAAAGTTTGATGCCAAAGACCGAACCTGGGGAGTAAAAAAACACACCAAAATATAAAGAAAGACCGTTAACTGTTAACTATCCCTACTGAGCAATAGGTTGATGAACAACAAACTATTCTACTAATTTTTTGGAGTAAGCAAAGATCTATCACAAGCCATCAAGTCCTCACAAGTCAATCACAAGTCCTCACAAGTCAATCACAAGTCCTCACAAGTCAATCACAGGTCTTCACAAGTCCTCATAAATTCACCACAAAGTCCTCACAAGTCCTAACATGTCAATTGCAAGTCCTCACTAGTCAATCACAAGTCCTCACAAGTCCTCACAAGTCAATCACAAGTGCCCACAAGTCAATCACAGGTCTTCACAAGTCCTCATAAATTCATCACAAAGTCCTCACAAGTCAATCACAAGTCCTAACACGTCAATTGCAAGTCCTCATTAGTCAATCACAAGTCCTCACAAGTCAATCACAGGTCTCAAAAGTCCTCATAAATTCATCACAAAGTCCTCACAAGTCAATCACAAGTCCTAACACGTCAATTGCAAGTCCTCATTAAGTCAATCACAAGTCCTCACAAGTCAATCACAAGTCCTCACAAGTCCTCACAAGTCAATCACAGGTCTTCACAAGTCCTCATTATTTCATCACAAAGTCCTGACAAGTCAATCACAAGCCCTGACAAGTCAATCACAAGTCCTCACAAGTCCTCACAAGTCAATCACAAGTGCCCACAAGTCAATCACAGGTCTTCACAAGTCCTCATAAATTCATCACAAAGTCCTCACAAGTCAATCACAAGTCCTAACACGTCAATTGCAAGTCCTCACTAGCCAATCACAAGTCCTCACAAGTCAATCAAAGTCTTCACAAGTCCTCATTATTTCATCACAAAGTCCTGACAAGTCTGAACAAGTCCTGACAAGTCAAATCACAAATCTTTAAGAGTCCTCACAAAGTCCATCACAAAGTCCTCACAAGTCCATCACAAAGTCCTTACAAGTCCATCACAAGTCTTCAAGAGTCCCCACAAGCCCTCACCAGTCAATCACAAGTCCTCTAGTCCTGAATGACATAGCAATCAGAAAGAAATGCCATTGTTAGATCTTAAAACCCACCAATTGCTGGACTTATGGAGTTGATCACGCCGTATGTGCCAACCACGGTGTGGGCCCAACAAAACGGAACCCCGAGGCCGTAGATCGTGACCACGTCAAAGAGCGACTCGTAGACGACGTCGTAGAGGAACTGGCAGAGTAGCAGCAACAGAAGCTTCCAGCGTCGGCCGTTGACGTTCTGCTGGAAGAGGCGAAAAATGCTGAGGAAAAGATCCTTGAAGATGCGGCAGGAGACGGGACGCCTTGGGACAGACTCTCGGAGAATGCACGGTGGGGTCACATAGAGGAATGCAAGAAGGGCCGGAACCACGATTATGCCGTAGACTAAAGGGTAGCTATTAGTTTGTTGCAGGGCGATGTTAATGGATATAAAAGCAGCTCCCAGGCCGAGATGGGTCATGAGGTCGTTGACGACGAATCGGAAGCTCCGCCCCTGCTGAGCACGCTCAGTTGTTGTGATGTCTGCGATGTATGAAAACCCCATGGCCGTTAGCAAGGCCGTGTCGCCGCACACCCCTAGAAAGGCTTCCGCACCCACCAGCACAGATAAGGGGAGATTGAAATATGCCGCTAGAAAGCACACTGCTGTGGCGACCACGTGCCCGACCGCACCGACGATAAACATGGGCCGCCGACCCACGAAATCGCTAAGTGTGCCCAACAGGAGTGCGCTGGCCATGGGAGGAAGGGTGGACATGCTTTCCATGTACATGGACCACGTGGCAGTCTCGGTCTCAATCTTGACTTGCATCGGGTCTTTAGCACTTGTGTTGTGGCACGTCGTTGCGTTTTCCCCCGGCAGGGTGTAGTTGTATCTCTGAGCCAACCGGTGCTCTGTGTACTGGGTGCGCAGCGTGATCATGCCCGCCTGCACGAAAAATAGAAGGAACAGCACTGGTTCCACGGTTACCAGCCTCGGTTTACGAATGATCGTCTTGTCATTGGGCGACAGCACTTCCACTTCTGCATCAGCAACAGTAGCCATGATGACAGCTTGGTTATGACAATGCAGAGGGAAAAAAAACACCTGCCAAAAGCAAACAAAACAGATTGGCATTTGATGTTAAAAACTCAACCACACATGATTCAAATACAGTCGGGGTCTACCCCAGGTTGGACGAAGTCTTCATTGCATTACGACTACGTAGGGAGGAAAGGGAGTCCACCTGGGCTAAGTCGGGGTCATATAAAAATTCATCAAGTTTCATATAAATTCATCAAGTTTTCAATCAAGTTTTCACTACATTCAAGTGTTCAAAGTTCGTTTCAGACTATAGCAAGAATATTGCGAAAAAGAAGGGCCGTACCATCCGTTTCCTGATGTGAATTATTGAATGGTATTTATTCTTGGAAATGTTAATTCTCCGATTTATTTTTGGTTATCAAAATTCCCAAGTTCTTACCGGCAACTCCGGCGCGGCGGCCTGCGGCTTGAAAAGTGCCGGGAAAAGCGCCCTCTATTGCTAGCTTAAGGCGAAGTCATAATGCGACTAAGGAAGCTGCATTGCACAACATGACAGTGCAATGCCCATACTTAAAAAGTCTTTTAAAAATACTCAGAACTCTCGCAGGTATAAGCTGCACAGAAAAAATGATGATCAACATGTCATCTTTCATTTTCTTTTCATGTTTTGGTTGGTTGACCGTTGACTTTTCGAGATATTCTCACCCAAAGAAGACGACCACCATTTTCCCCCAAGCGGAAAAGTATATATATATATATAAAAAAAAAAAAAATCCCTCCACAACATGACAAAAAAAGCCGCCACTTCTGAGCCCAATTGCATCCAAAAATGCTCAGAATTTGAAACCCCAAGTCCAGGCCAGAAGTTCATTGCCATATCTCTTGATAAATTCCCCAATTTATGGCTCTCAGAACTCTCTAATAACATGTTGAGGGGGTATACTTTTATTCATGAGCTCGGTGGATGGGTTTACTTGGCCTCTATTTACCGCACGCCGTTTCTTTTCCTCCCCATTTTTTTCTTTTTCTTCATTTTTTAAAATAATGTACATTTGCAGTTAGGGTTTTTTTTTTATGTGTCTCCATCAAGTCTGTAGCTGTGTATGCAAATTCAAAATCTGGTAGAAAGGGTTATCCTTTGAACACAAAAGTATCAGTGAAAGAGTCGAAAAAAATAATGGAGGAATCCATTATGATCTTTTATTGTACTTGGTCTAAATTCAAGCTATTGATTCTAATTATAGCCATTTTTTTTTTAAAGTGACGTCACAAAAAAGGTTGCCTCTGAGTACGCTACCCACAAAATCAACACATATTGCCCTCTTGCTTTTCATATTGAAATTTTTGGCGGAACTTTTTTGGACCCACTTTTTTTCGGGGAACAAAACAATTTATAAGTACCCAAATATTTTGTTCTCGATCCGGCCTGGAGTATAGTCCTAATTGGGGCTAAAGTCGATGACCAGCACCACTGTGGACATCCTTTCGGAGGTCATATTAGTCGCCCTCTTGATGATAATGGAGATTATTAAAGGCAGATACAGGTCATTTTTTTGGGAAAAAAAGGGGCTGGTTTTGTAATGTACTTCAGTTAACAAATTAAAGATTAATATAAAAAAGCGTATTATTATTGACATCAAACAAACTCACTTGACGAACCTTGTACTCACGTCTGTACCCTAAAATGGCGTCTTTTTCATTTGCTTTAAGTCTTAACCCATTGGCATGACGATTCTGTAAAGTAATTTAGCAGTTGTAAACTTCTGTAATAGTCTTACAGAATTTCAACGCTTATTTATTTAAAGTAATGTTTCAAACAAAATCTGCTTCAGCTTGATTGTATTTTTTCTTATCAGTGAGCTATTAGTCCTTTGTATTTTGTATCGCGTGCGTGAGTAAACCATTTGTGAAATCGTCGTTGCACTAAACAATAAAATAAAACCTGTTTAAAGAAACCGGTGAATACCTATGTGACCATATACCTATGTTCCCAAATACCTATATTCCCAAACCCTAACCCTAACCTAACCCAAACCTAGGACTTTGGGGAATAAGGGAACAATATTGGGGAACATCGGGTACAGACCCCGAAGAACAAGTCACCCGCAACGCATATTGCAACAGCTAAGTTCATCCGTGCAGGTGTGTTTGCAAGTCAAACTAGGGTCACCGGTTGAACAAAGTTCATTCAAAGTCAACTCGACTGCACTGAAAATAACCTGTTTGCACAACTATTTTTTGTTATCTATCGCTCCATTCTAAGTTTTTTTTTTTAAATTATAGAAATGGCTACCACCATGTCTGCGGTGCTGCTTCTGTTCCTAACCGTCTTTTCCTCGGTGTTCGTTCTGCCGGCTCTAACCAGCGATGACGCGGGAAATAAACCCGGCGCGGACAAGTACAAGTTCCTGTATTTCGCCTCTATCACCGGTGGAAGCCACTATTTCAACTTGGTCGCGTCGGGCAGGGTGCTAGCTCGTCAGGGTCACCGCGTGGTGTCCCTGGTCAGCAGCTCCAACCCAACCAGCCACTGGGAGAAAGACTCCAGTCTCTTCTCCTTCGTGGTCTTCAACTCGTCTTGGACCAAGCAGAATCGGAGCGATGCCACGGACAGTTTGTCCGCGTCAGTCCTGACCGGGAGCCTGAACCACTTCTGGGGGCATTTGCTGCTGGATCCGGTGACGCGTCGGAAGCTGGACGCTGACGGCATGATGCAGATGTGGCGGGATGAGTGCGCCGACCTGTTCGCGGACTCGGCTTCCATGAAGCGGCTGCGCGAGGAGAAATTCGACATGCTGGTCGGGGATGAGTTCATCGCGTGCAGCCCGATGTTAGCACAGGCTCTGGACATCCCTTTCGTTCTGAACTCTGTTTTCTTCGCGATTCCTTCCAGACACGCGATGTGGTACGTTCATCTCTCTTTCTATTGAAGAAGCAGAATCATCTTAATTTTTAAGGGTCCATGAAAATTTACACTGGAGCATATTTGAAGCAAATGTCAATTTCTTTGAAATATATGAGACATCCTTTTGGGAAGAAATAAATTGCAAAGGGAACTGTTTCATGCTTTTCATGACAACTGGGGGCGCTATTGCCATGATGTAACTTTCGGAACACATTTTTCGAGTCAGAGTAGGGTTTCCCTTCAAATTGTAAACCCAAAATTCTGCTTATGGAAACGTTAATTTGTGCATAGAGTTCAGTTCTCATTGTCTACTAAAACAACAATGAACCACTGGAAGCAGAAACATAACCACAGCAAACCCCTACAAATCTGGTAACTCTATGCTGAAGCAGAGAGAAGTTTCTACCTTGAATGACATCACAGTTTTACTCATGAACATTTGTATTATTGTAACCTTATGTCAGTAAATATCGGGATTCACGTCTTTTGTACCCCCCAACATATGGCGTCTCTGCAGCGCCCTCATTTGTTCAATAAGTGAAGTATAATGAGGCAACGGTTCCCTAAAACGTACCTCCATTTCGAGTAATCGACGGCACTTGGCGTAATTTTAGGGGATCAAACATTCTACCCAAAGTCCCCTTTATGGATAACCGGACCGTAGACCGGAAATGTGCAATGAAGTTATGTGTTACGTTGCATGCTGGGACAGTTTACGCAGCTCCACAAAATCCCCGTTCCTCGCGCAAACTATCCCAAAATGCAGCGCGTCCTGATTAACTGCACATTTCCGATCTATCCGTAAATCAATCCGTGATGCTAATGTTTTCAATCATCTCGTCAAAACTTTAAACCAATCAGGAGCGGGCTCCCACTAGCGCCCTCTTACGTGCCGGAGCGTGCCATGGGGCTGACCGACCGAATGACGTTCCTCCAGCGCGTCCAGAACGTCCTGGGCCACTTCTACCTCGGCAACATCTTGTTTCCCCTAGGCAGCTGTAACTTCAAGGTCTTCGATAAGCTCAAGGTCAAGTACAACATTAAGCCGGAGATCAGCACTCTGGAGTCCCACAAGCAGGCCCTGCTGTACTTTATGCACGGTAGCTTCGGGCTGGAGTTCCCCCGTCCCATGAACCCCAATACCATCTATGTTCTCTACAATGGTGGACTGGACCCCAACCAAACGGTGAGCGATCGACCAACAACTGCACACTCTAAAAAAGTCTGGTCAGATGTGACCCAGAATCAATTTGGCCTGATCCTTTTCACAGTCAAATTTGCCACTATCCTGGGTCAAAATGACACTTTTTCCAAGGTTTGTGTGTCAAAATGTCCCGAAAAATGAGTGAAAGAAGTGTCAAATTTGAATCAGAATCTGCGTTTCATTTGGCCTGACCCACTTCACAGTCCAATTTGACACTTGTCTCATGGTTCCAAATGACACTTTTGCCAAGAGTTCTCAGTTTTGCGTCAAAATGTCCCGGAAAATGAGTCAAAGAAGTGCCAAGTTTGACCCAGAATCCGCATTCTATTTGGCCTGACCAGCTCGGCCAGAGTCAAATTTGACACTTTTCGGAACAGTACTTTTGCTGAGGTTTTTCCATGTCAACTGACTCGGAAAATAGTCAAAAAAGTGTTAATTTTGACCCGTAAAATGTCATTTTTGACTCGGTGAGTATGCAGTGCCCACTTATTTCACTGTTTCTCTTAGTAGTGAGTAGGGTCTTCATCGGACAAGACAAAAGAATTTTATGCATAATGCACAAAGACAAAGGACTCATTAGCATATCAATGAAACCAATTAGCTTATCGATGGATGATGTTAGCATAATAAAAGAGCGCATGGGCGTGTGTAGGTTTTACCGGACAAAGGATGGGTCTAAAAAATGTATTGGACAAAGGGGGGGGCAGCCCACCAGGCTAGATGGAATAGCGAACTGAGGAAGACCTGAACAGGAATAGCGGACAAAGGGAGACTTGAGCCGGATTATGAATGTCAAACGTTTGAAATGACCAAGACTATCATTTGTATTCATTCAAAGCAGTGTGCAAACAGTAAATAATAAAAACAAAATGCAGGCCACACCAACAGAGCGCCAATTAAGCCGACTAGCTGGAAATCTTGTGAAAAAATGTTTTTACTCTGGTAAGAATGGAGAGTGCGAGCGACCTTGGGAGAAGTTAATGATGAATCTCGGTCTATCAAGAGCCGCTATGTATAGACATTTAGAGGAAAACAAATTTTGTGAATGGGGGCAATGTTTTAACGCACTTATAGAGTGGAAACGACCCGAATATAAAAATGCCACGATTGAACGATTATTAAATGCCTGTCGATTTTGCGGTATTGATCATAACGCTTACAATTTTTTGCTGCAGTAAACCATTACCCTTCCCCCCTTCCAAAAGAAAGAAAGAAAGAAAAAATTATGATTGTCTAATTGAAGAATTTATCTTTTAGTAAATTATTATCGAGTACGGCGAACATCGTCTAGAATGGAACAACCCTTAAGATTTGTTGCGAATGACTGATCCCGGTAGTCCACTGTGCAATCCACACGGACAAGTTCGTGTACGTGTACAGACATACAAGAGTTTCTTCTAGTCGAGTTTTAAAAAAGTTTGCACGGTATAGTCCGATGATTGTTTTAACCATGGAGGAATTGTGTTAATAATAGATCAGAGAGCTAATGAATCCATGCGTTCTAGATCTATACGGAGACCGATGGTCGATCACCCCTCGATGACCGCACCGATCATGGAGCAAATAAATAACTCCGTGCTTCTGCACCGATACTTGCCTTGTCATATCGTGTGTGTTATCCAGGTGCAATAACAATTGCACAATACAGTCGACTCTCATTATATTATAAAGAGCACTTTTATAAAGAGGTTCTGCTTTCATAACAAAGAAGAGGTAATAAAGAGGTAATTTGGCTAGTCCCATCGACCTTGTTATAACGAGAGTCGACTGTATTCTTCCACATTACCGCCAGAACCATCTATGTACGTATATCTGTGTGCGGTGGTCGTAGAAAATACAAACTTTCAGGGTCGGCTCGGTGTGTACAGTATGTACACGTACATCTGTATTAAGGGACTGACTGCATCCTACATGTACACTGTATATTTACACCGTCCGATCAGATAGCGCTGTTTCCCTTATCCATAAAGACGTAATTCTTTCAAGACGTGTTCATTATATCGATTATCTTTCACCGACTTAACCTACCTGCATGTACAGTGGGGGATGGATTATTGAGCGTTCTAAATATCGATTGCCAGGAGTTACGCAACAGTAGTGAACGCTGACTCCCTTTATTGGACAATGGGACTTAATTGGCAGCGCACGGCATGTGCGGGAGCTTCAAAAATCTGTACGTGAAAGAAGTCAACGAAGTTGACTGACTAAACATGATTTCAAGCCTTAATACCCCTTTACCGTTGTCTGTACAGGAATGCACCGAACCCTAGTGTACCACCGTGCCGGACTTGTTTACAAAATCAAGGATATATATATAACTAGGTCTTTTTGTGTTAAAGCAATAGTACGTACTTCTATTTTATATTGAAGATTTAGAGTGTCATAAGGCAACTAACTTTTTTTACCCCAACAAAGTCCCAAAGTTGGACACGGTGCGTGATAAAGCCATACATGAAGCATTAAAGACCGTAAACATTTCGGGGATTATTGACAGGGCGTGTCCAAACACTAATTATATGACTGCTTGACAGTAGGGCTTGCCCGATTGTTTAACTGTAAGACAACACCAACAAAGAAAAATACAACTGCAGAAAGTGTATACATGATAACATCATTGCTTTATTGACGTCATTTCTCAATGAAACACTCGTGTTTTTTTAAATTTGTTTTTAAATGTATTCTTTGCAATTAAATCATCAGTGATCTTAATGTAACGTTGACTAGTCTTTAATCGTCACTGTCTTCCTCGTTAACGTCATCTTCATCTAATTGATGGAACAGGCCGTCAAATTTGGCGTGGTGTTTAGATATGACCCGGCTGACAGCCGTGGGCAGTAGAATACCGGAATGATTGACTCTGTCTTCGATCTCGTCCACAATTTCTTGATGAGTATCATTATCTTTCAGATGTATGTAACTTGACAAAAAATCTTTGTATTTGTTGAAAAAGATTCGCTTGACTGCCCACAGGGTCTTTCTGTTGGCCTTTTCCGTGGCCTGATCTTCACTCATGCCCTCGTTGATGTACTTTTCATGTTTTTCACTCCACATCTCATCAATCGCTTCTTTTGCCTCTCCCAACCAGTCTAAATAGGCTGCATTGTCTTCCAAATCAGAACTAGACTCATCTTCATCAGATGATTCGTCATCTTCCACCTCCGTGACGGATTCGGAATCATTTTCCTCAAGATCTTCGTCTTCATCATACGTAGATTCAGTTTCATAGTTTTCCATTTCCGGATCTTCAAATCTACTGCTTTTAAATTCAGGTTCAGAATTATCCACCTCAACTTCGTCTATATCGGATTCATCTTCAGCATGTGCATTTTCGGTATGTCTCAAGAGGTTATATCTCCGTCCAAAGCGTTTGTCACACTGGTGACAAGCATAGGGTTTGACTGCAGAAATAGTATTCATGTTGAAGCTTTGAAGGTTAATCTCCGAATGGTAAGGAACGGATGAAATCATTTAATATTTATCTACTTATTTGGTTACTCATTTCGTTACTCATTTACTCATTTCGTTACTCATTTACTCATTTGCTACTCATTCACTCATTTGCTACTTATTTGGTTACTCATTCACTCATTTGCTACTCATTTCGTTACACATTTGGTTACTCATTTCGTTACTCATTTACTCAGTTCGTTACTCATTTACTCATTTCGTTACTCATTTACTCATTGCGTTACTCATTTACTCATTTCGTTACTCATTTACTCATTGCGTTACTCATCATTACTCATCATTTAATCAAATGAGTAAATGAGTAACGCAATGAGTAAAGGAGTAACGAAATGAGTAAATGAGTAACGCAATGAGTAAAGGAGTAACGAAATGAGTAAATGAGTAACGAAATGAGTAACCAAATAAGTAGATAAATATTAAATGATTTCATCCGTTCCTTACCATTCGGAGATTAACCTTCAAAGCTTCAACATGAATACTATTTCTGCAGTCAAACCCTATGCTTGTCACCAGTGTGACAAACGCTTTGGACGGAGATATAACCTCTTGAGACATACCGAAAATGCACATGCTGAAGATGAATCCGATATAGACGAAGTTGAGGTGGATAATTCTGAACCTGAATTTAAAAGCAGTAGATTTGAAGATCCGGAAATGGAAAACTATGAAACTGAATCTACGTATGATGAAGACGAAGATCTTGAGGAAAATGATTCCGAATCCGTCACGGAGGTGGAAGATGACGAATCATCTGATGAAGATGAGTCTAGTTCTGATTTGGAAGACAATGCAGCCTATTTAGACTGGTTGGGAGAGGCAAAAGAAGCGATTGAT
This sequence comes from Patiria miniata, assembly GCF_015706575.1. Classification (NCBI taxonomy): domain Eukaryota; kingdom Metazoa; phylum Echinodermata; class Asteroidea; order Valvatida; family Asterinidae; genus Patiria; species Patiria miniata. The sequence goes on from NW_024037057.1 coordinate 7,265,671, forward strand.
GAGATGTGGAGTGAAAAACATGAAAAGTACATCAACGAGGGCATGAGTGAAGATCAGGCCACGGAAAAGGCCAACAGAAAGACCCTGTGGGCAGTCAAGCGAATCTTTTTCAACAAATACAAAGATTTTTTGTCAAGTTACATACATCTGAAAGATAATGATACTCATCAAGAAATTGTGGACGAGATCGAAGACAGAGTCAATCATTCCGGTATTCTACTGCCCACGGCTGTCAGCCGGGTCATATCTAAACACCACGCCAAATTTGACGGCCTGTTCCATCAATTAGATGAAGATGACGTTAACGAGGAAGACAGTGACGATTAAAGACTAGTCAACGTTACATTAAGATCACTGATGATTTAATTGCAAAGAATACATTTAAAAACAAATTAAAAAAAACACGAGTGTTTCATTGAGAAATGACGTCAATAAAGCAATGATGTTATCATGTATACACTTTCTGCAGTTGTATTTTTCTTTGTTGGTGTTGTCTTACAGTTAAACAATCGGGCAAGCCCTACTGTCAAGCAGTCATATAATTAGTGTTTGGACACGCCCTGTCAATAATCCCCGAAATGTTTACGGTCTTTAATGCTTCATGTATGGCTTTATCACGCACCGTGTCCAACTTTGGGACTTTGTTGGGGTAAAAAAAGTTAGTTGCCTTATGACACTCTAAATCTTCAATATAAAATAGAAGTACGTACTATTGCTTTAACACAAAAAGACCTAGTTATATATATATCCTTGATTTTGTAAACAAGTCCGGCACGGTGGTACACTAGGGTTCGGTGCATTCCTGTACAGACAACGGTAAAGGGGTATTAAGGCTTGAAATCATGTTTAGTCAGTCAACTTCATTGACTTCTTTCACGTACAGATTTTTGAAGCTCCCGCACATGCCGTGCGCTGCCAATTAAGTCCCATTGTCCAATAAAGGGAGTCAGCGTTCACTACTGTTGCGTAACTCCTGGCAATCGATATTTAGAACGCTCAATAATCCATCCCCCACTGTACAGCAGGTAGGTTAAGTCGGTGAAAGATAATCGATATAATGAACACGTCTTGAAAGAATTACGTCTTTATGGATAAGGGAAACAGCGCTATCTGATCGGACGGTGTAAATATACAGTGTACATGTAGGATGCAGTCAGTCCCTTAATACAGATGTACGTGTACATACTGTACACACCGAGCCGACCCTGAAAGTTTGTATTTTCTACGACCACCGCGCACAGATATACGTACATAGATGGTTCTGGCGGTAATGTGGAAGAATACAGTCGACTCTCGTTATAACAAGGTCGATGGGACTAGCCAAATTACCTCTTTATTACCTCTTCTTTGTTATGAAAGCAGAACCTCTTTATAAAAGTGCTCTTTATAATATAATGAGAGTCGACTGTATTGTGCAATTGTTATTGCACCTGGATAACACACACGATATGACAAGGCAAGTATCGGTGCAGAAGCACGGAGTTATTTATTTGCTCCATGATCGGTGCGGTCATCGAGGGGTGATCGACCATCGGTCTCCGTATAGATCTAGAACGCATGGATTCATTAGCTCTCTGATCTATTATTAACACAATTCCTCCATGGTTAAAACAATCATCGGACTATACCGTGCAAACTTTTTTAAAACTCGACTAGAAGAAACTCTTGTATGTCTGTACACGTACACGAACTTGTCCGTGTGGATTGCACAGTGGACTACCGGGATCAGTCATTCGCAACAAATCTTAAGGGTTGTTCCATTCTAGACGATGTTCGCCGTACTCGATAATAATTTACTAAAAGATAAATTCTTCAATTAGACAATCATAATTTTTTCTTTCTTTCTTTCTTTTGGAAGGGGGGAAGGGTAATGGTTTACTGCAGCAAAAAATTGTAAGCGTTATGATCAATACCGCAAAATCGACAGGCATTTAATAATCGTTCAATCGTGGCATTTTTATATTCGCGTCGTTTCCACTCTATAAGTGCGTTAAAACATTGCCCCCATTCACAAAATTTGTTTTCCTCTAAATGTCTATACATAGCGGCTCTTGATAGACCGAGATTCATCATTAACTTCTCCCAAGGTCGCTCGCACTCTCCATTCTTACCAGAGTAAAAACATTTTTTCACAAGATTTCCAGCTAGTCGGCTTAATTGGCGCTCTGTTGGTGTGGCCTGCATTTTGTTTTTATTATTTACTGTTTGCACACTGCTTTGAATGAATACAAATGATAGTCTTGGTCATTTCAAACGTTTGACATTCATAATCCGGCTCAAGTCTCCCTTTGTCCGCTATTCCTGTTCAGGTCTTCCTCAGTCCGCTATTCCATCTAGCCGGGTGGGCTGCCCCCCCTTTGTCCAATACATTTTTTAGACCCATCCTTTGTCCGGTAAAACCTACACACGCCCATGCGCTCTTTTATTATGCTAACATCATCCATCGATATGCTAATTGGTTTCATTGATATGCTAATGAGTCCTTTGTCTTTGTGCATTATGCATAAAATTCTTTTGTCTTGTCCGATGAAGACCCTACCCACTACTTCTCTTCTAATCTTCCAGTTGGATAAGGAAGTCGCCAAGTTCCTCGACTCCGCTCCTGATGGTGTGTTGCTGTTCTCCCTCGGCTCCAACGTGAGGATGTTGGGGCCCAAGCAAGCCCAGATCTTCGCCGACGCCTTCAACATGCTGCCTCACCGCGTGCTGTGGCAGTCCGGTGCCGACCTGACGGCACTGAAGCTGGGGGAAAACACCATGGTTGCCAAGTGGCTGCCACTGACTTATGTCATGGGTAGTACTTGACTTGTCATATATGATTGTTATTTTTTGGCAGTACCTTTTGGCATGGATATGATATCGCTTCTTTGATCGACGGGGTGCGCCGTGAAAACGCGCTAACGAGAGCCCATTGCAGTAGGCCATAAAGCACTTTAAGTCTTATAAGACACTCGGCTTGGAAGCTCAATGACAATCACGTGAGATCTTTTGTTTTTCATGCATTTCGTTAGTTTCAAATAATAACACCACTCAAATTCCCCCAAAGCATGTTCAAACCCTCACCTGTTGAGGTTTACTAGCTCAGTTGATACTTCACTTTTCGAGAAATCAATGAAAAACCGTGCACAGCATTATGATAATGAAACACAATATCGTCTATAGCACTCTTTATTTCAAAAAAATCAGTCGATTGTTGGAAATCACCTATACATTTCTTGATTTAATTCTTCTCACCAGTGACAGCAAACCAAACTGAATAATTCACGGGCTGTGTGTGATCAGTATAAGCTTTTTCGATAATACATATAATTCGGTATGGGTTATAGTACATGTACCAGATATGCAAATGATCCTAAATATGCAAATGATCCTAAATATGCCACTATAATCTAACCAATTCCACGCAGAACAACCCAATGTCAGAGCGTACTTGAGCCACGCCGCATCGTTCAGCATGAACGAGGCCATGTGGGCGGGGCTACCGATGGTGGGCCTGCCCCTCTTCGAGGAGCAGATGGACGACATGGTGCGCGTGGAGTCGCGTGGTGCGGGCTTGACGCTGGACATCACGACCATCACACCGGAGACTCTGAGCCATGCCATCCGCAGAGTCATGACCGAACCTGGGTAAGGCTAACATCCGACGTAGTCAAGTTCGCGCAAGGACTATACTTAACCATTGGTCGACTAACGCTAGTCGACTATTTGGAACCAACCTACTGGGGCTGGTTGCATCGCTGGTAACCATAGCCGCGCGCGTTCATAACGTACAGCAGGGAGCCAGGATCCAGACGTTTTGCAATGACATTTTGACCAGCGTTCGACTAGAGACGTTCGCACTTTGCTATTAGTGCGCAGGCGTAAGGTACGTCACAAATCAACCACTAGTCGACTAATGGTCCTTGCCCGAACTTGGCCTAGGTCTCCGCTCGTGGGAACGTACTGTCAATCGACGTAGCCATAGCTCTGGAAGCTCAGCCGTTTCGGACCCGGCCTAAGAATTGACGGATCTTTTAAGCCACGCCCAATGTTGTTTAAGCCAATCACAGTCGTGACTGATGTCCAACATGCGTGTAGAAAAGTCACCGTCATGCCTGGACGCGCGGAGTATGCACTTATTGCAGTTACCCATTGATCTCCATTAGTGTACGTAGTGGGCGGGGCTTGCACGCGCGTACGGACGCACACGACTTGCCGACACGCAGTGTGGCATGGAGAGGTGCACGTGTAATAAACCGATCCAGTAAGCACCGCCCCATGGTGTTCTGACCAATCACAGCCGTAATTTATGTCCGACATGCGTGCACAAAAGTCCGACATGCGTGCACGCGCGTATGATGCGCGCGGCAGGAAAATGCAGAATGGCATTGGAGAGGAGCACGTGTTAATTTGCCCACGTGCGCAGTGGGAGGGGCTTACTGGATCGGTCCATTGGTTGGTCGCGTGCATATAGTGGGCGGGGCTTATAATGGATCGGTCCATTGGTATCCACCATTTTGGTCCCATCCTCACTGCCCTGCAAAACCCTCCGTCGTCCGACTGAACTGAAACGTAAACTAAGCATGGATGTTTTCATAAAAATTGTTACAAATTCTTAACAAACGTTGGCATGAAAATGAACAAAACTGCTGCAAACTGCGTATGACAGGATTGACCGTGAAATATACAAATCAACAAAATTAGAGGGCCTTACATTTCGGCCCTGGCAGAACGTTTGTCAAAGGCAAAAAATGTCATGTGACCAACGAGATCTCAGCTGATAGTGCGAATAATAATAATTTGGTAATTTTTTTAATCAGATTCCGCAAAAACGCACAGCACGTCTCCCAGATCATGCGCGATCTCCAGAACACGCCCAGCCCGGCTGACAACGTGGCCCGCTGGATCCTTCACGTTACTCGCTTCGGCGGGGAACACCTACGACCGGCCGTCCTGGACCTGAACTTCGTCCAGAGGAACCTCCTCGATGTCTACCTCTTCCTGGCTGTGGCTCTGGCATCGGTGATCTTCGTAAACCTGGCCGTGTGCCGCCTTTGCTGCCGGTGTTTGTGTCGCAGAGGCCGCAGCGGCCATTTCAAGAAGGAGTGAGCTGAAACTATTTCACCGATCGTCCTGAGGTTGATTTTTTTTTATCGGGTATAAAAGCAGTAGTCTGCACCTAAAGTAAAACAGAACTCAAAATGCATTCACAGATGCACATCACATGTCTGCTCAGCTGCATGGTTGTCGCGAAGTTTACAATTTGGGTGGTAAACGTCAGTTGGGATTGTTTAAAGAATCGGTCACAAGTCAATTTTTTTGAAAGGGAGACAGCATGCCTTTGATATTATGTACTTCGCTCCTTGTTTGTTTTGGATGACTCGGGATTGACTTGTGAAACTTGTGATGACTTGGGAAAACTTGTAATGACTTGTGATTGACCTGTGATACCTTGTGAAAAACTTGTGATTGATTTACGATTGACTTGTGACTGACTTGTGATAACTAGTGATGACTTGTGATTGACTTGCGATTGTCTTGTGATAATTTGTGATAACTTGTGATTGACCTGCGATGACTTGTGACTGACTTGTGATAACTTTTGGATAAACTTGTAATTAACTTGTGATTGACTTGTGATGACTTCATTGTGACCGACTTGCGATTGGCGTTGGATAACATGTGATGACTTGTGACTGGCTTGGGATAACTTATGATTGACTTGGGAAAACAGTGTTTTTACAGCGAGTCCTTAAAGCTTATTCAAAAAATTGTGAACCCTTAAAAAATCAATTTTGTCTCACATTTAAGTTTCACTATTCACCCAATGACTGCAACAAAATTATTTCATAAATTTTCTTCTTTGTACGAGTACACCGAGTTTCACTAGACTAGCCCACATGTATTTTAGATTTTAAGAAATCAATTGTCGACACGATGCTTCATTTTCATGTCAGGCAATTTTTCAGTTTTCATAAATTGAGATGCTGGTAACAATTTTACAAAGGCCCATTTTCGAGGTTGATTTTCTTAACAATAATGTACCGAAAATAATTGAAAAAGTTAGAATGTTTGCCCTCTCATTTTCCTATTCTAGGGTTCCGGAAGCGCGCCACCAGGGGCGAACATTTAGGCTCTAAATTTGTTGCATGCAATATGCGTTACGGGTTTTTCTGTGTGTGTTCTCTGTTATTGTAATTAAACAAAAACGATTACACATCAGGTTTATTCATTATAAGATGGAATTTTGCGTCGGGGTGATATAATCAAGTTAGGTTTTGCCCTTCACCGACGTTTAAACGTTTATTCATGCCTACCCACACGATACAAAACCATTGCCCTCCGACCCGCCTCAACGCATAAAGTCTATTCAAACTAGTACTCACTGATACAAAATTACAATCAAAAGCGAGACAGGTTTTGTTTGAAATATTTCATTAAAATATTTATTTCAATAAAATTGTTATCTTAGTTTACAACTTAAAAACATCGAAGTCATGAAAATTGTTCAAGTACTTTTAAAAATATATCGTCATGGCAATTGGGTTATGACATAACAGAATTAAAAAAACGCCCTTTTTGGGGCCGGCACAGACAGCTGTGGGTATACAGTGTAGGTTCGTCAAATACCTTTGTTTTGATGCTATAAATAATCTTAAATTTGTTAAATAAAGTACGGTACAAAACATCCGCCCCTTTTCGCATACAAATGACCTATACATGACTGCGCAATAGTCGTAGCCTTGTTGCCATTTTGTGATTGGACGATGAACGACATTCGTTTGATGGTGTCTTCATATCTCCAGTGCGAGTAGCTGCAAGCGCGATCGCAAGTAGCCTGAGCGCTGCTTACGCACCCGGGTTTCGCACTCAGTATACAATACTTTCAGAATCATTTTAGTGATGGTCTGTTTTCATAAAATACATTTCATGAATGAACATCAAATGATCTATAATTACATCTTGAGATCGTTTAGACACACCCCCATAAATGCATGAAAGTGAATACGGAATTGAAGTGTTAAGTAATTAGTTCTTCCGGTCGCATCATCAGTCCTTTTTATTTATATTAAGGAGGATTTTTAAAAACTTTTAACTATTTTAACATTAAAACAATGATTGAAAAGCAAAGCAGGGATCAATTTAATACGCATAATATGTACATAAAATTAATAAATTTACATTCGTAAAATATTTTTTTTAAGAAAGCATGAGTACAGATGAATAATATAAGTTTTTTTTTAAAGAGAGAAGTAATTCTTCCATTCCAAAAGTTTATGCACAAAATTAATGTCCAACCACCAACGAATCATTGCAGATAGCTTGCAATGTTCATTTGAAAATCGAGATATATACACAGTAGGGTTTTGTGAAATGATAAAGTTTTTCGTTTCCCCCTTTTCTGAAGTATCACTATGTGAACGAAATGTGTCACAAAAACCTGCAGAATCTGGTCTTGTACGATGAACATGTACATGCGGCGCCCGTACGTGTACATGGTACCGTACGTCGTACTTGCGTACATGTACTTCAACGTCGTTAATTGTCCAATCACAAAATGGCAACAAGGCTACGACTATTGCGCAGTTATACATGTATTATCGCCATTACCAATCGCCATTAGGGCGACTAATATGACCTTCACCACGATGTCCACTGTTACTAACTTGTCATCGACTTTAGCCCATGTTAGGCCTTTTTATAACCTTATTAGTAATAATTATTTTAATCTAATCAGAATAGCTTACATTTGTCCAAGGAGACGTCACCCTTTCTACCGTACACCCGATTGTGAAATTGGGATTCATATCTATAATTTTGCTGGAAACACATAAAAAGACAATATAATACTGCAAAATGTATAATGACTTGAACAAAATGGAAGTAAAAGTATAGAAAAAAGAAGAAGTGAGCGGGAAAAAGGGAACTAGTTTGTACTTGGCCTTATAGGTATATCATTTCGACTTCTTGCATTTGGCGATTTTTTTCGACTTCTACACCAATGCCTTGTTGTTTGTATCATTCTCCTCATCGTCGCTGTTGTTAATTGGCTGGTATTCTGCTAATGGCTGCCGTACATGCAGGAACCTGCGAAAAAAGAAGTAAATATCAGGGCCATTGTGATTCTGCGCATTTTAAGCTGTGCCTGATTTGACTGTGTGGAAACGGTAGAGGGCGCTCTAGCTACTCAATACACAAAAATCTCCATAATTCCTGACGCACAATGTTGCAGGGCATTATTGTGTGCGATGCTCCAACATGATAATTTCTGTTTGCGTAAATTGCGAGTTGGAATGCTCTGTTGTTTTATCAGATTTCTCGTTTTCATGATTGTATATGTGGTACGGTTCATATCACAGAATTTGACCTATCATTGCGCTATACTAATCACTGCGTAGGCCTGCAACAGACCTGAGACATAATGACGTCAAGATTTGTTTACACGTGCGCTTTCCTATTATGAGGGCACGCGTCCCGGCCCACCTAGCTCTCACAGGAAAGCGTACATGTAAAAAAAGCGTGACGTCATTAGGTCGCATCTCAATTTGGTGCTTGCGATAAACGGGGAAAGACTTGAATAATCAAAATGTTTAACGAAATGCTGTTACCCATTTATGAACAATGGTATGACCAGAATTCCTGCAGCCACGTAAAAAGTAACAGTAGGGTGCCCGATCTTCACGGTAGACGAGTAGATTCCATTCATCACAATGGGGGAGAGAACTTTCCCCACGGAAGAAAGAACTGCAATTGCGCCAAAGAGGGACCCTATCAGATTTGAGATTAAAAATAACAAAAATCAATTTTTAAAGTGGAAAAAAGGTATTGCTAAACAGCTGTTGTATGATGTTGATGAAGGGATCAGCAAATAGAGCCCCTATAAATTAAAAACAAGAAGTGGAATGAACTAAAAAGATGTTTGCTGCCACCAAGAGTTTGAAATAAGCCAATGAGCAGCCATGACCAGAAACATCAAGAACGTGATGCCGAGTGGCAGTTTAAGTCATCACACGTCAATCAGTATTAGCCTCAGTCAACCAGTCTAAAGTCAAGCGCACGGCACTCTACAGTCATGTATTCGATGATTCGAATGCAGTGCGTGTTTTTGTTGTTGGCTTTAGTTTGTTCATCTCCTGACAGTTTTGACCCGACCTATGTCGTATCTGATTTGTTATTGACTCGACTTGTTATTGACCCGATATTGCTTGGATGACTAAGATGAAGTTTTGAGTGGACCAATGGGGTTAACCTTGTTCGTCAGTGTCGACCTGCTGCGTTGCCAAAAACCGTAGGAGAGGTGCTGGAAGGATACGGAGAACTCCAACGGCCGGTGCTGTGTGGTTAGAGAAAGTGAAACGTATAACTAAACTATACGCCCAGCTAGACTATGGCAATGCTCCAAACTATTGTTGGACCAGTCCCGAGTTGGGGCTGTGGGTATGGGACGGACTCGTTGGGAAATCCCAACATATTGTTTGGACGAAACACAGCAGGAGAGGAGTTGGGAACAGATGTTGCTGAACCTATACCTGTGTTTTTATTGGGCATGCAGGGTGGAAAGGGGCGTACTCTGATTAGTAGTGCGCGAGTTAAGGTGTGAGAGTCAGATGGGATCGATGCCTAGGTTGGGGCGCACCATCGTCACTGACATCAACGTCACTGACATCATCGTGACACAAAACTAACACTGTTCTAACACTGAATTCCACCAGGCCGACGTGTGAATCAATGGTTTCCAGTCCCTGCCTGATTCTCTGGGTTTCCCCCTGGAATAGCCACGCTTCTAACTTGCACTTTACTTTAACATTATTTTTCTTCAATGTCTTCTCTCGACAGAGTTCTTCCGGGGCTTGCAAGCTAGAGTGATGTGGACCTTTGGAGAAATCTTTGCTTTCATTACCGGAAATAAAATTAATACCGATCATCATGATAATAACAATCTAGAAGCATGAAACAATGGGGGTGTGACTTCGTCGTGTCAGTGACGATATCGAAGGCACTTTTGCTACCACAGTAAGCAGTTTTTGGTAATTTAAGTTTGTGTCTAAATACAAAAAAAAACTTCAGGGGCAGCACTCCTACACCTTGTGCTCCTCAGGGCGTAAAGAAAGATCATGTCAGCAAAGCGAGCTGGGGAGGGTGTCTCGATCTCTCAGCATGCTTGTACAAATGCAAGCATCTGCCAGTTACCCCAACAATTTCTTAAACTAACAAACTCAGCTTTCTCTTTTGTCGTTGTCTACGAACATTTAAAGCTACTCACCAACGTAAGCCAGGATGGCTTGGGTTTTTGCCAGTGCCGTGGTGACCATGATACCTATTCCGGACAGAAATCCGATGTACACCATCCAATACTCGGACATGCAGAGACCCAGGAGCTTCATCGCCACAATAGATGCTGTAACGGCCACGCAAACAAAATCAAAACCATCAGGTAAAGGGCAAAATAAATCTACGAAGTATCCTTACTCTGTGACTAGAGCAACTTATTTTACAGATCTGCGATTTGACTTGGTTTGGACTCTTGGAGCTTTGGGCTGATATTGATTTAGAGGTTTGACTAAAATGATTACGGTTTTGTTTTTAGACTCTGTGCGTTTAACCAATTACCTTTGACTTGTTTTCTGGTAAGGGTTGAATCGAAGCTGCAGCAATTCTCGGATTGGTTGTGAATTCGGGAGTCGGTTCAGGCTTGGGTTTGATTAATGATTACATTTCGTTTCGGTTTGGATTGAGTTCTTGATCTTTTTGTCATGGGGTGGTTCGTGGTTGGGCCTTAGTTTTCAGTATGGTTATGATTTCGGTAATGATTGGTTTGGCCTGGGTTCGATTCTAGATTGTGTTAAGGATTTGCCTTTTGAATTGGTTTCGACTTTGCAGCTGGATGAACAAACTATCGACCATTTTGTAAAAGAACTTTGCCCAAAAAGTGTTTGGGTATTTAAAAAAGCCTTTAGATCTGCAGTATGGCTTAAGCCGTACTTACCGGCAGCAGGAACAATATTGACAATGACGCTGTAAACACCCACAAAGGTGTCGTCCCAACAAAATGGCGGCCCCAGACCGTATATGGTGATGACACTGTACACCGCTTCGTATACCAGTTCATAGAGAACTAAGATAGCAATCAGGAACACGATCCTAATTCGTCTCCCGTTGGAGTTGTTCTTAAACAACCTGTAAATTTTGGTCAGGAGATCTCGAAAGACACCGCGAGGGAATGGACGCCTTTCCACAGTCTCGCGCAGAACGCAAGGGAGAGTGACGTATAGAAAATTGATCACGGCGGCCACTACCACGGTCAAGTAGGCGATGGGGTAGTTGGACCCCGTCACTTGCAGGATCCAGGTGACTACGAGTTGGCTGCCGCCGAAGCCGACATAGACCATCAGATTCACCACAAAGATCCGGAAATTCCTGTCTCTGCCCTGGTAGACGTCGGTAACGTACGCATACACCATGCTGTCTACGATGATCGAATCGCCACAGATGCCCAGGACGGCTTCACCGATGACGAGGCAAAAGAGCGGCAGGTTGAAGTAGGCGACGCAAAGGAACAACGCAGCGGCCGTGAGGTGGGCAGAAGCCGCGAGAATCAAGACGGGCTTACGGCCGATGAAGTCACTCGCGGTGCCGTAGGCGAGGGCGGTGAACATCGGCAGCGCCACGGACACACCCTTCATGTAGGCCACCCAGAGGGCGGTCTCGGACTCGATCTGCGCCTGCTTGGGATCCTTGGTTTCGTTGACGCCACAGGGGCCATTGGCGTCATTGGAGGGCAAAGTGTAGTTGTAGCTAACTGCAAGGCGGTGCTCAATGTAGAGTGTCCTCAGTGCCACGAAGCCGCCTTGAATGGCGAGTATCAGGAACGCCACCGGCTCCACGGTCACAAGTCGAGGTCGCCGCGTTTGGACCGATGGTTTGTCCAGTATTTCCTGTTCTGACGTCATCATGTGGCTGTTATACGATCGGCCTTTACTCCGTAGCCATTTCTTATCATCAACCTTGATCAGTTGAACGAGTTAACTATAATCGCACTACTCCAAATATAAGACACTGTCCGGTCCTGTGAAAGATAGGACCAAAACAGTTACGTAAACAACAGAAGTAACTCGAGCATGCAGTGCCGTGCACCATGTTCTTGAAGGAAAATAAGGGCAAGGAAAAAAGTTTCACCATTTTAGGTCTACATAATTATACATGTGCAATGTTTCGGCCACATGCATTATTCCTAATGCACAAAAATGCTCTGAAAAATTATGATTCAAAATTCAATTCAAAGGCAACATTTTATCGCCATACTTTCCACAAGTAAACCATGTTTTCAAATAAAAAGAAGGTAATTGTATAGATTAAATAAATACAACAATGTAGTACAACGATTGTATTAAATTAGGGTGAAGAATACGGGGCTGTTCATATAAACCAAATCTTGTAGAGAACAGCTTAACACATGATTGACGGCGTTTTTAGCTTGTCATGAAAAAACTGAAACAGTCAGCTATAGCTGGCACGTTTCCTGCCAATTACCGGCTGAATAATAAAAGCCAATGTTGGACCAATAGCCTACAGTACCTGACAAAATACAGACGCAACCATTTCTAGCTCATCTCAAAACCAAGTGGGATCTAATTTGATGTGCCAGGCTGCTAATTATAAAAAAGGTTGGCGCAAATGTTACGTTCTTGCCAAGTATTGAAAGGAAGTAAGGAAGAAATGGCTTATCGTCTGTGGCCTAACATGTGATCGTCAAGTTTAGTATATACTTTCACATTTTTCTCAGTCCTAGAACGAGAAAGCTAAATTAGCACGACCCATTAATTCAGTCTTATTAAATTCAGAGTCAAATCTGGACTACTACTACCTGCAGAGTGCAGGCTCCATACTATACACTTACCTGGTGATGGTGCTGGATATAATAATATTATTATGGCAGCACTGCTTGAAATAGGCCTACACGATGGTTGAACGCCAGTATACAGAAACAACCCTGGAGCACGGTGACTATTACTGAATAGGCATGATCAAAATCACATGATGCTGAGATATTTCCGATTTACATGTATATTAATTATCATACAATGCACGGGCCACACACCCGTAAAAAGTTTGCATATAACCAAAGTCCATGTGTAGTAGAGTGCATCATGGAGGAATAAGAATCCTCCATGAGTGCATGCAGGCGGCGGATGCACTTCCCATAGCGCGGTGTCGGCACACTCCAACTTGTTTTAGCACGGTGCCCCTGGTGGCGTCCGGGTCACAAGTCTGCTGAAAATAACTCCACGGAGAGTCATTGTCACTGGCACAGCCGAAAGTTCATCATCGCACACCAATCTGTCGTACCAAACATGTGAACGTACGGGAATAATATTTGTTTGTAAGCATATTCGGCCCCTCTGCATCTGCTTTATATAAACTGGCACCCATTCATAGGCCTTGGTGATCCCATATAATAGGGCAAGGAACCTTGCTCTATAGTGATCAACACTTCATTCAATGGGCCTTACGAAATGTGTCAAGGTTGACCTCCAGCACCAAACGGGCATGTGTATATGCAGCAAACGCAGTCATGCAGCGTCGATCGACATGAACGAAGTATCCTGTCCATTGTACATGGAGATCAATGACCCCGCCAAATCACAATACACAGCCTGCCGAGCCTACATGCCATACATGTACAGTTATAATAACTGTTGGCACGTAAAACTGAACCTACATGAGAATATCTATGATATAATGATTATTATGCCTGTACTATAGAATTAGGCCTTTAATAGTACCAAACATAACCAAACTTCACTTTTTTTTAAATGGTCGGTACACTGTAACAGCGCCCCCTATGGACACATGGTCGATCTTTAGGCTTATTCGTTGGTCCCGTTTCTTTCCCTGCAATTACCTGACCAATTTTGTTGCGGCTTCGCACGGATACCATTTTAGTCCAAGTCTGGTCCAAGATGGCGGCCACCACGGACGTAATGGGGATCGAAGATGCGATAAAAAGTGAAAATCTCGGGCTTTCGGAGGCTGAAAAAATCCGTTTAGAGACTGTACTTAAAAGAGCTAAGGTAGGCCTTAATATTGCTTGATTAGAATTTCATGCAGTTTGTTTTTTTGAGTAGTATCAGTGTCATGTCACTTTTTTGTCAGTTTGTGGGCGGGGTGTCATGGGTGTGTGCGGTGGAGGGGGGGGGGGGTGGCAAGCAACCATGTTTTTATAATAAAAATATAATTCACACTCAGTCACAGTGGCTATCGTTACGGCAGTCGACCCTCTGCTTCCCTTACCCTACAATATTCAACATCAGCATCGTAGGCCTATCATACAATTTACAAAGTTCAACATTTATTCTTCCAATTTTTAATCGCAGGAAGTAGAAGAAGAGGATTTCTTCAGGTAAGAAATTCATTGATTGGTGGCAATTTCATTAAGCGATGAAAACGAAACATGTCAAAATGATTAAGTAGGCCTAGGCCTACGAGGTTTTAAAGCACAATAGTGAGAAAAGAAAATGGCAGTGGAGACGGCAAACCTTTAGTAAACGTTAGTTTGCCGGATATGCACTGAACATGCGCAGTTACTGTTTTTTTTGTACTCAAACATTTTACGGTGACAAATTTTAGTCTGGCTCCATGCCAATATTATCGTTGTAACCTTGTATTCACAAGATGGGATTCGGACCATTTTATAATTTCAGACTTTATTTCCCTTTTAAAAAAAAATCTCCAGAGCCACAAATCTGAAAAAGAAAATGTAATACTTTGCAATAAAATGTTTGAGACATGTTAAAATAATAAAAGAAGAATATATTCTTATTTATTTGGGGATGGGAAAAAAACCTTAAAAATGTGGTGGGGGTCGGGATCGAACCCGAGTCATCCCGCTCACTAGAGCTTTTGCTTAACCACTACGCCAAACGTGCTTCACAACTTTTGGTGGGAATTTAATACATCTTATAATTCAGCCCTATCTTAAAGAGTACAGCGCCCTCTGTTGATATGGATTGCCGCCGGCAAACCTTTAGTAAACGTTAGTTTGCCGTCATTACCTCCGGCAAAATATCCACTATCAAAGAAAATCGAACTTGAAATTTAAAAAAAACTTTCGTGGCTCTTTGTGAAAATGGACAAAGACGAAGTTCGAAAACTTATTGAAGTAATGAAGTGGCGTCCTGATTGGCCAGCCTAACTGGAACAATGTCGACAGGACTATCCCGTCTGAAGTCGGGATCGGCCCAACTTAGGTTGATTGTAAAGGTGATTTTTGAGCGATAGAATACATTTTTGACTCGAATTTGATCAAAACAAAACAGGGGCCACACGATCGCCATAAGATTGACTGTAAGCATGACTCTTCAAGTTTGGTCCAAGGCACCATTCTGTTCGTGAATATTCATATCAACCACCATAATGAATTTATTGGTCTTTCATATCTCATGAATATTCGTTTCATGTAATGATCCAGCAGTCATCCAATGGAGGGCACCCTCAATAAATACACCAACGTCGTGAAGGGGTGGCAGAACCGGTGGTTTCTACTGGATCCCCAGAAGGGAACCCTGGAATACTACGTGGTAAGAACAATCAGGCCAAGTAACTAGTTTCTTGCCCCCGACTGCTTCCTTTTTTGCTGAGTTATCCATTGTTCAGATCCATCACAGCAGTTGCTGCGTACAGAAGTGTGCTCAATAGTTCCTCCTTTCAAGGGGGCCTCGTGCCCTCGTGTGTGAACAGTGATCATGTGGAGAGTCATGGCCTAGCGGTTAAGAGCACCGGACTCATGCTCTGGTGTTTCAGAGGCAACAGTGGCGTGGGTTCGAGCCCGCCGGGTGAACACTTGTGCCCTTAAGCAAGGCACTTAACCATTATTGCTTCGTCCTTCGGATGGGACGTAAAGCCGGAGGTCCCGTGTGTTGTGTAATGCAATGCATGTAAAAGAACCCAGGGACACTTATCGCTAAGAGAAGGGGTTTGCCCTGGTGTTTCTGGCCTCCTGGTCAAACTCCCCCCAAAAAGGAGTTGTTTACGTCTTACTCACGAGCTGGACACTCCATTATATAGCTGGCGGGGTGTTTCGAAAAACAGAAAGTAAAATTGTTGAACAAAGTTGTTGGACATTTTAAATTTTTGGCTTGTTTTGACGTTTTTGGACTGAAAAGTTTTGATATTTTGACTGAAAAGGTAATTTATGAATGGGAATAAAAATATGTGCTTGGTCGGTATTAAACACTATGTTTAAGACTGGTTGGAGATTTGACGACAAGGGATTTATTTCAAAATTTTTGTTACTTTTAAAAAAAATTCTCACAGACTGAAGAATCCAGAAAGACCCAGAGACCGAGAGGATTGGTGCATCTGACGGTAAAGTTTCTTCAGTTTTTCTGTCTCTTAGTTTACGTTTTCAATCCCTTCTTCCCCCCCCCCCTCCGCCCCTTCACCTAATTTCTGAAGTTTTCCAAATTCAGTCGAAGGGACCTTTTATAATTTTAAATCCCAAAACTCAGAACTGAATCTCTGGAAGATTTTGAGTTGAATTTATTTGTACAAAAAGACCATCAGTTGAGAATAGGTCTGATTACACAACAGACACGAAAATGGACTGAAAATATGCATAATTTATGAAAAACCAGCGTACATTTGCAGATGATATTGATCTATTAAATGTACCTACGTGTACACAGTTTTGGAAATATTATCTATGTTAACCCTAACCGAACTCAACCCATCAAAGTTCAACAGCAGGTTTCGTTGAAATCTGTTGGGATAGGTACAGTACCCCTAAACTGATGGTCTTTTACACTGGGGTTGGCATTCCTCCAGAAACTAAGTCCAACAGTGTGTGTGTATGATTTCCCATGTGGGTGTTGGAATTTGCCAGAATGGGTATGGTTCCTAGTGGGTAAATTAGGCTGGGGAGTTAAGGTTAAAGATGCATTCCCTGTGCTACTGTCGGCTTCACTTTGAAAAATGCATTTGTTTTTTGTTCCAAAATACATTTGTTTTTTTGGGTTTTTTGCACACGTCCATAATGGGAATAAAGTAGGTTGTTTTTTCGGTAAAACAAAACACACACATTTTTATTTGGTTAGGAGAAAAAAAATCTCAATTTTTTATGTTTTCAACTTCTAAGTGTTTTGGGTGTTTGTTTTTTCAGGGAGCGGTCATTTCGCCCAGTGACGAGGATTCCATGACGTTCAACGTGAACGCGGCCAACGGGGAAGTGTACCGGCTGCGGGCTACCGACGCCAAGGAGAGGCAGTTCTGGGTCAGTCGCCTGAGGGCGGTGGTGCAACGCCAGGGGGAAGTCATCTCACAGGTGTGAACGTAGTGGGGGAAGGGGTGAGGGGTTGGGGGGAGGGAATTCTTTCAGACATCTTGAAGTCACTATGGGGTTCGTGCACAGTACCACCTTGGCATTGAGAATGGGATGATGTTTCTGTCAGTAGAAGGACTGCCTCTTTAAGACATTAAACTTGCTCTGGCATGCACTGTTGAAATCACAAGTCAATCACAAGTCAATTACAAGTCCATCACAAGTCAATCACAAGACAATCATGTGTCAATTACAAGACAATCACAAGTCAATCACAAGTAAATTACAAGTTCATCACAGGTCAATCACAAGAAAATCACAAGGCAATCACAAGACAATCACAAGACAATCGCAACTGAGTCACAAGTCAATCGCAACTGAGTCACAAGTCAATCGCAAGGTGATCACAAGTCACAAGGGAAGAACAAGGACAAAGGAATGCCTTTGTCACAGATCATCTGGATTGCTTGTGAGTTGTAAGGATTAAAACCCTAACCGCCCTGAATCCTCCAAAATCCTTTTTGCAAATTGGAGGAATTTGCAGGATTGAGGTTACATGGCAAAAGTGCATTGCTGATTTCGGAGTACGCACTGTGTCAAGGTCTTGGGCCGGACCTTGTGTTGTTTATGCTCAGCCGTGCATAAACTTAGTCCTTGATTATACTTGACATCCTCCGCACTGCTCCAGGATGTCACTGCCTCTGCCTCAGCCTATGGACAGACATAGCCTGAGGATTTTGCAGGATTCAGGCAGTGGTCATCCCTCCATGGACCATATTCAAGAAATAACGGAGGAATTTGCAGGATTGAGGCTATATGCTATTTTTCCATGAGGCCAATTGGAGGATTTTGCAGGATTGAGGCTACATCCTAGCAAAATGGCCTAGGGAGTTAGGGTTAAGACTAAGATCGGGCTACCAACTGAAATCAGAAGAAATCAGACACAATATAAGAAGAATATTCTGTTCAGGGTTTATAATGATTAAAACTTGGTGTAGGCATATGTAGCTGGAATATTCACATTTTTGTTTTGCTTTTTAGTCGCTGGGCGACACAACGTCACCGTCGTCCAGTCAGGGCTCCAACGATTCCCTCCAGCAGCGGTCCGTCATGCGACGCCATCACTACAACGCCGCCCCGCGCCAATCCCCCTCCAACTCCCTGGGCAGGCACACCAGGCCCCCTTCCCTCGCCCCCTCCCTCACCCCGTCTGTCACCCAGGAGTCGCTGCACAACGCCCGGGACATCATCACTATCGCCGAAGAGCAACAGAGGATGCTGGTCCAGGCACTGGAGGTAGATACTATTCAACCTACTGCTGGAACAGTCACAGACAGACAAAAATTCAGTCCTCTTCTCCTGCCATGCCTTTTACACAGGCTCATCACCAACAGTCAAATCATATTGATGTGTTGTGTAATGCACGTTAAAGAACCCAGTAACACTTATCGCTAAGAGAAGGGGTTTGCCCCGGTGTTTCTGGCAGTGGCTGCAATATGCGCCGCAGCACCTTGTAAACCATTATAAGGTGCTACATAATGGGTCTCATATTTCTCATAAACTTTATTCACCTTTCTTTAATAATAGATATAATTTCCAGCGCCTTGAGTACCTAATTGTTGGTAGATACGTGCGCTATATAAGACTCCGAATTATATTATTATATTTCAAGCAAGCACTCTGACTAGTCAAATATGTTCAATGCCTGAAACAATCAAGAGCGAGTACATACAAGATTTCAACTGTTGCAATAATTTGAAACAACTCCAAAGTCCAGTCTGTGAAAAATGAGTACTCAAAGCACGGCTGTCTTGAACCAATTTCAAACTGGTTGTGACGTTCGACCAATGTTTCGTGGGTTTGACCCCTGATGGGGAACCAAGGTGTTTGTGTCCTTGGGCTAGACACTTAACTACAATTGCCTCTCTCCACCCAGGAGTATACATGGGTACCTGTGAGGGTAGAGACCAGATTGCACTGATGCTTGCGTTCTTGGGCAAGACACTTTACTACAATTGCCTCTCTCCACCCAAGAGTATAAATGGGTACCACTGAGGGTAGAGACCAGATTGCGCTAATGCTTGTGTTCTTGGGCAAGACACTTTATTACAATTGCCTCGCTCCACCCAGGAGTATAAATGGGTACCTGTGAGGGTAGAGACCAGAATGCGCTGATCTCAACTGCAGAAAAGGGGCCTCATGGCCTGTTGAACAGGGGTAATAATTGAAAAGTGATTTGGCACCTGTTTTCGGTTTGAAAGTGCTGTATCTACTCCGTTCACAAGTACCCCCTCACTGGCAAAGAAAGTACAGTTGGGGGTGACCAAAAGACTCCATCTTGCCTGACTGCAATATTTTGCTGCGACGCACGGCCGTACCACTGCGTGTACATAGTACAAATCCCCTAGTGTAGGTGCGTCACGCACAAGGAACTGTGCGCGTCAACCAGCTAAATGTTCGGCCTACGGGACGTCGTTGCTAGGTTAAAGGGCGCCCTCTTTCATTGGCGCATGGAGCCCATAAGCACCACAGATTATTACTATTGAGTCCGGTTTGGAAAGTGACCCATGTTTTTGTTCTGACCCCTTCCCTTTCCCGCCAGTCGCTACCTTCGTCGGGCCACCCGATCAACTCCTTAGACCACGACTGCCTGCTCCTCAAGTCAACATCTCACTCGGCCATGGGCTGCCTGGAAGACTGCCTGAACATCTTACAGAGGCAGGACATCGCCCAGGGGCACAGGTCAAACAGTGACCTCCAGCGATCCATGGCCAACATCAGGTCAGTCTAGTCTGCAACCACTTGGCTGTTAAACTTTCCGTTTGTCAGATCAGTCACAGACGGTAAAAAGTTCAATCCTGTTCCCCTGCTGTGCCTTTTACACAGGCTAGTCACCAACAGTCGGAGCATAATATTCATACGATGGAATTTTTTGCGTCGGGGTGATGTAAATCAATATTAGGTTTTGCCCTTCACTGACATATAAACACTGTATACTCAGTGTGTTACCTCCCGAGTGAAAGTTGGAGAAAAAAAATCACTCGGGTGGAACTCGTACCACGACCTCCTGATTTCTAGTGCAGACGTCTTACCACTCGACCTCCGAGCTTAGATCATAGTTTCATAGGCATCGTGACTCGTCAAATTCCATCAACGGACAAAAGCAGGTGACTGGTAGGCACAGCTGGCTTATCAGTCTCCTACAATCAAAGCACAGCTATACCAGGTTCCATAACAATCACAGCCAGCAAATCCTGCTATGTGAAGGCAGGGAACACTCAACTGTTCAAAACAGTCACTTGATTTATTTTGACTGCTGGGCTGGCCTTGTTGAAATTGCCAGCCAGAGAGTGGGGGTTAATCCTAGCCCTCAATCCTCCAAATGGTTTGGGAGGATTTTGGAGGATTGAGGCTGAATGGCAAAAAAAGTGTCGGTCGATGTTGGAGGATGCATTGTATAGAGGTCGTACGCTGAACCCTGCGTTTGTTTATGTTCAGCCGTGCATAATTGAAGTCCACATTGTGCTGGATATCATCCGTACTGCCTCACTGCTTCTTTGTTCAACTGTACAAACAAAATGCATGTGGTAAGGTTTCATTTTGATCTTGAATTTGGATCAGCTTTCTTAAATTGATTCTTTGCAGCCTTGATCTTCATGTGGCCAATCCGCAGCCAGTCGGCAGTGTGATCAACACGAATAGCCCCAGCCACTTACCAGCGAGTAACGGGGTGGCAGACAGCTCCGATCGTAGAGTGCCATGTGAGTTGGTTACATACAATTAAGAATTTATAAAATTTATGGCAAAGTTCATAAAATGTATAGCAAAGGATCGTTCCAGATTTGGCCATAGGCCTAGACGTGTGTTGGACTTGTGATTGACTTGTGATTGACTTGTGACTGACTTGTGATTGTATTGTAATTGACTTGTGATGGACTTGTGATTGACTTGTGATTGACTTGTGATTGACTTGTGACTGACTTGTGATTGACTTGTGATTGACTTGTGATTGACTTGTGATGGACTTGTGATTGACTTGTGTTGGACTTGTTATTGACTTGTGATTGACTTGTGATGGACTTGTGATTGACTTGTGATTGACTTGTGATGGACTTGTGAATGACTTGTGATTGACTTTTGATGGACTTGTGATGGACTTGTCACTTGTGATGGGCTTGCGATTAACTTGTGATTGACTTGTGATTGACTTGTGATTGACTTGTTATTGACCTGTTATTGACTTGTGATTGACTTGTGATGGACTTGTGATGGACTTGTGATGGACTTGTGATGGACTTGTGATTGACTTGTGATTGACTTGTGTTGGACTTGTGATAGACTTGTGATGGACTTGTGATGGACTTGTGATAGACTTGTGATTGACTTATGGTTGACTTGTGTTGGCCTTGTGATGGACTTGTGATTGACATGTGATGGACTTGTGATTGACTTGTGATGGACTTCTGATCGACTTGTGATGGACTTGTGATTGACTTGTGATGGACATGTGATGGACTTGTGATGGACTTGTCACGACCTGCGATCCATCTCAAGTGCCTCGACTACACTACTCATTACTACATTTAATTGATGAAATTATGTCATTGAAGAGTAAAAAAAAATTATGAAATCTGTGTCGTTAGTTATCAATCCAGCTGACGAGGTTGAAGACAAGGAGGGCGGTGAAGACGAAGACATCGGGGGAGTGGAGGAACACAAGAGTGTCATCCTGCACCTACTCTCCCAACTCAAACTAGGCATGGATCTAACCAAGGTAAACCTGAGCCTCCCAAATCCCATCTCTGCACAGCACAACTAAGGGGTTAATAATGTGATAACGGCCGGAGCTGAAGGCGAGGGATACTATCGGTTCAAAATCTTGAGGGGGCTAGCCGCTAATAACGGCCCGGGCTGATGGTGAGGGTCATTGTCGGCAACCAGGCCCCTTACCAGTTTTCAACATCACATTTTTAACTGCTCTATCATACTGTTATCCCAATTCATAACTACCTTTTCGATTTAAAAGCCATATCAGAAGTTTAAAAGTTGACAAAACTTTGCAACGTTCGCAAGCTCCTGGTTGTGGTAGGCATGCAGGGCGCTTACTGCGCCCATGTGGTGCGGAGTGCAGCGTCTCGCGGAATCTAACAAAACTGTAGCGTCTCTCCTCTCTGCTCACAATTGCATAGATCTGTTTCACCTGTTTCCGATCTTGGAAGATTCTACCAGGGAACAAATTTCATTGACGTGAAATGTGTGTTCCGGAACATTGACTGTTTATTTTTTTGCACGTGTAGGTGGTGTTACCAACGTTTATTCTTGAAAAGCGGTCCCTGCTGGAAATGTATGCTGACTTCATGGCGCACCCTGACATGTTTGCGAGGTGAGACCTGTGGTCAATTCCATTTAAATATATGATGTGTTGTTTGCAGAAATCCAGATCCTAGAACAGACCCTTGAGAACGTACACTTGTGGCCACACAGTGTGTTAAAATAGTATGCCCTTTTGACACTTGTATTATTGTTGCCAAGGAAGTCCCTAACTCCCTGGCATGATTTACTAGGAACCATACCCATCCTGGCAAATTCCAAAACCATTATTATGGGAAACTACACACACATATTTCTGACTTGGATTCTGGAGGTGTGCCAACCCAATGTAAAAGACTGTCAATTTAGGGGTACTGCACCCATCCTGACAGATTCCAACAAAACATGGCATTGGGGTTTGATCGGTTGAGTTCTGTTAGGGTTAATGGCATAAAAATTATAAAACTGGAATACAGATGTATACTGAAACAAATACAATTTTTGTTGTTCAAAAGTTGTTTTTCTCTGCTTGTTCGACTTCTTCCTCAAATGAACTGCCTAGAAGTTTATGTGTTTGGACTTTGTGACTGGCTTTAGGCAGCTTCCAATTCCTAACCAGCTTTTAAAAAAAATATACATGGAATGGTTTTTGTAATTTTTTTTCCCTAGAATTCCAAGTTTACCAACTCCAGAGGCGCGCATGATGGCAGTCGTTGAATACTATCTATGCTCATTTCATGTCGGCAGAAAGGTAAAACAAAAAAAAAGGACATTTTCTTGTGACCCACCCAGCTTTCTTGAGCCAAAGCTGCTGGCAACCGCTCTTCAAATCATCATGTCTCTCCGTTTTTTTTTTTTTTTTACTCTCCATTAGTTAGTAACAAACGCTGACATTGTCTATTGCTCCTACACATTTTGACCGATTTTAACCAAACTTTGTCAAAAGTATCAGTAGCCCATCCCCAACATGTCACATGACCAAACTGGGGTCAAAGGTCATCATGGGGTCAAGGTCAAAATAATGTCAAATTTCAAATAAGCTCAAATGACAATAGTAGCGCTGTCAATATTTTGACATTACATTCTGAAAAAAACTTGTAAAAATACTTTAAAGGAATTAATGTTGGAATATTTCAGGGCTCGATTGCCAAGAAACCCTTCAATCCCATCATTGGTGAGACGTTCCACTGTTCCTGGGATTTGCCCTCCAACTCCAGCCAATCAGACGGCCCCGTTGAGAACGGTCGAGTCACCTTTGTGGCCGAGCAGGTTTCCCATCATCCTCCGGGTGAGTTTACATCACATCACGTCACATCACGTCACGTCACATACTTGGTACTTGATCGGTTCTTCTCCTAAATACTCCACAGGGGAGTTTTAACAGGAGGCCAGAAACACCGGGGCAAACCCCTTCTCTTAGTGACAAGTGTCACTGGGTTCTTTAACGTGCATTGCATTACACAACACATAGGAGGACGAAGCAGTAATGGTAAAGTGCCTTGCTTAGGACGAAGTGATAATGATAAAGTGCCTTGCTTAAGGGCACAAGTGTCCAGACCCGGGCTCGAACCCACATTCTGCTGCCTCTGAAACACCAGAGCATGAGTCCGGTGCGGTGCTATTGTCCGGTAAGGCCAAAAAAAATAGTTCTGCTTCCGGTTTCTTTAATACCTACCCTATTCTGACAGCCCCTAACCTATTTTTTTATGGGAAAAATGAGAAAAAGAACACCCAAAACCATCAATTGTTACCTTTTACCCTTGACTACACGCAGACGGCTCCAAGTGGTCGTACCCAAGAAAAATTGCCCCCCCCCCAAAAAAAAACAATTTCCCTACCTACCTACGCTATTTTCAAATGCCATGTAATCGGAAGCAGAATTCTTTTTTGGGGGGGCCTAACCACTAGGCCACGTAACGTCACATCAGATAGAAAATAAAAATATCAAACAACAATATGTGACTGCAGTGTGAATAGAATCTAAATGCACACCCACATGATATGGCAATGTAGAAGTACCCCCTCAACGGTAAGAAAGGGAGAATTAGGGAGACCACTGGGAGAGACAATCGAACGCATCGCCGACGACCGCGTGACGCTCACGCGAAGACACTTTGGCTTCATGCGCATTCAGAATAAATCAAGTTGTGCATACTTCACGCTATAATATATACGCACGTGAATCAGTACGCGCACTCGGTGTGTCCAATCCACAGGGCTCTTGAAAGTGGCCAGAAAGCGCCCTCGCTTTTTCACGCACGGAGCCCATTAGCTCTTACTGATAGTCTCTTATTCTTTTTTTCTTTTAGTGTCCGCATTCTACGCAGAGTGTCCCAGCAAGAAGATCTGCATGAACAGCTGGATATGGACTAAATCGAAATTCCTGGGCATGTCGGTCGGAGTTAACAACGCCGGAGAAGGTTAGCCTGAAATCTGTTACTTGTGGTTATCTAGAGTAATTCGGGCGATTCACAATGCAGTGCGCCACCAAGAGTTTGCCACAGAGAGCTCATTTTCCCAGTGCATTGTGGGAGATGGTCGACAAATTCGCAGCGAGGGACATTTGAAATTTTTAACTTTTCCGGTTAGTAGTTTCGTGAGCGTATGATTCGAGGATCTGTTTGCCTTTTTCTTTTCTTTTTATCAATATGTTTTTTTTTGTAAGGCAGCAGAACGCTTAGTCCCTATTTATAACAATTAGCTCAAGTTTTCTACTGACGCTCGTTCAAATGGGCCATGTATTGTCGACCGTAAACTTGAAAATGGACTCTCCATGGCAAACTCTTGGTGGCGCACTGCATTATGAATCGCCCGAATTGAAAATTGAAAAGTTGGGCAGAATGTTATCCCTGTTCCTCATCAATCCATTTAACTATCCCTGTTTTATCATGGCCACAGTTGTGTTGAAAGTCAATTAATGTAGTACATTTTCTTAAAACCAGGCACGATTCGGGACTTGGAGCACAACGAAGACTACACCATGACGTTCCCCAGCGCGTACGGCCGGTCCATACTCACGGTGCCCTGGATGGAGCTCGGGGGACGATGCACAATACAGTGTGCGCAGTCTGGGTACCAGGCCGCCATCACCTTCCAAACAAAGGTATAAAATTTCGTGAAATTGGTTTGAAAAAGTGCCCCAGACTTGATCGCACTGACCCTTAAAAAACTTGGCAGGAAGAAAATACATCGTTGCGATATCACAAAACTTAGAGCCCGTCTCAGTTTATATCCGGGGTGAGTTCCAGACAAGATTTCGGACATTGTATTGGGTCTAAGTTGCAGGATTCTGAACAACTTCCCTGCAATCTTCCCGCAATGAAGTTATCGGTATCGTTGAGTCAAGCAGTTGCTAATGACGATTTCCCCGGAACATTTTTGGGGACAAATGCAGAGCTTCTTCCGGACAAAGTGAATGATTCTACCTGCAACTTGTCCGGAACTCGTCCCGGAAATGAATTGAGATGGGCCTTTACAGGGGTCAGACTCTGCCCCCCCCCACAGATCTTCGTTTCATTAAAGACAGCTACGCAAGTCTTTTCAATATTTTTTCCAATAGTATTTCAGTAAAATGACTACTGTCTTGAATAGCGTCTTGAACATAAGGTTTAAGCAAACCAATTGGAAGAGCACTTAGCCAGTACAACTTGTGTTTCACTATCCCAAAACATTTATGAATGGATCTGTAACTTTTTGTTGATGATTGCTGCTATTTTTGTTTCATTTGGCAGCCATTTTACGGTGGGAAGGTTCACCGGCTGAATGCCGAAGTGAAGAACCCTGCCAACACTGTCATATGCCGAGTCCAAGGCGAGTGGAACGGACAGCTGGAATTCTCATACGCAGGAGTAAGTGAAAAGCTAAAACCTTTTTCAAACCGGCTTTCCTGAGTTGCGGTATCAAAACGTTTTCATTTTGAAGTTGAACAAAGAGATTGACTGGAGCAGGGTTTGAACCTGTGACCTCCGGATTGCCGTTCCAGTGCTCTACCAACTGAGCTATCCAGCTGTATGTTGGCAGTTCCCCGTTTTGCCAATGTCTTTTTTCAAGGGGCGCTAGTCAGAAGCTATAAACCTGTATATGCCATGTAGCCAGGGATCACGCCCAAAGTCACGACGCTAGCAACATTAGCAAAGCTGCAAAACCCAGGAAATAGCAAACAGGGATCTCTTAGAAAGGATGCGGCTTTTTTATTTCCAATTTACAAATAAACAACAAAGTATTTAGAGCAAATAAATTTGGGACAAATCAAGTCAACCAAAATGGAATTTTTTTTTAGGATAGGTGAAATTTACTCATAAACTTTCATTGACTGGAGCAATATCTGAATTGAGACGCTCTGAAGACATTCAAAACGACTGAAACAATCAATCTTTCACATTTAGTAACTTCTAATTAGCTTAATGCTAGTCTTCATCATAATTTAGTTAAGTGCGAAGTTGGCATTCTAACATTAGACAATGTTTATGGAGAAAATTAACAAATGCAAGGAGACTCTCTTAAAGATGGTGCGTTTAAAACTCTGGTTTTGTCCTCAGCTGCGTCTCCTTACCTGGAACCTGAGCCAAGGTCTAGGGTTGGAAAAAACCTCCATGGTCGCTTTGCATAGTGTAACAGTGATCGTCTTCCAACTTGAAGATTTTACTTTTTTTTTTTTTTTTTTTTTAAGGGAGAAAAAAAAGTGGTGGACCTGACCAAGTTGAGCAGTATACCCAAGAAGGTCCGGCCCATGGACATGCAGGGAGCGTTTGAGTCTCGCCGGCTGTGGCACAACGTCAGCAACGCCCTGAAAATTGGCGACATCAACACCGCAACTGAGCACAAACGATACGTGAGTATGCAGCCCAACTCCATTGTTTAATACTTCAATGCTCAAGTTTGACACCCCTAGGTGCAGTTTTGAAAGTTTTAATTGAGCCATCACAGATCCTCAAAAAGACATCACAAAGTCAATCACAAGACAATCACAAGTCAATCAAGTCAATCACAAGACAATCACAAGTCAATCACTAGTCAATCACTAGTCAATCCCAAGTCAATCACAAGACAATCACAAGTCAATCACTAGTCAATCCCAAGTCAATCACAAGACAATCACAAGTCAATCACTAGTCAATCCCAAGTCAATCACAAGACAATCACAAGTCAATCACTAGTCAATCACAAGTCAATCACAAGTCCAACACAAGTCAATCATAAGTCAATCACAAGTCCATCACAAGTCAATCACAAGACAATCACAAGTCAATCACTAGTCAATCACAAGTCAATCACAAGACAATCACAAGTCAATCACTAGTCAATCACAAGTCAATCACAAGACAATCACAAGTCAATCCCAAGTCAATCCCAAGTCAATCACAAGACAATCACAAGTCAATCACTAGTCAATCACAAGACAATCACAAGTCAATCACAAGTCAATCCCAAGTCAATCACAAGACAATCACAAGTCAATCACTAGTCAATCACTAGTCAATCACAAGTCAATAACGAGTCAATCACTAGTCAATCACAAGTCAATCACAAGACAATCACAAGTCAATCCCAAGTCAATCCCAAGTCAATCACAAGACAATCACAAGTCAATCACTAGTCAATCACAAGACAATCACAAGTCAATCACAAGTCAATCCCAAGTCAATCACAAGACAATCACAAGTCAATCACTAGTCAATCACTAGTCAATCACAAGTCAATAACGAGTCAATCACAAGTCAATCACAAGTCAGTCACATGTCCGTCACAAGTCAATTACAAGTCATCACAAGTCAATCACAAGTCAATCACAAGTCAATCACAAGTCAATCACAAGTCAATCACAAGTCCATCACATGTCCGTCACAAGTCAATCACAAGTCAATCACAAGTCAATCACAAGTCAATCACAAGTCAATCACATGTCTGTCACAAGCCAATCACAAGTCAATCACAAGTCAATCACATGACAATCACAAGTCAATCACTAGTCAATCACAAGTCAATTACGAGTCAATCACAAGTCAATCACAAGTCAATCACAAGTCAATTACAAATTAATCACAAGTCAATCACAAGTTAATCACAAGTCCATCACAAGTCAATCACTAGTCAATCACAAGTCAATTACAAGTCAATCACGAGTCAATCTCAAGTCAATCACAAGACAATCACAAGTCAATCACTAGTCAATCACAAGTCAATCACAAGTCAATCACCAGTCAATCACAAGTCAATCACTAGTCAATCACAAGTCAATTACAAGTCAATCACGAGTCAATCTCAAGTCAATCACAAGTCAATCACAAGTCAATCACGAGTCAATCACAAGTCAATCACGAGTCAATCACAAGTCAATCACAAGTCAATCACAAGTCAATCACTAGTCAATCACTAGTCAATCACTAGTCAATCACAAGTCAATCACAAGTCAATCACAAGTCAATCACAAGTCAATCACAAGTCAATCACAAGTCAATCACAAGTCAATCACAAGTCAATCACTAGTCAATCACTAGTCAATCACTAGTCAATCACAAGTCAATCACAAGTCAATCACAAGTCAATAACAAGTCAATCACAAGTCAATCACAAGTCAATCACAAGTCAATCACAAGTCAATCACAAGTCCATCACATGTCCGTCACAAGTCAATCACTAGTCAATCACAAGTCAATCACAAGTCAATAACGAGTCAATCACAAGTCAATCACAAGTTAATCACAAGTCAATCACAAATCAATCACAAGTCAATCACAAGTCAATCACAAGTCAATCACATGACAATCACGAGTCAATCACATGTCAATCAGGGGGGAGGCGGGGCGAGGGGGGAGAAGGGGGGGGGGTTAGCTGCACATTTGATCAACGCGTTGAAAGAGCTGTCTTTACGCGTCCCGCTTGTGCGTGGTGTCCTGTATGCAGACCACGGCCGTCCAAATTTCGGATATTTTTTGGGGGTAAATCTTCTTGAAAAATTTCTTGTTACGACTATGTGAAGGCTCAAAATTAAACGAAATAGGACACGGATGTATAACTCATGTTTTCTATAAAAACACTGATCGGTTAGGCATTTTAATAATCGTGATTCCTGCTCCCTACAACAGCTTGAAGAGATACAGCGTCGCGAGGAGCGTGAACGCAAGGAGACCAACACGCCCTGGCAGACCAAACTCTTCAAGAAGAACGAGGAAGGCTGGTCTTACAACCGGGTACTGCAAGTGCAGTGATGAGGAGCAGTAACACAAACAGCAAGTAACAAAAACTCAAGGGTCACTCTGAACACTTAATCACTGTCTAAGCCCGTTGTCGTGGAGGTGCGAAAAAAAAAAAATTGTTTAAGAGCAGAAAGATTTGCTGTGCTAACGCGGGTCGCCATACAGAATCCCATTGATGTCTGCTAGGCCGATTAAAAAAATATAATGGTTTCTCGTCTGAGCTATTTGGAAAAAATGAAGGAGGCTGGCACTTTTTTTTCTCCCGTTATTTTTCTCAAGATGGCAGATTTTTCAAGATGGCGGATGGATTCTTCCATTTTATTAACTGTTTTGCTGATACAAAATTGTGTCCTAAGGAGCCATAATCCTCACCACATAGCTACAATTTTTTGGGAAACAAATAAAAAAAAGACAAGATATTTGCAAAATGTATTGCCTTAAGGGCATATTTGCCTTAAGGATGACGCTTTTGCCCACAAGAAAAATCAATGATGTGACACCCTTGTTATTGTTATTTTCTGCATAATAGCTCAACGAAATTGACCCAAGGGCCTTTTTATTGGTCTTTTTAATGAGCCGTAGGTTTGGGGAAAAAAAGGTCAAACAGACTGAATAAATAATACCTCAATATCTTTATTAAAAAAGACCCCAAACCCATGATAAGAAATTACAGTTGTAATTTTATTTTGTGCGCTAGCTGTTCATAAAAAAAAACCAGTGTAACGTAAAACCCTTTGGCATGAATTTGCCCAGTTTTATTCAGTGAATTAAACGGAGTCAACATGCAAAAACAAGCTTTAGAATTTCAAATCTGATCTAAATATTATTTGTGTTGATAACAAGATAAGTCAAGCGAGGCAAATAACGCAGAAAAGCATGGTTCAGTGGTCATAGTGTTAGCCTGAATTAGGTTAGCAATCCGCCCACGTTGTATTGCATACTGCGCACTGTTATATTTACTGCATGTTTGTGCAATGTGCACTTGTGCGTATCTTATTTAATTGTGTGTTAATCACTGCCGTATCGGCATTTTTAATGTGGGCATTTGTGAAACTAGCTAGCGGTAGCCACTGTAGAGTCTCACACGCACACACATGTACGTTATAATTAACCCTTCTATTGTTTGATCAGTCACAGACAGTCAAATATTTCTTCAAATTCCCCTGCCAATGAATTTGTGTACAGGCTAGTAACAAACAGTCGGATCACACACATACTGGAATTTGTATCCTTGTGGAGTGATTTCTTTGTTCTAGTGTACTTAAGTTTGCGAGTTTGAAAGTGAAGTTTCAAAATGTTCCTATTTCAACCAGAATTAATTTCCTGGGCTGAAATTCTGACTTAAATATCCCTTACATAAAATACTTCAATTTGCGACGCATCAACACACCTTGGAAATTCCTAAGGTTTTGAGTAAAATCCATATATCTATGTTGTGATAACCTTGTGGAGAAGTATTCACCCATAGAAATTGCCCTGTGGAGACGTATGCAATCTTTTGTTCCCTATTGTGCACATGTCTCCAGAGGGTACCGTGTAACAGATCATTCGTGTAAACACCCATGTTTATGTTACATACCTAGTGTGGACATTCCTTTGTTTTCGTGTAGTTAAGAAAACCTGTGAAAAAAACTCATGTTACTCACACTGTAAAAACACTTTCAACCCAATTTTTTTCCTATGATTCCCTTTAGTGTTTCTCTTCATTTTGCCGCAGATAAACCTAACCAAAGATGCCTCTAATATAAACCTGTTTTCCTGAGAGGGGGAAACATTGTGTGGACGTGGGCAAGTCCACACAACGTCGCTGCTACCTGGTTTATGTGGACATCTTTTGTTCGAAAGTCCACACAGTGAATGTAATGCTTGTACAAACTGTGACTAGTCTTGAAAATCCGGTACATATCAATCACCTCCAGTCAAAGCATGGCTATATGAATCAACAAGGGAATTCTTAACTGTTAAAAACAGTCACCTGATTGATTTTGACTGCTGCGATGGCGTAGCTGAATTGATCATTGCAATTATTTATTGGACAATGACAAAACAAATACGAGTTATAGAAACAAACAAAAACAGCACAAAAGATTATATCAAAGATAAAAAAAGCACAAAAACAGAAGATATGTGCGAGAGGGCGCTGATCGTTAACTACATATAATAAAAAAAAATATTCATCAAAATTTCCATTCACTTCTCAGAGTTTACAGGGCTGTGCAAAAAGAAGGAAACCCACATTTGACAGCAATTTTCACCTATTGTTGAGCATATTTCAAAAAATCAATTTAATGGTATTAAAATATTGATCTTTCAACATAAGTGACCCCAAATTGATTGCAAATGCATATTTTGTCTCTGAGATATATGGTAGTTTAAAAATTTCATGTGCCAAACCTGTTTGTCCACGGACGGCTTTATTCCATCCGCTTGACTGAGCTCCAGAGCTTGATTTGAAGACAAAAAAAATACTTCACTAGACTTACACGTGGACAACAGTGATTTTGGTGACTTTCGTATTCAAATTAGCTCAATTACACTATTCTTGCGACTATTTTAAAAGATTGACTCACCATGTATGGTTGAAGAGCTATACTTCACTACATTATAAAAGAAAACAGTTCAGATAAGTTAAGTAAGAAGGTTAAAATTCCCGTCAAAAGTGGGTTTCCTTCTTTTTGCTGCACCCTGTAGGACAATTGTGAGTTGAAAACAATTTTTTTAGACAGTAACGTTTATGTCAATTGATGTTCAGTTAAAAAAAAGCGTTTCAGGTTATAATTTAAGTGTTTAAATATGCAATTTCTGTGTCGTGTATTGTTTGCTAGTTGTCAAATAGGCATGAACAGAATTGAAGAATTTATATTTTGTGCATTTGTGAAAATATTTAAAAATATTGCACCTTTTTTTCTGATAGCTAGGTATTTTATGTACTAGTGAGTTTAGATAAATGTTTCTGTATGTCTTATTTACATTATTACGATACCAAACTTGAAATTTTCAACTATTTGCTGTCAGCAATGTATTGTACTTCTTAACATGAATGCGAATGATCGATATCAACAAAATTTGCATGAAATGGATGCAATAATGCTGTTAGCATAATCTATAGTGCAAGTTGATCGTACAAAAAAAATTAAAAACAGTAATTATTTCCCAGGAAGCAGTGAATGAAAATAAGTATTTTCGTTTTAGAAAACACTACCAAATTTTGATGTTATTCCTTAAAATTGTGACTTATCGATCCAATGTATCTATAGTGGACGATCCTATTCTGTTTCTCATTGCTATCTCGTGTATTTACTTGTAAGTAACCGAAATATAATATATGTATATATATGTAAATGAGATGTAAATGAGCAATGAGAATCTAATGAATATTTATGATCTGGTGCTTAGTGATTGGATGCTAGCTAATGGTTGGACAATAAGTTATTGTTTAAGCAATTACACACTGTAATGTTAGGTTTGAGAGGAAATTGCTGTAATGGGCGTTCGCTTGTACCCCCCCCGCCCTGCAAACAGGATGCAGGGCGGGGGTACGAGCGAATAATGGGCATTACTATAAGACACCTGGGGTGGGGGGGGGGTGTTTCTTTTTTTTTGTTCAGTAAGGGTGTATTTAAAGGGGTGATCCTGGGGTGGTTATGAAAAAAAAATAACAGTTTTGGCGGTTGGGTTAAACCATTTTATGAGGGTAGTAGGAGGATATGATGTTTAGAAATTTGTGATTGGTCTAGACCACCCCCCCCCCACCCCCCAAAGTGGACCACACTGTATATATTCACAAGAAAAAAACTGTATTCTAAAAACTACAGCACTGAGAGGGGAACTTCATTTTGTCGAAATGTCATTTTTGTGTAAGGAGAATTAGCTGAAAAGCACGTATGAGACATCTTTATGTGGAGGCTTTTAACAAAACACGGCACTGCCTCTAGTTTGGCTTCACGGCGCTGTCTCCGAAAGTATTTAACATCTAAAATGTTCAACTGAAATCCCGAAGATTGAGCCTGAAGCCGAAGCCGGGAAACAACGTCCCGGTTTAGTAAACACCTGAGATCGCCACTCGCTGCTCATTTTCATTGAAAGACAACTTGGTACCTGTACTATCGAAATAATTTTTTGAAAACATTTTTTACATTGACAATGTTTAAAATTCCCTTTAAAAAGTGTAAAGAAAGACAGAACCTTTTGTCAATATTTTATTGTTGATTTGTCAGGAATAAAATATCATAATTATTATTATGCTGTGGTTTTGTGTACGTCCTTTCGTATAATATTTATGTAACAATTTGGAATACAAAAATTATGCTTTTCAGATCCCACTCACAAAAGTGCGAAATAAAAACTTTTATGTACGCCTTTCCAAAAAAAACCTTCCAAAGTAATGTGTATTGATGGTCCATCAAACTGTATCACGCACATAGCAGAACGAAAACAATATTTTGGATTTGTTTTTTTCCCAAATAAATAAACTTGTTTTTCTCTTCATAATTAAGTTCTTATCGAGGAACTTCACTGAATAAATTCGTCAGAGCACGGTCAGATCCTATCTGAAGCCACTTTGAAATAACCTAGCAATTTAATGACAGAAACCTAAACCTAGATCAAAGTAAAGATAGGAACAGCATCATGCCTTGTGAAATCTTTTCGACAGAAATGTTATCGTTTCAAGGTGGCTGAATTAGAAACAAGGTGCCCGCGGCAAGTACGCACGATATTTAAATTGTGCCTATGATGCATTTCTCTATTTTCTCACAAAAATGCACAATACAGGGTGAATAGGGCGAGTCAAAAAGAAAGTGGCCGAATTAGATGTTAAAAAATATGTGGCTAGATAGCTCTATTTTATAGCATTAGGGACATGTAGTAACTGACAATTGCACTTAATTTGCCCACTCTATTGAACAAAGTAAGTGAAATTGTCAGTTACTACATTCATGAACAAACCAAAACTTGCAAAGGAAAACAGACAAAAATCGCCATCAATATTTCAGGGGAAAAAGTGGAGTTGTTCCTCATATTAAAAAACCCCCAAAACTCTGATTGATTGTGTTTGATGGAATGCCTGTAATTCTCACTCGGCAGCTATTAAAAACACACGGTATTTTTAATAAAATATGCATAACTTCTGATAACATCAATTTCAGCAATTCTTTTTTTTCAAGATTAGTTGAAGAACATCCTCATTGAAGACAAGCCGCATTCGTGTATTAAATTTGATTGTCTTTCTTTATGGGGAAAATCATTAATCAAAGTCACTTTCTTTTTTACTCGTCCTGTATATCAACTGAGCTGAAACTTCAACAAGTTTGTTACACTCCGGATAAAGGATTTGAGCCTTTTCGTTTCAAAATGCACCTCGGCTATTTTTTATTTCTGTCAAACCATGAGCTTTAAAAAGGTGTAGGCATAGGATCGGGAGGTAGTGCCGGCGCGGGCCGCCGGCGCGGCCGGGATATCTGAACCATACTCCACCGTTGGCTGAACAATGACCGTAGCTCTGACGATATGTTCCGGTTTCAGCTATTTCACAACTCAAGTCTTTATTTAGTAACTGAATCACAAAACCGCTTCCCCGACCTTTAATTCCAAAACCTTTTCAACTTCAGGACGCACACAAAAACCTGGAAGTTAAAAAGTTTGCTTGGGTGGGTGATTTTGAGGAAGTTCCCGTTCCCATATCTTATGCGTGGAAATCAATAAACTTCATTATCAGTCTTTTCGAGTTCCGATTGTTTGACACGTGCCAATTCGAGAAGACCGTCGGTCAAAATACGAAATGAATATTATTCAATTAATTCGAATGATTATTCTCAATACATTTATTCATGGTGATGTAGTAAAATGACGAATTTGACAAACACGATGAAGATTATTTTTACCAGTCGTTAAAAAGTATGAGTAAGCGACGTGTGTGGCTAGTTTATGGAACGTATTTAGATATTTTCGTCCCTGCCGAAGTTTGCTGAAACCCGTCATCTCCGCCATTTTCTGACCGAATCCGTACGGCTAGTCCCACTTCCTGATTTTGTAGCGGGCTGAAAAGTGGACTTGTTTCACGGCGAGTAACCCTCCGTTGCGTGGAATTTGCCGAGTTGTCATCGGTTTAGAACTCATCCTAAGACGGACAAACCCTTCTGCTGCATGTTGGGGGATCTGTAGACGAGATTTGCTGAGGGAAAGTGGAGTTTGATGGCAGCAAACGGGACAGATTCTATGGGAAATATGAACGACGAACTTGATCCAAAGTAAGTTGAATTGTTGTAGAATGCGAAGGGTTGCCAATTTTGTTGTGGGATTTTATTAATTCATAACTTCTTTCTCTTGTTGACAATTCCATTCATACGTACTTATTTTTGTTAACAATAAGGGGCGTACTAGGCTGTATTTGTTTAATCTTAGCATGCTTAGGCAATGTTATTGTTACTGTGTTAGGCAATTTGAAGATTTCCATTTGGAAAGATTCCCATAAATCTGGCCATCAGAACCGCATTAGAAAACGTGTGAGGGCGCTGTTCATTTGTTACCCTTTTTTCTGAATAGGAAATTGTGATTAAAATTTAGATTTTTTGGCACATTCATACTGTTCTATTGAAATTCACATATCAGAATTTTTGAAATCCTGAATGCTGTCTGCAATATCTTTATTGAAATAAGCATGAATAAAGACAAACATTTTAAGAAAATGTGAGTTTTGAGCATTTCAATCACCATTTTAAATTTGTATGCAACATAATCACACTTAACTCTGCCATTAAACGTACACGTTTCAGTGTCTCAAAAAAATCCCTGCTTTAAATCCATTTTTCTTTGGTTTGCAGATTCCCACCATATTTAAACTTGTATTCAAATGTCTATATCAGTTATTTCTACAAAACCACATGTATCAAAACG
This sequence comes from Patiria miniata, assembly GCF_015706575.1. Classification (NCBI taxonomy): domain Eukaryota; kingdom Metazoa; phylum Echinodermata; class Asteroidea; order Valvatida; family Asterinidae; genus Patiria; species Patiria miniata. The sequence goes on from NW_024037057.1 coordinate 7,302,367, forward strand.
AGTGTAGAAATATATTCAAAAAATTAAACTAGCCTCCCTGGCCGGCCCACTTGTCACCGGCCTGTGCACAAACCGTATGAGACTGGTCTGAAAATTTCTAAGTGTTTTCTCAGTAAATACTCTCTAATATTTTCCCAGCTAATTTTGACTTTTTACTTTAGGACATAGGCCTAGGCCTTTATGGTTGATAATGATACTTGATAGGTCACTGAAGGGAAAAATCAGTGATGCCTGATGGCTTATGGGATTTTTTTTTCTATAGAAATGACAACATTATATAGGTCATTAGTTAAAAAGGCAGGAATACTGAGCCGAAATGTTCAGCATCAAGAGTATCCAAAGACGTCATTCTTGTCATTCTCGAAGATGGCGACGCCCATCAGCAAATGCGCTCCGAAATTTATGCCAACGTCAACGATGGTTAGAAAATGAAAATTAAATGAAAAGTACATCCTTTATAAGGTGAAAAATGATTTTACTTTTGGATTTGAGTGCGAGCATCTGTTCGTAACGAGGTGAAACTGGCACCCTTTTTATACATAGTTGCAGATACTATTTCGGTAATCACGATTTTGCCAGACTCCCTACCAAAGAAGCGGCGTCTGGATACTACATTCTCCTCAGACTGGGACCTTGCGTGCAGAAAAACAAAATCAGGCCAACTTTACTCAGCTGACAAAATTCTCCAAAATTGTCATCAGGCAGACAGGCAAAGACAATTTCCCCATTATTTCTCCAGCAAAGTTTGAGGTGTCGGTTTTATTTTTTAAGGAGTCTCTTCTCCAACATCCGGCACCTGAAAGTGAAGCCAAGTGATTGTCAATTTGAAGCCTAAGACTAGACTGGTACATGTACATTTGTACATGTAGTATGTACAACGTTTTGAGAAGATTGATTCTTCAGAAGTCTGGTGGGATGACTTACCAAATGTTTCTTTTGACACAAGTACTTGATTGATGTAGTACTTAAAGGGTGTTGGACTAGTTGTTTCATGTGCCAGTCTGTTTTCTTGGATTGCATGTTTTTACTGTCTTTAACCCTAACCCTCAATCCTCCAATCAATCATTGTGGTGGTTTTGGAGGATTTTGGAGGATTGAGGATGAATGGTGTTTGAGAAACATGAGGATTTGGGAGGATTGAGGATGAATGGTGTTGAAGCACATGAGAATTTTGGAGGATTGAGGATGACTGATGTTTGAAGGAGAGGAGGATTGAGAAGGATTGAGGAGGAAAGCATTTTGAGGGGCAAGGCCTGTCTGACGATTTTGAAGGATTGAGGCGCTAGGGATCCTTCATTTGAACTTAGGTGGAGGATTTTGGAAGATTGAGGATTATTCTAGCAAAAAGGTCCTAGGGGGTTAGGGTTAAGTTGTGGGACTCTCAAACACAGTATTGAGAGTCCCAAATTTTCGGACTAGCCACAGCCATGAAGGAAAAAGGAGTTGGGGGGGGGGGGGGAGTAGTTCAACTTCAAGTAACTGGTACCTGTTGTCCAACTTTCATTTCATTTTGAATTCTTTTCCAGGTGGTACTTCGGACGCCTGACCCGATATGAGGCAGACAGTTACCTCAACAACACCAAAGCTGGCACCTACCTGGTCCGAGACAGCAGCACCAGCCATGGAGATTACGTACTCTGTGTCAGGTATGACAAATAAGGCCAAGTAGAAAGAAATAACGTTTTTGTCCAGGCATTTTTAAAAAGATGAAGGAGGCAGGCACTTTTGTTTCCTCACTTTTCTTCTCCTAAGATGGCAGTTGGATTCTTCCATTTTCTCGTCTCGCTTGCTGGTATAACATTGTGTCCAAAGGAGCCGTTTGACCCAAAAAGAAATAGTTCTGCTTCTGGTTTCCCTGCCTACCCTATTCTGACAGCCCCTACCCTAATATGGAGAAAAAAGGAAACAAAAAAACACCCAAAACCATCATTTTCTACCTTTTACCCTTGACTTACACGCAGACGTCTTCATATGATCGTACACCAAAAAAATTGGAAAAAAAAATCAACCCTACCTACATGTACCTACCCTATTTTCAAATGCCATGTAACCGGAAACAGACCTGGTTTTTTTTTTTGGCCTAACCCTTTTTTGGCCTAACCCTTTCTACGTAGGTACAATTTTGTTGGAAACAAATAAAAATACAGTTTTGACAATGTCAATTTGCAAAATATATTGCAAATGTATGAATAAAAAAATTGTTAAGAAAAAGGCAGAGACCAGAAACTGGTTAAATTTTTTACGTGGCTCTACAAAGGTTTATGGGAACGTCGAGATTCAACCTCAAGTGTCTGCATGTTTAATTTTGCATTCTTGTACACATTTTAGGAAAAAAAAGTTGATAATCTGTGCAAAATTGTATTCTTTTTTAACAAGAACTCGTGCCGTTTTTTTCACATTTTCATGATTTGGGGATTTGTTGGCATTTCAGTTTGAATTCTGTTGTGAACTTCCGGATGAGCCTTCATGATGCGTTTGTGTGTGCATGCGGTGTTTTTTTTTTTTTTTTTTAAAGATAGTTTTGAGAAATTGAAGTATTGGGCTATTTAAAAAGTTCATTGTCTGGATTGAATGGGATTTCCCCGGCAGTCAATTTCAAAGTGGTTTTCCCTCTGTTTTCGCCAGTATTCTATGAACTTCCTTCCTTCTTCCCAACCACAAGATTCCCACGTGAGATCACACGTAGGCTTTGTTTTTCCAAGGTTTTTTTTGTATATTGCTCCAGTGCAGTGAACCATAAGCATATTGGACATATAGTTCCTGTTGGTATTCTTGAATTGAGCAGCTCTAAGAAAAATATGCTGTCTGATTTGGCATGCTTAACCTCCTATGCAAACCTCTGTGCCAAGTTGTCCTTTCAGTCAAAATTAATTGACTGTTTTTCCAACAGTTAAAAGCTCCCAGCCTACATGTACAAAAAGCAGGATTGACTGGCTGTGACTGTTTATGTAACTTGATACAGCTATGCTTTGACTGTAGGTGATTGATAAGCCAGCTGTGCCTGCCACTTGTCTTTTTTTGTGTCCGTTGACTGAATTTGACTAGTCGCAGTGCTTGCGTGAAACATGATCTGACTGTTGGTGACTAGCCTGCCTAATAAGGCATGGCAGGGGAAGATGATTGATTTTTTTGACTGGCTGTGACTGTTCAGATAGACATATGAGAAACAACATTCAACAACTAGCCTGTGTAATTAACCCTAACCGCCCTGAATCGTCCAAAATCCTTTTTGCAAATCGGAGGATTTTGCAGGATTGAGGTTACATGGCAAAAGTGCGTTGCGGATTTCGGAGTACGCACTGTGTCAAAGTCTTGGGCCGGACCTTGTGTTGTTTATGCTCAGCCATGCATAAATTTAGTCCTTGATTATACTTGAAATCCTCCGCACTGCTCTAGGATGTCACTGCCTCTGCCTCAGCCTATTGACAGTCATAGCCGGAGGATTTTGCAGGATTCAGGCAGTGGTCACCCCTCCATGGACCATATTCAAGAAATAATGGAGGAATTTGCAGGATTGAGGCTACATCCTAGCAAAAAGGCCTAGGGAATTAGGGTTAAGGCATGGCAAGGGAAGAGGATTGATTTTTTTTACTGGCTGTGACTGTTCAGATAGACATGCGAGAAACTAACATTCAGTCCAACTCATTCAAAATGATGCGCATTTATGTTTGAAAAAGTAGACACTAATTTCTTCCTTTTAATTTTTGTTTCCATTTCTTCAGTGAGAATTGCAAGGTGTCCCATTATATCATTCAATCGCCGATGCACACAGAGCTCAACATGTACGTGATCGGTGACCAGTCGTTTTCCACCTTACCGCAGGTGCTGGAGTTCTACAAGCTCCATTTCCTAGACACGACAACTCTCGTCGAGCCGGTAAGTCCATCTGCGTTTGTATGGGCTTGGTGCGCGAACAAAAGAGGGCGCTCTTTTTACCACTTTTGAGAGCCTAGTGGTCGAGACACTAGCGTGGGCGTAGTGGTTTGCGCGCATATGACTTGAAGTATGTATTTTATTCTGAGTTGTGCTAAAAAATGCGTAGCGTCTTTGTGTTAGCGTCAAGCTTCATCGATGGTCTCTCCCAACTCTTCCTTTCTTACCATTGAGGGAGCGTACTTGTGCACGGAGCCCACACCATTTCCTACTCCTACTGAAGAACCCTCGGTCACATTCAAACTTAATCTAATTCAAAGTACTCATGTTGGAAGTCGCATTCCTTTGTAATTTTTTTTTTTTAGAATTGTGGATAAGTCCATGTAACAAAATATTTAACAACTTTTATGCTATTTCCCAGGTCTCTGTAGTGACTTTGGGCGTGATCCCTGGTTGTATGGCATACTGGTTTATGGCTTCTGTCTAGCGCCCCTTGAACAAAGATATTGACAAATTGGGGAACCGCCAACATAGGGCTGGATAGCTCAGTTGGAAAGAGCACTGGAACGGTTATCCGGAGGTTGCAGGTTCACGCCGTGCTCCAGTCAATTTCTTTGTTCAAGTTTTCAATTACTTTGATGTAAGACATATTTTTTATACCCTGGAGGATGTATGACACCCAGAGATTTTCCTTAGGAGTTGTGTGTCCCCCCTCCCCTTTGGGTTTAAAAAGTTTGTAACCCACACCACAGCAGTCAATACTCAAGGAAGGATTCACCATATTTCACTAGTTTTTTTGGGTCCAATATTTGTGTGTTCCAGTGCCAGAGGCATCCGCCCAGCAGAGACGTGCCCGATCTGATGGGGGCGCCGCTATCCCAGCACGCGCAGGGGCCATCCCACAATTCTCAGATCCCTCCTCCGCTGCCCGCGATGAACTCCAGGTCGCCCGGCCTGGGCCTCATCTGCAAAGCACTGTTCAATTTCACAAAAACGGTAAGGCAGCTATCACTCGCATTGCAAACAAGTTTTGTACATGTAATTTCTTGTTCCCAGCTATAGAGGGTTCCCCCCGTGTTCCCTGGGTTCCCCGTCAGGGTTCAAACCCACGTACCGTGACACGTTGAGTCGAACACCGTAATCAGTGGACCACAGTGCCCCAATGTCCGTGACAGAACCAAGGATCCATGATATCTAATCAATGATTCAGAGAAATGGTCCAACACTCCTAGTTTGTCATCTCCTTGACTGTTACTAGATGATGGATGTATATAACATTTGAAAAATATATTTTCAGGCTGGAATTGCTCACTAACATCTAGCGATTGAGCTATTACGATGTCTATCATCTATGAATATTCTCGTAGTTTCTTGGAGTCCATGTATCACACAGGGTAAATTTGACCTGTTCGGTCAAAAGCAGACGCTTCTGGGCAGAGGTTGAAATTGAGATAGGGCCAAAAAAACGCTGTGGGGGTGATTTTTTTCGATTTTCAAATTTTTGCATATTTGTAATCCTGCACATTTTGAAACCCTAATTTGAACTCTAAATATAGTATATTTGGTGATTTGTTCAAGTATATTTCAGTCAAAGAAAAGTACTGTTTTGTGACATTCGTGGCCATTTGCTCCGTTTTTCTACTTTTCGACACAGTGACCTTCAAAATAGCATAACTCTGCCCAGGAATGACTGGTTTCAAAAATTAAACCACCTATTTAAAGGAAAAAGAACATATTTTAACAATATGCAAAAATCTCATTTTTGACCTAATGCCCAGAAAAATCTGCTTTTGACAGAATAGGTCACAAATGTGAAATTCTTCCAGTTGGTTACAGTCACTTTTTTGTTACTCGTTGGCGCAGGATGACGAGGACCTGTCATTTGCGAAAGGCGACAAATTGACGATCATCAGAAAGGACGAGGATCAGTGGTGGCTGGCCAGAAATAACATGGGTGACGAGGGCCTGGTGCCTGCCAACTACATCAAACCAGTAAGTCTGGTACCTGATGTACCGCTGTATTTGGTTCACAACACTGATCTCCACGTCAAATATCTGGATAGCTGGTTAGCTACTTTGAGTTTCAGGATTCCTGTCCAAAGCTAGAAATATGCAGAAACTAATACTACTACTACTAACAATAATAGCAGGCATTTATATAGTGCTTTTACGCCGCAACGGAGTATCAAAGCGCTTTACAATTATTAGTTTCCTTGTTTCAACGGGCAAACACTCCTGAAACCTTCTCAGCTCGCTGGGGAGTATACAGCTCGATGCTGCCTGTTAGGCGCAAGGAAGCTAAATCAACCACAGTAACCATCTCTACCCTAACAGGTACCCATTTACTCCTGGGTGGAGAGAAGTAATGAGTGACAAAGTGCCTTGCCCAAGGGCACACGCGCCATGACCCCAGGCAGGACTCGAACTCACAACCTGCAGAATAACCCGCTGACCACAAATCCGATACCCTTAACCACGAGGCCACAGCACTCCATATTCATGCTAAACCAACCCCTTTTTCCTTCTCCGCCTTTCGCAGCTGAACGAACTCGGAGGAAGCGACGGCAAAGGGGCCGGGGACGGTCGACACTCCATGGGAGAGGATTCCAAGACCGCCACCAATAACGACCAGTATCGGCAGCTGAACTCCATCAACCCAAACATTGTGCAGTACGCCATCGTGGAGCAAGGCCGGATCCCCAGCGCGTACGACAACACACAACTCAAACTTGAGGTAAAAGGGACAGTACGTAAGAAGAAACAGATTGTGCATGTTACATTAAACCTTAGCTCACGCAGTAAAGAGTTTTGATAGTTTGCATCAGGCACGTAATTTTCCTCGGCTCAGCCTATCCCCTCGTTTTTTTCACTTAACACTTTATATGTCATTAAAAATTGAACACACTGTGTAAAGTCTTGTAAGGGCCCGTCTCAATTCTTATCCTGGACGAGTTCCGGACAAGTTGCGGACATTGTATTGGTCATAATAAGTTGCAGGATTCTGAGCAACTTCCCCGCAATCTTTCCGCCGCAATTAAGTTGTCAGTATTGGTGAGTCCCCAAGAAATAAAAGGGAAAACCACCCGTTGCTAAAGTTCTGTGACAACTCCTCGTGCGGCGGCGGGATGTGAAAATGCCAGTTCAGTGATTTCACTATTGGTCAAAAGAGGGTACTGGCGGTTCAAAATCGCTATACCGAACGATCGTTATTACGAACACTTTCTGTGGATCCCACGATGTTCGTTATATCGGCGTTGCACTGTAGTGACATAGCTCAAAAGGTCTAGCTCCCATTGCGATGCTCTTAAACCAACTTTTTGTCTCTCCTGTTTTTGTCCTTGCCAGGTGGGGAATCTAATCAAAGTCCTTGAGAGGAACGTGTCCGGTAACTGGAAGGGCGAGGTCAACGGCAAACAAGGGTACTTCCCCTTCAACAGGGTCCGATTACTAGACCAAAAAACCTACGAGGGACTCATAGAGGAACGAAGGAAAGCCAACAACGTCAGTGCGTAATGGCGGGAAATCCTTGCACCTTTCGAGAAATGAAAAAAAATAAAAGTAGAAAAACTTTGGTGTCCAACCGCACACCTTTATGTATGATTTGTGGATGACTTGACTTTGTACATAGCCGCATTAGACCACTGTGAATATATATATATTAACCAAAAAAGTGCATAGATTATATGCTGGTGCTGTACAGCAAAGTGGTTTGATGATTATCGTCTTCTTGAACGACAAACGGGAAGTAGCATGAAACGCGAGGAAGGGATATCGGCACCAGGGACGCGGTTGGAAGATGCGTAACGGAGACGTCTGCTTTTGCCAGCAAGCCAACTTGGAGTGCGTTGCTACGTGGCCCGATGGAACGATGATCACATTTCAAATCTCGCGATTGATTCTGGGTCAATGGAGCGTGTCATCCAAAACGATCTTCGTCTTCGAGATTCTGTACTTCATCACTTGCCACGTTGCCATCGCATCTGACTTCTCCCTTGGAGTGAAGGGCAGGTACCTGAATATATGCAAATAAAAAAAAAAAAAAACGACGAAAGGAGGGAAGAGGAACCACCCTGGTTTGGACGGGCGAATCTGCGTGAGCAAGCTGCTGTTTTAGTTCAGGATTCTTGTAAGTACAAGTAGGTAATGCCAACTTCAGAGTAAAGCAATTGTAGTGTGAAGTTTGGGCTCTTATGAAATACGGACTTGGTTGTATGGCTCATGCTTAAGTGAAGAGAATCCAAACGTTGACAGCTCACTTGCGAGGGTAGCGTCCATATAAGAGAACAGACTTCATGGGAATCCAAATAGAGCTGTGCATCGGAGCCGGGTACCCGAGTATCCGACTGTTTCCGAACCAGATTATGGAATTGAGTACCAGTAACCATCTGTAGAAATTACTCAGTCACTTCTCAGAAAATAAAAAAAAGAGCAGCTTCGAATGTCATTGATACTTCGGGAAATTTCAACATAAAAAACAGACTACGTGGAAAACAAAACCAATTCCACGTTTACGATGCTCGTGATAGTCGCAGTTTTTACCATAAAGCTAAAGAGCTCACTATATACATTTGTGTACTGACGCACCGATACCAGGTAGTATTAGTATGCAAACCTTTATGAAAAATCTGAACAGCAATTTCCGAGATTGACATTTTTGGGGATAGGTTTCTTGAATGGGTACCCGGGTTCCCGTATTTTTGTCAATAGGGTACCGGGTTCTGTTCCACCCGTAGAGGCACACCCCTAAATCAAATTGCATACCATGTCGTGTCCACAGGTACTAGAACTATTGTTGCATCTAATGCCAACAGACGTTCTCTTAAGCACGGGTTATAATGGGGACATTCCTCCACACATAGAGCAAGTGGCCCGCATGACTGCACAGCCTTTGTGTGGTAGCGGGACTGCACAAAAGCAGCAGCTGGGGAACTACCCACTAGCCGTGTGCCACGGCATACCACAGCTGGCAACTGCATTCCAATGAGGATTAGCGGCCGCGGCCATGACCGCTTCCCGGGCCCATGGGGTTAACAAATATATGCCTTGGAAGGAGGATGTAGTAGAGCAAAGGTTAAAGTCATTTTTGTAAGCCTCCAAGTAAAAAAAAAGGCTTTGAAAGTTGTCCAGAACGGTGCTGGAGTGTTCTGTGAAAGTAGCTTTTGTCATAAAAAAAAGGAAAAAAAAAGGAACCAATGGTTCCTGAAATGTACAAACAAGAATCAAAATGTGCTGTTTTATGTGCAGTTTCTGACAAGCGTTGTATTTATATTTGGTTAAAATTGCAGATTACTGGCTCTGCGTAACAAAGTATTTGAAGTAGTTACTAGACGGATTTGTGTGCATTGCTAACCCGGCCATGTGATGTTGTAACTTATGATGTTAAAGGATAATATTTATTTTAAGTGTACGTCTACAGTAGGATCGTCTAATTGTTTTCCCTTGCCGTAGAGATAGTCGGTGGGAAATAACAAGTTGTAATGATCCCACCTTTGGCAATCGTAGTTGTGGTGCTTTGCAGATTGTGCCAGAGACCAATTGAGGCATTTGCATGAGGAGGGTTCGAATCCCACCCGAGCAGGTTCGTGAATTTTTGTTTCTACACGAGCCCTTGGGTAACACTGACTAGTGGTGGGAGAAATCGGAGATTTCAAAATCCGGTTAGCCTAATTTTTTTTCAAACCGAATAACGGTTATCTGATTTCACCGGAAGTTTCCGTTCAGCTCACAGTCATGCCACAAAAAGTGACGAGTGAGGTGTCGCAGGAAATGCCTTCCACAATGACTGGGTATAGTTTGCAGGATTCAATGACCACTGGGCCTTTACAAAAACGCTCCAGAGCTGTAAAGCTGAAAAAAAAAATGGGTAGGAACTCTATGATCAGTCAAATGGGCAGACTATCCAAGAACCAAGAAGACCACAAGCGAGTAAATTTTGTCACAATCAGAGACATGGAGCAAATCAGGGGATGTTCCAGTTGTTTTCTGTACCCTGTGTCACAAAAAAAAATGGAAGGCTAAATTTTTGTTAAAAGTTAGTTTTGAATATCCGGTTTTCAAAATCCAAACTGAATAGTGGAATTCAAACCGAATTTTAAAAAATCCGGGTAATAATCCCACCACTTGTCTTACACTGACTAAGTGTTTTGAAAAACACGACAACTGTACGTCGAGAAAAATGGCGTCTGTGAGGTTTTTTCCAGATCCTGCCATAGGTGTGTTTTACTGTTCAAACACTGCTTTAATTTTAACATTGCTGTCGAGATGTAACATTGTAACATGTTTGTTACAAAACTTAACTTCTGAAAGAAAGACGAGAAATAGTAAAACAAAATCCGATATTCATATATTCAGTGACTTTTGCGTAATTTTGTTTTTAAAAGAACTTATCACATTCGTAGGACTTGAGGGAATGATCCTGAACAAGTGTACAGAAAAAAACCCGGTGAATTTGCTATAATCAACAATTATATTCACAATTCGGGACTTCCACGTGAAAAAGAATTGCTGAAAGTGTTTTCATTAATTCATGTGCCTGAATATTCCTCTTTGGAAAAAAAACTACATCGAGATTCAAACTTTTTAAAGTAAATCCTTGAATAATCTGAAGAAATAATTATGCCATGTTATGAGTACTTGTAGTTATCTGTAAAAAAAGGAAAACAACAATTTTTCGGACCCCGAATGGGCCAAGTTTATCTGTTGTAGTTCAGACAAGTAATCTTCACTATCTGCAGCTTTTTGAATGTGCCTAACATAACCATGCAATAATGTTCCTTCAATATTAAACAGTTTACCATTCATCAGTGTGACTTCATCTTACAATTCTGATCTGCATATCTACGCGTAGACCTCTGCACGCTGATCGTAGTGAGTGTTCCAACATGCACCAGGTGTGGGTGCTGCGGGGTTTGCTTGCAAACTTGGCGTGCTACCACGGGGAAATAGGTGTTGGGCAAAAAAAACCCATCCCGGCTGTCATTGCGAAAACCATTAAAGACATGTTCAACAGCTATAGCCCGAGAGTAGCTGACACTGCGGCAGTGTGTAGTGGCGGCACAATAGCGCTCGGTGTCCGGCCCCGATTTCCCGCAATTCACGAGCGTGGCTAACCCGAGGTAGTCATGATAGAATGAGAAAGAGCTCTTGGTCACTACCTAAGTACCTTCATCCCAAATTATAAGTAACATTTTTAAAATGTGTAAAGCAAGTGTGCCATGTAAAACTGGGCCTGCATATTCGCTAATGCCGAACAAAAATCACAAATTTTGGTTTGTGCGCGTAGGTACATGTATCCCGTAACAGAATGATGATCTGAACTGCAGAATTCTTTTGGCAGGCAGAACCATGAAATTGTGGACGGGAAGTTTTTAAAGCTTCCCAAATATTTAATGTTTGCTGAGGACTCTGTGTATGAACGGTAGAGGGCGCAGTGCGCACAACTGTACTCATTCTACATGCGCACACACCCATAGCGTCTTGGCGTGAGCGTCAGGCGTCGTCGGCAATGCGTTTGAATGTCTCTCCCAGTGGTCTCCCCCAACTCTCCCATTTTGACCGTTGAGGGGGTACTTATGCACGGAGCCCATGTGCCTATGCTGCCTATAGTCCCCAAGCATGCATTATTTAAATGAGTTGACCCCAAATCAGAGGTCATGAAAACGACAATGCGTTGGGTGTTCTCTGACTCTATATATCTGTGTGACATTGAGGCTGCCTGCAGATAAACGATCAATCATACCAGGTGTTAAACGATATTAGGAATATTGCACCCAAATCTTTAAGAAGACCATCATTTTCATATCATTAAATCTGTAATCAGTATGTAATAAGCACTAGCAATTGACATGCACTGGTATTTGACATGCATGGTATAGGCAAAGTAAGTGATTTTTTTGTAAGTTACATTGTTAAAAATATTTAAATTCAGTGCTGCACCTATAGAGCAGATACCTTGTTTTAAGATAATCGTTCACCTTAATCACAGAGTTAAGTGGTTCAACTAATGTAAACTGAATTTCAGTTTATTAATGGAATAGTGTCGGGCATTCGAATTTCCGGACAAAAAAACAAAACAATTTGAACTATGTTTAGGTTTTGTGCACAATCCTGTCTGGGCCCAATTTGTGATTCTGCTTACTGCAAGCAAACGGTTCCAAACAAATTAAGCAGGAAGTCTATGCTAACAGTAAGCATATTTCACAGGTTAGGCCAAAAAAAAATAGTAAGTCGGTCTCTGGTCAGCGCGCGCATCGATTTTAATCATGCGCGTCAATCTTTTTTTTTCTCCAAAATGTTCCGCAGTAGCTCCAACAGCGCCCTCTATTGCTGCACCTCCTCAATTTTTTCTACCAAAGAGCACCAAGGAATGGGAAATTGCACCGAGGCAAATGATCGAGAGCACCAAGGCAAATTATGGAGGACACCAATGTACATGAGGACACCAAAAAAGCAAAATAGTACCCCACCTTCTCTGTACAATCCAAGCTTGAAGAAAAAAAAAAAGCCAAAAAAAAAAAAGCTGCGTCGCCGCATCAATTCCAAAACTTTGGTCTGACCAGAGACCGAATATTTTTTTTTTTGGCCTTAGCAAGGATTTGTATAGCTTTTGCACATGGCTACATCCGCTAATTAAGGATTGGGGCTTTAAGTGTATGGTGTAATGTGGTAGATGCTTCGGTCACGCATCATAAGAAGTCTTCGCAAATCCAACGTGCGTGCGCACATCATAATTTAGTTCCAAGAGATCAACAACTCGCCACATGCGTACAAAACCATAGCGGGGTAGTCTACTAACAAAATCAAAGAAAACTTGTGGTTTGGAAGTACATGTACATTTGTAAATGCAAAAGTTTGATGATTTTTGTTTACGCCACCATGGTTTACAATGTTTTGAATGCTCCAACTTTCGTTTCGACAAAAGTTTCCACCATCTTATTGATCAGGTAAAAAAATTGCATTATGCGGATTTGGTTACCATGTCCCCCGTTCACTTTTGTGCATTCACATCTGCTTTGTTGATCTCCCGAAACTAAAAAGTTGAATCTGATGTACGCATGCACTGTTGCATTTGCGGTATACACCTCTATGTTCCGACACTCCTATGTTCAGATACCCCTATGTTCCGACACCCCCATGTTCCGACTGCACATATTCCTAATTCTATCCCTAACCCTAACCCTAACCGGGAGTAACACAATTTTGTGATTTGAACGTTTGCATGGTGGAAAGATGCTTAGAAAAGATAAGTTTGCGGTAGCACTCTGTGAATAAATCTCTCTTGTGAAAACATGTATGTGTGGTTCTGAAAAGAACTGGAGGGACTCAACGTTTTGAACAGTATGCTCTGCCCGTCGTCAGGCAAATCTTATCTTGTCTTAACTCAATCTGCGCAGAGGCTTATTGTGTGGTATTAAAATAGATTATAGCATAGCATTCTTGTAGTTCGATATACATCATTGGATCATGTTCAACTTGTTTCTGGCTGCATTATCTTACTACACGTATACTGTTTACCAGACATACACATGTACTTGAATTTCCTTTTCCTGTGTCGTACTTTAAAGTGTACAAGTAAACTGCCTTTAGACACTGAAAAAAAGTTATTTCCTCATATAAAATAAAACCTTGCTTCCTTAAATTAAAAAGATAAATAAATGAGAAAAGATCTCCTTAAAACTGATTGTATTGTATGAAACAAAAAATACTTTTCTTTTATAAGCCATGTATATTGTATGATATTAATTAACATGTTGTGTATATAAAAAAAATCTTTATGCATCTTTGAATACATGTCTCTATGTTCTTTTCTTTTGTGTTTTGTATTTTTTTACAAAGTTCTACTGATCCAGTGAAATGAGAAATGGTGAGAATATAGTAAGAGCTTTTTACAAATTTCAAGCCCTTGCAGTGTGCTTTTAAAGGGAAAATACAACATTTGCAAACATCAAAAAACGAAATGATCAAATTACCACAAAATACCTTACTGAATTGTTAGGGACTGACAGTCTAAAGCATCCTTTAAAATCGTGGCTCCTGGTGGCCTGACATTTTCAAGCAAAACTGTATTTTTCCCAACGCTGGTCGGCCGACCAGCGTTGGAGAAAACTGGCTTTTTTTCAAAAACTGTTCGTAATTTTTCATATTCAGTTATTCTGACTTTTCTTTGCAATTGACGACACACCTGTGAAGGGGTACAAGCCCGCTAGACTGATTCTCTGACCTTACAATTCCCCAAAGTGTATTAATTGCTTCGTTTCATCTTAAGTGGGGTCAGGGAATCAGACTACAAGAACATGATAGGTTTTCTTGGTTTTTCCAGCATCTACAAGCCCAAAACATGAAACAAGTCAGTTTAACAATATTTTATAACATACTAATCCTCCAAATCCATTTATTTCTGAAAATTGCAGCAAAAGCAAATGTTGTATATTCCCTTTAATATTGAAACATAACTCTGAACAGGAAGCAATGTGTACAGTACACAAGTCTGTTTTGGCTTACATGTAACAGGATGTATGCAACTTGGCTCATTATTTTTTTCCTGAACCCTGTTAAACTTATAAATTCAAGCGAAGTGCACATTTGCAGTACATGAGCCATGTGAAAGGGCGTCAATAAGCCTCTGTACTAATGACGTCACACTTTATTTATGTATGTGAACTTCCTATGGAGCCAGTGGGGGTCCGCGGTCCACTGAGCATCATAGGAAAGCACACAGGTAAACAAAGTGTGATGTCATTAGTACAGAGGCTTATTGCATCTCAAGGGGGGGGGGGGGTTACCTTGATTAGGACTTATGCAAAGCGTGAAGTCCTAACAGCGTGGGTCCGGGCCTGACTTTGGATTCTAGACGCTCTGTGTTGCGATCTGAGGCAATAAGCCATTTGCGAGTAACCTATACCCTTTGGGATTTACATTTGAGAAACATGTGGTACACTGACTTGCTCAGAATGCTTGGCACATTTTAACTTTGAATTCTCCAGACCAAAGACACTGTTGCTATTCACATGATTCGGGGCAAGCTCTTACATAGTTACGTAAGAGACGCTCAGCACCAATACATTGTTCACAATGGGTGAGAATGGTACAAAGACACCAGACCATGCCGGAGCTGGGGGTTGCTAGCATAAGGCTTGCCCCGAATCACGTGATATAGTAACAGTCTCTTTGGTCAGGAGAATGCTAGGTTAAAACGTGCAAAGCATTGTATTAAGTCAGCGTTCCAGATTTTATTCAAATTTAACTCGCAAATGGCTTATTTCTGACCACTTTAACCATTGTTTTTGAGCAAAAGATCATAATTAAGCATCATTTTCGAGTTTGAGTAATTGAATCAGCTATTCTGAGCTACAGGATCAAATGTAGGCTACAATTATTCGGGAACAAAATAGTGGGGGAACATTTACACCCATCCCCCTCCCCTACCCACCGAAGCCCATGCAAATAGTAAATACACTTGAAATGTCAGACGGGTTTTGTTCCTTGGGTCTTGTGCAGTACATGAATGTGAAAGTCTCATGGAATTTCCCCAAAGGGTTTTTACATACACTCAATCATTCCACTCGCCTTAATTTGGTATGAAGAGGAGAAAAGGGGGCGTGTCGAGCAACTCGGTAATTTCTGGGAGGACATTTTAATGAGGGGATTTTTGTGTTTCATTTTTGGTAAAAAGCAATGGCCTTTCCTAGAAGGGAATTGAACCTTTCTCATGATAAATACGACTTTGGAATTCATTTCGAGCCTGGCCTAATTTATTTTGCCCTTGAAAATTAATAGTTAGTCCCTTTAAACCGTCGCAGGTAATCGACAGGCAATGATGAGTTTGCTCCAAAAACCGTTACAAAATGCTTGGCTCAGCTGGAATACAGGCAGCCTGGCGCCGCTTACCAGTTGACCCAAAATGTGTCAACAAATCACAGAGATCTCACTGGTACCCGCGGGCTGATAAGCCCTATGATATATCGAGGAATGGGACGTTGTTAAACCAACGAAATTGACCTACGAACTTTTTTATCGTCTGCCACGAAAAAAATAATGTGCGACGTCGACGGCCGTCGCAGCGGCGCAGCTCGGAAAGCTCGCCCGGAATTTGAAGAATTTATCCGGCGAGTTATTGCTTTTGCCCTGGTCATGCTGGTTGATGCATTGCGGGCCATTCTGCCGGACAAAAAGACACGTCTTTGTTTGTAGGGATCGTCTCTGCTAAAAAAGGAACAGTATCGGTAAGAATGCTAAATATTCCCTTCCGTGTTTTTTTTCTCCGGCTTCGTTGTTTTGTATTGGTCGCAGTCGTATTTCTTCATGGTTCAACTAGTTCATGTTTTCAACAGACTGTTTCGACATTCACCAACCATTGTCAATGTAAACTCAACTGCATTATTTTGTGATTTGAAAACAAGATGCTTTTGGAAAGAATGTAGCATCCAGACGCCACTTTGTTGGTTGTGTATAAAGTCTATGGAGGGTCAAGAAGAATAACTAAGAATTTTCTGACAAAATTGGAAACGTTTCTCAGTCCCAGTCTTCAGATTCACGTCTTTCAGTTTCAACATTTTTTGCAATGACTGACCTCCACTGATATTGATAATTATATGATGAAAAAAAATAGCATCAGGCTACAACATTCTTTCCTAAATTTCGCTAGTGAAGAGGGAACAAAAATAAAATAAAGATATCCTTTAAGTTTGACCATGGAGCTATAAAAAGCTTGTCTTCATTGTTTTTACTTACAAAACCTGATTCTGGCCTCAGTCAGCATTGCGATTTGCATGTATGGTACTGTCATTGCATAGGAAAAACTGAGAACTTCTTAAAGAAACTTAAACAATTGTTTTTCATTGCCTGATTGCCATGCAATTACCACTTTCATCAGCATCATCAATTTATTTATTATGCATAATTATTTATTATTAAAGACATAATCATCATCAAAATTATCATTCTAATCTTATACTAGGGCATATATCTATGGCAGTGGATATTTTGCCGGAGACGGCAAACCTTTAGTAAACGTTACTTTGCCGGATATGCACTGAACATGCGCAGTTACTGTTTTTTTTGTACAGTTTAAACATTTTACGGTGACAAATTTTAGTCAGGATCCATGCCAATATTATCGTTGTAACCTCGTATTCACAAGATGGGATTCAGACCATTTTATAATTTCGGACTTTATTTCCCTTTTAAAAAAAATCCTCCAGAGCCACAAATCTGAAAAAGAAAATGTAATACTCTGCAATAAAATGTTTGAGACATGTTAAAATAATAAAAGAAGAATATTCTTATTTATTTGGGGATGGGAAAAAAAACCTTAAAAATGTGGCGGGGGTTGGGATCAAACCCGAGACATCCCGCTCACTAGAGCTTTTGCTTAACCATTACACCAAACGCGCTTCACAACTTTTGGTGGGAATTTAATACATCTTATAATTCAGCCCTATCTTAAAGAGTACAGCGCCCTCTGTTGATATGGATTGCCACCGGCAAACCTTTAGTAAACGTTAGTTTGCTGTCATTACCTCCGGCAAAATATCCACTATCTATATCTATCACAATATCACTATTTTTAATGTTTGTTTTTTTAACTTTTCACTTAAAAAAATTTGAAATAAAGAAAATAGCAGCTGAGTTTTTAAATCCATGACGTTGGTCTCTGAATGAAGAAAAAATAATACATTCTGTTTTTCTAATCTTTGTTCCAAGGCATGCCTTCAGAAGTTGATGAACATGACCACTGTCATGCCTGCTATGACAGTAAGTGCAACGCGCGCCTCCCATCTTGCAGCCTCGTCCAGTGCGAGCTGGATTGTGGGGCACGCTTCCATGCCTGCAAGCAGAGCGAGCACGGCCTGCTCTGCAGCAACGAGAAAGTTCCCTGCTTCAACGCGGGTTATGGCTGCCCCATGCAGGTCCAACGCTCGCAGATGTCACGCCACCTCGCCGGTTGCCCGGCCAGCTTAGTCCACTGCACCATGGAGTGGAACCGGTGGCCTGTCTGCTCCAGCGAGCGCCAGTCCCGCCAGCCTGTCCCCTTCCTCACGGACTGCAACCGAGAGCAGCTGGACATCGCGTTGGCGCTGCGGGACCAACGCATGCTGACCAAGTCCATGCGGGCGTCGGTCCGGACCCGGCGTATCTTGACCAACAATCTCAACCGGAGGCACCCGGCCGTGCCTCTTGCCAGCCAGCTGACCACAGACAGCGGGGACGCCGGGAAGGAGTTCAACGAACAGCGTGAGCTGGAGACCCTTCTACAGGACATGCACCGGTGGGAGAACGCGCCCGAGAAAAAGCGTTCGCGGAGCCCCGCGGGTCTGCGGCAGAGCATCTGCGATGAGCTGTACCGGGCCAGCCAGGACACAGTGCAGCAGCTGTCCACGGCCATCCACGCCATGACTGGCGACGTGGCCTCCTTACCGGACCGGCCGGACTTCAGCCTGGGTAGCACCCTCTACCCGTACATTCACTGCGCGCACTGCGAGAGACGCAAGGAACGCATGGAACGGCTCATGGACTCTCATAATGCTATGAAAGAAAACGGTGAAGGAAGCCCGACTCAGGGCGCTAGCAAACCAACGACAAATCAGAATAGTGACGAGGGTCATCTCCAAGACAACGGTCATCTCCAGGACAACGGTGTGCATCTCCAGGTCATCAGTGATTTGTTAACCTGGGAAACAAACGGAAAAGATGAGTCAGAAAAAGTGAGTGACGCATATTAATTATCCGTAACTCCCTTTTTTGCTAGGATGCAACCTCAATCCTGCAAAACCTTCCAACTGCCTCATTGTATAAATTGCATGTATAGCCTCAAAATCCCCCGTTATTTCTTGAATGCGGTCCTCGGAGGGGTGACCACTGCCTCAATCCTGCAGAATCCTCCGCCAATCACTGTTAACATGTTGAGGCAGAGCCAGTGACATACTGGTGCAGTGCGGAGGATTTCAAGTACAATGTATTTAATCTAGGCCTAAATTTAATGCACAACTGAGCATAAACAACACAAGATCCGGCCCAAGACCTCGACACAGTGCATCACAGGTTAAGCCGATTGCTGCAGAATTCACAGTACATACAGAATCATTCCCTGCCTAACCAAAAACACCCTCCACATTTTGTCAATTTTTTGCAAACCAGTTTGGCAAAAAGTTGAACATATTTCAAGTCTGGGTCAAGTTCGCCGCAATTTTTTTTAATAAATGAGGTCATGCTCATGAATTTGTCTTTGAGTCTTTTATTAAGGCCTAAAAAAAAAAAAAGTTATGTTGGCGTAACGGGCCAGAAAAAATAGGGTAGGTCGGTCGGTGTTTTTTTTTTTTTTTTTTTTTTTTTTTTTTTCCCAGCAACGAAAATGACATTAAGCCGGTAGTAGTACACGATAACAAAAGAAAACAAGGCTACTATTTGTATACTTTTAAACTCTGAGTGACATTTATTTCACTTTTTATGTCTTTCTTTTATAGTTTCTTGTTTTTGTGCAAATAAAAACAAAACTGTCAGATCGAGGAAAATTTAAGGAAGGCATGGTACATATCAAAGGTACATATCAAAAAGCGGAATCCAAAATCAGACAAAATGTTAGCCGTTTCATCTGCATCGACATCTTTATATGGACCCGATTCTTCCTTGAAGTTTGTATGTTTAGCACGGTGTAACCCGCTTGTACACCATCGGCACAGCTCTGCGATTACCCCCAGCTCTAGACTCAAATTTATCCGCATTAAACGGTCGAAAATGACCGAAGATCCCCATTTGCCCTTGATGGAAACACTGTACGCTTCGGTACCGGGCGCCATGATGCGACGGCGTACGCGCGTAACCACGGGCCGGGGGCCGGCGCGACGCGGCCGGGTCGTGTCGGCCGCCGGGGTTACAGAATAGTTTACCATTTTTAGAATAAATATATATCAATTGTTATCGTGTAAAATAGTGGAAAATTAATTAAAATAATTTATATTATAATGAACTATTTTTTTTAACATGGAATAAATAGCGAAGTATTTTCAATAGTGTATGTAGCAGTTCGCGCCGTGCAACAGTCTAGGACGAGGCTATACATGTACTGTACATGTACATGTGCATCTATCATGCATGCATGGTGCATCGATCACCGCACGCGCACTGCCTGTAGGCTAGGTCTGCGCGATCTTCTGCATGTTCGTTGTGTCATGGAGAGGAAGGTGCAAAACATTGTGCACTCCAAAGTTCCACGCGCGCTATCGTCATACAATTGAGGAGAAACGGTCAGAAATGGTTTCAAAACGTATTTAAAATACATTTCTATAGATTTTAATTATATTTCTTCCCTTCAAAAAAAATAAAAAATATCCAGGGTCGGCCGCATTTTTAGGGTCGGTCGGGTTACGCCAACATAACACTTTTTTTTTTTAGGCCTAAGAACGTTTTCCTTTCTGAAGGATAGTCCTGGTACGACTGCTGAATGAGGCATTTCCAAAAAATAAAGGTGACAATTTTGTAAATGTGAGTTGAGTTTTTTTCCTGGTTCACTCTATCAAGCAGCCTCTTCAGGACTCGGGCCCTGCCAGTCTAGATGCTCATCAGGGATACAGAAGCAGCTCGAGCAGTGAAGACAGCCTGATCGACGTCCCCATGCCGGCCCTGTTTGTCACCCCTTCCACCACGGGAGAGGTGTCGGCAGCGCCAGGAAGAGGCCACTCCAAGATACTGGTGGTTGAGGTACATATGTGCATCGGTCTTTGCAGAGTTTTAATTGAGTTGTTGGATCACAAGTCCAATCATGAGTCAATCACAAGTCGATTGCAAGTCAATCACAAGTTGAACGCAAGTCAATCACAAGTTCATCACAACTTCACAAATCAAATCAAGGGTCGATCGCAAGACCTGCTGAGCAAGTCAATTGCAAGTCGACTTACGAATCACCAGTCAATCATGAGTCAATCACCCGCCAATCACAAGTCACTCACAACAAGTAACTCACAAGTAACTCACAAGTCAATCACAAATCTATCACAACTCAATTATCAGTGAATCATGAGTCAATCATCAGTCAATCACCAGTCAATCATCAGTCAATCACCAGTCACTTACAAGTAACTCGCAAGTAACTCACAAGTAACTCACAAGTCAATCACAACTCAAATCACAACTCAAATCACAAGTCCATCACAACTTCCCAAGTCAAATCTAGGGTCGATCGCAAGTTTATACAAGTCAATCGCAAGTCATTAACAAGTCGATCGCAAGTCAATCACAAGTCGTTCGTAAGTCAATCACAAGTCAATCACAAGTCAATCGCAACTCAATCACAAGTCGATGGCTAGTCAAGCACAAGTCGATCGCAAGTCAGTCCCAGGTCGATTATGAGTTCATCACGAGTCAGATCACAAGTCACTTGATCAGTCCAAAATATTTCAAATGGTCCCAGTATTGATGACAGAGTTTTGGGGCAAAATAGTCAGCGAAAATGTAATTAACATTGCATGTATTTGAAGGGAGGGTGGCCAAAAACCCCGAAATAAAACCCCTCAAAACCCAAAGTATCCATTCATTCGATTTGACTTCCCGTAGCCTCCTATGATGATACCGGGGTCTGGTGTAGCCTCCTTTCCAGCCACCAACTCTGATTCGCCATTGCAGGCCTCACTGAGTCTGGACCTGTCGTTGGAGTCTATCACCAGGTACCAGGCCAAACCGGACTCCATGTACACATTCTTATGCGCACAGGTGGGTAATGCTAAAGTCCGCTACGTTTGATTACTTCTAACAAATTTCTTCTATGCTATTTGTTTTTTGTGTGTGTGAAATTCACAGTTTGAGAACAGCCCACAGTTTTGTAAGAGCCTGAGTACAAATGGTCCTTCATGAAGACACGGATCTCTGTAAGAAACAATTATGAAAGAATTTGACGACTGATCGGTTCTACTTTCTGTCATACATTTGGACAGGTCTTCCGAAGGGACGAGTTTGCTTCCCACTTCCAGAACGTCCACAGC
The DNA here is from genome assembly GCF_015706575.1 of Patiria miniata. Lineage (NCBI taxonomy): Eukaryota > Metazoa > Echinodermata > Asteroidea > Valvatida > Asterinidae > Patiria > Patiria miniata. The sequence continues at coordinate 7,324,212 of NW_024037057.1, forward strand.
GACATCCACGGTGGGCTGAACGGCTGGCTGGAGCAACGCTGCCCTCTAGCGCCTTACGGCTGCACGTACTCGCAGCGCCGGTTCCATCCCGGGGAGAAGGCGGCGAGGGTCGTCCACCACGAGCACCTGGAGAGCTTTGGGGTGCGGTTGGACGGGAACGGCTGCCGACCGACTCAGTCAGAGGGCTTAAGCCAGGTCGACACGGTGGTTGAAATGGAGTGGGTGCCATTAAATGGCAGCGACCGAACTGTTCAAAAGACAGACAATTCAAAAGAGTGTGAAGACACGTTGAACGCTGATTTCAAACCAGTGACGGTTTCCTCTAAGGATAGTGGATTCTCAGAACAATCTGGCTTAGAGAGCAAGAAGTTAAATCCAGGTGCTGATTTGATAAAAGAGGGTGGGGCTGACCAATCAGAAGTCTCCTTACATGCAATGGACCAATCAAATGGGAGCTTAAACTGTACTGAGGCACAGCACAATGTAGAGAACGATAAGTGTTCTGGAAATTCGAAATCGGAAACCCACACCGACAACTCTGACTTGCCCAAGGCAGCAAAGTCACATGACCCAGTGGATGCAGAGAACCCAACCGTCCAATCAGCGGCGCCAGTTCAAAATCCCACCAGCCAATCAGAATCGGCGACTGAGAAGGAGCACCAATTGGAGCCGGACTTTCTGAGCCAGCTGCCGTCCGAGATCCTGCGGTACCTGACCAAGTTTCTGGACGCCTTCAGTCTGTGCAACCTGGCCCTGACCTCCAAGTTGCTGCGCCAGATTTGCTGCAGCATCCTTGAGGAGAGGGGGATGGTCCTACAGCAGTGGGAGAAAGTGGACGGGCGGTGGGAGGTCGCATACAGGGTGCGTAATTTTACAAAGGGTAAAATGAGCCAAACAATATTGATTACAGAAAATGAAACGGCACAAGTTGGAGATATCACTTGCAGAGTATCTGTCAAATTTCGTTGACACCTAGCATGCCTAGGAATCCACTTAAGAAGCATTCACAATTTCACTGAGCAGTGAGCACATTTGGTTCTGTTTGGCGAACTACTTGCATGGTTTTGTCTTAAAGTTGACTGTCCAGCAGTTAGGCCCCTAAAAATAATATTTTGCTTTCGGTTACCCTATCTACCTACCCTATTTTGACAGCCCCTGCCATAATTTTATTTTGGGAAAATGAGGGGAAAAACCCTGAAAATCATCAATTACTACCTTTAAGCCTTGACTACGCGCAGACAGCTCCGTATGATTGTACACACAAACAAATTTTCCCTCCCCAAACAAATTCCCTACCTTCTGGCCCTGTTTTCAAATGCCATGTAATTGGAAGCAGAACTTTTTTTTTCTTTGACCTTATTGCAAACATTGAATTTGTGTACATGAGGTCCATGCTTGCATCCAGATGACCTCACCTGGCAAGGCATCCCTTTGTCATTATTCATCTTCACTTACTTTTCAAGTTTGAAGCTCTGACTTTACTTTGGATTCGACTTATAACTCTCCTGTGGTTTGACCATTCAAAACACCTCAAAATCTGGGTTCTGGCACATTGGAGGACAAAAAATACAGGACCTTTTAAAATCCTCCAGAATTTATTGTTACTGCACTACCACACCTTTCAATTCCTTTCGAAAGGTTTTGAATGGCAACTTACTGAATTTGCCCTCAGAGTTGCTTCACCTTCCGAAACCTTTCGAAAAGTTTCAAAGTTCCAGCTCTATTTCACCTTTCAAAACCCTTTTAGTCAGGCAAATTTAAAATGTTTTGAAAGGTCTGATAATTCTCTGCCAACTGCACTGGGCATAGCAGGGTTAATTGACTTTATCATGCACTATGACAGCTGTTCATTGCTAATGTTGTATTTGAATTCCCAGGTGTGGCAGTTCAGCACAGCATTCACGCCGGTCCGCCGCTGGGGTTTTGAGGACCACCCAAGCCTGGCGGTGCATCTTGCCAAGTGCCCCTACAACGTCGCGCTGCAACAGACGGAGCCCGTACGCGTCATGATCAAACTTCCAGAAGCAACGGCAGCGAAGACGAACGGAGACGAGCAAGAGGCTGACGAAGCCAAGATGGAAACAGGCAACAGGCACGTCGAGGACGGTAGCATCACTCCGGTTGCTCCAGAGGTTGAATGAATGAGATCTTGGTCACAGAGATGTAGTCCAGGTCATCACCGGTCCCTGCGATTTCATCACAAGTTCTCCAGTCCCAATTCAACTCACAAGCTATTCAAATAAACTTTGACAAAGGCATCTTTTTTTATTATTCATCCCCTGTTACTTGCGACTTGACTTGTGTGGATGGACTTGTGATTTACTTGTGACTGGACTTGTGATGGACTCGACTACTTCCCTGGATCTTCCCTCTTCACCATTGGAAGTCTGCTTTGTGATTTTCATAGTTTGCCTGAAGCGGTATTTTGCAATAGATGTTTTTAGGTATGAACTCCATGCTGGAACAGTAGACAATGGTAGATGGCACAGTTTGACAACTCAGCCAGTGTCATTGAACATGGAGAAGGGGGGGGGGGTGTTGTAGGGTACAAGGAACTAACCCCCACCAACCCCTCCCCCCCCCCCCCCCCCCCCCCCAAACAATAACAACAACAACCAAAGAAACAAACAAACAATGGGGACAGTGGGACATTGCAAATTTGCCCACAGAAATCTCAGTACCCTACAAGGGGAATATTTTGGAATTATGATTTCAGTTCAAACACGGGCGAACGAAAATATGGAAGTTAAGATTTGAAGGATGTATTTCTGAATTGTTTTATTGTAGTTTACCCCCTTGTTGGTACTATCCCCCCCATGCATGGAGCTGGCGACAGCGCTACCATGTGACAAATCTCTTTTGTGACTTTGTGAGGCTCTGAAAAGAAGTGGCGATACTCAACGTTTTGGGACAGCATGCTCTGCCACAATGAATGATTCACAAAGACACAAAAGAGATTTGCTACGTGGCACAAACGTAAACTGAATCTCATCAGGGAATTAAAGGGAAAATACAACATTTGCAAACATCCAAAAATAAAACTACCAAATCATTTTGAAATACCTTGCTGGACTGTTAGTGAATGACAGTGTAAAGCATCCTGTAAAATCATGGCACCTGGTATACTGTCATTTTCAAGAAAAGTGGTATTTTTGTATCAATTTCCAACGCTGATCGGCCGACCAGCGTTGGAAAAAAAACTGGCTTTTTTTTCAAATACTGGCCCCAATTGACCATCGCACTTGTTTGCAATCGATTAGTCACCTATGAACGGGTACAAGCCAGCTAGACTGGTTCCCTGACCTTGCAATTCCGCAATGTATGTAAACTGCTCTGTTTCTTTTTAAATGGAGTCAGGGAACCAGACTACAGGAAAATGATTGTTTTTCTTGGTTTGTACAGCATTTTTGAACCCAAAACCTCAAAAAAGTCAGTGTAACTATATTTGCTATATATTTCCAACCCCCCAATTTCATCCATTTCTGAAAATTACAGCAAAAGCAAATGATGTATATTCCTTTAAAGGTCTACAAAGTGGTGTTCAAACTTCAATACACCCCATACATTGTATAAATGTAAACAGAATACAAATATTTACTGCTGCGAGTGGTGCATTAAAGGTAGCCTTCCAAGGTGATTCATGGAGTTGTTAGATTTTCCCGTGAAAATTTGAGGGAAATTGAACCCTTCGTGGATCACCAAGGATATATAGTGGTATATGGCCAGCAAGCAGCCTATGATGTAGGAAGCAACGGCATAAATGAACCGTGGCATGGAGCATTTTTTTCAATGTCACAATTTTTATCTCAATTGTGCATAAAGTTTCCTTGATAAATGAGTCGAGCTTTCTTTCTCCAATTTGAATTGCAGATGTTGAAGTTTTGTGTAATTAGTGTAGGCGTGGTGCAATTTATATTGAATTAAAAATTAAAGTCCATTTAAGGCCAAAAGAAAGTCTCCGGTTTCTGGTATGCGCGCGCGTCGCCGTTATTTTGAAGCAAAAAGTCGGGTAAAAAAAAGAAGCCGCGTTGCCGCACCACTTTTTGGGCAAGCTCCATACCAGAAACCAGAGACTTTTTTTTTTTGGCCTAAAAAAATTGCAAGATTATGTAAAAATGTTTCAAACCTAAACAATATTGGCTCAGACACTTGGAAATACATGTATAAAATGTACATGCACTTGTGGCCTGTGTTCACCAATTATTTATTTATAATTCAACCAGTTGGTTTTGTGTCAAATTTATTCATTGAGCTTCCATGTGTGTGAGTCTTAGATTATTTACTGCTTGGTCGTAAAATGTATTCCTATCTGAGTCATTTTATAAGTTTTGGGTCCACATTTTGCCTGTCCCTGTTCCATCTGACATCTGTGATTTTATAATACTGGATGCACTCCTTAATGCAGTCGTCCTACAAGACTGATTATGAATAACAAAAAACCTCCCCAACAAATACAAATAACATTTTACATTAATTCTTTATGATGCTTGAATGGCAAATTACTAAGTTCTGAGGTAACATGGACAGGAAAAATGTCACACTTTGGACCCTTAATTTATAGAATGACCCATTAGAAAGAACAGTGAAATTGTAGTTTACGTGGGCTTCTAGTGTCAGTGTGTTCAGTAATAAGTTTGTTTCGGAATAGTATGCATAGTTTGTGATGGGTATCATTAGCCTATATCTAGGATTTCCAAGCAGGTACCCTATAGGGAACAAGTGGTTGTAGTGGTTGGGGCGGGGGCTGTGGGTGGGGGGGGGGGGGTTCGATGAGGAGTGGCAGTCGATTTGGCATATTTTTCATAATGACAAAAACTCAAACTGGCAAGTCGGGGGTGGGGTGGGGTGGGGGTGGGGGGGGGGGGGGTGTTATCCACCGCTAATGACATGTAGTAAGTTGTATGTTAGGTCTTTGAAGCATCACAACTTTTGGTTGCATTTGTACTGTTAGTCCCAAGCAAAGCTTGATTCCTTGTCATGTGTACACAATGTAGGTGCTTGCAGTTAAACTATTTATTGTTAATTTTTTTACATAAATAATATGTAATCTAGCTTGACAAGTTTCGAGATTTCAGATGAAATGCTTTGGTCTGAAACCAAAAATTATTTCAAAGTTTTGTATGTGTGCAAAAGCTTCCAGTGGATGACTTAAGTCATTTTATCAGTATGCCAAATTATTCATAAAGATATTACTGGTCCTGCAGTAGTAAATGCAGATAGTTAAATTCCCCTTTTTTTTTTGACTTTTTTTTGGGGGGGGGGGGGGGGAAGGGTGCGTACGTCTTGCTGTAGTTTATGGCTTTATCAAGCGATGAATCGTGAACTATGGGGTGGTCATCATTGAAAAACCAATACAAATGACCTCTCTCTAAAATACTCTCCCAATACAAATGACCTCTCTCTAATCCACCATTGTCTTGACCCTTCTTTGGCTGACCAGGGATGTTACAGACCAATCCATATTAAGCCACGCCCACTGCACACTTGGCCAAGAGCACGTGCGCCTCTTCCATGCCACACTGCGTGTTTTCATCCGCGCGTCTATATACGCGCGTACGCGCATGTCGGACATCACACCACTGTAATTGGTTAAGATATTGGGCCGGGCTTTAATGGATCGATCTATTTTGATGAGAGGTTGCCCATGTTGTAGTTTAATTACAATGTAATAACTATGCAATTTGTGGAATACTGATACAGCTTACATTAAAAAATATACTTTTAGGGGAATAAAGTACCGTAAAATTTGAACAAGCGTACAAGAAATGTGTGAAATGTGTTTGATTTTCGATCAGCAACTTCTGATGTTCATCGATAAAAAAATACCAGGGGCAGTTTGCGCATTCCCATTGGTTGAGGGCCGATATGAGGGTGATTATTTTGTTCAAATGCCGCTGAATAGTGTTCAAAAACAGTCGCGCGGCCCGCACCACATGGCATTCGTTTGAAGAGTGCATTCTTTTGACTGAATGGTTCATTAAATATGCACGCCAAACCCGCCGTCCAATCAGAGTGGATTGATCAACGGGCTGCGCGTCTCGTCACACTTCTGACCAATCATGAACACTCATGCTGCGTCACTGTATGGACATGCATTGTCTGAGCTGTGTTCTTACAAAGTAGTGCCAAGAATTTTGTTTACATTGTTTCAATACAAGTAGAAATTCCATCATTCTTCAGAATTTCTTGAAGAAATGTTTTCTCACGACAGTCTTACATTTGTACTTTTATTTATTTTCGAGCAAATCTTTGGATTAGAGCAGACGAAATGTCCTAGGCGGAGGAATACAAGTTGAGCAGTGCGGCTGGAGAAATACCGTAGGTATGTGCACGAAAATCAACCACGCAATTAATTGTTCCATGGCGTGTCATATGCATTACGCAGTGGAAATTCACGCAGAGCATGCACGTGGTGGGCGTCGGCCCCTCCATGGCCAACTCTCGCACAAATCGTTAAGATTTTCGACGGAAATACTTCCTCTGGACAGCGGATAAATACTCATATTTGCCCCCGGCCGCAAACGCTGGCCTGGACGGGCACGGATTTTACGCTGTTCCTCATTTTGTGGACTACATTTTGGTGGGCTTGGAATTATCAGTGCTCGAAGGAAACTCCCTCGCTGGACTCCATTTTGCAAGATTGTGTTGAACTGGACACTGAACTGTACAGTAGGCCTACTGAACTCCATTGAAAATGAACAATAACTGTGAACAAGTGATTTTAATTTCTGTGGATTTTAATTGTGTCTGTGGAATATTTTGGAGGCTCCTTAAAGATTCATAAAGTGCTTGAAAAAGGTCGTCAGGGGGTAAGTCTGCAAAACCTTTTCTTGAATTGATTTTGTCCACAACCGCTGAAGTGGCGTCAGGTTGCAACATTCTTTCCCCTATGTAAGACACAAATTTTGCCTCCGTAGTGATAGAGTATTTCAGCATATTCATTAGGGGGTCTACCCGATGTTCCCCAATACTTATGTTCCTCAATACCTATGTTCACCGAGATCCTTAGGATTAGGATTAGGGTTATTGGGTTAGGGCTAGGGTTAGGGTTAGGGTTATGGGTAGGGATTTTAGGGAACATCGGTATTGGGAAACATCGGCATTGGGGAACATAAGTATGCACCCAGTCATTAAGTTAACCACTGCCGCTTCTAACTTTTGGGGGAAGCCATCAATTGTGTTATCAATAAATTTGCATATGAACAAGATGGCATGTGCCTGGACGCCAGGCGTGGGCCTTTTATTGTCTAAGGTATGCGGTCATGTATGCAGCGGTATACGGACAGGTGTAGCCGTTAGAAAGAATGTCTCTTCGAAACTCCGCGTAAACAAAGTTCGCCGACCTTCTATTTTTAAATGGATCGACGCGTGCATGTCCTTCAAATCCTTAAAATCGGCTTTTTGCTGAAAATAACGAAATCCGCAAACTAATTCAAAAGTCATCCGTCTTGAAGATCGGTCAATGAAATAAAAATAAAATTCCGGCTCGCCAAACTCGGCTTCTTTCGGGAAAAAAATGGGCCGCCTCAAACGCTACATCCGTCTTCGGCTTTATTCCACAAATTCGGCTTCGGTCCAAACAATATACATTTCCGTCGCAGTTCGGTAAAAATTCGGTTGCGTTCGGTAAATTACGAAAATCAGAATTACTTCGAACTCGAGTTTTTTTTCGACGAGCGTCGGAAAATAGTTCTTCACCAATTAACGTTTTGCTCCATCGAGATTTGGTAATTTAGTTTTTTCCTGGTATAAAGTGCAACGTGAATTGGATGACCTCGTAAATTCAAGTTGTTTCGGTTTTATAGCCCAATTCACGTTTTGCTCGATCGAGATTTGGTAAAGTTAAATCCCCCCCGTTATTTAAGTGAAACGTGAATTGGAGATCTCATAAATTCAAGTTGTATCTGTACATTGTGCCTAATTCACGTTTTGCTCGATCAAGATGTGGTAAAATTTCTCCCGGTAATTCAGTGAAACGGATGGATGATATCGTAAATTCAAGTTGTTTCGGTTTTATAGCCTAATTCACGTTTTTCCCCGTTATTTAAGTGAAACGTGAATTGGATGATCTTATAAATTCAAGTCGTTTCGGTACATTGGGCCTAATTCACGTTTTGCTCGATCGATTTAGCTTTCCCCCGGTAATTACGTGAAACGTGAATTGGATGATCTCGAAAATTCAGGTTGTTTCGGTACGTTGGGCCTAATTCACGTTTTGCTCGATCAAGTTTTGGTAAATTGAGTTTTTTTCCCACGGAAATTAAGTGAAACGTGAATTGGATGTTCTCGAAAATTCGGGTTGTTTCGGTACGTTGGGCCTAATTCACGTTTTGCTCCATCAATATTTGGTAAATTGAGTTTTTTCCCCACGGTAATTAAATGAAACGTGAATTGGAAGATCTCGAAAATTTAGGTTGTTTCGGTAAGTTGGGCCTAATTCACGTTTTGCTCGATCAAGATTCGGTAAATTGAGTTTGTTTCTCCGGTATTTAAGTGAAACGCGGAATTGGATGATCTCGAAAATTCAGGTTTTCGGTACGTTGGGCCTAATTCACGTTTTGCTCGATCAAGATTTGGTAAATTGAGTTTTTTTCCACGGTAATTAAGTGAAACGTGAATTGGATGATCTCAGAAACTCAGGTTGTTTTGGTACATTGGGCCTAATTCACGTTTTGCTCGATAAAGATTTGGTAAATTGAGTTTTTTTGCCACGGTAATTAAGTGAAATGTGAATTGGATGATCTCGTAAATTCAAATTGTTTCGATACATTGGGCCTAATTCACGTTTTGCTCGACAGAGAATTTGTAGTTTCATAGCTTTTCCTCCGGTATTTAAGTGAAACGTGAATTTGATGATCTCGTAAATTCATGTTGTTTCGGTACACTGGGCCTAATTCACGTTTTGCTCGATCGATATTGAGTAGATTTAGTTTTTTACCCTGGTAGTTAAGTGAGACGTGAATTTGATAATCTCGTCAATTCAAGATGTTTAGGTACATTGGGCCTAATTTACGTTTTGCTCGATCGAGATTTGGTGAATTTAGTTCCCCCGGGATTTAAGTGAACCGTGAATTGGATGATCTCGTAAATTCAAGTTCGGTACATTGGGCCTAATTCACGTATTGCTCGATCAAGATTTGGTGAATTTAGCTTCCCCCCCCCCCATTTGGCCCATTCACGTTTTGTTGGAAACCCGTTATCAGTAAAACCTCGTTCGCGAGTTGCTCTAGTCAGCTGTACTCTGTAGATAGCCAGCTGTAAAATGTAGTAATTGACAGATCTCTTGAATAATTTCATGAAGGTTATCAATTTGAATGGGGTTCACATTTTTTCTATGGTCCATGCAGGTAGATACCAGTATCCCCACTGCTCGTAATTAATGGCTAAATTTGGTAAATAAGCGAAACGTCCGAGAATTGCTTGACCCCCTCACTGAGAAATTCCGCTGTTATAAAAACTACATATATTTTTATTGGTGTTTGTATTTGTATTTTTTTAAATATGGTTAAGATCAAGGGATGGTAAATCGAAATGTAAGATGCTACATATTGCGAATAGGGCCGAATGGTGTGAAAACTGTGTTTTCTGATACGGAGACTATAAAACATTTTGGAAGAAGTGATTCCATAATGACTGTATAAGACGTCAGTTTGACATGTTGTGTTTAGTTTGTGTTAAAATATTGTTTTTCGTTTTGTGCAGCGGCATGCAGCCTGTATACCAGGCTTAAATGTCTCTGTACTTTACAACATTCTGAGTCCTGATATACTACTTTGTAAGTCCGATCCGTTGAGGTTGGCATTGTTTACGAATAAACAATAATATAAATGGCATCTCAATGGGTACGTCGAGTTATACTTATAGGCATAGAGTTGAAACCTGCCTCTAGTAGAGCGCCAAATAATCTTGGCGAAAACGTGAAAAACTGACGTACGTGGTCTAAGATGTTTTATTGGTTTTGATAAGCGGTTAATCGATCGATTGCTTATAATTAACAGTTACGTTAAAATTGTATTTGTATACATGGCCGTTATTATATCAGATTTAACACGCTTGCAATTATTGATCGTAAGTCATGTGATGTATTTTTTAAGTCACGTGCCTTCATTTTTCTCATGTGAAAAACATTTAGTGGACTATGCATGTGAACAACTGAACATGCTAGTGACTGCAAGTCAGATTAGAAAAGACGGGTTGTGCAATTAGTACAATTTGTTTTACAATATATTTTTAATCGTGGTTCAGCATCAGTCAATACCATTGACGGTTAAAACAGGAATACAAATTATTACGAACTGCGAACGCGTCAGAACGCTATTTGTAACTTAGATGTTTCACTGAAGTCTGAAGATGTGATTTTTTGTGTTGTGTACAAATATAGGGTCATGGTTGTTATTATTCATGTACTCTAAGTATGTAAACAGCGCCCCCAGTTCCGCTTACATTAATATTGTGACAGCATAAATCGACTGTGATCGAATCACAAAATTACAAACGAGGTTCCATTAGGTTCCATTAGGTTCCGGCAGACTGTAAAGTGATTTCTGATACATAATTGAAATATTTTGCTCGTCCAACTCGTTCAGTTTGGAATTTTAATGTGTGATTGATTGAACAATCCGTAGTTATTGAGTCAATACAATTGTGTAAGTCATGTGACTTGGTCGCACGCACGCTTTTCTCCCATGCTTTTTTGTAGTCCTTGTATATTACACTTATTTTTTTCCTCATCTTCAATGATTGTAAGACTTGTCACTTAGAATCTGCAAGGGAGAACCTTGCTTTCTCTTGAAAATATGCTTTTGACTCGCCTATTGTGTATGTCGGCTGAATTCTCTTCACCACGTAATTCGTGAAGCTACGATCTCTGTATTTCTTTTTTCCATAACTAGTTTTCCCCATAAAGAATTCAATTGACTTTTTTTGCGTCATAGTATTGTGAGCAAACAACGCAAAGTGACACAAAGTGTGCCAGCTTCCATTGAACCCAATGGGCCAAACTTTGTCATCGTTGTCGATATTTGGTACGCGCGTGTTTTGCACTGCAAAATGACATAAAGTAATGCTATACCAGCGGCATAATTTGGTGTGGACGTTTTACCAAATGGACAAAGGACACATCAGATGATGCACAACATATGTCGCCTACGCAAGTTTTGAGTAAGCTTATTAAGTATTGTGTAAATGTATTACGGTAGTAAATACAAAATTAACGAGGTTTGGCCCTTATTAAGTGTCGATTAGTTTGGCCTATACATTAACATTTGTTTGGCCTATGGTAACATTACTTTTGCCTACGTTAACATTAGCTTGGCCTACGATAACATTTGTTTGGCCTACGATAACATTAGTTTGGCCTACGATAACATTAGTTTGGCCTACGATAACATTAGTTTGGCCTACGACAATATTAGTTTGGCCTAACATAGCTTTAGAACTAAAGTGGGTAAGTTTGTGAGGCCATGGCTAAGGACAAATTTACAGCCAATTGTGCGAGGAGTGGCATGATGTACCTAACAAAGCCTAGCCGCGTGCAAGGCCGAGTCTTTTCTATGTTCTCTAACATCCGACTGCAGCTGAGATGTGAAGCTGTGGAGGAAGCTAAAGGTGTACTGGAGACGGAAGGCACGTCGCGACTGATGTAACAAGGAACCGGAAGTGGGGAGGATGATGGGAGACCGATGACCTTAGCTGCTTGCTGTACTTCCCACAATTCGTGCCTGAGGTAAAATTTAAGAAACCAACGGACAGTTTCAATAGACCTTTATCATGCTGCCACCATTTTTGTGATGTTCCCTGTATCCCATAACAGTACTGAATGATGCTGTGTGTTGTGCAAAAAGGAACCAGACTATTTTCCTTCCAGCCTCGCTTTGGTTACGTTGATTTGAATGGAAAAAAATCAAGATGGCCGCATTATGATAAAAACGGTCTATTAGTGATGCAAACAGAAAGTGGATACGATCATGGTTGAAAAAAAAAAACCCAAAACGATGAACGGTGATTTTATTTGAGATGTTATTTTGACAGATATTTTCCAATTTTTTGATAGGTTACTGAGGACCAGACGACCTGGTGGCGGCTTCACAACCGGGGATTCAACTTTCAAGCCTGGTTCAGCCTTTTGATGGTCACACACAGGTAAATACCTTAAAATAAATCATAAAACTTGCCAGAATAACATCGCCCGATAACCTCAAGTAGCACGATTTCATGGGCGGAGTCAGGACTCAGCCAGGAGGGGGATGTAGATTTTTTTTAAAACACGGCGAATCAATACAGACGTACATCGTGATCAGGCCAAAAAAATAGTTCTGCTTCCGATTACATGGCATTCGAAAAATACGGTAGGTAGGTAAGGCATTTTTTTTATTGGCCAATTTTTTGGTGTACGATCATAATGGAGGCGACTGCTTGTATTCAAGGGTAGAAGGTATAAAGTGATGGTTTTGGGTGTTTTCCCCCTAATTTTCCAGTAACAAAATTAGGGTAGGGGCTGTCAGAATATGGTAGGTAGGGAAACCGGAAGCAGAAGTATTATTTGTTTTGGCCTCATCAAGTGCATTCTAAAAACCCCACTATTTTTGCAGACTACAGTGGGGTCAATCAGATGGGGCGGCTTCAACTAAGCCTATAGATTCGCCACGGTTTGCCCGTTGGGCATTACACGTACCGAGATCCAAAGCTATTCCTGTCCGGTTAAACCTTGGCTTCCCGTAATGCCCAGCAAGCCTTTGTCTTCAGGTGTTTTATAACTGGTTGCTTGCCTTGTATTTTTCATCTCTGCAACAACATTAAACGCGTACCGATGTTTTGATTTTTCCATTGTTTTTCTACAGACTCTTCTAAGCTTGCCACATTTCAACAGATGAAGAGGCGACGCACACCCCCAACCCTTCAACGGTTTTTGCGGTAGTGACAATCGCGTTTATAGATGATCATTCAAATCTCATTTCGTGCTTACTACCCCGTTCAACGTAGCCAAAAATGCATTAAGCTCAGTTAACCAACGATACAACCAACCAGTAAAAATCTGTACCCTTATCCAAATGAAACAAGTAAAATATGCTACAATGGTGTTGTTTGTATTTTGTAACATGTTTACATCATATTTTTCTAAAATGAAGTAAACTATGTTTGTACTTTAATTTAAGATTCGAATCTGGGACTCAATTTTCAGTTCATAACTTGTATCAGTGTATACTGTCATGAGTATTTTTAAACGTAGTGGTGGCGGTAGGATAGGGACATTACAGCTGATCGTTTTGTGTGGTATTAGCCACGCCCCTTTTGTAGTTGGCCACACCCCGCATGAACACATCATAAGATTTGCATATATTTTACAGGGGTGAGATTTGTGAGCATTTTATTTTAGAAAATCCCTTTTGAATCTGACATTTCTGAGAATTTACCATAAAGGTGTCATTAACTAAAATGTTTATAGAGAACAAAAGAAGTGTATTTGAAAAGGAATGATTGGGCAAAAACATCGTGCTACCTATTGTCTGAGGGCCTGATTGGCCTTCCCCAGTTTTTAGCTTATTTTTCGTTTTTCTCCAACCTATGAGTCCTAATTTTAGTACTATATTGTCCATAACTCTTTTGCCAGAAGCATAAACTCTTGCTAAAAACGAAGAAAATTGTGCTCATGCATTTTGAAAAAATTGTGCCACAAACGGCTCAAATTTGATTGTAAAAAACTACTCCAGACAACACCATGTTTCTCTCTAATATCTTCATTGGGTTTTTGTTATTTTGTTGTGTGTGCACTTTTCTTTATTCTCGAGCACGGGTTTTGTTGTGTTGTTTTGTGCTTTTATTTGAAGTTCAGTGTTCAAATAATTTGACTAACATAACGCAAGGGAGAAACATGGTTTGTAGCGAGTATAATAATCACAAAAAGTGAGCACAATGATAACATTCAGTGGCAAAAAATCAGATTCACGTTCTTGAAGCCTTAACTCCCTACTGTCTTTTACTAAGTGATGGACCAAGTCAGCCAAAATCCATCAATCACACTGCTTCCAATGCATGCTTTGCTTTAGGCCTCCAAACCCAAATCCATCATACTCCATCAATATTTGGTCACACCAGGCCTGCAGGACCAAGTCCCCCAAAATGCAACAAAATGGGGGGGATGGATTTTGATGGAGTGGGGAGTTTAGGATAAAGGTGATCAGTTTTTTAAAGGCCCGCCACAGTCATTGAATCTGGCAACAAATAAGTTATCTCTTATTTTCAAAGAGTGAAAACTCACACTATTTGAGAGTCAATTTTACTCCCACTGACTAAGACTACGGACCAGACTTCTTAGAGTGAAATATCATTCAGTCTAGTAAATAGTGTTCACACGAGCTTCCACTAGGGTGGTTCTATTTTTGTACCTCGTAAAATGAAAGTGGTTTTAACTCTAAATCGTCTGGTCCGTATAGTTTCGTTCTTTGGAATGTTGAGATTTAAAGATGATTATTGTCTTTGATGGATAGTTATTTCCAATTAATTTTGATTTCTGTGAACAAGAGATAAAATATCATATTTCAAGCACTTGATTAAAATGTCTAGCAAAGAGAAAAAGTTTTGGCGTTCTTTATTTTGTCTGTTTGCCTTTTATTAAGCCTTTCCGGATTCCACCAGAAATAAAGGGTCTATTTGGAGACAAAACAAATTGCAAATCTTCAAATTCCTGCCAGTTATGAATTCTAAATCTTTTATATAGTGCAAAATCTCCTGAAATTGATTTCCTATACCGAACAGGCATTTATATGTAAAACAATTAAGAAAATTGCACTGCAAAAACTGCAGTGTTAAATTTACACCATTGGTATCTATATAGGACCATCTGGTGTTAAATTTTACTGGTGTTGTCCTATATAGATACCGAATGGTGTTAAATTAACACTACAGTTTTTTTTTGCAGTGTGCTGTGTTAATTTCAAGCCACCATGTTGCGTGATTTGATTTTAATTTGTCTCAAAGAACAGACCTTTAATTTCTAGTAAATAAGGGGGTTTTCCCGGGGGAAACACATGACAATTATAGAGGTTATGCGTATGCGTTATGCATTGCCTGGATGAGCATGAATAAACTTTCTGCGCATTCATTGTTACCAAATTAAAATAACAAAAAATGACCTCTAAGATGGCTGCTACGCGTAACCTCTATTGCTTTTATTTTTGGGAACGAGAAAGACCGGGTGAATGGGCAAGAACGTGACTCGTGCATCCAGGTTTGGGGTCGAGGACAAGGGTGAGAAATTTACATTGTTGCTGTGTGGTCCATGTTTTGCTTTGATTATTGCGCACACACTCAAACATTGCCTGGGTTAATCTTACCCAAGAAAGGGTGAAAACTGCAACCATACCCCAAAAATGGGTTCTTCTATAACCAATCATGTTTGGGCTAGAATTTCTGTTAAATTCAACCAAAACTTGTAGTCTGCATGGCCTTGGCATTCGGAGAACAGCCGTATGAGTTGCCATGATTAACTCTCTTTTTCCTCGATTTCGTTCGTATTTTTTTGTCCAAACCCTTTTTAGTTTTTTTCTCGAGTTGCCGTTGATTGTAACGTCCCTTGGATGGCGAATAGCGGTAGTTATTGTCCAATGTAACCATGATATACGTTTTCAATAGCGCCCTCATGGGAAGATGGGGGGCCCAGGCCCAGGCCCCCCCCCCCCCCCGACTGGATGTCACAAGCTACACTGCTTCCAGCTCCCATAAATCATTCGTAGCAAGAGTGATAATGTAAGTAGCGGGTGCCAGTCGAGTCATCGTTTGGCTAGAGCGCGGCGAGTAGGGCCGTGTCCGGTGTCACGGTCTCACTTCTCCGGCGTGCTAGCTTCTCCAAATTGGAAATTTCGCTTCAACACGCATGCACAAAATTGCGCAGTAGTGTTCACTTTCGACAACTTTATGTGTGTGCTGAGTTCTCTGGGGTTGCACTGGTGCACGTAAGAAGTTAGGATGTTTGTATGTATACGTCACAGGGTACCATCGAATCCAGACCTAGGCATGGTGGGGTGCGCAATTAACTCACAACAACCTAATAACCAAAAAGACTTGAAGGATGCACACTTATTTTAAGCCGTGGTTGAACGTGGTTGCAAATTGGACATGTATTTGATGGACCACAACCGAGCAAGGAACACGCTTCTTAATTTTTCCTCAATGCACACGCAATGACGATGGGAAAACAACTTCAGAATGCTTGCAATATGACTTGACCCACAGGAAGTGTTACATAACGCATTCTTGGGTGTCCCTCACTGTCTGTATGGACCGGTAGACTTTACAACAACTTGCAACAACACAGCCCAAGGAAAACTTAGCAAAACGGACACATGAGCATGAATAGTGCTCATGTAACGTGCACTGTAACGTGCTCAATTATCCGCGAAATCCACCCGGAGAAGCTGGCACGCCGGAGAAGCGAGACCGTGACAGCGGTATGCAAATGGGCTGCACCCTGAAAGTGGCTGGGTGTACAAACAGGCAGGTTTAGGGAAAATTCTCGTCATAGGCAATTCTAACAAAGGAACCGACTGCAGACCAGAATTTGGAGAAATTCACAAGAGATATTTGGACTTAAAACACCAAAGATGAAGACGCCTGGTTCTATGCTGCTGTTCGCCTGTACGCTGTTTGCCGTCGCCGGTATTGGTAGGTGGAACAATTTTATAATTTTTTGGGGAGTTCTACGGTGCATTTCTGGGGAGAAGTTCAGTTCTAAATCCACCATGATGGTTCACATGGAAATGTGAGTTCATGGCGACAATTTACAATTCAGTAATAAAATTGACAATTGACAACCACAAATTTTGGTTGAATTTAACAGAAATTCTAACCCAAACAATTGGTCAAAGAACAACCCAATTTTGGGTAGTTTTTCACCCTTTTTGGGGTAAAATTAACGCAGGCAATTTCTCAGTATGTACATGTTTCGACACATTGATTTCACAGATCAATATGTATTGGAAACAGCCAGCTTCACGCGCTGTGTTATGTACAATACTTAAATGCGTTTCTTATGCACCGCACGCGATGTATTATTCCGTACATGCTCGCTACTATAGATAGAATTATGCTGGAGGGCCCTATATATGCAATAGTATAATGTTTAAAACTACCACATCGATGGAGTCACTGCTGTAGTGTCATGGATACTACACTGCAGTGATGTAGTGCCTTGATGCTGGGCCTTGGCCTTAAGGCTCTCTTAAGGCTGGATTTTAGCGCCTTGGCCTCAAGGCTTGAGGGCAAAAGCCTTGGCCTTGGCCTTGAGGGTTCAGGGCCTTGCAATTTTGAGTCAAGGCTCTTCAAGGCCCATAGATTTTTGCATTTTCCAGATAAATCCGTTCGAAATTTTGCTGTTACCATTTTAATTGTATTACCATGGAGGAGGGAAGCACCCTTTAGATTTGTGTGTTGGGCACACGTCCACTTTTGTAGCATCACATTTTGTTACCATTGTAGTAGATTTGCTGCAAAAATATTCCGTACACTTGTGGGGCTAATGAGATGATCATGGGATGATTAATTGCATATAAATATGGAATAGATCTGATTGGTTGTATAATTCTCCCTGATAAGTGCTAAAGATTTGCATGTATCTGCTTTAGATAATGCTGATATTTCTGACCATGTTGGGCCAGCAATTAAAAATTTCCCAAATCAGTTTCTTGGATCCCCCTTTTGTTACACTTGGGAGAATTGTGTGTCAATATAAAAGTAAATCAATATTTTGTTTAGTTAAACCATATTGAAGACCTGGACTTATACTTTAATAGATACAGTGCAGTCATAAAACGGTGTAGGCCTATTCGAGCATGTTGATTGCAATTAAAGAAATGTTGTTCTCCGTAACGAGCAATTCGTGATGATAAGGGCGGATCCAGGGGGGCCAAAAGGGGCCATGCCCCCCCCCCAAAAAAACCCCACCCCGAATTTTTTTTAATGTGACGTCGTAATAAAGGCAGGCAATGAGTACACCACCATCTTTTCCTCAAAAAACATCGGTTAAAGTGCCTTAAATCGCACCACAGAGCATCTCGAATCCAAAATTTTTTCGGGGCCCTTAAGCGGCGGGGCCCCGAAGCCCAAGCCGTAATTTTTTGACCCACTTTTTTGGGGGGACCAAGTCTGGTAGCTGTTCCTTTTTTTTAAATCCAGGATCATGTGCCGCTCTCGACTGTTACGATTGCTCTTTTCCCGCCAGTAATTGTGGGGATCCGTTCGACCCGGCCGGCGTGACGCCAATGGCATGTCCTAGCGGTAATGTCTGTACGGTAAGTTGGATTTGACACGTTGTTGCTTTTGATTCTAAGGACCCCCAAGCATTTCATGTATTAACAGTACTAAATCCTCCAACTGCAATGTGATTTCCACACACCCTACCGAGTAAGGCCTGGTTAATATCCGACAAAATGGTTTTGGATAAAGTGCTGTTCAGGTGTAAACTCCGGCTAACCGTCTTTTATTTAGTTGATTTTATATAGCCTCTTCAACTTCTCTCCCGAAGATCATGTACGTATACATTTTAAGGCCTTAAGGACATTGTAGTACGGAGCTCTGGAAGTGTCATCCGACCTGTTCAGGTACTGACTTATTTTATCGCAGGAGGATGACATATTACAGGCAAGATGACGACATCTTGAGATAATTTATTAGGATACGACGACATCCTTGAAACAGAATGACAACATCCTGAGATAATTTAATAGGAAATAACGACATCCTGAAAGTAGAATGACGAATCCTGAGATAATTTATTAGGGTATAACGACATCCTGAAAATAGGATGACGACATCCTGAGATAATTTATCACGGGGTGCATTGAAGCCATCTTGAAAACGCACAGGTCCTGTCGCTGTACGTGGTATTTATTGATGAGAGGTCATGATGTCTTGCTGCCTGTTGTGGGTAAGTATCGCTTATGTTTTTTGGGTTTTTTTTGCTTCAAACTTCGCTTAATGTTGTGGGTAAGTATCGCTTATGTTTTTTGTTTGTTTTTTACTTCAAACGTCGCTTAATTCCACTAAATTATATAGTATTTGATGCCTCAGGATGTCGTCATCCTTCTTTCAGGATGTCGTCATCCCTTAATAAATTATCTGAGGATGTCGCCATCCAATAATAAGTTATATGAAGATATCGTCATCCTACTTTCAGGATGTCGTCATCCCTTAATAAATTATCTTGGGATGTTGCCACCTCGCCTGTAATATGTCGTCATCCGGAGATAAAATAAGTCAGTATCTGAACAAGTCGGATGGCACTTCCAGAGCTCCGTATCATAGCGAACAGCAATGCCCAACATAATGCAACTGTTGAAAATCAACATCAACACCCCACCACAGTCTTCTCATGTAAAATTATTCCACCCTTCGTGAATGCAATTTTCTCAGTTGAAATTCATGTCTTAATTCGATAACAAATATCTACTCCAACCCCTTAGGCTCAAAATTCAAGTTCTGGTGGCACTGAGGTGTTTTCTAGAGGTTGCACCGAGGCTGATTCTTGCACAACCGGCTGCGTCACCTCCGAGGGGGTAACCTCATGCAGTTACTGCTGTAACGAGGATCGGTGTAACAGCAGATCTATTGCGGACGCAGTTGCAGATATCCTCCACTGCTACTATTGTACATACAAATCGGCAAGCAACTTCAGTTCCCCAGCGTGTAACGATCCGTTCAACCCGAACGGCGACGGGGTAGTGCAATATCCATGCGCCGATGGACAGTGCGGGGTAAGTTTGTTAAATAGACCACACAGTGTAAATTTATTTGTGTATAATACGGGTATAATACGTGTTATCGAATCAATATTATAAAAGCATGAAGTGTGATCATTCTTTTTGCATAGTTTAGCTTAATCCTAAAGGAGCCTGGTTATTTTGACCATCTCACAGCCGGGGCGGATTGCGCCCAACCCCCGGCTGTGCCATTTTAGAGTTGAGGAGTATCTTGCACCATTATTTTTTCCTCCTGTTAGGTTTTAACGACCAACCACACGGGGCAAAGTACCCTCAGCAGGCTCTGCATCTCCGACAGCACTTCCCCCAGGGGATGCACCCCTGGGTGCGACGCCCTGGGTATCACCTGTCAAACCTGCTGCTCTGAAAACCTGTGCAACGTGGGACTCGCTGCCACGCCCTCAACAACGAAACCCAGTGCAGCGACCCCAACGGTCGGCGGTGGAAAGGCCTCCCTCGCCGCCATATCGCTGGTTTCTGCGGGTCTGCTCGTGGTGTTGCGTTAGATGTTCAAACCTTGGGTGTCTTCATCTGTAGGTCTACACAGAATTCACTAATCAGACCTATTTTAAGTGTTCTAAGTAGGAATAGGTTTTTCTTTTAAATTGTTTTAGGCTTAGATTTGCTTTATAACTGCGAGTAGGTCTTCAGTTGCATGTAATACTGTCTTTATCTGCAACATTTGATTAACCTCTCGTAATGCCAAACAAGTCTTTGTCTTTAAGTGTTTTATAACTGGTTGCTTGCCTTGGTATCTCTCATCACTGCAACAATAAGTAACTGTGTACCGATGTTTTGACTTTCCCCTTGTTTTTCTACAGACTCTTCTAAGCTTGCCACATTTCAACACATGAAGAGGCGACGCACCCCCCCCCCCTTACTGTTTTTTTTAGCGGCAGTGACAAATCGCGTTTATAGAAGATCATTCAAAATTTCGTACTTAATTATTTCCCCTTCAACGTAGCCAATACATTCAGCTTAGATAACCAACGATACAACCAACCAGTATAAATCTGTACCCTTTTCCAAAATGAAACAAGTAAAATATGCTACATTGGTGTTGTTTGTATTTTGTAACATGCTTACATTATATTTGTCTAAAATGAAGTAAACTATGTATGTACTTTAATTTAAGATTCGAATCTGGGACTCAATTTTCAGTTCATAATTTTGATAGATATCCATAGACTTACTCTTAGATAACAAATGATTCGCTGCGTGTATACTGTCATGAGTATTTTTAAACGTAGTGGTGGCGGTAGGATAGGGACATTACAGCTGATCATTTTGTGTGGTATTAGCCACGCCCTTTTTGTAGTTGGCCACACCCCCGCATGAACACATCATAAGATTTGCAAATATTTTACAGGGGTGAGATTTGTTACCATTTTATTTAGAAAATCCCTTTTGAATTACAGCTGATCATTTTGTGTGGTATTAGCCACGCCCCTTTTGTAGTTGGCCACACTCCCGCATAAACACATCATAAGATTTGCATATATTTTACAGGGGTGAGATTTATTACCATTTTATTTAAAAAATCCCTTTTGAATTACAGCTGATCATTTTGTGTGGTATTAGCCACGCCTTTTTTGTTCTTGGCCACACTCCCGCATAAACACATCATAAGATTTGAAAATATTTTACAGGGGTGAGATTTGTTAGCTTTCTATTTATAAAATCCCTTTTGAATCTGACATTACTGAGAATTTACCATATAGGTGTCATTAACTAAAATGTTTACAGAGAACAAAAGAAATGTATTTGAAAAGGAATGCTTGGGCAAAAACATCGTGCTACCTATTATCTGATGGCCTGATTGGCACTCCCAGATCCTCAAGTGTATTTAGCTTATTTGTCGTTTTCCTTCAACCTATCAGTCCTGATTTCAGCACTATTATCCAGAACTCTTGCCAGAAGTATAAACTCTTGCTAAAAACGAAGAAAATTCTGCTCATTCATTTTGAAAACATTGTGCCACAAACGTCTCAAATTTGATTGTAAAAAACTACTCCAGACAACACCGTGTTTCTCTCTAATATCTTCATTGGGTTTTTGTTATTTTGTTGTGTGTGCACTTTTCTTTATTCTCGAGCACGGGTTTTGTTGTGTTGTTTTGTGCTTTTATTTGAAGTTCAGTGTTCAAATAATTTGACTAACATAACGCAATGGAGAAACATGGTTTGTAGCGAGTATAATTATCACAAAAAGTGAGCACAATGATAACATTCAGTGGTAAAAAATCAGATTCACGTTCTTGAAGCCTTAACTCCCTACTGTCTTTTACTAAGTGATGGACCAAGTCAGCCAAAATCCATCAATCACACTGCTTCCAATGCATGCTTTGCTTTAGGCCTCCAGGCCCGAGTCCATCATACCCCATCAATATTTAGTCAAAGCAGGCCTGCAGGACCAAGTCCCCCAAAATGCAACAAAATGGGGGGATGGATTTTGATGGAGTGGGGAGTTTAGGATAAGGATGATCAGTTTTTTAAAGGCCTGTCACAGTCATTGAATCTGGCAACAAATAAGTTTTCTCTTTATACTTTCAAAGAGTGAAAACTCACACTATTTGAGAGTCAATTTTACTCCCACTGACTAAGACTACGGACCAGACGTCTTAGAGTGAAATATCATTCAGTCTAGTAAATAGTGTTCACACGAGCTTCCACTAGGGTGGTTCTATTTTTGTACCTCGTAAAATTAAAGTGGTTTTAACTCTAAATCGTCTGGTCCGTATAGTTTCGTTCTTTGGAATGTTGAGATTTAAAGATGATTATTGTCTTTTAAGGATAGTTATTTGCAATTAATTTTGATTTCTGTGAACAAGAGATAAACTATCATATTTTAAGCACTTGATTAAAATGTCTAGCAAAGAGAAAAAGTTTTGGCGTTCTTTATTTTGTCTGTTTGCCTTTTATTAAGCCTTTCCGGATTCCACCAGAAATAAAGGGTCTATTTGGAGACAAACATAGCAAATCTTCAAATTGCTGCCAGTTATGAATTCCAGATCTATTTTATTGTGCAAAATCTCCTGAAATTGAAATCCTACCGAACAGGCATTTATATATAATAAAATTAAGAAAACTGCACTGCAAAAACTGCATTGTTAAATTTACACCATTGGTATCTATATAGGACAATCTGGTGTTATATTTTACTGGTGTTGTCCTATATAGATACCAAATGGTGTTAAATTAACACTACAGTTTTTTGCAGTGTGCTGTGTTAATTTCAAGCCACCATGTTGCGTGATTTGATTTTAATTTGTCTCAAAGAACAGACCTTTAATTTCTAGTAAATAAGGGGGTTTTGCTAGGGGAAAACACATGACAATTATAGAGGTTATGCGTTAAGGCGGAATTTGAGGGCAAATTTTTGCATTGCCTGGATGAGCATGAATAAACTTTCTGTGCATTCATTGTTACTAAATTAAAATACCAAAAAATGATCTCTAAGATGGCCGCTACGCGTAACCTCTATTGCTTTTATTTTTGGGAACGAGAAAAACCGGGTGAATGGGCAAGACCGTGACTCGTGCATCCAGGTTTGGGGTCGAGGACAAGGGTGAGAAATTTACATTGTTGCTGTGTGGTCCATGTTTTGCTTTGATTATTGCGCACACACTCAAACATTGCCTGGGTTAATCTTACCCAAGAAAGGGTGAAAACTGCAACTACACCCAAAAATGGGTTCTTCTATGAGACAAAAAAACAAGTCTCCGGTTTCTGATATGGAGGTTGCCCAAAAAGTGGTGCGGCGACGCGGCATTTTTTTTTACCTGTTTTTTTTTGCTTCAAATGTCGGCTGATGACTGCAAATGGTGTCCGACTAAACTTAGTGCAAATATGTGGGAGTCCAGAGAGGCCACATAAAGCTTATTCTCGATCATAACCCCATATTAAAACACGTTAAAATTGTGCAGCAGCAGGATTCCAGTCAAACCAGTGAGTTTGGCGGTTTTGAGACATCATCTTTCATTGAAAAAAACCACCTTTTTCATTTTGCCGACGCGCATGGCTACGGCGACGCGCGCATACCAGAAACCGGAGACTTTTTTTTTTGGCCTAGCTAATTGTTTCGGCTAGAATTTCTGTTAAATTCAATCAAAACTTGTAGTCTGTATGGTGTTGGCCTTGGCATTCGGAGAACTGCCGTATGAGTTACCATGATACACTCTCTTTTTCCTCGATTTCGTGCGTATTTTTTTGTCCAAACCCTATTTAGTTTTTTTCACGAGTTGCCGTTGATTATAACGTCCCATTGGAAGGCGAATAGTGGTAGTTATTGTCCAATATAGCTATGATATACGTATTCAACAGCGCCCTCATGGGAAGATGTGGGGCCCAGGCCCATTCCCCGCCCCCTTGACTGGATGTCACAGGCTACACTGCTTCCAGCTCCCTTAATCATTCGTAGCAAGAGTGATAATGTAAGTAGCGGGTACCAGTCGAGTCATCGTTTGGCTAGAGCGCGGCGAGTAGGGCCGTGTCCGGAAGTTGTGGCTGCGGCTGCAAAGAACACGTGTGCCTATGGAAGCCACTGGCTTGTGGCTGCAGCAACTTACCATAGACGTGTGTGTGTAACTCCCAGCCGCAGCCAGTTGATTCGGACACGGCCTAGCCTTCGATTGATGCGTGCGCAAGGACACCTTTTGTTACCTTTCTGCGCCGGTATGCAAATGAGCTGCACCCTGAAAGTGGTTTGGTGTACAAACAGGCAGATTTGGGGAAAATTCTCGTCATAGGCAATTCTTACACAAAGGAGCAACTGCAGACCAGAATTTGGAGAAATTCACACGAGATATTTGGACATAAGATATCAAAGATGAAGACGCCTGGTTCTATGCTGCTGTTCGCCTGTATGCTGTTTGTCGCCGGTATTGGTAGGTAGAACAATTTTATAATTTTTTGGGGGAGTTCTTCGTTGCATTTCTGGGGAGAAGTTCAGTTCTAAATCCACCGTGATGGTTCACATGGAGATTTTCCAAGTTCATGGCGACAATTGACAATTCAGTAATAAAATTGACAATTGACAACCACAAGTTTTGGTTGAATTTAACAGAAATTCTAACCCAAACAATTGGTCATAGAACAACCCAATTTGGGTAGTTTTTCACCCTTTTGGGGGTAAAATTAACGCAGGCAATTTCTCAGTGTGTACATGTTTCGACACATTGATTTCCCAGATCAATATGTATTGGAAACAGCCAGCTTCAGGCGCTGTGTTATGTACCGCACGCGTGTTATGCACCGCACGCGATGTATTTTTCCATACCACATGCTCGCTACTATCGATAGAATTATGCTGGAGGGCCCTATAGTTTAATGTTTAAAACTACCACATCGATCGAGTCACTGCTGTAGTGTCACGGATACTACATGGGATTACAAATCCGATAGTGTGAGTTCGATTCCCATGGGATGTTTTTTTAAATTTCTTCTTCTGTACTTTTTTTCTCTTAAAAAGGTTTGTTAGTCATTTGGAACATTTTTCTTTTTACAATACATGTATGTGGTTTGGATTATTTTTTTTTCAAGGGAAAATAAAGTCCTTGACTTGCAACTCAAAGTACTTCGAAATACGCCCATAACGGATGTATTTGTACGGAAAAAAAATATCGCGCACCGCACAGACTTCATCGCTTGCTCAGGAGAGGACCGTCGTCGTCAAATAATTGTTGAAAAAAAATGAGAGATTTGTGGTATTTTGCCTGAGTCCCAAGTCACGTAGGTCGAGTCCTAGTCTAAGTCTGAGTCCACGGGGTCGAGTCCGAGTCCGACTCCGAGTCCGAGTCATTTGTCATCGTGACTCGAGTCCGAGTCTGAGTCATGGAAAATGGGACTCGAGTCGGACTCGAGTCCGAGTCATTTGTCGTCGTGACTCGAGTCCGAGTCCGAGTCAAGGAAAATGGGACTCGAGTCGAGTCGAGTCCGAGTCATGAGTCGTACCAAGTCTGGTAGCTGTTTCTTTTTTTTTACATCAAGGATCATGTGCCGCTCTCGACTGTTACAATTGCTCTTTTCCCGCCAGTAATTGACGACCGTCGTCGTCAAATAATTTTTGAAAAAAAATAAGAGATTTGTGGTATTTTGCCTGAGTCCCAAGTCACGAAGGTCGAGTCCTAGTCTAAGTCTGAGTCCACGGGGTCGAGTCCGAGTCCGACTCCGAGTCCGAGTCATTTGTCATCGTGAATCGAGTCCGAGTCCGAGTCAAGGAAAATGGGTCTCGAGTCGAGTCGAGTCGAATCCGAGTCATTTGTCGTCGTGACTCGAGTCCGAGTCCGAGACAAGGAAACTGGGACTCGAGTCGAGTCGAGTCTGAGTTATGAGTCATACCAGTCTTCAAGGTAGCTGTTCCTTTTTCTTTTACTTCCAGGATCATGTGTCGCTCTTGACTGCTACACTTGCTCTTTTCCCGACGGTAATTGTGGGGATCCGTTCAACCCGGCCGGCGCGACGACAATGACATGTCCTAGCGGTAATGTCTGTACGGTAAGTTGGATTTGACACGTTGTTGCTTTTGATTCTAAGGACCCCCAAGAATTTCATGTAACAGTACTAAATCCTCCAACTGCAATGTGATTTCCACACACGTACCCTACCGAGTAAGGCCGGGTTAATATCTGACAAAATGGTTTTGGATAAAGTACTGTAAAGTACTTTTTAGATGTAAACTCCGGCTAACCGTCTTTTATTTAGTTGATTTTATATAGCCTCTTGAACTTCTCTCCCGAAGATCATGTACGTTTACTGTAAAAAATTAACTGTAAAAATTACAGTAATTTACTGGCAGCTGAGTTGCCAGCCGTTTACTGTAAAGTTTACAGTAAATATTATCGTACTGTATTTAAATAACATGGTAAATTACTGTATTTTTTTACAACAAGAGCAGTGCTACTGTAAAATGATCACGATAAAGTACTGTATAATTTGTACAGTAGTGGTGATCATACTGTTAAGTAATTAATAGTAATTCTATTTGAACATGTGGTATTATTTGGCAAAAGTGACTATGCGTGTCAGGCATATGAACCTCCGCTACCTAATGAATCAGCTGGGTTTGTTCTCTTTGAAATGACAGTTGTGGAGGACATCATACATGTACCGTACGTCAGATTGCTGCTAATATATATTATATCCGGTTGAGGAGGAAGCACAAACTACCGGTCCTCATGTTGCATTTGTGGCCGGCAATAGTACACAGGGGTTATAACCCCATGCGTACGGGAAGCGGTCATGGCCAGGGCCGCTAATCCTCATTGGAATGCAGTTTGCCAGCTGTGGTATGCCATGGCACACGACTAGTGGGTAGTTCCACAGCTGCTGCTTTTGTGCAGTCCCGCTACCACACAAAGGCTGTGCAGTCATGCGGGCCACTTGCTCTATGTGTGGAGGAATGTCCCCATTACACCCCGTCCTTAAAAGGTTAACTAAGAAACTACATCTTGTTCTTTTTTTTAGAACAATTGTACAGATGTTAAGAAAAGGTTTACATATTCCACAAAATTGTGTATACAGAACATTATTGCCTTTGGTGACCTTAGTACTGACAAGGCCATTTAAGTGTTACAACAATTTTCTGTGATAATATTTATGCTATTTTTATTAATTCAATGAGTAAATATACTAGCACATTTTCTAGATAGTTGTGGGTTTATCCGTGGATGGTTTTCATTTGGCGTGTCACATCTGAAGGCTTATTACTTTGGAGATCACACAGAAATAGTAATTACACATTTGAATATATTTTTTCAAGGTAAAATCAGGCGTAGGTAATAGATCTTGTATCTTTAAGTGACTCAATTTGGTAAACTAGGGATTCACATGGAGTAAAACTTTTTGAACCCTTGATACTCTCATCAAAGTTTATCTATAGCATTCATTCTCTAGATCTTTCAACAATATAATCACGTCCACTCGTAATAGATTACAACATTGCGAACAAAATATTGCAACATGGCAATTGATCATTTCTCTCTTCCTGTGAACGTCCTGACCTGTGCGTTTGATTTTTCCTCTTCTTGTGCATTTGGTGCCGGATTCCAGACTGATTCTTATGAAGCATCTGTAAGGCAAACATACATGTAATTTTGTTATAAGGTTACCAGTGTTGAAAGGTGCAATTGAATTATTTGGGTGAACCTTTTGTTGCATACCTTGGGAAATATGACAAGAACCGAACTTCACTGTTTATGTAATCTCTTTGACTTGACTAGGCTTCCTTATCAGGGACCCCCTCCCCCCCCCCCCGAGGGACCAAGGGATTGGCTGAAAATGCCAAAACCCAGAATAGACGGTCATGTACAACCATTTCCAGTCAGAGTGTGATGTGACCTATTTTGTTCAACTAATAAGAGTAGTTTCAGTAGTACATGGGAGGGGGGCCACTCAAGACAGGGCTCTACGATTTTCGGGGTGGCATTTCGAATATTGTTTCTTAAGTGGGGATTGGACGGAATACGCCCCCTTTACTCTGGAGTACATGTACTTCATACATCAGGAAATAGACAACAATGAGAAAATGGTCTGATTTGAAGAGGAACAGCATTCGATATAGGTCACACATATATAATTACCTCTGTACGAATTCTAACGTAGTGGCAGGTCCGGCTTGGCACTCCAAATTGAGAACATGCATGGCAGGACAGGTAGGCTAGACCTGTAATGAGATCTGCAGAGACACTATAATGACTCTGCCTTCAGTAGAAAACATCCACTTGTGTGCCGTCAAAATGGAAGTCACTGGGAAAGGATACATTAAACAAATCAATAATTCATTGGGTCTTGAGGTATTTTAAATTTCCGGACAACTCATCAAGAGATGGAGGAAAATTTGTACTCGTTTCTTTAACAAAGCCCCGAACACCCCCTGTGTAGACGATATAAAAATGCATACTCGGTCGTATATATGTATCGGTATCTGGATCTGGATTAAACAACATCAGTTGGTCTGGAAATTATTTTAAAAACATCTTGAACGCAAAAGGTCCTAGAATGCGTGGAAATGAAGCGGAAATACGAATTTCACTTCAACCGCATGGCACAACTTCAACTTAAACTTGAAAATGTCAGGTCTTCAAACGAAATTGGACGACAGCAAGGAGATAATTAATTCGCTTCGAATCGGCCACTATCAAGATGACTGTGAAGCCATTGCGAAGGGGACGAAGAAAACTTGATGAAGCAAAAACATTTCGATAGCATATAATTAAAAGAAAATAAACAAATAAGACTCACCTGTGAAAGGGGGTCCACCATTCCTACGTATATATGCAGAAGAACCAGATGATCTTTACAAGAAACTGAATATTGTAGCTCAATTTATAATGATGGAATGAAGCAGCATAGGTAGCAGCCCTGCTTGGTGCTGACTCGTTTGGGAATGGTGATGTGGCAAGGGGAGAACTGACCAATACATGTACAAGTAGCCACCCTAGTCTGCCAAAGTATAACGGTCACAACGTGACACTCTCAGGGGAAAACCAGGCCACAGCCAGCACGACCACAGCAAGGTCGTAAATGGGTTCAGGAAAACTTCTGCTGGGGCAGTCAGCTTACTCCACAGACTACAAGCCAACAACAGAATACATGTGTAAACGAAATTATCACCCTTACAAATCATACAGGGCCTATACTAGACTTTATACGAATACAATCCAATAAAATAAGAAATAAAAGGAAGCAACAGAAAAAAATAAACTAAACTAAGTAGGAAACATTTGAAGTGATTCGATAAAAAAATGTCATAGGCCTGTATTATTATAGTATATTTATTCGTAACCCTCAAAAACAAATTACAAGATTGAGCAAACATTAATCTTGCACGGATTATATACCTACCAACATGTATAGATTTAGGGAACAGAATTACCAACACTTCAAATGTGCAAAAAAAAACAAGATAGCGGCTGTCGGTTTCGCCTTAATTCTTTTCACGCGCAAGACGATAATTGGCAGCCTAAAATAATTTTGGGTTTGTTGATAAGTGACTAAGTTTACAGTATAATACTGTCAAAATCTTACTGTCAAAATCTTTAACAGTAAATAACTGTGAAAATTACGGTATAATTGTAATTTTTACAGTATTTTACAGCTAAAACAACGGCTCCCAACAATGCACGGTACTTTACAGTAAATTACTGCGAAACAAATATACAGCATACTACTGTAGGAAATTACAGTAAGATACTGTCCAAATTACAGCCATTTTTTACAGTGTAAATTTTAAGGCCTTGAGGACATGATAGCGAACAGCAATGCCCAACATAATGCAACTGTTGAAAATCAACATCAACACCCCACCACTAGTCTTCTCATGTAAAATTATTCCACCCTTCGTAAATGCAATTTTCTTTGAAATTCCTGTCTTAATTCGATTACAAATCTCCACCCCAACCCCTTAATAGGCTCAAAAGATAAGTTCTGGTGGGACTGAGCTGTTTTCTAGAAGTTGCACCGAGCCCATGGGTTGCACACCCGGCTGCATTGCCACCCCTCAGGGTACCATATGCAGTTACTGCTGTAACGAGGATCGGTGTAATGGCAGGTCTATTGCGGACGCAGTTGCAGACATCCTCCACTGCTACTTTTGTGCATACAGTTCGGATCCCTCTGCCAGCAACATCAGCTCTTCAGCGTGCAACGATCCGTTCGACCCGAACGGCGACAGGGTAGTGCAACTGCCATGTACCGATGGACAGTGCGGGGTAAGTTTGTTAAATATACCACCTCAGTTTAAATTTATTTGTGTATAATACGGGCAGCGTAAGTGTTATCATATCAATATTATAAAAGCATGAAGTGTGATCATTTTTTTTTTTTACATAGTTCGGCTTAACCCTAAAGGATCCTGGTTATTTTGACCATCTCACAGCCGGGGGCGGGGCGGATTGCGCCACACCCCCGGCTGTGCCATTTTAGAGTTGAGTATCTTGCACCATTATTTTTTCCTCCTGTTAGGTTTTAACGACCAACCACATGGGGCAAAGTACCCTCAGCAGGCTCTGCATCTCCAACAGCACTTCCCCCGGGGGGTGCACCCCTGGGTGCGACGCCCAGAATATCACCTGTCAAACCTGCTGCTCTGAAAACCTGTGCAACGGGGGACTTGGTGTGGGCATGCCGACGACGCCCAGCGCGGCGCCCCCAACGACCGCCGGTGGAAAGGCCTCCCTCGCCGCCATTTTGCTGGTTTCTGCGGGTCTGCTCGTGGCTTTGCGTTAGATGTTCACACCTTGGGTGTCTTCATCTGTAGGTCAAAACAGAATTCACTAGCCAGACCTATTTTAAGTGTTCTAAGTAGGAATAGGTTTTTCTTTTAAATTGTTTTAGGCTTAGATTTGCTTTATAATTGCGAGTAGGTCTTCAGTTGCATGTAATACTGTCTTTATCTGCAAAATTTGATTTAGTTCAAATTTATTTTTGATTGATCACTTGGTCCATTCTATTTTGTTTAATCTATGGGTAACACATTGTAATGGATATCAGTTAGCAAGGCTGCCAAAAGCTAAACGTTGTTTGACTGCTTCACTATTGAAAAAGGCTGATGACTCGGAACCAAATTAAGACAAGATTTGTGTTCAGCATTATTGACTAAAAATAGTTAAGCAAAGCGACTTTATTACCAATGCCTGCAGTTTTGCTAACACTTAAAGTCCTGATAGGCCATCAGCCTGGGGGGTTTGGTCAGTGTCAAATCAGGGCATAAATGATTATAGTGCGCATGCGCAAGGAATACCGCCCCTGGAGTGGTAACAAGCATTTTGATGGACATTTTGAAAAAAAAAGGTGATAACACCTAAAAAGCTGCCCCTGCTGCAATGCTATCACATATTTTCCAACTCTGGAGGTGTACACCTTGCCAACAATCGCTTTGACGATTATTCCCCTCATTTGATACCGGTTGCCAAAATTTTGGACGGAGGCTGATGGCCTATGAAAATTCAAAAAAAAAAAAAAGAAAGAAAAAGGATTCGTACACCGCAGAGAGTAAGGCCAAAAAAAAGTCTCCGGTTTCTGGTATGCGCGCGCGTCGCCGTAGCCATGCGCGTCGGCAAAATGAAAAAAGTTATTTTTTTCAATGAAAGATAATGTCTCAAAACCGCCAAACTCACTGGTTTGACTGGAATCCTGCTGCTGCACAATTTTAACGTGTTTTTAGATTGGGTTATGGTCGATAATAAGCTTTATGTGGCCTCTCTGGACTCCCATAATTTGCACTAAGTTTAGTCGGGCACCATTTGCAGTCATCAGCCGACATTTGAAGCAAAAAAATCAGGTAAAAAAAAAAAAAAAGCCGCGTCGCCGCACCACTTTTTGGGCAAGCTCCATACCAGATACCGGAGACTTTTTTTTTGGCCTAATGGTTAATTTAATAAATATATTTTTGCTCCGGCTATGGGAACAAATACAGTTTAAAAGCTTATTTTAATTAGCTGGTTTTCTCGGCCAATAACAGCCCCAACCCCAAAAGAAAACACCTTCATTGTCATCAACACGCATTCACATTCGTGCAGAATTTTTCGATTTTGTTCAGACTGGGTTGTTATTCAATTATCGCATTACATTTCGTCCTTTTATATGTATAAAATTTAGCTGACATCCCTACCTAGTTCATTTTATTGAAAAACAGTGCACTTGTTATATTTACCCCCCCCCCCCCCACACACACACACATTATTATCCATGCTTTTTCCAGACAACTGTTTAGTTCAGGGTTTTTTGGTTGAATTAATGGTGAACCAAAAGTGAAATGGTGAACCAAGCAAGAAATAGACCATTTTCATGTTGCGGCCATTAGGATTTTTCCCAATGAAATCCACGCAACCAAAGCGAGGCTAGAAGGGAAAATAGTCTAGTTCCTTTTTGCATAAAAAACATAATCATTCAGTACTGTTATTGGATACAGGGAACATGACTGAAATGGTGGCAGTATGATAAAGGTATATAAGAGTAACTGTGTTGTGCAACGTACACCGGCCAGGAAATGGCTTTTGTAAACTTCTGGAAGGATTTTAGTATAATGGAATTGTATGGAGCCGGATCCTCCTTAATGGGCCTACAAAATAATGTTTTGCAGCCCAAGGCTATAAATAAAACGTCATTTTCGTGTGATTTCGTAATTCATCAAACTGAGGCTTTTGTCCTCGTTCTTTTTGTTAAAGGTTTGGTATGAGCAGCCAGCCTTGAGAATGGCACGGCAGCCTTTTGTTTATTCTGTCGTCTGGAAGGAGAGGAGACCCCCGATAAATGACAGTTTCCCACAGATTCGCTGTAGTAACCCTTTGTGCTGTTAACAATCTGCAAACATTTTCAGCGTATTTCAAAGCGGTACAGGCTCAAGAGTCGAGCGCGTGATTTCATGCGCCATGGGTACGAGTTGCCGTCACGTTTGACTAGTTGTGTGTGCCATACATTGTGCTGCGTGCTCGTTGATATAGAATGCATGATATGATATAGATTGAGTGCATACAGCAGCCTTTTTTGATTTTTTTTTTGGTTATGTTAATTTATTACTACTGACTGCACAAGAAGTGTAGTTTCCACGTATCCACTTTGACACCAAAAACACACCTCAAGAGATAGCCAGCGCAGTGCCAGCGATCTATGTATAGTCAACAGTGATGTTGACTTTCCAGAGACTGCCATGCACAAGTTGTGTTTTTAATACATTGTGCTTTTATACACTCTAAAAACTGAAGTGTTGAATTCAACACTTACATGTGTTCGGTCAGTGCGACACTTTGAAAGTGTTAAATCCAGCATTTTAAATGTTAAAGCCAACACTTACAATGTTAATTCAACATTTTAAATGTTGAAAAGTGTTGATTCAACATTTTTCAACTTTAACACTTTGAAAGTGTTGAATCAACATAATCAACATTTAAAATGTTAAAATAACATTTTAAGTGTTGGATTCAACATTTAAAATGCTGGATTTTAACACTTTCAAATTGTTGCACTGACCTTACACATGTAAGTGTTGAATTCAACTCTTCCGTTTTTAGAGTGTACCCCTCTCACTTAGTTTGTGCGTTTTCGCCAATTATCTCGGCTAATGTCAGTGATCGTCAAAATGGCAGCGCCGCGGACACCAATTTTCACCTGAAAACATTCTGTTCATTTTGCTAGATTAGGCCTAAGTGAATAACATGCCATCGGATGAAATTAAATGAGGTTACGTTTCTTCTATTCACCATATTTAACATTCGAAATTTCCAAGAAAATGTCGTTTTAGATTGTTGTTTGCTTTCCATTTCCCTGCAATCGTCGGCAAAAAGGGCCAACTTAAAATGAGTTTTTTTTCCCAAAAGCTCTCCCGCTACACGTAGGCATGAACATAGTGAAGGTTTGATATAAATTAAGTGCATTCAGCAACCATTATTGAGGTGTCTTTTTTTAGGTTAATTTATTTCCACTGATTGCACGAGAGGTCTGCAAAATAATAGGATATTAAAACAGCGGTAAATGCAGCATTAAAATTGGACCGACATTCACAATTTTCCCAAATACGTCCGAACTTACATGAACTGTATAGAAAAGACGACCAATGACAACTTCCAAATTACTAAAAATGCGAAGAAAAAAAGTTCTCGGAAAAATACAGACCGAAACAGGTCTGTACTATAAGGCCAATCAACATTGATTTTTAGGTTTGTATCACCTCCTTCTCCTCGATTTTCACGATTTTATATATTTTTTCTTCTGAAAGTGTGTCTGTTCCTTGAGAAAAGGTGTATTTTCCAGACAACTGTCTTGCCAAATCCACTGACACAGTCGCACTGTGAGGTTTATTACCCTTTCTAAATTCCAGACACAAACCCTAGGTCATTAAACAGCTGACTGGTACTTAATATTAAGTACTTTTCATGTTCGTTGTCTTCTTTTAAGTTTATCTGACGTGTCCCCTTCAATTCACTTTGAATGTGAAGAAGTTGAATTCAAATATACAATACAAATTCCCCTCCTTACCGATTTTTTTTTCAATCAAGAGTGATGAAAATCTAAAAAAAAAACCCAAGGTTGATTGTCCTAACAGCCTTTGACAAGGCGTTAAAATGTTGACTTAAATTATTTTTGACTTGGCAAAAAACCCGAATTGTTTTCGTTTTGCTGAAAGAACGCACACCTTTTGGGTGATCCGTGGACAGACTTTAAAACGGTGTTTGTGTTTAAAATTCCGTAACTTAAAATATACACGAGTGATTTGAATGATTCTTGTACTAAAATAAAGCTTATGAATAGGGATTTCATATCCTAGATTTTGACATTGCTGCATGCAAAACTTTACCAAAAAAGTGGTCCCGACATTTGGGTTTCGTTTTTTGTTGACTCACCCTTTGTAAAGCATGAAAAAGAAACTAAATGCAAAAGTTCAAGGAAATAAATACGCACAAAGATCCAATGGCAGCACATCCAAGTCTACGTGGAAACTCTGAATAGGCCTACAATAGGCCTACAATAGGCCTACAAGTACATTTTTATTTACGTCAGAAAAACCATCCAACCATAGGCTGACGTACTTTTCAGGCTTGGTGATGTACTTTTCAGGCTTGGAAAGAATGCGTCATGTGATTTCTTACAAACAGAGCCAAATACCCTGTTTTTTTTTCACTTGAAAAGAAATAACATGTAAATCAACTTTAACCTCACCGTTACTGCTTCTTTGTAATGCCATAATTTTGTATTTCTTTACAAAACTTGCACATCTAAATGTTGTACGTGTAATTTGATTCTGGGCTATGTAGTGTGATGTACTGCATACATTGTGTACAATGAGTCTACATGCACTGTAGGATGCATAATCCTGCATTAAAAATTCCCATAGACACCAGTGTTAAATGCCCGTACTTCCAAAATCTTTCCAAGATACTCAAAACCGTCACAGGTATTTAAGCTGCACAGAAAAATGATGATCAACATCAGGCGCGGTTCTACGGGGGGGGGGGGGGGGGGGGGCTAGGGGGGCTGTAGCCCCCCCCCCAAATTTTGTCTAGCCCCCCCAAAATAAATTCCTTAAAAAAAAAAAATTGCATTAGCAAAAAGAAGGATTGTGATGTACATGCGAACGGTCTCCCCCTAAAGAAGAAATAGCCGTGACAAGGGTGCATTAGTTAATATAGTGTGGATGATTTTAGGATTTTATTGGCGCTCCCCATTGAAAATATGGCATGAGTCCCCCCCCCCCCCCCCCCCCCCCCCCCTATTGATTTTCGGAGGCCTAAGTGTCTGGAAAAAATAACCGGTCAACATTTCAGCACGCCTCTCTGAAAAAATTCTGGATCCACCGTGCTAGCCCCCCCCAAAATATTGGTTCTAGAACCGCGCCTGATCAACATGCCATCTTTCATTTTCTTTCCAATTTCTGACGGGTTGACCATTGACTTTTTGACAAAATCTCACCGAAAGCAAACGAC
Source organism: Patiria miniata (assembly GCF_015706575.1). Taxonomy (NCBI): domain Eukaryota; kingdom Metazoa; phylum Echinodermata; class Asteroidea; order Valvatida; family Asterinidae; genus Patiria; species Patiria miniata. The sequence goes on from NW_024037057.1 coordinate 7,360,380, forward strand.
CCTTATTTTCCCAAAACGAAAAAGAAGCCATCTTGAAAACGATCCCTCCACAACATATGGCTAAATACAGGGGCGGATCCAGAACACAATTTGGGGGGGGGGGTGGCCAAAAAAATTTGATTCCCAAAAAAGTGGGTCCAAAAAATTACGGCGTGGGGTTCGGGGCCCACTTAAGGGCCCCGAATTAGATGCTCTGTGGTGCGATCTGAGGCAATTTCTGACCACTTTAACCAAATTTTTTGAGGAAAAGATGGTGGTGTGCGCAGTGCCTACCTCTCACTTAAAGGAAACATGCAGTGGAAATTCAACTCATCGTGTTTTCATGCACATTACTATGTGTTGCAACAATACATACAAGATCTTAATACTTGTTTTCATTGGAAGTGACAAGAAGTTTCAATTATTAGCAAATCCTTTCATCAATACATGCAAGAGGGCGCTACTTTGCTTTTGTCACACAAGGTACTCCTTGTCAAAAGTGCATATGAACAGCACAAAAATAGGTCCTTCAAAATTACCCACAAAAAATGTTTTGAAGAAATATTGGCCTCTACTGTTGTCCAAACAAGCTGTTCAAACAAGTAAAAAGTGGAACTTACTCCAAGAAAATGAAGAAAAGTTTGATATAATATTTGTACACAAAGCTATGGAGACACTACTGTTCTGCATTGAATGACATCACGCTTTTGGTCATGAATATGGAAATGCCATTAGCATAAAAACTAAAATGTTGAAATTTCTCCCTTTTACTACGACAAAGGAGGTACAAAGTCATAGTTACATGGCAGGAAAGCTGTTTTAAATGCATTTAAGTCATAACATCCTATTTCATGTTTCCTTTAAAAAAAACGTTAGGTTTTTTTTTTGGGGGGGGGGGGGGGAACATGGCCCCGTTGCCCCCGGACCCGCCCTTGGTTAAATAGCGTCACTTTCGGGCCCAATGACATCCAAAATGCTAATGATTTGAAGCCCCAAATCCGGGCCAGCATGATCCATCAGCATGATCCATCAAAATCCATCAATCACACTGCTTCTAATGCATGCTTTGTCTTAATAGGCCTCCAGGCCCAAATCCATCATACTCCATCAATACTCAGTCACACCAGGCCTGCACTGAGGACCAAGTCCCCCCAAAAATCCACCGAAATTGAGGATGAATTTGGATCATACGCTTACGAAATCATACTCGAATCATACGCTTACGAAACTACTGACCGGAAAAACTAACAATTTCAAATGTCCCACGCTGCGAATTTGTCAACCTTCTCCCACAATGCACTGGGAAAAATGAACTCTCCGTGGCAAACTCTTGGTGGCGCACTGCATTGTGAATCGCCCGAATTAATGCTCACATTACGACGATAACTGAATCAATCATACAGGAGGGCTGATGAAGAAACGGACATCAAGTAAAGTGCGCCCTCTGTCCATAACAAACTGCATATAGCACTATCACAGCTCCACTTATGAAAATCTATTCAAACGGGCCAGTATGTTTAATCATGAGAACAGAACAATGATATCAAGAGCATTGTTGTAATTTAGTCAAAGCCCCCAAAAAAATAAAAAATAGCTGTCATATGAAAATCCGACTCCTATGAAAATCGGACTCCTTTTCCCTATTATTGGTTAATCCCTCGCACGTGACAGGTCACTTATATACAAGTATGATCCTAAAAATAGTATATTATCATACTTCCGCATGCGCAATACTACCAATGATGAGTCCATATTTCATGGAGTCGGATATTCACGCTACACCGGAACCGCGTTATACTAAACGGTATTCGCTCGCACGCGGTACCACGGCCCATATTTTAATAGGCTAGGGGCGCTGTCGCCCTCTAGTGGTGTAACTGATGTGAGCGTCGGGGGGGGGGGGGGGCGCAAAGTACCAACTAGGTGGGCCAACTACCGTAAAAATACACAAATACACATGTACCGCTTTTGCCGTTGGGATTTTTTTTGGGGGGGATTGCTCGCCAACGGGGGCCCGGCCCCACCAGCCCCCCCCCCCCCCCCCCTTGACGACGGGCCTGCTCTGACCAGTACTTACTTGACTACCTGACAACAGACCCCACGTGTAGCAGCCATCTTAGATAGCAAGGCCTTTGTTTTGCCGGGATATGCCCGCGTGAACCTTTTGTGCCATTTATTGGTTACTGAATTTAAATAAACGATTCATGTCTGCCACGCATTAGCTCTATGTGAATCATAGAGCTGTATTAAATTACTAGAGCGCTGACTCCTAATTTTTAGGGGGATTGAAATAATCTTATTCTTACAGGCTGGTCAACCTCCAGAGATCGAGTATTCGGGGCATTGTTTTAATACCGGTCGCAGCACAATGGCCTATACATGACGTTTTGGGGGTCCTATAGCGGGGCCCAATTGCATGACCCTGCTACTAACCACAGAATTCTGCGCTGACGATCAGTAATTTGTGCTTACCACGCTAGCAGAACTATTCTGCGTTGTAAACCCTGTAAGCGCAGAATCCTGAGTTACGGGCTGAACGCATGCACATTAAGCCAAAATTCCTCGTTAAACCGTGAAATATGCTTACCGGAAGCACTCTGCTACAGTAAGCAGACATTTTCCGCTAACGGTAAGCTGAGCCAAGAAATTGGGCCCAAACTACTTACTTCAAATATCAAAAATAAGCGTGACCATTTTTGTGCAGGGGTCATTCGGTCAAATTTTAAGGGGGCGGTTGTCCAATTCTGGACGAATGGTTATTAGTTTTCGAAAAGTAACCCCCCCCCCCAAAAAAAATCCACCGTCATACTCCGAAGGGACAGGGGGTGCGGGGTGCGATGTTTTATCCCAAACGACATAAGCAAAGTGGGTGTAAGGTGTGAAGTTTTGACATTACTTCCATAAAAACATGAGATAATTATGATACAAGAAGCAAGTGATTTATTTAAAACCTTGATCGGAGCATTGAAAGTTTTTTTTCATGATCTAACCGAACCGGAAACGAAGCCGAGCTTTGCAAAAGGGCCGCCGTGTTTATTTTTAGCCCCTGCGGTTGCCTGGCCTACAATTTAGACGTCTGGGTGTCGGTGGAAATTGTCAGATCAGGGAACCAGACTATGACAAAGTAGCGGGAACGGGCCTCATCATTTGGATAGAGCGTAGTGGGTAGCCTATTGATGCGTGCACAGTGCGGGGAAAAATCCATTCTAGTAAACTTTTGTATTAGGCCAAAAAAAGTCTTTGGTTTCTGGTATGGAGCTTGCCCAAAAAGTGGTGCGGCGACGCGGCTTTTTTTTTTTAAACTTTTTTTTGCTTCAAATGTCGGCTGATGACTGCAAATGGTGCCCGACTAAACTTAGTGCAAATAAATGGGAGTCCAGAGAGCCCATATAAAGCTTATTCTCGATCATAACCCCATCTAAAAACACGTTAGAATTGTGCAGCAGCAGGATTCCAGTCAAACCAGTGAGTTTGGCGATTTTGAGACATCATCTTTTATTAAAGAAAAATCTTTTTCATTTTGCCGCGCCGACGCGCATGGCGACGGCGTCGCGCGCTCGTACCAGAAACCGGAGACTTTTTTGTTTGGGCCTTAGAAAGCAAAACTTGTTGTTGTAAAATTGACCGCGGACTAGTCACGCCTCACTGAATTCCGGTCGGTACCCCGTCCTTTTGGTATTCGGAAATGAGCCGCACGATTGATAGTGGTTTGTTGTACAGACAGTCAGGTTTGGGGACAAATTTCGTCATTATAGGCAATTCTGACAAAGAAGCAACTGCAGACCAGAATTCGGGGAAATTGACACCAGATATTTTGACGCAGAGAAAAAGAATATCAAAGATGAAGACGCCTGGTTTGTCGGTGCTGCTATTCGCCTGCATGCTGTTTGTCGGCGGTATTGGTAGGTAGTCAATTTTAGTGAAAAATTGGGAATTCTTTGGTGTTTATCTGCATGGGGAAACTTCCTTTTCTGAGTACAAAATGTAGATCATGATGTTGCACAAAATATGTTTCCAGCTCTCCCTATAATGCACGTTCCACAGCTATATACCTGGATTAATTTAACCCTAACTCCCTGGCGTCTTTTACTAGGAACTGGACCAATTCCATCAAAATCCATCAATCACTGTGCGTCCAATACAAAACTGTACATGACATAATGGAATCCACCACTGATGCACTGGTTGACATTCATGGACTTGCTACTGTACATGGCTTTTATCACAATAGCAGCACAGGAAGCTAGGCAAAATCAATCGGATACCCCTGGCACTGCTTCAGGCATTAGGCCCAAGTCTATCATACTCCATCAATATTTACTCACGCCAGGCCTTCTAGACCAAGTCCCCCAAAACCCACCTAAACGGGGGATGGATTTTGATGGATTTAGGGTGGTTAAGATTAATTAAAGAGGCACCTCCACCTGCCTGCAGATCGCCTTAATTGCGGACGTCGAAGAAAATTTATTTTGTGCATTAATTGGTGATTGGTCACCGCTGTTCCCAAGACACACAACGTATGAGAACGACAGGGAAAACGTATTCGTACTCCGTCGTGTCCGATGTAAACAGCTGTTTTTGGTGTGTCTATTCTCAGGAACGGTAAGACATTAGGTGGGTTTCCTTTCAACCAGATGTATGAAATAGGATAAGTAAACAATGAACATTTCTGGGATTTCTGGACCTAGTGCCCCTTTAACCCTAACAGTCCTGAAAGCGGTGTTATATGCAGCACACGTCTTCATTAGGGATCATGATTATTCAGCTAGTTCGATGTATTTCATAAGTAAATAACAAAGACGTCACACCAATGTTATCACTCAGTCATGCATGTACATTAAAAGCATTTCAAAGAACGGCTTGCGTCGGATCTGCCACACCAAAAAATCGCCTTGTGGATATTTAAATGAATTAAAAAATCTTCCAAACCGAATCCTCCAATTGTAATGTGATTCGTCAGAGTGTTCGCCCTTAATTGTGTTCCCACTTATCCAGCCGGCGGACTAGTGAACCAGAATGTTTTTAGAGACTGCCGTTATTTTCACCAGTCGCAATACAAGAAAGTGTTGGTTTATTCAATTTGGCACCAGAATGTCATAAACAACAATGTGCATACATACAAGGCGTCCCAAAAATGTCCATCTGTTTCTGGAGAGTGTACGGAATTCTCGTAATTTATGAAAACAAATTCAAATTCAGTTTAAAGAATTGATTTGTCCAAACATTTTTTCTTTCCTGTGCGAAATTGTTGTTGCATTCTGTTTTGTGGTTTTGAAACAAAGGCCATTAATGTAACGCCATTCCATTTTGCTCCATTCCAAGTTTGAGAATACACTGATTGAGAGCGTACAATGTGTGTCTGCGACATGTCTTAGGTCCACCCCTGCCTGAATGTCCTGAATCACTTTAAACTGTTATAACAGGTGTTTGAGACAGCCCTTTGTTAAAATCAAAGGAGATATTATATGTACATAACAAATATCCAGTCAACAATGACCAGTGTTGTAGTCGAATCACCAACGTGGAGCCGGAGTCCGAGTCTCGAGTCACAAGCCTCGAGTCCGAGTCCGAGTCCCGAGTCACAAGCCTCGAGTCCGAGTCCGAGTGCCGAGTCACAAGCCTCGAGTCCGAGTCCGAGTCTCGAGTCACAAGCCTCGAGTCCGAGTCCGAGTCTCGAGTCACAAGCCTCGAGTCCGCGTCCGAGTGCCGAGTCACAAGCCTCGAGTCCGAGTCCGAGTCTCGAGTCACAAGCCTCGAGTCCGAGTCCGAGTCTCGAGTCACAAGCCTCGAGTCCGAGTCCGAGTCCCGAGTCACAAGCCTCGAGTCCGCGTCCGAGTGCCGAGTCACAAGCCTCGAGTCCGAGTCCGAGTGCCGAGTCACAAGCCTCGAGTCCGAGTCCGAGTCTCGAGTCACAAGCCTCGAGTCCGAGTCCGAGTCTCGAGTCACAAGCCTCGAGTCCGCGTCCGAGTCCCGAGTCACAAGCCTCGAGTCCGCGTCCGAGTCCCGAGTCACAAGCCTCGAGTCCGAGTCCGAGTGCCGAGTCACAAGCCTCGAGTCCGAGTCCGAGTCTCGAGTCACAAGCCTCGAGTCCGCGTCCGAGTCCCGAGTCACAAGCCTCAAGTCCGAGTCCGAGTCTCGAGTCCGAGTCCGAGTCACGAGTCGCTTGTTCTTAGTTGTTCATCAAACTAATGTTGTCAGGTAAGTCGAGTCCTAGTCCAAGTCCGAGTCCACATGGTCGAGTCCAAGCCCGACTCCGAGTCCGAGTCAAGGAAAATGGGAGTCGAGTCGAGTCCGAGTCATGAGTCGTACCAGTCTGGTAGCTGTTCCTTTTTTTAACATCCAGGATCATGTGCCGCTCTTGACTGCTACACTTGCTCTTATCTCGACGGTAATTGTGGGGATCCATTCAACCCGGCCGGCGCGACGACCATGACATGTCCTAGCGGTAATGTCTGTACGGTAAGTTGGATTTGACACGTTGTTATCTTTGATCCTAAGGGCCCCCAAGCATTTCATGTTCAGTCCTAAATCATCCAAATGCAATGTGATTCCCACACACCCTACTGAATAAGGCCTGGTTAATATCCGGCTAAATTTGGTTTTGGATAAAGTACTGTTTAAATATAAACTCCGGCTAACCGTCTTTTATTTAGTTTATTTTAGCTTCCTTATTTTAGCTTCCTTAAGGACATGATAGCGAAGAGCAATGCCCAACATAATGCAACTGTTGAAAAACAATATCAACACCCAACCACTAGTCTTCTCATGTAAAATTATTTCACCCGTCGTGAATGCATTTTCTTTGAAATTCCTGTCTTAATTCGATTACAAATCCACCCCAACCCCTTAGGCCCAAAAGACAAGTGGCACCGAGGTGTATTCTAGAGGTTGCACCGAGGCTGATTATTGCAGAACCGGCTGCGTCACCTCCGAGGGGGCAACCTCATGCAGTTACTGCTGTAATGAGGATCGGTGTAACAGCAGATCTATTGCGGACGCAGTTAAAGACATCCTCCACTGCTACCATTGTGTATACACTTCGGATCCCTCTGATTCTGGCACTTTCAGCACCGCAGCGTGTAACGATCCGTTCAACCCGAACGGTGACAGGGTAGTGCAATATCCATGCGCCAATGGACAGTGTGGGGTAAGTTGGTGAAATGAACTACACGTTATACGGGAAACGTAAGGTTGTTATAAACATGAGTTTGATCATTCCTTGCATAGTTCGGCTTAACCCTAAAGTAGCCGGTATTTTGACCATCTCACAGCCGGGAGGGGGGGGGGGGGCGAAGGAACGGATTCCGCCTCCCCCCCCCGGCTGTGAGTTGGTAAAAACTTTGCCTCCCCGGCCAATTTAATAGTCACAATCCGCCCGGCCTTTTCATGGTTGAGGAGTATCTTGCACCATTATTTTTTCCTCCTGTTAGGTTACAACGATCAACTACATGGGGATCACTACCGTCAGCAGGACGTGTATATCCAGCCCCGAGGAATGCACCCCTGGGTGTGACGCCCAGAATATCACCTGTCAAACGTGCTGCTCTGAAAACCTGTGCAACAGGGGACTTGCGACGGCCGGTGGAAAGGCCTCCCTCGCCGCCATTTTGCTGGTTTCTGTGGGTCTGCTCGTGGCTTTGCGTTAGATGTGAACACCTCGAGTGTCTTCATATGTAGGTCAACACAGAATTCACTAACAAGACCTATTTTAAGCAGTGTTGTAGGTCTCAAGACCGGTCTCGGTCTCGGTCTCGGTCTCGAGACCACTTTTTGCCGGTCTCGGTCTCGGTCTCGGTCTCGGGAGCTGTGGTCTCGGTCTTGGTCTCGGTCTCGGTCCCCTTTGGACTCGATATTTTGGCTGGTCTCGAGTCGAGACCAGCCAAAAAGTGAGGGGCGCGGATTCCGCCCCCGGCCCTTTTAGGGTTAAGTAAAGAATCAGTTTAGGGCAAATGTGACTGCAGTGTGATGCTAATGGACATGTCTCTCATCACAGTGAGTGAGGCATAGTCCAATAACCATTGCTCCTCTTCTTATTTCTCGTTTTTATTGTGGGATGATCTGTTGAAACAAGCACTTTATAGCCATCCTCATCGATTCCAAATACAACTGAGATTTAAATCTTATGAATCAAGACTGAAACATTATTTTTACCGACAGATTTTGTATTTTGAATATGGGGAACAATTCAACTCTTTTTCCCTAGAAATATTGGTGATTTTTTTCTATTTTCCTTTTCAATTTTTCCATTATTCGTGGAGGCGGGAAAACGTTTTTTTCCATTATATTTATTAATGGATATTCATCAATTCGTAGACCGTTAAATTGGTATTAGTGGTGGATATCTGAATTTTGTGATCTCTTTATTAAAATAGACACGACTTGGGAATAGAGTATGCAATTACGTGAAATGTTCACAGTTACTACTCAATAACATGTTTTTTATCCCAATTGTATTTTTTACAAAATGGAGCGTGCCATTTTTTTTTTTCATACGGTCACTTTCTTTTTGACTCGCCATGTATTCATCTTTTCATCTGTGATAAACACAAATTGAGCTACTGCCATAGTCACGAAAAAATAGAGTCTAATTGCCTGCCTCGTCTCCTTCCTAAATGTCAATTGCATTTGCATGAGTCAAAAAGAATTGTGTTCCATTAATCGCTATATGCTGTTTACGGCCATCACAATAAACTACTAATATATTGGCAATATGTCGTACTTGTTAATCACTAAAATATTCAAGTAAATCGCCCGGCAAAGTAGCCGATGCGCGCGATACGCTGGCACGGTACAAAACACAGAAAGGCGTGCGCACTGAGCCATGAATCCTAAAAGTACATCTCGCCCACCACATTCAGTTTGTGACAGCGCCCTTCTATTGTGTCGGCCATATTCTCAAATAGGCTAATGACGATGATGACGGCGGGCAGATTAACAGAAGATAGATCAGGCAAATATGGTTCATCAATCTTCTATAGTATATGTAACGTTATTGACATTAAACAAAAATAAAGTGGCATTACATTTCAGCCTTAGCCAGGCCTTCTTCAGAGGTAAATGACAGAGGAACAAGAAACAAACATGTAGGGGACACACAAACATGCAGGGTTGGAAGGAGAATCACAAAGAGGGATGTGGGGGGGGGGGCAGACCAATCCATATCTGGTTACCATCTCTAAATGTTTTTGGTCTACATGTACAAATCTATATTCCATGACTGAAATAAATCAATATTTTCTTGCTCCAAATTTTTTTCGAATCAGGTTTACAAGGAGGTCCAATGTAAAATTAAAGTTGCATTTAAATATCCGTTAGTGGTCATTGCTGAAACCAAGGGGTGGCTGTGGAGTTTAGGGTCCGAGTTCCTATAACAGATGAAACATCCACCTTACTTTTGTCAAGTTTCAACATGTTCAAGTTTTGCAAAAACTAGTACAAATTGTCGTACTCCTAAGTTAGAGTTTCTTCATCAGATTTACACTTTATAGTAGTTAAACAATATTTAAATTTTTTTTTTTTTAAAGTGGCAAAATATATGGAGTTCATCAAATAAGGTTTTCCCCTTCTTTCAATGAGGTTGTTTCCAATTTTTTAAATTGATTGTGACAATAACAAATTCTGTTGCCATGTTGTAATTTATGGTATGAAGCAAACACGAAGAGCACTCGCATGACACAATTAAACAGGTAGAAGTGATTCCTAACTTTCAATCACTTCCTTCACATCCCCATGAACATCAACATCTCAAGGACAGACTGTTCAGCTGTAATTAGTGTCTTGTTGTTTATCATAGATTATTGTTATTTATTATCCACGGTCTCGGTCTCGGTCTCGGTCTCGGACTATTTCGGTCTCGGTTTCGGTCCGCCTTGAAGGGGCTGGTCTCGGTCTCGGTCTCGGTCTCGCAACTTCAGGTCTCGGTCTTGGTCTCGGTCTCGGACTATCCGGTCTCGACTACAACACTGATTTTAAGTGCTTTAGGCCCCCCAAAAAGTCTCCAGTTTCTGGTATGCGCGCGCGTCGCCGTAGCCATGTGCGTCGGCAAAATAAAAAAAATTTTTTTTTTCAATGAAAAATGATGTCTCAAAACCCCAAACTCACTGGTTTGACTGGAATCCTGCTGCTGCACAATTTTAACGTGTTTTTAGATTGGGTAATGATCGAGAATAAGCTAGCTTTATGTGACCTCTCTGGTCTCCCATAATATTTGCAGTAAGTTTATTCGGGCACCATTTGCAGTCATCAGCCGACATTTGAAGCCAAAAAAAAAAAAATAAAACCACAAAAAAAAAAAAAGCCGCTTTGCCGCACCACTTTTTGAGCAAGCTCCATACCAAAAACCGGAGACTTTTTTTTGGCCTTAAGTAAAAACAGGTTTTTCTTTTAAATTGTTTTAGGCTGAGATTTGCTTGATAATTGCGAGTATGTCTTCAGTAATATTGAAATGCTGTCTTTATCTGCAAAATTTGATTTGGTTCAAATTTATTTTCGATTGATCACTTGATCCATTCTTCTTCGTTTAATCTATCGGTAATACATTGTAATGGATATCATTTAGTAAGGCTGGCAAAAGTTAAACGTTGTTTGATTGCTTCATTGGAAAAGGCTGATGACTCGGAACCAAATTGAGACAGGATTTGTGTTCAGCGTGCTTGACTCATAACAGTCAAGCAAAGTGACTGTATTACAAAATGCACAGTTTTTGCTGAAACTATACAAAGTCTTGAAAGCCCTATACAAAGCCCTGAAACCTGTAAGGAAAAAAAGAGTGCAAGGGTTAATGTAATGAATGTATCTTTGCTATTTTGAAGCAAATAAAGTTTAAAAGCTCTTATTTAGCTTAGTTAAGGTTTTCCCAGCCAATATGCAGCCCCCTAAAAAACACGTTCATTGTCATCATATCGACACGCATTCAGAATCGTGCAGAATTGTTTCGATTTTGCTTGTAGTGGGTTTTTCCTCATTATTGCATTACATTTCGTCCTCTTAAGTGTATACATTTAGCTGACATCGCTATATAGTTAATTTTTATTGAAAAAGTGCACTGTTTTTCATATTAAAAAACTTCCCAACATAATCCATGCTTTTCCGGACAACACTATTCAGTTTAGGTTTTTTGTTTTGTTCAAATGGTGAACCAAAACGCTGATTGAAAACATCATATCACGAGTTCCCAGTATTAGATTTGAATGATTGCATGGTGAAGCAAGCAATAGACCATTATCATGTTGCGGCCATTTTGGATCTTTCCCAATCAAATCCACGTAACCAAAGCGAGGCTGGAAGGGAAAATAGTCTGGTTCCTTTTTGCACAAACAAAAATTTCATTCAGTACTGTAATGATACAGGGAACATGACTGAAATGGTGGCAGCATAATACAGTCTATAAGTCAGAGTAACTGTGTGGTATATACAATCTGCACCAGGAACTATCTTTTGTGAAGTTCTGGAAGGATTTTAGGCGTAGTATAATGGAATTGTATGGAGCCTCCTAAAAAAGGCTACAAAATAACGTTCTGCAGTCCAAGGCTTTGGTTTGGAAAGCCCTGAATAGGCCTATATTTCCAAAAATCCTAACAGCCCCCAATGCTACAAAATACTACTGAGGAGTAACCTGTAGTATTGATTTCTTTCCATACAAGTGTGCACAGCACATGTAGTATTCTGTGGTATTTGGTACTTGACCCCCAAAACAGCCCCTTGGGGGTTTTAAAAGTCATTTGTTTGTTCGATTTAAATTCATTAAACCAAGGCTTTTGTCCTGGGTCATTTTGTTACGAGTTTGGTGTGAGCAGCTAGCCATGAAAATGGCCCTTTTGTTCATTGTGTCGTCTGAAAGGAGGGAAAACCCCGAAAAATAACCTTACACAAACGTAACCTTTTTGTGCTATTAAAACCCCAACCCCGAAAGGGCTGTTTGGGGGTCAAGTACTATTAATTATTTTATAACCACTGACTGCACAAGAGGTCTGGTTGCACGTATCCCCCTTGACCAAAAAACACACACCTCAAGAGATGGCCGCAGTGCTAGCGATTTATGTAGTCAACAGTGATGTTGACTTTCCAGAGACCGCCACAAGTTGTGATTTTAACACATTGTGCTTATCGGTGGAAATTTGATATAGATTGAGTGCATTTAGTGGACATCTTTGAGGTGTCGTTTTTTAAGGTTCATTTATTTCCACTGGTTGCACAAGACGCCTACAAATAGGATATTGAAACAGCGGAAACTTGAAATGAAGCAATACAATTGGACTGAGATTTTCCTTCGTCCCTAAATACTCCAGAACGTATGGTATACAGGGTGAGTAAACAAACCCGAAACCCAAATGGCAGGACCACTTTTCGAATGCAGTTTTGCCTGTAGCACTTATGAAATCTCGGATATAAAAGCCCGATCAATAAGCTTTCTTTTAGTACACGAATCATTCAAATCACTTATGTACTTTTCAAGTTAAGGAATTTTCAACAGAAACACCGTTTTAAAGTTCTGTCCACGGATCACAAAAAAGTAAGTAATGAAAGGTCGCGGAAACACCATGTGCGAATAATTTCTCAACTAAGAGAATGGTTCTGAAAAGAACCAGAGGTATAAACTCGACGTTCCGGTCAGTATGCTCTGACCGGCTTCAGGAGAGTGCCTAAACTCTAAGAAAGTAAATACAAGTTTGAGCAAAACGAAATCGATCACACACATCCCTTTGTGAATTGTACGGTACTAATTATAGCCTTTGACAAGGCGTCTTGACATAGGAAATTTGACTGGGTTGCAAAGCCCCGTGGCGATTGGAAGGGAGACTATACACGCCGAGTAGGGCGAATCACTCGGCGTCACTGATACGCTCGGCCTGTACCTCATAGTCTTTACTCCATTCGCCTCGCGTCCTTTCCATTCTGACAATTTTATAGTTTTTTTCCCTTAAAGTCTTGATCGCTTTATCAAAAACACTTGCGAGATAACTATTTGGAAGGGACAAAAATTGCTCAATAAAGATCAACACAGGAGCTCTCTGTGTCGAAAATCTATGGGGGAAACAACCAACCAACAGCATAAAACATCGTGCCATGTAAAATACGAACAGAAAACTAAAAGCAAAACTTCAAGGATACCAAAAACAAAGCACATAAAGGCCCAATTGCAACACACCCACGCCTACGTGCAACACTGAATAGTACATATTTATTTACATCAGAAACACCATCCAACCATAAATGCTGATGCACTGTACTTTTGTTGAGGTCCGGAAACCCACGCAGCAAGCATGGAAAGTTGGAAGTATAGAAAGCTGGACATTATTCATTTGAAGAAAAGAATACCTAAATAGGTTTGTGGTAATTTTTTTTTACCCGGACAGTGGGGAACAATATGGGTACGATTTTGTCATATGCCTATATGGCTGCAGTGTGTGTTACGAAGGTACGACTTAAAAATCAAACAGTGATACTGGTCAACATTGATGCATGACATTTAAAGACCGAAAAAAAAAGTTGTCTTGCCCTTACTTTCGAAAGTTTTGGGACACTTGGTGGCAGCAAACACACCGAAGCTTGTCTTCTGTTTGCGTCCAGGTGCAGACAACAAAAAATCTGTAAATTCCTGCGTGCGAACTCATTAATATTTTGTGATCCCGCAGGTAATTTTGAATAAGAGGTCCTTGTGGCCAGTGTTATAGTACTCGTACTTGGTACTCACTTCTCGAGTACTTTTTTTTTATAGGGATACTCGTACTCGTACTCGAATGTCAAAGTAGTCGTACTCGACATGACGATACTCGTACTCGGGTAGCAAAGTACTCGTACTCGACATGACAAAATTGTACTCGATCATCACAGTACTCGTACTCGTAAGAGCAGTATCGATACTTTCAGTTTGAAATTGTTGATTTGCTTGCAGAGACATCGAAGTTTCCTGATTTCCGTGAACAAACACATTTAACAACTAGCCGTGAGTGGGTCTGTATATCGGTCTGACCGGGCCTGGGCCAATTACGCACAATTAACCATTTGCCGTATGGCCATATTCAGACATAGAAGTACTCGTACTCGTACAAGGAATACACTCGTACTCGTACTCGGAAGTACAAGCACTCGTACTCGGAGACCTGAACTTGTACTTGGAAGCACAAGTACTCGTACTCGTACTCATACTCGTACTCGGTAACCTAAGTACTCAGCAGTACTCGGTACTCGGAAAAAAGTACCCGACTACAACACTGCTTGTGGCCTGTAATTAGGACAGATTGTAGTAACGCCCTCTGGAGATCAAGCAATATTGTGACTTGTGGCTTCCAATTCGGGGGATTTCGTCCAACCCCCCCCCCCTCCAAAAAACACACCCAGACCCCTGTGGGTCTCTTTTGGCATGGAGGCGGGGCTACATTATTTTGGACCTGGGCCCAGAGATTGGCAACCATTTTAGGGGTGGTCCGGGTGGGGAATATAAAAAAAAATGATGCGACTATCTCTGTTAAAGTTGAAAAGAAAATTATCCCTAACGTCGTATAATCATTAATTTCAAGGGAGAAATGAATCACCACCTTGCTCCTGCGTGCCTCCAGCTGGCGCTCTTTCTTTCCGAGGCTGCATTGTTTCCAGCTGGTGCAACCAATTAAATAAACCCAAAATCTCGCCATTGAAATTCCGACAGCGGAGCAACTAGTAACTGCAGGCCAGATTGTTTCAAAGGAAAATCAACAATAGCAAAGATGAAGACACCTGATTTGTCGTTGCTGCTATTCGCCTGTGTGCTGTTTGTCGTCGGTATTGGTAGGTATAGCATTTTAATGGACGTTAAGAGAGGTTCTTCGGTGTCTTTCTAGAGAATGGATTTTTTTTTTCATTTTTCATGAATTCAGTTGAATTCAATGTCGAGGCGACGTTAAATCCTTACGTACATTGAACTAACTTTGTTTTAAAATTTTACCGACGTTGAAGATATTGCATCGTGATAATGTAACAGATTATTTGTAATATTATGTTGAACCCTATTATATAGGGGCATTGCTACGAAAACAGAAAAATACCGGGAAAAAAAGAATTATGTCTTACTGCATATTTTCATACTGGCTTCATTTAACTCTTTCCAAGGAGCTAAAAAAAATCTCAATAAATCAACTAACCCAAAATGTCTTTTTATTATATTTTAAATTTAACACCATTACGTTCTGTTTAAAATGTGTTTGTAAACTCAGCTTTAAGTGCACTGTCGGGGGTCTTTTTTAAAAAATATTTACCGTGTGAACCAGAAGTAAAAAACAAGAATAAACAAAAGCTTCTGAATTAAAGGCAGATTAATAAGAGGATAATGGCCAATAAGCTGTTTTTTTAAGATTGAGATGAGGTTGCAGATTTTTGATGACGCCATGAGACCGGAAGTTATTGTGTAGGGACTCAGAATTTGCAAAATCATTTGTCCCTATTTTTTTCAGTAATTTTTTTTTACTCAAAATTGATTACCCAGCGCCGATTAGCGAGGTTTTTTTTGGCACAAGAGCTGACATCATCAACATGTTGATATTAGCATCCGAATGATCATGACGTCATAAAACAGGAAGTTATATATCAATTAATAATACACGTTCGTGCATTTTTTTTACAGAAAATAATTTCCTTTTTTGCCTTTGGTTAAATGATAAAATGTTTAACTGAACAAAACATTTAATCTGAAAAGGTTTCATTAATCAGAATTCATAAATACCTCAGACAGTTTACGCATTCCTATTTGTCGAGAGCCCGTCACGTGGCCGGTCTTAAACGGATGATGAAGACATGGCTAGCTGGTCTTAAACGCTTTTCCAGTGTCACATGAAATTTGGACTCCTATGAAATCCGGTGCCTTTTAACGTTTCATTGGTTGAACGTTCAAATTCCTCCCGAATGCATGCGCGATGTACTACCACTGAATCAGTATTTCATGGTCCGAAATTCACACTTCACCAGCCCAGCTGCGTTTTGCGCGACATTGCACAGTACGCGCGACGCGCACGCCAATGTCCCTATTAGGTAACGAGTTGTGGAGGGGCATTCCATATTATAGTCAGAGGGTCTTTCCAAAAAAATGATGTAAAATTGTTGGACAAAATAGTTGGCAACGTCCAGTTTTTGACATTTTTTTTTTATTTTGGACCGAAAAGGTATTTATGAATTGGAATAAATGTGTGTTCTGTCGGTATTAAACACTCTGTTTAAGACCGGTTTGAGTCTGGATGGGCGATAGTTACCCTCGGCTTCGCCTCGGGTAATTATTATCGCCCATCCAGACTTCGCCTCGGGTAATTATCGCCCATCCAGACTCAAACCGGTCTTAAACAGAGTGTTATAATACCTCCCAAACACACATTTATTCCCTTAATCAAAATGAGCCGAATGTGTGAGTCGCTATAAAAGAAATAAATGGTGCCCCCCCCCAAAGCAACCCTAAAACATTAGCCTTTTTCCAAAAACATAATCGGCTTTTTTGTTAATATTTGGATATATGATTAAACCCGGGAGCTTTACCTTTCAAATACTGAAAAAAAATCATGAAAATAACACATTGGGTTGCTGAGAACATGCCAATAAACGTGATGTACCATGTTAAAGCAACAATGTCTCCAATATGGCCCTTGTAACGCACTTTTCTTAGCGACAGCGCATACTGTGGACGGCTCAACTCACCACTTTTTCAGCAAACATGGAAAAAGAGGTTTTTCAGCCTTTGTTTTAAAAATCGATGGTGGTTAGTCGTCCGTGACTGAATAGATGCAAATAAGGTATACATCAATGAAAAGCTAACGAATTACCCTCTAAGATGAAGCCATTTTAACATTTTTGTTCTAGCTCATAGCTGTTACATACTAGCCCATTGTTGTTGGATGACATTTTTTTGATACACACTGTAGAACTCTAATAAGATTAGTAGAGATACATGCCTAACTAAACAATACGGCTTTCAATGCTATCATTCAATTCCATTTTCTGCTTTGTTTTTGCGTTAACTGATTGCAATCGTATCTCTTAATGCATATGGTATTTCTCTCATATCTAAACACAGAAACGTATTATTATTTCGTACATGTAGCCATAAACTATAGTCTCTCTTTTTTTTTTTTTTTTTTTTTTAGCTCAGAGCAAAATTTTATAATGCCCTGCAAAGACCAAAAAACCCATAAAACGTTTATTTTTAGATGATAACCATATGTTGCACATGCTAATTAAAAATGCACAAATTCGATATTTCGTACAGTGTAGCCAAAAAAATATTCGGTCGTTAATAGCTCAGAGCACAATTTCATTATGCCCTTGCACAAACTGAAAAGTCATAGAATATTCATTTTTAGATGATAACTTTGCATCAACTCCAAGGAAGTTAGAGGCACAGTCAAACTCTTGAATGAAGTCTACTGAAAAAGTGATTCTGTGGTCAAACATTCCTTTCATTGTGTGGACTTCCGAACAAAAGAGGTTCCACATGAACCAGGTAGCAGCGACCTTGTGTGGACTTGCCTACGTTCACAAAACGATTCTCCCCATCTCTGGAAAACAGATATTATTTTCTGATTAAAATAGGAACATTTTTAAAATAGTTTTTGAGACCCTCTCACAATTTGTTTCTTGTTTAAGGTTTTACTTGGGATATAAAGGTGTTTTTTGCATGAATTGCAATAGAAAAATTACACTTCATGAGCCTTTTATTTATTCTTAAAGGGAATATACATCATTTGCTTTTGCTGTAATTTTCAGAAATGGATGGAATTGGGGGGTTGGAAATATATAGCAAATATAGTTACACTGACTTTTTTGAGGTTTTGGGTTCGAAAATGCTATAAAAACCAAAAAAAGCAATCATTTTCCTGTAGTCTGGTTCCCTGACTCCATATAAGAAGAAACAGAGCAGTTTACATACATTGGGGAATTGTAAGGTCAGGGAACCAGTCTAGCTGGCTTGTACCCCTTCATAGGTGTGTAATCGATTGCAAACAAGTGCGATGGTCATTTGGGGCAAGTATTTGAAAAATAGCCAGTTTTTCCCAACGAAATTGATACAAAAATACCACTTTTCTTGAAAAGGACAGTATACCAGGTGCCATGATTTTACAGGATGCTTTACACTGTCATTCACTAACAGTCCAGCAAGGTATTTCAAAATGATTTGGTAGTTTTATTTTTTGATGTTTGCAAATGTTGTATTTCCCTTTAATTTATGATTCAGGGTCGTGTGTTGCTTTGGACTGCTACTCAAGTTCCTGTTACGGTTGCTTCGATCCGTTTAACCCGTCCAAGGCGACGATAATGACATGTCCTAGCGGCAGCGTCTGCCAAGTAAGTTGGCATATGTTCACACGTATTTGTTGTCTTGTGAACCGTTCAACCCCATATCCAATATTGTATCCTGATAATTCGGGCGATCCAATGCACTGCGCCACTCAGAGTATGCCAGGGAGAGTCCATTTTTTCGGTTGCACTTTACATCCCCGTCTTGGAAAAAAAATCGATTGAACGGATCCAATTTGCAGCGAAGTCGTAATATTCGGTTGGAAGTCGTTTCAGAGTCGTAATTTTCGGGACGACATCGCAGCATATTCTGATCATGATCACTGCCTTACAAAAACACTACATTGGCGAAAATAAAAGAAAAGGGCAAACATATACTCAAATCACGCGAAACTTTTGACCGGACAAACGGAACATTTCAAACGTCCCGCAGCGCGCTGCAAATTTGTCGACCATATTCCACAATGCACTGCGAAAAATGAACTCGCCGTGACAAACTCTTGGTGGCGCACTACATTGTGAATCGCCCGATTGTGTTTTTTTGTTGAAAAAAAAAGCTGCGGCTATAACAGTACCTTTTTAGCCATTTTTAAACCCTAGAATGTCTGAAGTTTGTAATTAAAAGAAGTACATACATTTTCATTTCCAAACTAAATTTAAGGACTATAGTGAATAGAAATCCCTGCAGCAATCATTTCACGTACATAATCTTAGATTACAAAATCCTTTCGTAGGCTCAAAACATGGGAGTTGGTGGCACTGAGCTATTTACTAGAGGCTGCACCAAGGCTGAGCATTGCACACCCGGCTGCATGGTCTCCAATCAACAGGGACTATGCAGTTACTGCTGTGACGGGGATCTGTGCAACAACCAACCTATACTAGAGGCGCTTAAAGGCATTCTCCACTGCTACGTTTGTTCGTACAGCTCGGTTGATGACTCCAGCTCCTCAGGGTGTAACGATCCGTTCAACCCTAGGGATGCCGGCGTGTGGCAATACCCCTGTGTCAATGGAAAGTGCGCGGTGAGTTTGAAAATACATGAAAACAAAACTTTTTTTTTTTTAGTTTTAATTACAAAATTTATAATGAGCAACGTCATCACTACGTGCACAGATATACCCTTAAGGTAAAGCAGTTCTATTGAAATACAACAATGGCGATTGAAGCGTATGATGAAAATTCGCAAAACAAAACGGTCCTCTTTCAAATTCTCTAAATCACCTTAAAATAAGTTTAAGTGTTTCTCACAAACTTGTTCCAAAGAAACACTGATATTATGTTGTACTGCCAAATTTTTGGATTTGTCTCCCAAAAGTTATTTGGGACTGTTGTTTTTAAAGAGAAGAAGTAATTTTCAAAAGCACGCGTAATTATCATTGAGGTTTATGGAAGTCGCTTTGCAGCAGTGCAGCTATGCCAAACTGTTGCGATAATAGCGCCCTCTTTTGTAACCTTAAAACAGTCCAATCACAAGCTCACTGTAGGACTACATACACAGAGTACTGGAACATAGCCCCTGACGACTTTTGAAAGGTTAATCCAAAGAACTGTTTCTTTATCATTTATTTATTATTACTTAATTTAACTTAATCTATTCTGATCACTTCATCACAACGTTTATTGTTATCAGTCTGGCACTCTCTAAGGAAATTCTTTACGAAACTCAAACCTTATCGGTGAATGGGACGCCGGATTGAAAACGCCATCTTTAAAATGACGCGTTTTCCTACAGACCAACCACGTGCACGCACGAGCAATTTGAGCGTCAACTTGCATAAAGCGCATCAACCTCGTTTCCATGGGTACGATCTTGCTGCGCCATGTTGTTTCCCATCATGTCTTGCGCGATCTTAGCCCGTCTGAAGGAACGCGCAAGCGCCCATGGGGCCGAGGCTGAAAGCGCATCGAACGGCTGCGCCGTATTTCGAACACATTTCGAGCAGCTAGCGCGCGTGTTTGGAACATTCTCCACGTTGCGCAACGCCGAATTGATCGCGTAAAATACGCAATTCTCCTACAGAGATAGCTATTATCTAAAGGATCAATTAAGGGCAACCTCGTCCCCAGGGTGTCGAGCAGTACGCGCCCACCACTACCTGCTCTCTCACCCTGGTATTGGATCATTTGCATGTGCAAGATTTTTGCACACGTATGCAAATGAGGAACAGTCTGGTGCCTGGATATGCGTTACACATTAGCGTTTGTTTTTGTATGCGGTGTCTGGGGTAAAAACAGAGTCAATTCGTAGCAGCGCGAGCACGGCGTGAGTTACGAAAACACGATTTTTGAAATCAAACTGTTACGATCTTATCGAGACAACATGCAGTATCATATTTCATATTAATATGAGCAAATTGGAAAGGAAATTAGTATTTTCGAGAAGTCGTGGACGAATGATCGCGAAAACACGTACTGCACGTTGTGAATATATAGCACCAAGTACACGATAAAAACCATTACTAGCCAATTGCGGTAACCAATCAGGATACAGGAAGAAAGTTTCCTATCCAGGGTTTACTATTGGAAACGCGGTTGGAAATAAAGTAAGCACTGGGGACGAGGTTGAATTAAGGGCTATTTTTTCTCTCCTCGCGTAGGTCATATCGACCAACTTAATGGGAATGACTGAGGTCACCAGGATGTGCTTCCCGGACTCTGGCAGTGGCAGCCCTCAACCCGGGGGGTGCACCCCTGGGTGTGACCCCTGGTCTATCACCTGTCGAACCTGCTGCTCTGACAACCTGTGCAACGGGGGACTTGCGGCGCCTATAATGCTTCAAGGGCCAGTAGGGCCTAATATCACCGACACTGTCACGTTTTAACCTGTTTAGTTATCCTAACATCGGGTTGGAAAGAAAACAACCTAATGTCTTACACGGTTATATCTAAAGGGGAACTACGGCCTGAAATCCTCGAAAAATGTCATGTTTTGTAAAACAAAATTTTGGATTATTGATTTATGATATTTGAAACATCTAGTTGAAAGGAAACCAACCTAATTTCTTACCATACCCGAGAAAATAAAAAAAAATCCCAGAAAAAACCATACTTAACCTCGTTTGTTAACATCGAAAACAACATTATACGCTTTTTCTCCTGTTGTGTTATACTTTATTCCATGTACGGTACACGTGTGTCACATCAAATAACACCATAATTCCACAAAATGTGGTTTCTTATACGTCCGCATCCGCGAAAGCAGGCTGTTCATTGATAGTTTGGATTGCAGCCATGAGATGTTCATCTTATGGCTGCAATCCCAAGATGTTCATCTTGGGCTGCAATCCCAACCAGCATTAACAGCCCGATTTTCGGGGGTCGCAAAAGTGGATCCCCAAAATCGTCCTTGCACAAAAAAACACAAGAAGAACTAAGACGCCCAGTTTTAAGGATAGCTGTGTGGGCGATAAATATCCTACTTTGAAATTTCTTTCCGATTAACATCATTTCGTTCAAAGTGCGTTTAGTAGCAGAATTGGGTGTGTGGGTTTTTTTTTATTATTTTTTTTTCTCTCGTGAATTTCATTATGTCATTAGAACATTTTTCTTTTGCTGTTTTGTGGTTTTGGGGATTTGGCAGATATTAATTTTGATGAATCTAACAGATTTTTGAGTTTCATTTAGCAGAATTTGGCCATGACCTTACGGTCACCCTGAAAGCAGCCGAGCTTGGCGCATACCGCCCGTGTATAGCGAACTCCGTAAATTCTTCCTCCCAATTTTATTTTATTTGAAATAAGATTTGCTTATTGGAAATAAGACGTGTTTTTAAAATCTACTTCAATTAAGCTAAGTATCAATTTTCTTCGGAAACTGTTGGTTTTCATCAGTTCTTAGTGTTTTTTCCCCATTATATATCGAACCAATAAAGTGTGTCTCGAGCTATGGTGGTGCGTCGTATGATTCTATGTATAAGGGCCCGCGTGAACACGCCTCATTGTACCACCTTTAAACTTATCAATACATTAGGCCAACAAAAAAAACTCTCCGGTTTCTGGTATGGAGCTTGCCCCAAAAGTGGTGCGGCGACGCGGCTTTTTTTTTTTTTACGTGGTTTTTTTTTTTTGGCTTCAAATGTCGGCTGATGACTGCAAATGGTGCCCGACTAAACTTAGTGCAAATATATGGGAGTCCAGAGAGGCCACATTAAGCTTATTGTTGATCATAACCCCATCTGAAAACAAGTTAAAATTGTGCAGCAGCAGAATTCCAGTCAAACCAGTGAGTTTGGCGGTTTTGAGACATCATCTTCTATTGAAAAAAACAACTTTTTCATTTTGCTGACGCGCATGGCTACGGCGACGCGCGCGCATACCAGAAACCGGAGACTTTTTTTGTTTTGGCCTTAATAATGCGTTTTCTGTTGTAGTGACGCGCAGACCCGAAACGTTATTGATATCAACCGAATCCGAACCGAAACACATCTGAACTCCCTTAGACCGACCCGACCGTATGGACCCGAAAACCGAATATCTAGCATGGACAACTGCGTCCGCCTCTTGTGCCTTAACTTACGTACCCATGCTCAATAAAACCCTAACCACCCTGAATCCATCAAAATCTATACCCAGTTTCGAGTATTTTGGCTGATTCAGGATACCAATTCATATTGGAAACAGGGGATTTTGATGGATTCAGGGTAATTGTTAGCCTAGCGGTACTACTGGATTTTGATGGGTTCCGGATTCCTCCATACTGAGCAGTCACCAACACCAAATATTTATGCATAGGTGGATTTTGGCATGTTCAGGATATACTCTCTAGTAAAAGTGTTCAAGGGGTTAGAGTTAATCTGTGTAGGGAGTCTCTTGACACTGATATGGCTATGGGTACTCTCCAGGAGGTAAGAAAGGTTACCCCAGGGGTTATCTGCGAAACAAACAATGCACCAGTGTGAAAGGTTAAAGACGTGAGAGGTCCTAAGCTACACTGGTCCCCGCCTATCATAATAATTCGCAGCAAGAGCGGTAATACCGGGAACCAGTCGAGATAGGGCGCGGCGCGGGGTACGATTCATCGTGCGCAAGGCAAAGTTTCCAGAAAAATCCATTCCACCCTGCTCATGTTTTTATTATTAGAAAAGGGGAAACCCTTTTGGTATAAAACCGACAGTCTGGACTCACTAATTTCCCATTGGTGCCAACTGCACGGTTGGGGAGAGTCAGTCAGACAGCGTTCAATTTCAAAATAAGCTGCTGAAACTTGAAAGTGAAAGTTGTTGTAGTTTCGGAAGAAATTTCGAAGTAGGAATACCGACAGCGTAGCAACTGCAAGCCAGAATATTTCGAAGGGAAATTGAAAATATCGAAGATGAAGGCACCTGGTTCGTCGTTGCTGCTATTCGCCTGTATGCTGTTTGTCTCTGGTATAGGTAGGTATGGATTTTTAATGAATTTTTAGATGAGTTCTACAGTGTCTTTTTGTGGAGAACTATATCAGGCAACATTCGTTGAATTTACGTTGAAGCATCGTTAAACCCGAATATTGAACTAAACGTACTTTTACTTGAATATCGAATTTACGATGTCGTTTACCGATGGTGAAAATATGAAATCATGATAGCTAGGCCTCTTCGTCAATGTTGAAACAACATGAACGCCTAAGTTGGCTTTTTGACAAAATTACTTAACCAAACAGGAGGGATACTTAACATCTGTCATTGTTGACTGTAGCTATATGCTATGTACATAATATCTTATTTAATCATAACAAAGGAGTGTCTCAAACACCTGCTATAACATTTCAAAACGATTCAGGACATTCAGGCAGGGACGGGCCTCAGAAAACAGAAAAAAAACGCATTGTGTATGCTCGCTACGTACATGCATGTATTGTCAAATTTGGAATGGAGAAAAATGGATGATGTTACATTAGTGGCCTTTGTTTCAAAACCACTGAACCGAGTCCAAGAACTTCACACGAGAATGAAACATTTTGGGGCTTGTCAACTTTCGTCAATAATTGAATTTGATTTTTACACCATAATTTGCGAAAGTTCTGTACGCCTTAATTCCAGAGGGACATTTTTTGAGACACCCTGTATGCAAAATGTGGGTCGTACATATGGTTTGAGCAATTGAAGGCATATGGACAACTTTAAACTTGGTATGTGCATTGATCCCGGAGTATAGAAGGCTATATTGAATTTTTAACGGAAGTTTAAAATCAGACATGAAGCTCATGATAGTTGAAGTATTAAATTGTTTTCCAATAATAAATTCAAAACCACTTTATGTAGCGCCAAATGCGCTTGTGTCTACAGACAAAATATTTAAAATAGGCTCAGCTGGAATTTGTGTTTATCGACACATCATTGTTTTTTTTTTTTAATTTAATTCAGGGCCATGTGTCGCTTTAGACTGCTACTCCTGTATCGATTGTGAGGACCCGTTTGACCCTACCGGCGTGACGACAATGACATGTCCTAGCGGAAGTGTCTGTAATGTAAGTAGGCATATAATATTGACACGTTAATAATGTTGTCTCCCAAACTCCTAAATTTTGGTATCCTGCTAAATTTGAATCTGGTTGTAGCATCCTGTAAAACATCCGGCTGACGGTCTTTTATGTGGTTTCTGCTCATCTTTTAGCCTTTTTTAATTTATCACGACCCGAAGTCAGTTATACAGTACAACGATTTTTATGCAAAAGGTAAACCCCAAAAATGCAACTCTAAATCATTTGCTTTTAAAAAACAAACGCTTTTCTTTTCAAATACTGAAAAATCAAGAAAATATAACCTTGCGTCACTGTGAAAATGCCAAATTTGTAAAAGTAGTTATTTTTCATCATTCCTGTACAAAAGTATTTCAAACAGTGAAACATTTTACTGTAAGCCTACTGTGGAATTACGCTTCATTTTCTGCAATTTCTTTAGTATTTTGACATATTTATGATGCTGAAAGGGTTTAAAAATAGGGCTACAAAGGATGAGATACCTGTCCAGGTGATTAATAAAAGGTATTTTCATCAAATTCATTTGTACTCTTGACATATTATGTGCCATGTTGGTTGTAAGGATTAGGACATGCACAAATAGGTAGAGTGAAAATCCCCTACCTTGGTAATTTGATTGTGCACAGGATAAAAAATGACTACTTTTACATAATTGTCGTTTTTCTTCGCAACCCTACATGCCGTTTTCATGATTTGTTTTAGTATTTAAAAGAAAACGCTCTCAGCTTTAAAGATATAGTCCATCATTTGTAATTCGTGCATTTTGTTCGTTTGAAGCAACAAAAGTGTTCAAAATCTAATGAAGGATATTGAACAACTAACCTGATGAAGTTTCAGTTCAGCTTCAGCTGTATATTCCGAGAAAAACAGCATTCTAGGATCTCAATTTCAAATCAAAATTTGCTGAATCATGCTTTGAATTGTTTTGAATTGCAGCTGTACGCAATGTCGCGCACTGATCCGACGAATTATAGCAACCGCGCGCGCCATGCGTCGTGCCAATGCTTGCGCGCGCTGAGCCGAACAACAAAACGAACTACTAATTTAAATTTTCCTACGGTGCGTCTTCAGACGCTACGTTGGAAAAGCCTTCTTTCGTTGATTACTTCAAAATGATAGCTTGTCAGAAAGACTAATTTCACAGGGAGTTTAGTCCACTTACTATCTTTCAACCAAGTTTGTTTTTCAACAATAATACGCCAGTTACTTTTTTGGATAGCTGCAAATGATGGACTATAGCTTTAAGCTGATACCAACTTTTTTTTAAAAGGCAAATGTTTTACGGTTGCATTTTTGTTTGGTGACCCTGTACATTGCATAAATTGTTTTTAAGGACAGGATCGATAGCTAGAGAAATCAAAACAGAAACGAACTCGAAAAAAAAAGATCACATAACCGTCTTCCCATGTAAAATTATTTCGCCCTTCGTGACAAAAACAAAAATAATTAGTTTTACATTCTTAATTATCCAATTACTAATTCTCCGCAGGCTCAAAGCATGCTAATTGGTGACACGGAGCTGTTTATGAGAGGTTGCACCGAGGCTGACCTTTGCACACCCGGCTGCGTTACCGCCCCCGACCTTGGAACCTTTTGCGGTTACTGCTGTGACGACGGGGATCTGTGTAACAGCAAATCTATTGCGGACGCAGTTGAAGACATCCTTCACTGCTACCTGTGTGCATACAGTTCGGATCCCTCTGCTAGCAACTTCAGCTCCCCGGCATGTAACGATCCGTTCGACGCGAACGGTGCGGAGATATACCAATCACCATGCGCCGATGGACAGTGTGGGGTAAGTTTGTAAATAAACCCAAGTTATTATTTTTATTTACAAATGTATTTACGTATAATGAGCAACGTCAATATTCCATGTATAGATCATCACCCTTGAAATCCACTCTTAAGGTGCAGCAGTTTTATTGAAATAAAACAATTCACGATTGAAGCCAATGATGATAAATTATTGCAAAATAAAGATTCTTAATCAAATACTAACAAGTTCCTTGTTATTAGTCCTAATTGTTTCGCACAAACTTCTACCATAAAGAATTTGAAAGAAATGCCGATGTCCCCTTTTCTGTTTAAGCCTTAATCTTGAGATGATGAAGGCCTAAGTTGCTAAGTTCTAGCTCGACAACCCCGCTGAAGAAAAACCCAAGCCGTTCTCTCCTAAAAATCTAAAGCGACGTCCAAGGCCAACTCTTGAGGAAAAAAGTGTTATTATAAAATCACTTAGAATTTGCAACCTTAAATATTTCGCCTTCAGCAGTTTTCCTTGGAGACTGGTTTGAAATGTAAACTCTTTGCACTTAACTACCTATTGTGAAACACACACCCCTATTGCTATGGAAAGTAAAGATTAGTCCGTCATTTGCTCTCCTCGTAGGTCACAAAGACCAACTTCATGGGGACTACTGTCGTCACCAGAATGTGCTTCTCTGACTTTGACAGCAATCCACTCGGGGAGTGTATCCCTCGCTGTGACGCCCTGTCTATCACTTGTCAAACCTGCTGCTCCGACAACCTGTGCAACGACGGGTGAGCTGCGACGCCCTCAACTGTTACAGGCTATGGTAGAAATCGGCGACCAGAGCAATGGAATTCAATGGTAATATTTACAAAGCTAGAGAGCACATGTAACGACATGACCAGCAGCCACTACACAAATGACTTTGTTATCCTCAATTTTATTACCTGAATCCTCCAATTTTATTCATTTTTTTCACACACCGTACGTAGTTAAGGTTAAGTTGTGGAATGCTCGAAGACTTTTCCGTCATTCTTCGGGTATATGTAGCCTAAGGTGTGATGAAATAAAAACGACTATTGTTTCTGTCATAAAATGAGTACAAAAGGTACTTTTGAGAGCTGTTTTTCAAGTCCTGTCATGCCTGTTTCGAACCGAACGTGCAATTTGTGTAAAAGTCGTTGTTGCGGGCAGCAAACAAAACACAGTAAATCGTGACGTAATAAACAGGACTCCCGATGCAGAGTAGCATAAACGAGTCCTGATTATTACGTCACGATTTACTGTGTTTTGTTTGCTGCCCGCAACGACGACTTTTACACAAATTGCACGTTCGGGTCGAAACAGGACCTGAAAAATAGCTCTCAAAAGTACCCTTTGTACTCATTTCATGACGGAAACAATAGTCGTTTTTATTTCATCACACCTTAGGCTACATATACCCAAAAAATGACGGAAATGTTTTCGAGCATTCCACAACCTCTTTAAATGAATGTATGCCTAATATAAAGTAACATTTTGTATTGCATTGTAGTATTGCATGTTTATAGTACTATTATAACAACAATTAAAAGCTTATTAAATTTTGGCTTATTTTAAAATTATATGCATGAAGTAGGAAAATACATAGACGGTTAGTGGCAACAAAACAAACAAAGAAAGGAAGAAAGAAAGAAAGAAAGAAAGAAAGAAAGAAAGAAAGAAAGAAAGAAACAAACACCCCAACAAATGAAACAAAATGGTGAAGCAGTATATTCCAGTTTGCATGTGACCAGCATTCGCTCTTTTCACACTTCCGCCATTGGGCATGCAGAGCCTCGATCTGGCAACTTTATACAATAAATATAGCCAGTTCAGTGATTCCCGTGTCGGGGTTCAGATCACTGAACCGGCTATTTTTATTGTGTAAAGTTGCCAGATCGAGGCTCTGCATGCCCAATGGCGGAGTGTGAAAAGAGCGAATTATCAAACTTGATTTGTTTTTTCATCGTATCGTATCTGATATTGGCAGAAGTCTCAATTTACCAGAATTTGCCAGAAACGTTTAATCATTAGAAAGTGATTGTTGTAGCTTGGTAGATTTGGGAAAGCAGTATCAACCATCAAAATGTATATGAAACAGTCGTATGATTAAAGAGATTAGCATGATACAGGTAGTTCAGCTTTTGTACATAGATTCAGCTGAGTTTTATATTAAACTCGTTTATTTTTCTAATTATAATCCCCTAGATATATGGGAACATTTACTTTTTGTTCATTTTTTTGGTTTGAAGAAACAAAATTGCCGAAAATTGCCGTAGAGTGCATAACAACTGACTTGTTGAAGCTTAATTCAGCTCAGTGGACACTCGTACATTGTGAGAAAACAGAGAAAACGTATATGGCCCATTTTTGGGGTGTTGTAGGCCTAGCTGGATTGCGTTGCTAACGATCTGAAAAAAACCCAACTATGATTGTTTACTACCAAATGAAACCATATCAGGCGGCATAATTTCACAGGGTACTTGGCAAGGGCGGATCCAGAATACATTTGGGGGGGGGGGGACCCAAAAAAATGTGGTCCCCAAAAAGTGGTTGCAAAATCTTTTTTGGATTCTACATGCTCTGTGGTGCGATCTGAGGCAATTTATGACCACTTTTTTGACAAATTGTTTACGTGCTTGGGCAGTTTAAAACAAGTACATTGTGTACGCTTAAACCAGCTGGGGGCCTTGACGCTGATAGGCCGAGCCGAAGGCGAGGGACATTGTCGGCGACCAGGCCCCAAGCTGGTTTTAAACATACGTGTTTTATAAGCACGTATTTATTCAATGCCTTCATAAATACCTTTTGGTCAAAAATTAAAACAAGCCAAACGTTTTAAATCTCCAACAATTGTTTTCAACAATTATTTTGCTCTATTCCCCTCTGGCTATGTAACGGTATGTGCCTCTCGCGAGTAGTACTTAAAATCTCCTTCTATGGAGATTGGCACGCGCGTGGCGCGTACTGCGGGATGCAGCGCAGAACGCGGCGGTGCCGGTGTAGTGTGAATTTAGGACTCTATGGAATACGGACTCGTGGTAGTATTGCGCATACCAAAGTGAAGATAGTTAACGTTCAATCAATAAAAAGGACCAGATTTCATAGGAGTCAAACATTTCATGTGACACACGTGGCAGTCTCTCGACTAATTGGAATGGACATTGTCTTAGGTATTAATGAATAACATTTTGAGACAGAAGAATGGGGCAGTGACGTAATTAACTACGGTACTCAACAGCAGATGTCCATGCCCCGCACCCCACTTCCGTCCCCCCCCCCCCCCATTTGAAATCTTGAATTGAACGAAAATAAGAATCAGTTGCCTTTAGTGCCCCTTCAGGTGCTCCCCCAGAAGTGTCATCCTTACGCCACTGAACCAGGGCAGTGAGTAAAAGCATCCAGGTGTTGTGTCTAGAGAATGGGTGAGATGTTTTTTAAATTGGGTGCATTCGATTTAAGTTTAACATACACGAGAGCGTTTAATTAGCCATAAGGTGAAACTTGTGTCAGTGCCCCGGTGTCGACCACCACTACCCCAGCTCGCGAGCGAGTCCCTGCATGGCGGCTGCCAAAGTGTTTTGACTTGCCTGTGACCTCTCCATGTCCATATTGAAGATGGCGGTAACTTGAACACGAAGTGAGTGCAAATAAGTTCCCCATGAGTTCACGGTGTCAGTTATTTTGGGCATACATAATTTGCTATAATTCGCAGCATACCTTGCGATTCGAGACATTATTTGACTGGTTTTAATTGAAGTGGTGTTTTCCATCATTACCGGCGGGCCAGCACTGAGACGATCGTGTGTTTACATTTCAAAGTCCATCACCTTTGACCTTAGTTTCCCTGAATACCAGCCGAAATAATCACAACAGCGTTCAATGACAGACTTTGAGACGTTGGTGGCAGCAAACACACTTGTCTTATTTTTCCATCGTGACGAGAGTCCTAGTGACGAGAACCGCATAAATGTTACTTTTTTCGATTCCATTTGTTTGAAAGCTTCAATCCTTTCAAACAAACCCTTGCATAAAGAGACAGGTTGGCTGGTCTAAGTGCTGAGGTTCACTGGGAAACGGACTTCGCGATAATTTCGTAACATCTTTATGAGACTATAGATTGTTTATAATGTAATTTGAATCTTAATTAAGGCAGAAGAAGTACCACTCCGCATGTGTTTTTAAGTGTTTATAGTGTATTTCGAGTAATTCTGGGGAATTTGGCAGATTTTTGATAAATCTGACAGATTTTTGATGGGCACTTAGCTCTGACCTTACGGTCAGCCTGATTCCATGCATAGATCCACACACTTTTAATTCACTCGTGCATGGGCGCAGTATTTCTTTTGAAATGCTTCAAATTGGAACGAAGGATGATGACTGGAAAACAAGTCTCTTTAATATACTAAACAGCGCCTTGATAACAATACTGTTTTACACAAAGCTTTCGTCCATTGAATAGAATGACTCGCTGTTCAGAATATTATTTCAAAGTACTCGATGAAAAACGGTATGAAAATGTGGAAAATCGGAATGAATAATAGTCTCTTTGCCATTACATGTATTATTTTACACCCCTCGAAGGTTATAACGTTCAACAGCACGGGGCAAAAGATCGTCAGTAGGGGGTGTTTTTCCAACACTGACGAGGAGGATCAATGTACGCCGAGTTGTTACGAAGGCTATTCATATTGTGTAGCCTGCTGCTCTTGCCACCTGTGCAACGGGGGACCTGTCGAATTCCCACTGACGGAGCCCAGCGCAGCGCCCCAAACGATCGTTGCTGGAAAGGCCTCTCTCGTCGCCAATTTGCTGGTTTCTGTGGCTTTGCTCGTGGTTTTGTGTTAAATGTAAACACCTTATTTTCCGGTGACGTCATCTGCAGGTCTATGAAGAATGCACTACCCAGACCTATTTCGAATGTTTTAAGTACAGCCAGGTTTTTTCTTTTACATAAATATACCTAGATTTGGTTGATATAATTGCAGTAAGTCTTTTTCCCATCTAATTTTCTAATTGAATAGATTAATTGATTCTATTTTGCATATGAACAACATTAACAACTAGCTTTGTGGTTTCCATATAAAAAAAAAATCCCATTAATTGATCGTATCTGATATTGGCAGAAGTCTAAATTTGCCCAAATTGGCTAGAAATCTTTAAACTTGAATACTGGCTGTTGTGACTTGGTCAATAATGGGATAGCACTGTACACAAATCAGCCATCAATTTTAACGTGAAACAGTCGTATGGTTCAAGAGATTACCATAATAGTTCTGCTTTTGTCTACACAAACTCAGCTGAGTATTAATATGCCAAACTCACGCTCGTATTGTTTTTTTTTTAATTTATTTTAACAACATCACTTAAATGAATGCGAGGTTTGCGGTAACACCATGTGAATGATTTCTCTCTGTGAGTTGTGTGGTTCTGAGAAGAACCAGTTGTTGTAACTCGATGTTTCGAACAGTTACTTGGCTACTTGAATGTACTATTTTTTTTTTAAATAAAGAACTAAGTACTACTATGCATGTTGTGATGGGCACGCTTATACCCTGAAGTATATCATACTAGTAGTATTTTGTAGCTTTAGGTGAGGTAAGGGTTTAAAAAGTTGAGAGGAAACAAACCACCCGAGGAAAAACGAAAAAAAAACCTACGGTTGTTTACATCGGACAAGACGGAGTACGCATACGTATTTCCTGTCGTTTTCATTCAATGTACGGTAAACGTTGTGTGCTTAAATACTGGAATTTGTATACACAAATGTTGTTTCTTAGACGTCCGCAGAAGGCGAAAACTGTGCGGCTGGGATCACAACTTGCAGCGAGCAGCTCGATTTTTCTGGATAAAATTGTGACCCCGAAATTTATTCTCGCATGGTTTTCGCACGAATCACACTAAACGCCCAGCTTTTAAAGGATGCTTGTTCTACTTTTCAAAGCTCTGTCCATTTAATACCATTTCGTTTAAATCGCGTTTTGTATGGAGTCGGGCTTCCGAAATTGACACAAAATTCTGCAGTCTAAGGCTGTGGTTTGGACAAACACTGCCTGTTTCTGTCTCCAAACACCTGTTTTTGCTTCGTGTTTTTGAATGAACTGCTTGCCTTGAAATTTGCACGGCAGCTTTTGTTCATTGAGTCATCTGAAAGGAAACCTCTAAAAATAACCTTACCCACTTTCCCACCGATTCGTTGTATTAACCCTTGAAATTGACACAAAATTCTGCAGTCTAAGGCTGTGGTTTGGACAAACACTGCCTGTTTCTGTCCCCAAACACCTGTTTTTGCTTCGTCTTGTTGAATGAGCTGCTTGCCTTGGAAATGGCACGGCAGCTTTTGTTCATTGAGTCATCTGAAAGGAAACCTCTAAAAATAACCTTACCCACTTTCCCACCGATTCGTTGTATTAACGCTTTGTGCTGCAAATCTGGAAAAAATTCGAAATATTTCAAAGTGGGTCAACAGTTCTCAGGAAAAAACCTTTCAATTTATAAGCAGAGGAACTTTTTTAGCTTCAAATGTGATTGTCATGTGTCACTGAATTCCCGTTGGTACCAACTATAGGAGTGCACCCCAGTAAAGAAATCTCACAGACACCAGTGGTAAAAGCCCATACTTCAAATTTCTTGTAAAAAAATCAGAACTCTCACAGATGTTCAGGCTGCACAGACAATGATGATCAACACGTCAACTTTCATTCACTTTTCAATTTTTGGTGGGTTGATCATTAACTTATAGAGAAATTCTCATCAAAAGAAGACCACCCCTAAAACGACAGATGTTTCCAGAATCGGAAAAGTAGCCATTTTTAAAACGGAACTCTCCACAACAAATAGCACCGCTTTCGGACCCAATTGCATCTAAAACGCTCAGAATTGAAAGCTCCAAGTTCAGTCCGTACACTGCCATTATGTCTTCAATTGGCTGTCAGAACTCTCCAATACAGAATAATTACTTTTATTCATGAGCTCGCAGGACGGATTTCTGGCCTATTTACTGTGTGGTGGTGCCCCAGGCCATCCTTTGTGTAGGAGTTTTGCGTGATTATATATTTTTGTATTTGAATGAGCAGCTGAACGGTTTCAATTTGAAAGTATAGTTTGGTGAACTGGCAGGCTGGTGTGGGGAAAATTCTCGGCATAGAACAAATTCTGACAAGGGAGTACCAGCAACTTCAAACCAGAATATTCTGAACTGGGAAATATCAAAGATGAAGGCGCCTGGTTTGGTTATGCTGCTATTCGCCTGTGTGCTGTTTGTCGTTGGTATAGGTAGGTATGGCAATCTTTATGAACGTTTACAGGAGTTCCTCGGTGTCGTTTGGTGGATATTTCTAAATTTTTCAAATATCGACGTCATCCTTGATACTCGGCTGTATCTTTGGCCAATTTCACGAACCCTTAAACGCTGATCAATTTCACCAAACTTAAGACGCGTTTAACACGTCTTAACTCCCCGAGCAAAGCGGTTACTCGTCTTTACTTTAGATCGGGCTTTGGGTTGTCTCATTTGCACAAATTAATATGCATTGGGGTTCGCGGGGGGGGGGGGGAGGAGGCAAAGGATGGGGCGCTTGCGCCCCCACCCTCCCTGAAAAAGCCCCGAATAGGGGGGGGGGGTGAGAAACAAATCAGAAAAAGAGATGTGAGGTCATATTTGCTATTAATTTAAAACACATTTTAAAATGGGCGTCTGCGGGGGCGTCAATCGGGGATGGGGTTGGCAAATGTTTCTCCCCACCTTTAAAACCAATTAATAAACTGAGAATAGCCTAGAGGATTTGGAGGGAAAAGTGCTTGGCCCCCCGGCAAATTCTGGCAAATGTCATGCAAATCTGTTTACAATTTAGTGTTTAGTAACAATGGTTAACACACCTGGATAGCCTATTGATAGACATCGTGGACAAAATAATTCCCAGAAAATCCTCGTGGCATGTTTTGAAGGGAATCACATATCTGTACACCTAAAAGCAAAATCAGGAAGTGACCTTGTAAAAATAGGCCTAACACAATAAAGTCACAAGTGCAATGGATGCCGCCATGCCGCAAAAGGAGGAAATAAACTTGAACACAAAATGTATTAGTGACAGTGAAATTTGATTTAGGTCCGGCACGATTGAGGGAGGAATCTCGTCGTGAAATTCTGCCTGCTGAGCAACTTTATCGTAACTGCAGGACAGAATATTTCGAAAGGAAATACAAATATCAAAGATGAAGAGGCCTGGTTTGTCTTTGTTGCTTTGCGCCTGTGTGTTGTTTGTCATCGGTATTGGTAGGTAGAGCAATTGTATACATTTTTGGGAAAGTTCGTTCAATTTTATGACGACGTTTGAATCACAAGGGGATCGTGTCCTTCCTAAAATGAGATCACAACAACAGTGCCCTCAGTTGTCTGGAAAAGTATGGATTAATCATTAAAAAAAAAAAAAGAACAGGCATGTCAAAGAGTTGTCAAAAAGTTTAAGGTTGTTCAAAATATGATCCTCAGGAAATTCATTTCACGGACCTTTTATAGTTATAATGTCGTACAACAGTCTTGAATTCCAAAATCAGATGTGCGAATCCTAAAAATCTCAGCGGACTTAAAGGGTCTCATTTGTTTTGAAGGTTTGCACAGTGAAATAAGCAATACGAGCCTACACTTGTTCTGCCGCCCATGGTTGTGATTTGGAAAACACTGCATGTTTCTACCCCCCCCCCCAAAAAAACCCCTAAATTTTCGTTTTCGTGAAAATGACACTGCAGCCTTTTGTTAATTTGTCGTCTGAAGGACCCCCTTACCACGCACACGTACTCGCAGATTGAACTGGTAAAAAAATCAGAATATTTCAAAGTGGTTCAATAGTCGTGCACGTGATTTTATTCACAATGAGTTGCAATCACAGTTAAATAGTTGTGGTTATCGATGAGCTCAGTTTGTAGAGGAAATATGCTATTTGAACTGCAATGCAAATGATCTTTAGAGCAAACTCAACAATCTTATAATAATAATACTGGATATTTATAAAGCGCACGTATCCACCAGGACTGGTGCTCAAGGCGCTACATCATTATTACCCCTGCTCATTGGGCACATGAAACATTCCAAATACCATCTCAGCTCCCTTGGGAGTATACAGCTCGATGCAGCCTGTTAGGCGCAAGCAAGCTAATTCAACCACAATGACCATCTCTGCCCTCACAGGTACCCATTTACTCCTGGGTGGAGAGAAGCAATGAGTGACAAAGTGCCTTGCCCAAGGGCACACGCACCATGACCCACGAATCAGTGCCCTTGACCACGAGGCCACAGTACTCCACATAGGGATAAATGTTGCCAAAATAATATCTTGTGATGTGGACGTTTCAGAGGAAACTTTAAATGAAACATTAAAGAATTTCTAAAGTGAAAAAAACCCACAAGCTTATCGGATCTCGGAAGCTGCGGGCCCAACGAATTCGTTACTGTTCACGTTGTGTTTTGATATTTTTTCATTATTTTTTTATACGCTGATTCAACTGTTTATTTTTTCGATTGCTTTTACTTACACATTTATGCAAAGTTTTGATGTTCGACTAGTTGCATGAGTTTTTTCAAAAATAATTTATGGCATTATCTATTTTGTTTTATCTCTCAATATTTACATTCATCTTTTGTGTATATTATTTATGTTTGTGCGACTAAGTCTGTCTCTGTATTTGTTGAGTTGTCATTTCGGTTTTGTTTTGTAAAGGCATCTCCATACAAGCAAGCCTCCGGCTTACGAAAGATGCCGCCATAATTGCCTAATGATTAACTGTTCTTTCTTTCTATCTATAAGTGTAATCTTAATAATATTATTTATGAAATCACTTTGTTACATTGATTTATAAAAGTTGTGGCATTGTGAAAAAACAACGTTGATTGAATGAATGGAATTAAAGGACCGGGATCCAGTCTAGTGCAGCATATAAAGGGAAAGTAGGTCGGCGTGAAATTTGCAGAATGCAAAGTTCTCAGAAAAAAATCCATTTATTCGAAAAGGATCTGATGTAAAATTGTTTGTCACGCCACACAAAATGGCACAATCCCGTTGGTAAAAACTGGGCCATCCTTTGTGTAAAGGGTTCGCGTGACTCAGAAAGAGTTATTTCTATCCATATTATGAGCTGCACCCTTTCAATTTGAACGTGGTTCGGTGTAAAGGCCGGCAGGAGTGGGGCAAATTCTCGTCATAGAAAATTCTGACAACGGAGTACCAGCAACTTCCAATCCGAATATTCTGAATTAGGAAATATCAAAGATGAAGACGCCTGGTTTGTCTATGCTGCTTTGCGCCTGTGTGTTGTTTGTCGTCGGTATAGGTATGTGTGGCAATATTTATGAACGTTTAGAGGACTTCTTCGGTGTCTGTCCGTGTAGAATTTCATTTCTAAAGTCTTACAAAAATCGACGTCGTCTTCAGACTCGGCCTTATCTCGGGCTCTAGGGGCCAATTTCATGACACGCTACAAGACGCGTCTTAGGAAGGGTAATAACTCGCCTTAAACCGCAACTCGTCCTAGAATCAATTTCACCAAAATAGTCTTGGTGATATGTCAACATTTTTTATACGATGAGGCGTTTTCGAGTAGCAGTTGGAAACCCATATCTGTTTTACCTAACTCGGGGTACTAAATCAAAAAACGATTTTGACCAAGCTGTTTTTTTTAAGTGGAAATATGCCTAATTTGCATGCATCTTCAATATCTGTCGTGTAATATATGTGTTCCAATATTTGGGAATATTTTTCATATTTTATTCTATGAAAAGTTTATTTTGGTGAATCAACTTACACTTCTTTTCTTTAATAACAGTTTCTAAAGCATATAGGTTACTGAATAGTTCTGAGGACATAGTAACGATCCAAAATGGCTACTATTACACTCTAAAGTTGTGCGCATTACTTGCCTCATATATCAAGTAGTCTCGCCACTCGGGTGGGTCTTCGAGCCCCTTCCACGGCAAGGGTCTGTGATTTGCGAGTAGATGCGGCGATAATTATTATGCAAGACAAGCCAGCGTAGTTTTCGTTGTCGTATTACAAAAACCTGGCAGCCAAATTTGCCAATCGACAGCTTATTCCACATTTCTGATAGGATTACGTCAACTTTTCTTAAGTCGACTCCGATTGGCTGGCGTGATGGAGTCGCTTAATTGCATACTCGCATGCTCGCATGCTCGCATAAAATTAACAGACCGTCGGTTGCACCACGAGCCGACGTACTCCATTTTTTGTGTTTTGAAGAGAAAAAAAAACGATTTAAAATTGGTGATATTTTTAGAGGCTCATTCCTTTTACTCCCTGTGTAAGAATTCAAGCTGCTTTGCATTAGAGCTACTAAATTATAGATTACACTTTTTTGTGTATGCAATCAGTGTGCATCTGAGTTGCTTAGTTTTTAAATAAATTCAGCTCCCAAGATACACGTCACTTCGTGTAACATATTTTTATCATATTTATCATAATTTTTATACAATGCGCGTATTAAACAGTGCCCTTGTGCCAGATACGGGGATGCGTCGGTTCGTGAAACGCTCAATGCACACTTTTCATGTCGATGCTCCTTGATGTCATCATAGCACTATGGGAATTAGCGTGTAAAGCGGCGAATCGTAAAACGTCACTTCGTGGCGAACGATTTCAGGGTTTTCAGAGATACACCGCAGAGTCTAATTATTGTTTTTAGTTGATAAGAACTCGGATCGGAATTTTTTTTGTTGTAAAGATGAGCATTTTGATGAAATAAAAACGTGTATGACAAAAACTCAATTTTGCCAAAAATCAAGATACGCCGGTTCGTGGTGCAACCGACGGCTGACGTTTGGTACGGAGAGGAATCCGTTGAACAAAATGGATGCATGATCGATACTCGGACTATACTAAGACGCATAGGCTGTATTGCTTTTGCAGCAGAACTTTAAGTTCAAGGGTCAATATTAAGGTGGTTGAATAAAAAATTGTTTTCCAAGCATAACGTTAAAACAACTGAAATGTAATAAAGTCAAAAAATTGGGGCATACTTTTTGTTTAATCCAGGATCAT
This sequence comes from Patiria miniata, assembly GCF_015706575.1. Classification (NCBI taxonomy): domain Eukaryota; kingdom Metazoa; phylum Echinodermata; class Asteroidea; order Valvatida; family Asterinidae; genus Patiria; species Patiria miniata. Next base: position 7,398,888 of record NW_024037057.1, read on the forward strand.
GTGTCGCTCTGAAATGCTACAGATGTGTCAATTGTGGGGATCCGTTTGACCCGTCCAGTGCGATGATAGACACATGTCCTAGCGGTACAGTCTGCCAAGTAAGTTGAATTATTGAAAGGTTGTTGACCCTTTCATTTTCATATCTGCCTAAAATGTGGCTTTTGGTTTTAACTTCCTTAAAAAAAAAGGGAACTCCTGCTAACACTTTTTATTTGGTTTCTGCCTTTATCATTGCCTTTTAAACTTGGCTCCGGAAATAAGGTATACCTACATTTTCATACCCACACTAAATTGAAGGATAGGGGAACGAAGAGAAATGCCCCACATACAGCGGCTGTGTTATTATAGGGTTAAACTTCTGTGGCGGCAGTCGGGGTGCACCATTTTTTTGAAGGGGAGGGGGGACTATTAAAAGGCTATGTTTTTGTGCAATTCAAGATTTGAATTTGGGGACGGGGTGGCACCCGGGGGCACGGACCTCAGGTGGGGGGCGGGGGGGGGGGGGTACATTTCCTCGTGGCCCCCAAATAGTTACGCCACTGCAACATACTTGAATTCTAAAATTTAAGACCCTTCTAATGTAATATTATTGTACCCTTTGTGACATAGGCTTCTAGCAGGACTGGTAACATTAACCTGTATACTAGAGCTTGCATCCCGGCTGACCTTTGCTCGACACGCGGTTGCCACACTTATCCGGGGTTTACCATATGTAGTTACTGCTGTGACATGGATCTGTGTAACGGCAGATCTATTGCGGACGGAGTTCAAGACATTATCCACTGCTACTCTTGTCGATACAGTTCGGATCCCTCTGATGGCACCATCAGCTCCCCAGCGTGTAACGATCCGTTCAACCCGAACGGCGACGGGGTATCGCAAATACCATGCCCCGATAAACAGTGCGGGGTAAGTCTGTTCAATGAACTACTCTTTAGTTTTAGTGTAAGGTCGTATCAATAACAAAGCATGAAGTGTGATCATTCTGATTCTATGCACATTCTATGCACGGATTAAGAAGTAACTTGTGCAATTATTATTTTCCTCCTCTTAGGTTATAACAACCAACGACATGGGGGCCACTACCGTCGAAAGGCTGTGCGTCTCTGACAGCACTCTTCCCGGGGGGTGCACCCCTGGATGTGACGACCAGTCTGTCACCTGTCAAACCTGCTGCTCTAGCAACCTGTGCAACGGGGGACTTGGTGAGGGCGTGCTGACGACGCCCTCAGCGATGCCCGGTAATGGGCCCTCAACAACGGAGCCCAGCGCAGCGCCCCCAACGACTGCTGGTGGAAAGGCCTCCCTCGCTGCCACTTTGCTGGTTTCTGTGTGTCTGTTCGTGGTTTTGCGTTAGATGTGACCTTGCCTCTATCATCTGAATGTTGACAAAAAAAAATCACTACCCAGAAGTATTTTTTAGTGTTTTAAGTAGAGACAGTTTTTTCCTTTTGAACGAGTAGGCCTTTTGGCATATTTGGTTTATAATAGCAAAATGCGCATGCGCATTCAGTTGTCTGTAAGGTCAGTCTTCATTCTGCAAATTGAAGAATAGCGGTTCAATTCTATATTTGATTTATCGCTTGATCCATTATTCTGCGTTTGATCAATGGGGATATATGTGAATATCAGCTAAAAAGGCTGTCGACAGAAAAGCGTTGCTTGGTCGCTTCCTTTAAAGGGGCTAATGGGTCGGAACCAAAATGTGTTACGCGTGGTTGACTAACAACAGTGTAGCAAAGTGACTTTTTTTTTTGTTTACCAATGCTCAGCTTTTGCAAACCTTAGGCCTATCCGCTCCGTTCACAAGTACCCCTTCAGCGGCAAAGAATGTACAGTTGGGGTGACCGACCGACGCCATCTGGCCTGACTGTAATTTTGCCGCGACGCGCGGCCTTACCACACTGCGTGTAGGCCTAAATTTCTTTTGTTTGTAAATATTGGCGCCATTTTGTATGGGCTGCCGTAAGCACATAAATTGAAGCCGTGGTTGGCAACATGTTTTTTCAAAAAAGTCCTCATTACGCCATCAACACATAGTAAAAAGGCATGTGTATGAATTATTTAATAGCTTTGTTGAAAATGCTGTCAAATAGTGTCAAATAATATTTTGGTGATCTGTAATAACTCTTCTTCATTTTTGTAGTGTTGGACCGTCCATAGTTTTGCTGGCCGTGGTTGGCAAAAATGCAGTTTGCCAACCAAGCGCAGAAAGGTCTGTACATAGTACAAATCCCCTGGTGTACGTGAGTCACACACAAGGAACGGTGCGCGTCAACCAGCGAAATGTCCCGCCCACAGGACGTCGTTCCTAAGTAACAGGGCGCCCTCTTTCTTCGCACACGGAGCCCATAATAGCCCTGAATCTTCAAAATTTAATCAGGCCTTTTTTTCAAAAAGGTTGAAACAAATATATTTTAAAAGCTTATTTAGCCTTATATAAAGCAACGTACATTATTTTATAAGTAGGAAAATAAGACTATATTTTTAAAACGCGGTATTCACGCCATTTTATTCCCTTTTAGAAAACATACTCTTTCCTGGCTTTCCAAAAGTAACGGCTGTTAAACACAACTTTAGAATACAATGAAGCGAAAAATGAAGTTTAGAAGCAACTCCTGTCAAACTTTTTTCATTGTTGAAAGTTTCCTAATCATGCAAAATTCCACTTTTTTTAAACGAATTTGTCGCGTTTTGGAAATAAAGTCTTTTAATTTACTCAGACTGATTGATGGCAACAAAATAAACAAACAAACAAACAAACAAAAAAACACAACAAAATGGCGAATCACTTTTATTTTTATTTTGCCTGTGACCAGCATTATAAAATTTAATTTTAATTTCAATTTTTTGAAAAATTGATCGTAGCTGATCTGAATAATTAGAATAACGATTGTTGTCGCTTGGTCAATTTGGGAAAGCAGTGTACGAGAATCAGCCATCAATCTTTATATGAAACAGTCGTATAATTAAACAGATTAGCATAATAATTTTCAGCTTTTGTGTACACAGATTCAGCTGAGTATTATCAAACTCATGCTCATTTTATTTTGTTTTAAAAAAAATCATCAAGGTTTGGGAACTTTTGGTTTTTGCGATATTTTTTTCGTTTAAAGAAACGAAAATGTTCAAAGTCATCGTAGACTGTTATTCCAACTTTATTCGGTGGCTCAAAAATTACTGTTTTATTCTCCTCAAGTTCAATTAACCAAGGTTTCACTGGAGAATTACACTTATATACAATTACGCAACTGTCAACACTTGTAGACCATCACAATTGACCGGTGCGAGAATAAACAGGTAGTCAAATACTGATGTGAGCAAGTTTCCCTCCCTTTCGTTGAATGAGCCCACCGAGTATCTCTGACTCCTAAAAGAGTGTGAAACTGAACCTTTTTTGCACCCTGGAAAATATTAAGCCTTCTGGCAGGTTTGTAGCGGGAAAAACGCACGCCCTCAAGCGCTTGCATAAAATGGAGCGCGCCCTCTCGCAACAGAGCCTGCGCAGCTGCAACAGAAATTTTGCACCCTTCTTTAGATCAACTTGTTGAAGTTTCAGCTCAGTTGGTTACATTTGAGAAAACAGAGCACATTATTTGTTCGTGGTCTTGTAACTGTATTCCGTTGCTGACGCACGTAAACATATAAAACTCTGCCCCGCGGAAACATTTTTTTAAACAACCTTTATGATTGCTTCTTCAGAATGACTTCATTTCAGGTGGACTAATATCACATGCAGGGTATTTGGCATAAGTCCTATCTTCACTTTGAGCAAGGATTTTCTCGTTAAATCTGGGCCCAATTTCATGGTTTTCTGCTGACCAAAGAATTCTGCGCTTACGATCGCCATTTTGTGCTGACCGCGCTAAAAATTGTTTGGACATTTGCTCATCGCAGAAAAAAATTGTGCTAAATACAGCACAGAATGCTTAGTTGCGGGATGTACGCATGCGACAACAGTCATTATAGGCAGTGATGTCTTCCTAAACTGACATCACTGCAACAGCGCCCTCAGCTTTCCGGAAAGCATTGATTTTTTTTTAAATTAAAAGAAGTTTTTTTTTAAACTAGATTAACCAAATAGAGATGCCAAAAATTTAAGAGTAAAAGGAACCTAAAGAACAGAATCAATGTATGAACCCTTTACTCCATTCGCTTCCCTTTTTTGCACTCTCTAAATGTTTCTAAAGTCTCGATCGCTTTCTCAAAAAACAAACAAACAAACTAACATACAAATCCAAGCTAGCCTGATAACTATTTGCCAAAAGCAAAACAACACCGCTCAAATAAAGATTAAAACATGAAATCGCTGTGCCGAAAATCTATGGAGAAATAAAAACAGCCAACAGATCAGACTGTACAAACATCGTGCTATTATGTAAAGGATGAAAAGAAAAAAGAAAATGCAAAAGTTCAAGGATACCAAGTAAAACACTTCACACACTCAAAATTGTACACAATCATTACGGTCCAATGGCAGCACACCCAAGCCTACGTGCAACACTGAGAAATACATATTTATTTACGTCAGGAAAACCATCCAACCATAAAGGCTGACGCACTGTACTTTTGTGGAGGTTTGGAAACCCACACAGAAACTATAACGTCACGGGATTTATCACAATACCGCTGCATATAATCGCCGATCGCTGGAAAGAAATATGAAGAAAAGAAAACCTGAATACGCTTTTGGTTAGTTGTTTCCCGGACCGTGGGAAACAAAATTGGGAAAGATTTAGTGACACGGCTGCACGGTGTGTTATGACGGTAGGCTTGTGACTTAATCAAACTGTGACACTGTTCAACAATGATGCATGACAATATTCGCTAGACGAATGTGTGCCGGAGAAACAGTCATTTAACAGTGACTGATTCAGTGATTTCCAGTTTGATCACGGCAAAAGGAAGTAATCGCCGATGCAGAGAGTCGATATCATCACTGGGGCTTTATCGGAGTCAAGGCTGTTTCCTCTCGTCGATATAAACCTTAAAGACGTTTGAACGCTTGACGATTCTACAATGGAGTTTTATTCAAAGAACTATCCGGTTTGGATGGTTATGACATTGATTTGGGCTGCCGTGCGGTGCTACATTCTGGTGAGCTTTGTTTGCGTGGCTCAGAATGGTAGCGTGCAGTCCATTACTCTTGGACGTGGTGAAGATAATCCTCCAGAAGAATACACTGAAGTATCGGAAGGCAAGGTACTGACTATGAACTGCTCTGTTTCGCATCCTAATGACCAAAGAAACGTTCGTTGGCATAATGGAAACATCGAAAATGTGATTACAACGAATTTTGAAATAAGGACGGCTGATACTCGAGTTTCACTTGACAACTATACAGAGAATAATTTTCGTACTTTTATTTTACATATTGCAAACGTTACAATATCAGATTTCGGGAAATATATTTGTAGTGCAAGATGGACCAGAGGTTATCCGCTCCTGTGGGGTAATGTCTACGTATCAGTAAAGAACTTCCCACGAGAGAGCCCGATATGTTCAACCAATACATCAGAAATTTTTCCTGTAAACCAGATCGTGTTGTGTGATTCGTTGCCAGGATACCCCGAGGTGACCATAAGGTGGACCGTGGAATCAACGAGCGAGGAACTAAATGGCACGCTGGGACACTACACAGACGAGACGGGACAAGAACGTGTACAGAACGTACTTGACTTGTCCCAACTGACGCAGCCGTACACAAATCTCGTGTGTACGGTCACCAGTGCGGAGTTCCCGGGTTTAAACAAGACCTGTAACATTAGTCTACCGGTCGGGATCGAACCAAGTCCAACACCGGCCACTCAGTCTGTCACATACAAAACAGACGCTCCCACCAAAACGGACGCTCTTGGTTCGCCTGGTATAAACGCTGCAACGGTAGTGCCGGCCGTGGTCGTGCCTGTACTATTGATAATACTTCCCGTAACGCTGATCTGCATTTGCGTCGTCAAACAAAAGCGACAAGACCGAGCTCATGAAGAGGACGGGAATGACGACACACCGGGGAGAAACACTGCCAATGACCCAAGAAGGAATGGAATAAAAGGTAGCGTCATCGTCCCGTACTCGGTGACCACGTTAGATGCGCATGCCATTGGCACCGAGAGGCTGAATCAGTCAGCGGGCAGGAACGATCGTCTCGATGGGGAGAACGGGCGCGAAGCACCGTACGAAACATGGCCCGAGCTCGCTGCAGGATCCGCCGCTAACGTAAAATCACCGGAGTTGAACAAAACGAAGGACGGGCAAAATCCCAAAAAGCATTACTACTCGCTTCCTCCCGACGCTGCTGACAATCTAGACCCCATCGACCACCAGGTGCCGGATGGTGACTTTCCCTATGACCATGTCAACACAGAACATGACAACGACGTGATGGATGGCGCAAGTACTGCGCCCAAGCACGAAGCACCTTATGAAGTGCATTTAAACCCCGCCGCTGCATCTGTCTCCTACACGGGAAAACCTGAGCTGAACGCAGCAGGGGACGACAAGGGACAGCTGCCAAAGCCAGATGTGCCTTACTATTCGACTCCTGTGGACGACAATGACAACAATGGCCGCGTCTGTCTTGCGACAAGGCGAGGTGATTCTTCTGCCTACGAACATGTCAACATAGCCACAACAGGGAAAGCCGTCGCGACCATGACAAAAGTCCTGCCAAAGAAAAGCCACACTGCAAGAACGATAAAACGTTTTGTTGCCAAACTCAAACCCTCAAAACAGACTCGTTCTCCAGCCGACAAATCGGACGATGAGCTACTGGACAATCCCACAAAACAGAATCGTTCTCCGGCCGACAAACCGGACGATGGGTTAATGGACAATCCCATTTATCAGCCTCTTGATAGAAATTCTCCCATGATAGGCAAAAAATCTGTTGGGACTACTGGAGGGGAGGTTAATCTTCAACCGGTGGAGAATCACGGGTATCTGGAAATTACCTGATTTTGATCGATTGTTTGGTTAATTGGCATTCGATCTCGCCGATTGGTCTTGTGTACAAGTTGTCAAAGACAGTTTGGATCTTATTGACTTTACTTTCCACTTTGGTTTATAAAGTAGACCTATACATCCAGTAAAGTCATAGTAAATTCGGAACTAGGAACATTTGACTATTTGCTATAGTTTCAGCGAAAGATAGGGCTGAAATAATACCATTTGGGGGTAAAAACCTTCATTGCTGTAAATAAAAAAAATTGAATTAAATACAAAAAGTTGAATTCAATTTGAATTTGAAATGGTTTACAAACGTATTACCATTCGACTATTGCAGCCAAAAGCTGAATTTCGGTCAAATTACAATGGAAATATCGTTAAATATTCACGTTCTCTTTTCCCAGAGAACATCGGCTATGATATTAAAAAGCAATGACATGAGTGCATTATTTAAAAAAAGACTTAGAACATCGAACGTAGAAAGATGATATAATGATGAATTACCTGTATAGGAGATATAATTATTTTAACCGGAGTAGTGTTTACATTTGGGAAATATTTAATATTTCATAATTTTAATGTAAAGTAAAATTGCCAAATGCTTCAACTGAAGCGATGTTTAAAACGTCTTTACCTAGAAAATGACGGCGAAAGTATAGCGCCCTCCTCAAGAATATGGTCAAGTTGATTTTCCAATTGGTTCCGGCCAAAGCGAATGGGGGGGGGGGCGCCATTTACATGTATTTTCATATCTATTTTCTGTATGTGACTAGTACACTGGGCAATCAGTCATCCATATAAAATTAGAAGGAACATTAATTCTTTCACCAGCATGAACGGTCAGCCGTTTTGACGCACTTTTGGTTCTGCAGTTAATATGTTGGGAAAAGAAATCGCGCATGGGCCCGCCAAGAGGAATACTATTTTGTTGTGCCACACAGGAATATGCAAACTTTGTCTTTGAATATATTCGTTTTGTCTTTCTTCACATAATACCAACAAAAAAAAGAAACCCCCAAAACAATGAGGATGTTGGCTATTTTATGTTAATCAAGTTATGATCGTATCAATTTATCTATAAACAGATGTAAAAATGTTTTCAATGTTACGTTTGTGATAAATGAACTTGCTGGCAATTTCGTATAAAATTGCATCTTATAAGCTGTGCATTCTGAGGTATATAGGGTCTACTAAAAAAACCTTTTAAATAGGAAAATAAATAAAGGGCAATAATTACATAAAATTGTTTCCTGATATCTCGAATTGTCCATTATACAGAGCTAAGCATGGCCTATTGTTTGTTTTTAATAAAGCTGCTAACATCACACCCGATAAAAGGGAACAATCGGGGAAACTGCTGGATGTGTTATTCAAAGAAACGCATGACGAAAAATAATCTTATTTCCTTGTGCTAACAACTCTCATGTCCTGGAGTCGAGTATCAAGATTAGGCAATATTAAGGTCATCAGTACATGATGTTAATCGATTTCCAACATGTTGATAATTCGGTTATTCGAATACTGCTATGCGGTGTAGATTCAGATACTGTTTCTTCTGATAGGCCCAGTCCTGGTGTAAACGTCATGCTTATACGGTCGCTGAACTCAAACCATGACGAAGCTTTCCAAAAGTCTAACCAAAAACTTACCATTTTTTTGAGACAGGGAGTAAATTCATGGTTGAAAATTTAACACAGGAATACATATTTTTTCCACCTGTTTGTGTGACTAAGAGAAGTGGCTTGGGTTACAGCGCAACTTTTGTTTATTTGACCTCAACCCGACCCACACACAGTCGGCAATCGAACGCAAAATACAAAAGGAAAAGGGTTGCACATAGATTTCCCACATAAAAGGAAGCAAAGGTTGAATTGAATGGCAGCAGCAGGGGTTGAGAGAGAAGTTACAAAGACTCCAACGAGTTTACAAAGGCTTTGCCGTACTAGTTGGAGCGTGAGATGTGCATTGTACCGATCCTATTGGGAAGCTTGTAGGCACAGCAGTTTGGTGTATTTAGTATCGTTTGGGTTTGCGGTAACACCATGGTGGTAATAGCTACTGTCGCTCTGTAGATATTTAGTTCGGATCAGAACTTTGTCCTGCTTTAAGTTTTAAAAGAGCTTACTTTTGGTCTCAATGTTTCGACTAGACAGCTCTAGTCATCGTAACGAGACTGACGGATGTATTTATTTCGAGGTTGCAACCTATGAAGTCATGTTTCAGGGACAAGCTCAGTTTGGACTTGAACGTTCAGTGTTGAAGCTAATGTTGCTATCGTTGAATGACTGAAAACGTTTCTCGACGGAGCTTGCAGAAAGAAACTCTCGGGTCTGTGTGTTAACTTTCGTGACGGACTGGAGTGAACCATACCGACCGTAAGCACCATGGATGTTGCATGTGTAGACAGGCGACCGAAAGAACAAGACCCGAGTAGTTATCTGCAATGTCTGCAGGTCTTTCTGGCGCTGTGTGTCCTTCTGCCGAATTGGATGAACGGCGTGGAAGTCTGCGCGCTAACACTAGTCAGAGATGGAGAAAGCAATCTGCAGACTGAACATGCAACAGTCGTTGAAGGTGGAACTCTGACCATGGAGTGTTTAGTCACGACGGAAAACCTCCAGCAGCTTTGGTGGGGCAAGCAGCTTGATAAAGACCTCTGGCTGGCGGGAAACGATCTTGTGTACTCGGATGATACCCGGTTGTCCGTTGACACGAGTGTCCACAGCCATAACCTCAGCACTTACTCTTTGCAAATTAGAGACACCACGACGTCAGACGAAGGGACGTATATTTGCTACGCCATATGGAACAATGAGACGTCTGTGAAAGGTTTCATCAACGTTTCAGTCATCTTGTTTCCGTTGCTGGACCCCGTTTGCTCGTCAAACAAAACGAATACGACTGCCACATCCGACATCGCCGTCTGGTGCGACACGACGAATGGAAACCCTCTAATAGACATCACCTGGACGGTCGAAGAAACGGGTGAAGTAGTCCCAGGTAGGATTTATACCTACACGCTAAAGGGGCTCGAGCACGTACGGAGTGTCTTGACTCTTCAATCAGAACTTCAAACTCACGCCTTGGTTTGCACCGTGACCAGTTCTGCATTTCCAAACCAGAATCGGACGTGCTTCATAAGTTCTATCCTCAATACAAGCTCCTCTACGGAGCAGCTAAGTACAGCGAACACCCTTTCCGAGACGACTGTGGGAACCCGCGAGCGCACTGTCACAACATCACTTCCAAATACCATTCCAGGCACAACTCCCGGACACTTTTTCAATACTGGACTACTTTTAGCTGTCATAGTGATTCCAATGCTTGTTATTATCCTCTCGGTGATCGGGTTTTGTATTTTGAAACGACGGAAGCGAAAGGAAAACAAGAAGACTGGGAGAAGAAAGCAAGACTGTGCTCTGGTTGTAACAGAAGGAAACGAGGATAGGAGAGACGGTGAGAACGTTAACGCCCCTCTGTGCCCAAACACACAGCTTGAAAATTATCATGACAGTGCAGCGACCGGCGGGTCAGACTCAGCGCGCGATGCGATTCTCCCTCGCGGGGAAAAATCTCACAGCGCCCCGGGCGAAGTCGCGATGGACCCCGCTGCTGGATCCGTCTCTTGGACGCAGAGACCCGAGTCAGCTGGAGATCTCCATGCGTACGAGATTGTCATGCCGGACGAGATTGTCATGCCGGACAGCGACAGCGACAGCGACTCTGTTGGACGAAGGTCACACGAAATTAACACTCCGCATGCTTATGAATGTGTCAACAGTATCACTGGTGGCTTTGGGACAGGAGAAAGTGACATGCATGGTCGTGGCACTGACAGTAATGACAACCAAGTCAATGGAGTCACTCGTTCAGCGAGTGACGGATCCGAAACAGTTATGATCAAGAATCCGATATATGAACCTTATGACAATTAAGAACAGAGTGTAGTATAGCGTTGTCAGGAATCTTTCCTGCGGCCTAGAAAAAAAGGCCCGTACTTTTCCAACCTATCATGTACTCATAAAAGTCGTGGGTAAGAATCGACCCTAAATCCGAATCAGATTACAACCTGACACCCTTGTGGGTCAAAATGACAACTCTTGATTCAACTTGACTCTTTCCTGAGCCAAAATGGCCTTTCCATCGGTGTCAAACTGACACTGCTCTCTAAATTCCAAAGAGTGAAAATTCACTCCATTCGAGTGAAGATTCACTCCCACAGTCGGAAACTAGGGACTAGACGTTTTAAAGTGAAATTTCTTCAATGGTAAAGATCGAGATTTCACTCGAGCTTCGACTGAAGTGGTTTTCTTTTCAGACTATTTCGATCGAAAATGAGAGTGATTTTCACTGTAAAACGTCTAGTCCCTAATTTCACTCTTTGGAATTTAGAGAGTGGTCCGAGTAGAAATGAGGCCTAGATAGGTGACTAGGGCAAGTGTCATTTTGACCTGAATAGTGTTGGGTCAAATTTGACTCGGATTTGGGGGAATGTGACCCAGGACTTGTTTAGAAGGTGGGGAATGTGGTTGCTTCTTAAGAATTACTGTGATGAGAGAAATATCATGACATGATTTCCAAATTATATAATACAAACTTGCTGGAGATTTAGGAGCTAGAGGAAGGGCAAGAAAAAGAAGAAGAAAATTAGTGACCTGTTCTGTCAAAAGCAGACGCTTTTGGGCAGAGGTTGAAATTGAGATAGGGCCAAAAAATGCTGTGGGGTGATTTTCTAATTTTTGCATATTTGTAATCTTGAACATGTCTAAAATATACTATAAAAGTTTGAAACCCTAATTTGAACTCTAAATATAGTATTTGTGATGATGATTTGTTAAGGCATCAGTTAAAGAAATGTCACTTGAAACAGGTCTTAAAATAGACCCCAAACTTTAACTGCCATTTTCTCCGTTTTTTTTCTTTTCGACACAATGAACTTCAAAATAGCATAAATTTGCCCAGGAATGACCGGTTTCAAAAATTGAACCACCCATAAAAAGGAAAATGTACATATTTTAACAATATGCGAAAATCTCATTTTTGAGCTTTTTCCCAGAAAGGTCTGATTTTGACAGAACAGGTCGCGGGAGATGGGGTTGAACCCAATGAAAACAAGAAAGCTGCACTTGCAAAAAATATTACCATAGCACAGTTGATTGAGTACAGTGTGATGCAATGTTATACAAGTCATATAGGGCCATTCAATCTAAGATGGTTTGAAATTGTGGTGCAAACCCTGCTCTCAATTGTGCAACTCGGAAAATAATTTGTTTATAGCAATTCTCTAAACATTGGCGTCAAGATATTAAATTGGAATGTGAATGTCACATGTTGACTGATGCTAATTTTGTCATTGCAGTTTTCAATGTTCTGCTTCAGTTTCGATAGCTCTCATATCCAACACTAAACTGTTGAGACTAGTTGGACACTAATCACTTGTTATGTTCGTCAACACGGATTTTTAATGGAAACGAAAGCGCCAAGATTCCGCTTCAGCCAATTTCGGTCTCGATGTTCTCTAGACTTGAGTACAAGTCGTTAGACAGTCGTGTTTTCTCAGTCGGGCCCCAAATATTAAGTGCGTTCCTATATATGTAGCAGATGGTCCCCACTCTATCTGGCGTCCTGACTTCGCTCAAATGGGAAAGCGCATATGTAAACAAAGCCATTACGTCATTACATCTCAGGTCTATTACTGGCTTCGACATGTGATTGGATTCGTCGTACACGCATTATTGGGGCCGAGGATGAACGAATCGTTCCCGCATGTGCCATACCCGCAGACTACACACGTTTCCCCGAGACGTCAAAGGTACGTGCAATATAACCCACATAGTCGACGCCGGTGGTACGCGGCGGCGCAGGCAAACTACAAAACCCTGCCAACTAGCCACTTGATTTCAAGTCTAGATCTTCTCTTGCCACTTTTGTCCATATTGAATAATTAACCCCGTGTTTACATTTCTTTGAATTTTGAATTCTGCAAAGGCAACTTGATTTTGTTTCTCCTTCATATTTAGCGTTTAAGTCCATAGCTTCCTGTACTAACAGCTGGATAGCCATTCATACAGCTGGATAGTGGGAACAACCGCAAACAAAACCCCCTGAAAATGCCGATGGCACGTTTTGAAGCGACCCACACTATCATATGATTGTACACCTTGAAAGCAGAAACAGGATGTAACCTTGTAACTCAATATAGAGTCATTCCTGCAATGGATGCCGCTATGCGGCAGAACGAGGAAATAAACTTGAACAGAATATGTATGAATGCATTCCAATGCATTCGAGTCTTTGCCGGTCGGAAATCCTTATAGGTCAGATTGGATACAGATGTCCAATGTGCTTTCATATTACTATCATACTTGCAGTCATCGTGAGCAGAGGCGTACACTAACTTGAGCACCACTGGAACCTTGTCAGGCTCTCGGTTCAATCTTCACTGAGGCTGGCTTGGGAGTGGATTCCAAGCCTGCTACACTATAGAACAAATAGCAGACACCAAGACTGTGGAACCGTGCATCAGGTACGGTCTGAGAGAGTTGCTGTCTGACCAAGGTTAGGCCTACTATAGTTGTTTGTTTCAGCGCTGAAATCCGAGCGTGAGGAAGTGAACATCATGGGACTCCGCGCAGTGGACCCGCTACAGAGACATGGACAGGGAACATTTTGGATTTTTGCTCTGGTGCGCTTTTTACTTCTAAGTGTTGCTTTCCTGAGCTACAAGGCAGGAGTGGACGCCTTGCTAATGACAAGAAACGACCGTTATTACCCAGCTGATGAGTACGTATCTGTCAACGAGGGAGAGACACTGGTGATGAACTGTTATGCATCGAGTTATTATTTGCAAAATGTCTGGTGGGGGAAAGTAGTAAGTGATAGAAACACTGCTTGGCTGACGAGGAATTCTCAAGTTCGCACAGATGATTCTCGAGTCTCTGTTGAATCCTCATCAACCACGTATCAGAATTACAATGTTTATTCTATACATATAACTGACGTGACTACTTCAGATTTTGGGAAGTACATATGTTCTGTTACGTGGAGAGATCAATCTTCGCGTGGTTTCGTCTTCGTAACAGTGAACTATTTTCTCCACGAAGACCCACTGTGCTCAACGAATGAGGCTGATGTATCTTCTGTGAACGACATTGATGTCCGGTGCGATACGGCGGATGGCAACCCTCAAGTCAACATTATTTGGACGGTCCGAGAAACGGGCGAAGAAGTCTCAAGTAGCATGTATGAATACAATCTAGGGGGACAGGCCCGCATTCTGAGTCAGCTTCGATTTCGACAGGAGCTGCGAAATCACATCTTGGTTTGCACCGTGACAAGTTCCGCATTTCCAGGCCAGAATCGAACGTGCAACGTCGGTCCGATTGTGGGTGCTGCCTCCACTACCGAGCAACTCGAAACAACTCATACAGCAGCAACGACAAACGCAGAGATTCTTACCACAAAAGTCCAAGCAGAAATCACGAGCCAGCTGTTTCCGGATGATCACACTGGCTTGGGAATAACAACTTTCGATGATTCTGGAGGCCCAGACGATAGACCTACCAGTTCTTCGCTTAAAGTTGGAACGGTTTCAGCCGCCGTGGCGGTTCCGTCGGTGACCCTTCTTCTCATTGTTGTCCTGCTGTGCATTCTGAAACGGAAAAGGCGTCGAAAAGATGGTAACGGAGGAGGGGAACCAGTTAGGCCAACAGCTGCGGGAGTCTGGAGCAACCATGAAACAGGGAGGGATAGTGGAACGGCCGAGGAGCAGGATTCAGCGTGCAAAGGCAGCTACCAGCCCGGGGAAGAAACCTACATCTCCCCGTATGAAGTGGAGCTGGATCCCGCTTGCGGATCTGTCTCGTACGCTGAAGTTGCAGAGACCAATTCACCCGCTCGGAGTTCGGGTGTCAGATACGAGACAGTTCATCGGGATGACAGCACCTCCGACTCCGCAGCCCAAGAGTCGCATGCCGAGGAAAACCTCTACGAACATGTCACCAGCAGCAGCGGTGACGTGGTGACGGGAGATGACAAAGTCTATGACAAAGCTGAGGTTCGGTCGGAAAATGGCGAATCGGAAGGAATGGTTGACAATCCAATTTACCAGTCTTATGACGACTAAATTTAAGATGCATACGTCATGCTCTTGAAATCATTTTTTTAATTTCTAATATGTATCTTTTTTTACGACCCCCAGCTACCTTAATTAGATTTTGGGTGTTTGCAACCCCCTAAAAGCAGGCTTTGATACTGTCTCGGAGCCAATAATTCGGTTTTTTTTTTTTGGGGGGGGGGAAAGGAATAATTCAATAACTAAACGTCTGTTGATTTTTATGCCCAACGTCTCATCCGAAAGTGAATAACGTAATCTTACTATAGAAAAATATTCTGTTTTTTGAGGCTGAACTCGAAAAAAGCACGGGGAATATACATGTACATATTTAAGCATTGTCAAACAACCATCTGGAATATGTGTTGTGCGTTTATGTTGAGCATCAAGGACGTGCGGAACAAAGTATAATGTAAATATCAGAGAGCACATTACATTTTGGACTTTCCTTGGCACGCTGTCATTGCTGGAAATCGTGTACAAATAGAATGAATTGAGCTGCAAAATAATAAACCTGAAAAACAAGTTAGTGAGTCCAGGTTGTTAAAAATACGCACTAGTCCTCACAAGTCGAACACTGTTCCTTCGTGCATTCGCAGTCTAATTAAGTCACAAGCTATTCAAATGTTAGATGCGTTCGTTAGTTTTTTGGTATACTTGATTAATTTAATGTGATTTGAGGTGGATTTAATTATGATTGACTACTGATGAACTTGTGAATAACCTGTGTGGACTTGTGAGTAATTGTGATGGACTTGTGATGCACTTGTGATTGACTTGTGAATAACCTGTGATGGACTTGTGATGCATTTGTGATCGACATGTGCTGGACTAGTGATGGACTTGTGATGAACTTGTGATGGACTTGTGATGAATTGTGATGGACTTGTGATTGACTTGTGATTGACTTGTGAATAACCTGTGATGGACTTGTGATGCATTTGTGATCGACATGTGCTGAACTAGTGACGGACTTGTGATGAACTTTTGATGGACTTGTGAGGAATTGTGATGGGCTTGTGATTGACTTGTGATTGACTTGTGAATAACCTGTGATGGACTTGTGATGCATTTGTGATCGACATGTGCTGGACTTGTGATGAACATGACTTGTAATGGACTTGTGATTTGATTTGTGATGGACTTGTGATCCCTCTTGTGTTGGACAACTACTCTTAGAATGTCCTCGATTTGAACTTATAGAATCACCCTTGTGGTGGTGGTGGTGGTGGGGTACACTCTAAAAACTGTGTTTAGCAATTAAACACAATCGTGCTATCACTTGGTGAACATGTTTAGGAGCTAAACATTATGTGTCCAATTCCTATGTTCAGTTGCTAAACACTGTCCATCCTCACTCTAAACATATTAAGTATTTAAACATGTTGACAAATTGATAGCAAGAAAGTGCTTAGAAAAGTGTTTACTTGCTAAACACAGTTTTTGCAGTGTAAGGGGTCAGATATTGAACTGAGTTTCGTTGTAACCAAGATGTCTGTTGTACGAGACAAAGAGACTATGAGAAGTATTAAGTATCTGAACAGTGGGAATTATAGTTTTACTGTTAAAAATATATATATATCTCAAGCGGAAATTTCTGTTTTAAACAGCTTTTCAGAACCAGTCCACAGGTTGTAGATAGCACCAAAGGTCCTGTATTTAGTCGTAAATAAAGTGGTTTCTCACAATGGTTGGATGTGAGGCTAATCAAGGTGTGTTTAAATCAATACACGGTGTTATTATCAAACAGTAATATGGGCTCAATTGGTATGAGAATACATTTAATTTCATCGAGTAGGAAGGAGCGGAAATTGTGCATTGTATTTATGGGTGGCAATCGTTCAAGGCCACTTCCTGTATCAGCTGAACAGAAAGTGAAAACACATCGGAGACCAATATAGCCCTGTGAAAGTGTGGTGGACACATTAGAGGGCGATATTTGCAGTGGGTATAATTAAAGGCAAATTCGGGAGCGAACTTCATTTAATAGTTCGACTATAACTTCGCTCGAAGGAAGAATGGAATACTCCAGTCGACTATTTGAAACCGGAGCTTCGTGGGAGGGGGGGGGGGGCGTTCGATTGTGTATTTCGATGGTAATCAACTGTTTATTACACATGAAAAGGTCCGATTTATGGTGAAAATGTCCACTTTATGGTTAAAACGACTCCCCCTTCCACCAGGCTGTAGTACAATCAGGGATTGTTATCTTGGCTTATGGTTGCGCGACTGGCCACAAAGATGTGATATTGAATAACAGAGCTGTCAATCTCCTTTGACAAATGTGATTTTGGACTAGTGGGGCAACCAGCCTGAACCAGGATGTGATATTGGGGTTTATGACTTCATTCTGGATGTGATTTTGGAGAGGTGTGAAAATACGATGTGGTTTTGGGTAAAGCCCAGTACACTGGATGTGATTTTGGTTAAATGGCCAGACAGTGAATGTGATTTTGGAAAGGCGCTAACACAAGATGTGATTTTGGACTTTAACGACTTGATCCTGGATGTGATTTCTGGCTCAGATGTGATTTTGGTGGTGTGGATGTGATATTGGATAATCCCTACCGAAATCACATCCAGCCGAGTCGTCTTTCCATTTTTGTAGAGAAAACACATCCAGGCCGTTCACGTACGGCCGTGGCAATGCAACGTACGCTTGATCGCTGGACACCTACAGCTGCTCGCATTATATACCACAGCGGGGAGCCGGGCTTTTGTCTGTCTGGCTGGAGGCGTTCGCATGTTGCTACTACTGTGCAGGCGCGGTTCTAGAACCAATATTTTGGGGGGCTAGCACGGTGTATCCAGAATTTTTTTCAGGGAGGCGTGCTGAAATGTTGACCGATTATTTTTCCCAGACACTTAGGCCTCCGAAAATCAAGGGGGGGGGGGGGGGGGGGGGGGGGGGGGGGGGGCTCATGCCATATTTTCAATGGGGAGCGCCAATAAAATCCTAAAATCATTCACACTATATTAACTAATGTACCCTTCTCACGGCTATTTCTTCTTTAGGGGGGAGACCGTTCGCATGTACATCACAATCCTTCTTTTTGCTAATGCAATTGTTTTTTTTACGGAATTTATTTTTTTTGGGGGGGGCTAGACAAAATTTTTGGGGGGCTACAGCCCCGCGCCTGCTACTGTGCAGGCTTAACTTTAACTCCACAAATCAACCACTAGTCGACAAATCTGCCTTATTCACGAATCGGCCATATTAAATAGAAAGCGAGGTAACATCTTCATTTTGGGCACTTAAGAATAGAAATGGAAGCAAAGAAATAAAGTGAATATCAACTTAATACTCTGATGAATAATTTACGATTTGAGATCAAACATATCCTAATGATTCAAGCCACATAAAAAATGAAACTGAGGCCGTGTCCGACTTACTTGGCTACGGCTTGAAGATACGCACGAGTCTATGGTAGCGGCTGCAGCCATTGCCATAGCTAGACACGAGCTTGGAACGTATAAATAGTCTGCTACCATCCCATTCAACAGTTTACAATTTATAATTAAAATAAGGGAACACGATCAAAAATGGCTTCTCCGTCAATAAATCTTTAGTCCTCACCCGAACTTGCTGTCTTTTGTACTTACTCAACATTTACCCAATTCAAATAGCGCCCTCTGCAGGTATATTTCCGCCATGGGTTAATGTGTAAATGTATACGAAGTGCTAATAGACCTTTATCATGCTGCCACCATTTCAGTCATGTTCACTGTATTTAATACCAGTACTGAATGATAATTTTTTTTGTGTGAAAATGGAACCAGCCCTTTTTGCCTTCCAGTCTCGCTTTGGTATAATTTGAATGGGAAAATTCATGATGTCTGCAACATGATAATGGTCTTTATCCATGGGCGTCGCAAGGATTTTTCCGGGGGGGGGGGGGCAATGCAAATTTCTCCCCAAAATTGCTTAACTTTTTCATTACATTCTCAATTTATCATTTTTTCGAGCGTGAGCAGGGGAGCATTTGCCCTACCCCCCATCAAATTAACAGCAATATGGCTTCGCACCTCTTTTTCCTTTTTTCCCCATCTTTGTTTTTCGTTTTCGGGGGGGGGGGGAAGCGCTCCCCCCTGCCCTCCCCTCACGACACCCATGTCTATATCACATTAAGATATAGGAGGCTCTTTGCCACATTTTTGACTGGGGCGTGGGGAGGGTTGGACCTTTAAGAATCAAATAAGAGCACAACAAAATTCACACTTCATGCAAATAATGTGTTTAACAATTAAACAGTTTTGTAAACACTTCTGCACTCAATTTGTGAACATGTTTAAATACTAAACATGTTGGAATATATTTCGCAATTGAACATTGGTGTATAGCTTCTAAACATGTTTATAAACCGATAGCAAGATTGTGTTTTATAACTTAACACAGTTATTAAGTGTATAGAATATAAATTTGCTTTTAAGATAAAAATAAACAATCCCTCTAAATCGAGTGTGGAATCAAACATGGAAACCATGAGTTTATGCAAAATAGCCTTCAGTTAAATCAATTTATTGCTGTACAAGGAAACAAAATTTCGACAGAAATGCTGAAATGCATTATGACACATTGTGCTTTCCATTAGCGTGCACAAGTTCCCTTTTAGATATATATCTGATAGGCAAAAGAAAACGCTGTGATTATTATCACAACTGAACCGCAAGTTTCATTTTTTGTTAAAGAGGAAACGATGAATCAATTTGTGCTATGATATCAAGTTCGTACGGGTATAGTATTGCTAATTCGCGCAATAGCATGCTAATGTAAGGCGCGACCCGCGAACTGCACACGATAATACGATGCATCTCAAGCAACAACAGCGAGCGTCTTGGAGGTACATGCACTTCCTGGTGATGAGTGTGATTTACCTGGGATGCTTTCCTCGTGAAGTGACACCCCTCATTCTGACAAGAGGCTCAGCAAGTCCAGCCAGTGAGTCCATTCATATCAAAGAAGGCGAGACACTGTCTATGAACTGCTCCGCCTCGGACGCATACTTACAACGCGTTTCGTGGGGTAAGTCGATTGGATCCGAAGACACTTGGCTAACGGAAGATTCCATCATTAAGACAAATGATCCCCGAGTTTCCATTGTAACTCGATCGTTTGATGAGCACAGCACATTTTCTTTGCAAATAACCGACATCACCACATCGGATGCTGGAAGGTACAAATGCTTTGCGGAGTGGGGAGGTGCTAACTCGTTTGGATACATCGTCGTATCGGTGCAGTACTTTCCGGCAGAAAACCCGATCTGTGCCACAAATGGAAGCGATGAGATTTCAACCGAAAGCATCGCTGTGTGGTGCGACACTGCGATCGGCAACCCTGAGGTAACCATCACTTGGAGAGTGGACACTTCTGACAAGGAGGTCACAGGTAGCGTCTACAGCACCGAACTACCGCAGAACGAACGCGCGAGCAGTGTCGTTAAACTCGGAAAGCACCTGCAGAATCAAGTCTTGGTGTGCACGGTGACTAGTTCAGCATTTCCAGGACAGACTCGGAGCTGCTCCATCGGTCCAATCCTTCCAAATACACCAACCACAATCAGCCGAGCTCCAACAGCTGTTACTGTAGCAGCAGAGACTCTAACTGTCCCACATTCCAACGCTGGCATAATTCCAGCGGCACTGCTAATCCCTTTCGTCGTGACTGTCGGCTGTGTTCTGGTGATGTGCATCCTGAAACGGAAGAGGCGGCGAGAACTCGAGAGTGAGAACAGAAATACAGGGATTTCCGGGGATACGAGCGACGACGCGACGACCGTTGCTGATTCTGTAATCCCTAACACGGTTGCGGAATTGGTGCACGGGGGCGAGAGGGCATCTACCGCAGTGAGTTCGAATCACGGGAGGAAATCGCAAAACTCCCGGGTCAAAGTTCAGTTGGACACTTCTTGCGGAGTGGTCACTAACGCAGAGGCATCATTAAGGGATGATAGGGCGAGACATGGTCTCGGTGTCGTCCCGGACGACACTGTCTGCAACTTCGTCGCTCAGGGGACACAGGACGATGACACCGTGTACGAACATGTGGGGACTAAAAGAGGTGACACCGATGTCGTACCGGAAAGTGACGATGACACTTCAAAGCCTGGAGGCAGCCCATCGACGACTGGGAGATCTGATGCAGGGATGGTGGATAATCCTATCTATCATCACTCAGCCGTGAATTAGAACACAAAGTGGCTGATAGTTTCCCATAAACAAATAATGAAGAACAAACATTATACAGTTAGCACGATTGGTCGCTCAAAGATGGCCGAGTGGGACTGATCATAAAACCGAATTCATAATCGAGTATGAATAATCGATACCAACAAGGAAACCAGGAAATAAAATTAAAAATACCGAGAAGTTCATTTGAAAGAAATGTTTGATCCACTTTTTAAATGAGTGATTGTCTTGACTTGACTTAATGCTGACAGCGGTTGGAAAAAGAATCACTCAGCCATTTTTGAGGCATGGTTTTATTTTAACACAAGTTTGAAAACAGTAACCCGGCACCATATACACGATAAAAATGGTGCTTAGAGTTTAAACACTTTTTGGGTACCCACTTTTTTTCCCACATGTAAAAGGAATGCGCAATTTGTTTTTGCACAGGATGAAGCCTGTGAGTAACATCATTAATAACTTATGAAAAAAAGTGTAAAAGTTGTTAGTGTTATTTCTTTTGTTTTTGACATTTATGCTTGGTGGTTCCTTGTAGGCTTTCCTCGTGTACCAACATGTCACAGACATCCATAACAAGTCCTAAATAAGTCGTATTATTAAAAGCGTGGGGAAATTTAAGTGTTTTAGAGATAAATGTATAATTTATGTTAAAACTCTAAACTCTATTTTTGCGGTAATTATGCTTGGGAACCTCACTGCATCTAAATCAACCAGGAAAAACACCATTACAATTACAAAACATTGCACTCGTCAGGGCAAAACAGGATACGACTTTGCTGGCATTTGTTGCCATATCCTGCTGCAAGCAGGAAATAAATAAATAGAAAGGCAAATGGACGTGAACTTTGCTTTCATTTTAACGTTATGTTGTCGTGAACTGAAAGCTTATCGGACGCTCATTTCAACCAACACGCCGACACGGAAGACTTGGCTGAAATACACGGAGACAGTGGAAAAACACACCAAACCCTTGGCAGAAAGAGATACAGTCTTCTGCTTACGGAGGTTTGCATTGTGGCGTGTACCAGTACACGAGCCATTACAACATAAAATTCTATTCTGTGGACACGCTACGGGAGGCAACGGTTCAAAATAAGAAAGCTTTAGCTTCAGTTAACTTCATGCTCAGACTTCCAGTTTTTGTAACAATCTGCTTATACAGAGGAAGGCAAAGGCCCAACGTGAACTTAGCCCAAAACCTGTAAATCTGCTCAAAAGACATTACATTAAAGGAGAAATACCAAGACAGCAGACAGCATTTTCTTCCTGGACAGTCGGCCATACTCACAAACAGTTAACGGTGATCGCGCAAACTTCCCGACATCTCGACGGTCCCTACGTTGGCGCCAAATCAGCTGACAATATGCAGCCAAAACAGCGATTCATGATTGTTTTATCTGTTGTGGAAGCGGTTTTGATGTGCTTTATTTTGATGAGTAAAGCCGGCCTGAGTAAAGGTTTGGGAGATGTCGCTGTGATACTGACACGGGGTTCGCAGGAACCAACAACTCCCTCTGTTACGATTGTGGAAGGCGGAACATTAATTCTGCATTGCTCTGCCTCAACGTACATATTACAGGACGTCTGGTGGGGAAAAACGAGCGAGAGCGGTGATGTGTATCTGACGAAAAACGAAGAAAAGATTACTGGTGATTCTCGTATTTTGATATCAAGGAGTGAGAAATTCACCTGGGATAACCTTGATTATCGTACGTACACTATTCGAGTAAGTCCAGTAGCAGTGACAGACGCCATGCATTACTTTTGCCTGGCTAGATGGGAGTTAAGTGCCGATACCAACACACAAGACATCGACGGTGAGTTGATAGTGTCTGTAACTAGCTTTCGAAGAGTCATCCCTAATTGCTGGTCAACGGTCAATTTAGCCAATCAGACTTTCGTTTGGTGCAAGACTGAGCATGCTCACCCCGGCGTGAACATCACCTGGACAGTTGAAGAGACTGGCCAAGTAGTCTCGGTCTCTAGGGCTGACATGAACATGGATGCCAGCGGACGGGAATGGGCCTGGAGTTTATACCAAGTCAGCCAAGAACTGCAGAATCAAGTCCTGGTTTGTACGGTCAAGAGTCCTGCATTTCCGGGCCGTAACCAGACCTGTTCTGTCTCCCTACCCGTGAAGAATGTCTCTACCACGGTAAACCCTGACGCGACGTATGCCCAGACGGAATTCACGAGGGAGTCTTCAGAAACAACACCTGCAACAGCCTCAGGTGCCACCACGACGACACTGCAAAGACATGATAACACGAAAGTTTCCTCAGACTTTCCAGGGTCAAGTCCAACTCTACCAAACGACTATTCACCCACTACCGGACTGCTAAGCTCCTCGGCCGCCAGAGCCACTCCCGAGTCTTCGACCGATGTTGTCACCGTTTCCGCCGCCGTGGCGATTCCTTCGTTCACCATTCTCCTCGTTGCTTTGCTGCTGTGTATTCTTAGACGGAGGAGCCGTCAACCAGGAGCTAATGGAAGAGGGAAGACAGAGGGAATCAGGAGCAACTGTGAAGCCGGGAGGCCTTGTGGGGTCATTGAAGCCCCGGTCACGCGAACGCCTCAACACGGTAGCGAAAGAACCGCGGGAGCCGGGGGAGACGCCTTTGACTCCCCTTATGAAGAAGTCGAACTAGACCATCCCATTGCTCGATCTGTCACAAGTGCAGAAGCACCGGATAAAGATGGCTTGGGTCAGAACACTTGTGTCATATACCAGACAGTCCATCCAGCAGACGACAGCGACAGCGACACGTCCAGCTGTGAAAGTGACAGCCTGCATCAGGAGCGCGTCAACAGCTACAATGACAATGTCACGACTGGCGTTGACAGTGACAAGTTCGAAGCATCTCTTGCGGGGAGTGACGAATCTGATGGAAAGATGGTTGACAATCCGATCTATCAATCTTACGATGATGAGTACCCGTCTTACTAGAACTAAACTAATGATTTGATTTTGAACCAACACACGGCAGATATCATGACTTAAAGATTCATGCAAAGCAATTTTTTTAATGCAATCCTTGAAATGCACCTTTGTATCGTACTTAGCCTATTTTTAATTTTTTTGGTCATTTTCAAGGGTATTTAGAGTCTTTTTTTTTATGTAATACGAATTTCCATAGTCATGAGCAAAAGTCATTTTCAAACGGAAACCTCAATGTTACAGTTATTTCAACACCAAAAGTTGCCAGAATTTGGGATATTTGTTGTCGTAAATTTTGTATTCTTTGCTGATTCGTTGTTGTGTCAGTGCATGGCAGTAAGACAGTGAACACAATTTTCTCAAAGATGTTTTGAATGAGCAATTTTTGTTCGTTCACATTTTGAACGAAAAACCCCTAAAGAAACAGTGTTTTCGTCAAAAACGTGATTATGTGAATTGTTATGATTTGGATATCAAATTAAATAAGAATTTTTTGAAATACTCAAAAATATCATGAAAACAGCACATTGAGTTGTTGGGAAAATGCCAGTGATGTAACACAGCTCCTTTTTGGTCCATTCCAACGGCATTACCACAGTTAAGGTTTTTACACTGTTCCTAAGTGTGCATGAAATTCAAATTCATGTAGTGCACGGTGTCCTAATCCTTTAATACCGAAAAACACGGCACATAATGTGACGAGTACAAACACATTTGATGGAATTACTTTGTATTTTCCACCTGAACAGGTTACTTTTCCTTTTAAGCTCAAATTGCAACCCTTTCAGCATCATAAATATGTCAAAATAGTAAAGAAATTACACAAATGAAAGACAATTGCACAATGGGCTTATAGTATCATGTTTCACTGTTTGAACGACCATTGGAAAGGATTTAAAATCACTTCTTTTACATAATTGATAATTTCTCAGCAACCCTTATGTGCTGTTTTTATGATTTGTGTTCAGTATTTGAAAGAAAAACTCTCAGCTTTAATCTGATATCCAAAACATAAAACATTACAGATCGCGTTTTTGAAAAACAGGCAAATGTTTCAGGGTTGCATTTTTGGGTCACCCTGTATAGGAGGCTATTTACTCATTTTTTTGACTGGGGGACCGTAAAGGACCGACTGAGATTAACAAAATATTATTCATGTACGCCCTAAATTTGCCTCAAAAACGTCGCCATCAATCGAATATGCAATCCAACACTGAAAGACAAAGTAGCCTATAGCTAAATAAATAAAATAAGTTAAATAAGGAAACAAAACGAAAGAAACGCTAAAATACATTGTTCTGTTATGACACATTTTGTTTTGTATTTGCGTGCACAAGTTTCTTTTCTACATTATATGACTGAGTTGCAAAAGGAAAACAGGTGACACTATCACAACATGAGCAGCAAGTTACAAGGTTTAAAGAGCAAGCGATGAATAACTTGGTGACTTGATATCAATTTCGTAGAGGTATATAGTGTTACTTATATTCGCACCACATCAGCTAGTGTCAGTCGCCAGCGTGCAACGAACCAAGCGACACATCAAGATGCTACTCAAGCAACAGCAGGTGCCATGGCAGCCAGCGTCTTGGAGGCACGTCTGCTTCCTTCTGATGAGTGTGGTTTACCTGAGTTGCATTCCTCGAGAAGTGACTCCTCTGTTTCTGACTAGGGGTTCAGGTAGTCCAGCCAATGAGTACATCAATATCATAGAAGGCGAGACACTGTCTATGAACTGCTCCGCTTCAAACACAGATTTACACGAGTTTTGGTGGGGTAAATCGATTGGATCCGAAGACACTGATTGGCTAACGGATAATGCCACTATTTGCACAAATGATCCCCGAGTTTCCATTGCAACTCGCTCGGTTGACGAGCACAGCACATTTTCTTTGCAAATAACCGACGTCACCACATCGGATGCTGGAATGTACAAATGCTATGCCTTGTGGGGAGGTGCTCTCTCGCTTGGAAACATCTTCGTATCGGTGCAGTACTTTCCGGCAGAAAACCCGATATGTGCTGCGAATGAAAGCGATCGGATTTCAACCGAAAGCAGCGCTGTGTGGTGTGACACTGCGATCGGCAACCCTGAGGTCACCATCACTTGGAGAGTGGACACTTCTGACAAGGAAGTCACAGGTAGCGTCCACAGCATAGAATTACCGCAGACCGAACGCGTGAGGAGTGTCGTTAAGCTCGGAGAGCACCTGCAGAATCAAGTCTTGGTATGCACGGTGACTAGTTCAGCATTTCCAGGACAGAGTCGGAGCTGTTCTATCGGTCCCATCTTGTACGCAGGCTCAATGCATACCACAACGGACTTGCCTCCTTCTCCCTTGATCACCGATGAAACTCAGACGGCATACATCGCGGCTGCAGTGGGAATCCCTGCAGCATTCGTTGTCGGCTTTCTGGTTTCCCTGGCGTGCACAAGAAAGCGACAACAGACAGTCAAGAGGCGTAGTAGCGATTCAGTGAAGGAAACGGCCACACCCGTCGGGGAAAATAAACCACCAGACATGGAACTTGCGGTCGTTCCGTACTTGGTAACAACAATGCAAGGCGAGACGATGACGTCAGCGTCACGAGCAAATGACGTCACGGGGGCCAGAGGTCCTGTCCACGCGTACGAAGCTCCGATCGGACCCGCGGAAGTAGCAGACAACGCCGCCTACGAACAGGTGGATCGTTATATCGGCGAGAATGAAGTGACGAGTAGTTACCTGGAACTGCAATAGAACGATCTACTTAAAACCCCGTCTCATGGCAATGGGCCGATCCAGTAAGCTCCGCCCAGTGCGCACGTGGGCAAATTAACACGTGCTCTTCTCCAATGCCACACTGCATTTTCCTTCCGCGCGCATCATACGCGCGTGCACGCATGTCGGACTTTTGTGCACGCATGTCGGACATCAATCACGGCTGTGATTGGTCAGAACACCATGGGGCGGTGCTTACTGGATCGGTCCATTAAAGCCGCGATGTATGATCGACATGCGTACGCGTGAAAGTGCGTATGACGTGCGCGTCTGGCTAGGAATATGCAATTAATTCTATATCTATGGCAATAAGGCATTGGTAGTTAGCTTCTGTAAATATAACTGTGTGTTAAGTGATTTTCTTGGCAAATGGGATAAGAGGATATCGAAACAGTTGCATGATGGTTCTGCCCGATTGGGACAGACGTGGTTCACGTTTACTTATATGTATCTAAAGGGCCCATGCAATCAACATTTTTAAATGCAATCTTCAATGCACCTTTGTGTCCCATTTAACCTTATTTCCAATTTTCGTTTTGCCACTTTGAAGAGTATTTTGGTGCCATTTTGGCTTTTATGCTAATGCAAATTTCCATCTTCGTGAGCAAAACAGTGATGTCATACCGGGCAGAAAAATCAATATTACAGCTATTATAGCACAAAAAGTTGCTAGAATTTTCGATATTTGGCTGTTACAAATGCTATCTTCTTTGGTGATTCGTTGTAAATGCAAGTACATGGCAGTAAGCAAATGAGAAATCCTTTCTCACAAAATGTTCAATGAACAAATTTTAGGTACATAATTTGAACCAAAACCCCCCACTAAACTGTACAGTGTTTTCCAGCAACAGAGCCCTCGATGGTCCGGAAAAGCATCACGACCAATTGTTAATGTTTAAAGAAGTGCACTATTCAATAACATTAACCAGAAACGAATGTCAAATAGTTTTCATACGTTTAAAAGGAGTAGAAAGTTGTACAAAATGTGTTCCTAAGAAAAAAAAATCATCGCGTGGACCCTTTAATTAGTAATAATGTTGAAACACCACATGGCTGGTTGTGTACAATTCACCTATGAACGATGGCCTTTGCAAGACCATATCCGTGAAATCATAATTTTTTTAATTTCCTTTCCTCTTGGGCATGTAATTTGCAAAATTAAAGGAAAATTATAATTCCAGCAAAACATGTAAATTTCACCTAAAACGAGAAAAGTGTAAAATAGTTAAGACTTTTCAGAAATCGCTAAATATTGAAATGATTTATTTTCATGCTTTTATTGCGCCGATTTTGGGTAGCTGATTGTTATCTCTTAAAATTACTACTTAAAGAACAATTTTACTTCAAGTTGTCAATAATTATGTGCTTTTAGAAATTTGCTGATTGTGGAATAAAAATTAAAAAGATTTCTTGCAGTAGCATAATTATTTGAAACTGATGTTTGAAGTTTATTTAACAATAGATAGACATAAATACATTACAAATTTCGTAAACATTGAGAAGAGAATGTTGTTTAAATTATGGTCATCCCTTTAGGTTTCTAAATATTGCTTCTTGATTTTAAAAGAGCCTACAGTTTCAGCCGCATGATTTACTTTGATCAGGGTCTCTGGATTGGAGTGAGTCTTGGGCTGGGCTGGCTTGGGTTGGGTGGACTTGTCTGGTCTGGGATGGGCTTTGATGGGTTTTGGTTGGATGTGGTTTGGATGGGATGGGTTGGGTTGGGAATTTGGGATGGGCTGGGCTCGGCTGCACCGGGCTGGGCCGGGCTGGGCTGGGCTAGGCTGAGCTGAATTAGGTTAAGATGGGCTAGATTGGAGTGGATTGGCCTGGACTATCTGTGCGTGGATTTGCTGGGTTGGGTTGGGTTGGGCTGGGCTGGGCTTGGCTGGGTTAGATTGGGGTGGGCTGGGTTCGGTTGGGGTGGGCTGGACTGGACTGGGTTTGTGGTTATCCGGACTGGGCTCGGCTTGGATGGGGTCGGTTGGATCTGGCTTGGCTGGACTGGGCTGGGTTGGGCTGGGGCTTCGCTCAGCTTGTCTTGGTTTGGCTTGGCTAAGCTCAGCTCTGCTTGGCTCGAGTCGGTTCGATTCGATTCGGGTCTCTTTTATTAAGAGGAGGGGCTGATAACGGGAGTAAATGTGTACAGAAACATCATGTGAAAGAACTATCCCTTAACAAAAGTGCCTCGGTACATGTAGTACGTGGGATGCGGAGGTTGAATGAACCAGTTTGGTATTCCGAGTACGTGACGGGATTTCCTGTAGCACTGGTGCGATTTGGCACAAACAAGGAAACGAAAATGAACAAATGGGCGATTAAGAAAATACAAAAAACTATACATAGCGAACACAGGAAATATTTATTAATAAAACAGACGTCGATTAGATCACTGCAAGTGAGAAAGTATTCCGACCACGTTATATATAGGCTTCAGTTCACTTCATGCTCATACCTCAGGCATTGTGCCATTCTGTCCATAGAGAAAAAGCAAAGGCCCGACGTGAACACAGTCCAAAAGATGTTACAGCTGCACGGACGACAGTACACCACAAAGAGAAATACCAAGAGTGCAGGGAGCCATTTTCTTCCGAGACAGTCGGCTTCTTTCCAGCAGTTTGCATCTCAAAACAAGACATTTTGTTTGGATTTTAAACGTCTTAATTGGCGGTCTCTACTGTTAATATGGCACGAAATCAGGCATCTGCTATCGTTCCGTCTCTCGTACAAGTTGTGTTGGGCTGCTTTCTTTTGACGACTGTGTTTGGTTCTAGTGAAGGATTGGGAGAGGGCGTTGTGATACTGACGCGGGGCTCGCAAAAACCACCAACTGTTACTGTAGCGGTTGTGGAAGGTGGCACA
The DNA here is from genome assembly GCF_015706575.1 of Patiria miniata. Taxonomy (NCBI): domain Eukaryota; kingdom Metazoa; phylum Echinodermata; class Asteroidea; order Valvatida; family Asterinidae; genus Patiria; species Patiria miniata. Next base: position 7,428,694 of record NW_024037057.1, read on the forward strand.
TTAATTATGTATTGCTCTGTCTCAACAAAAATGCTACAGGATGTTTCGTGGGGAAAACTGAAAGAGAATGGTACAGTGTTTTTGACGGCTAATGAAAGTAATCTCGGTGCTGATTCTCGTGTTTCAATTTCAAGGAGTGCGAGCTTCAACTGGTATAACAGCACTTATCGTACTTACACTATTCGAATAAGTCCAGTAGAAGCTTTGGATGCTGATATTTACTTGTGCAGCGCCAGATGGAAGATAAATAACACTCATAATAATTCCTCTGATGGTAAATTGATAGTGTCTGTGACTGGCTTTCAAAATGGCATCCCTACTTGCTGGTCAACGGGCAATTTCACCAATCGCACTTTGGTTTGGTGCGAGACTGAGCATGCCTACCCCGGCGTGAACATCACCTGGACGGTTGAAGAGACTGGCCAAGTTGTCTTGGTCACCAGGGCTGACACGGGCATGGATGCCAGCGGACGGAAATGGGCCTGGAGTTTTTACCAAGTCAGCCGAGAACTGCAGAATCAGGTCCTGGTTTGCACGGTCGAGAGTCCTGCATTTCCGGGTCGGAACCAGACCTGTTCTGTCTCCCTACCCATGAAGAATGTCTCTACCACGGTAAACCCTGACGCGACGTATGCCCAGACGGAATTCACGAGGGAGTCTTCAGAAACAACACCTGCAACAGCCTCAGGTGCGACCACGACGACACTGCAAAGACCTGATACCACGAAAGTTTCCTCAGACTTTTCAGGGTCAAGGCCAACTCTACAAAACGACTATGCACCCACAATCGGACAGCTAACCTCTACGACCGTCAGAGCCATTCCCGAGTCATCGCCCGATGTTGTCACCATTTCCGCCGCCGTGCTGATTCCTTCGTTCACCCTTCTCCTCGTTGCTTTGCTGCTTTGTATTCTGAAACGGAGGAGGCGTCAACCGGGAGCTAACGGAAGAGGGAAGAACAGTAGAACGACGACAGAGGGAATCAGGAGCAACTGTGAAGCCGGGAGGCCTTGTGGGGTCGTTGCAGCCCCGGTCACGCGAATGCCTCACCACGGTAGCGGAAAAACCACGGGCGCCGGGGGAGATGCCTTTGACTCCCCGTATGAAGAAATAGAACTAGACCACCCCGTTGCTCGATCTGCCACAAGTGCAGAAGCACCGGATAAAGATGGCTTGGGTCAGAACACTTGTGTCATATACCAGACAGTCCATCCAGCAGACGACAGTGACAGCGACACGTCCAGCTGTGAAAGTGACAGCCTGCATCAGGAGCGCGTCAACAGCTACAACGACAATGTCACGACTGGCGTTGACAGTGACAAGTTCGAAGCATCTCTTGCGGGGAGTGACGAATCTGATGGAAAGATGGTTGACAATCCGATCTATCAATCTTACGATGATGAGTACCCGTCTTACTAGAACTAAACTAATGATTTGATTTTGAACCAACACACGGCAGATATCATGACTTAAAGATTCATGCAATGCAATTTTTTTTAATGCAATCCTTGAAATGCACCTTTGTATCGTACTTAGCCTATTTTTAATTTTTTTGGTCATTTTCAAGGGTATTTAGAGTCTTTTATGTAAATACGAATTTCCATAGTCATGAGCAAAAGTCATTTTCAAACAGAAACCTCAATGTTACAGTTATTTCAACACCAAAAGTTGCCAGAATTTGGGATATTTGTTGTCGTAAATTTTGTATTCTTTGCTGATTCGTTGTTGTGTCAGTGCATGGCAGTAAGACAGTGAACACAATTTTCTCAAAGATGTTTTGAATGAGCAATTTTTGTTCGTTCACATTTTGAACGAAAAACCCCTAAATAAACAGTGTCTTCCTCAAAAACGTGATTATGTGAATTGTTATGTTTTGGATATCAAATTAAATAAGATTTTTTTTTCAAATACTCAAAAATATCATGAAAACAGCACATTGAGTTGTTGGGAAAATGCAGCTCCTTTTTGGTCCATTCGAACGGCATTAACACAGTTAAGCTTTTTACACTGTTCCTATATGTGCATGGAATTCATGTAGTGCACTGTGTCCTAATCCTTACAGAAAAACACGGCACATAATGTAACGAGTACAAACGAATTTGATGGAATTACCTTGTACTTTCCACCTGAACAGATTACTTATCCTTTTAAGCTCAATTTGCAACCTTTTCAGCATCATAAATATGTCAAAATATTAAAGAAATTACACAAGTGAAAGACAATTGCACAATGGGCTTATAGTATCATGTTTCACTGTTTGAATGACCATTGGAAAGGATTTAAAATCACTTCTTTTACACAATTGACATTTTCTGAGCAACCCAATATGCTGTTTTCATGATTTTTTTCAGTAATGGAAAGAAAAAAACTATCAGCTTTAATACGATATCCAAAACATTAAACACTACAGTTCGTGAATTAAAAAAAAGCAAATGTATCAGGGTTGAACTTTTTGAGTCACCCTGTATATAGGAGGCCATTAACCCGTGTTTTGACTAGAAGGGAGGGATAAGACAGTAAAGGATCAACCGAGATGAACAAAATATATACATGTACACACTAAACTTGCCTTTAATATTAAAAAGTCGCCATCAATAGAATATGAAATCCAACACCTAAAGGGTTAGTGTGTGTTAGCAAAGTAGCCTGCAGCTAAATAAATAAAATAAGTAAAATAAGGAAACAAAACGAAAGAAACGCTGAAATACATCGTTTTGTATGACACAGTTTGTTTTTCATTCGAGTGGACAAGTTTCTTTTCTACATTATATGACTGAGTTGCAAAAGGAAAACATGTGACACTATCACAACATGAGCAGCAAGTTACAAGGTTTAAAGAGCAAGCGATGAATAACTGGGTGACGTGATATCAATTTCGTATATGCATATCGTGTTACTTATATTCGCACCACATCAGCTAGTGTCAGTCGCCAGCGTGCAACGAACCAAGCGACACATCATGATGCTACTCAAGCAACAACAGGTGCCATTTCAGCCAGCGTCTTGGAGGTACGTGCACTTCCTTCTGATGAGTGTGATTTACCTGGGTTGCATTCCTCGAGAAGTGACTCCTCTCCTTCTGACAAGAGACCCAGCTAGTCCAGCCAATGAGTCCATCGATATCAAAGAAGGCGAGACACTGTCTATGAACTGCTCCACCTCGGGTAAACATTTACAGGACGTTTGGTGGGCTAAGTCGATTGGATCCAATGACACTAATTGGCTAACAAAGAATGCCATAATTATGACTAATGATACCCGAGTTTCCATTGCAACTCGCTCGTTTGACGAGCGCAGCACATTTTATTTGCAAATAACCGACATCACCGAATCAGATGCTGGATGGTACAAATGCCATGCCGAATGGGGAGGTGCTTACTCGTTTGGATACATCTTCGTATCGGTGCAGTACTTTCCGGGAGAAAACCCGATCTGTGCGACGAATGACAGCAATCGGATTTCAACCGAAAGCATCGCCGTGTGGTGCGACACTGCGATCGGCAACCCTGAGGTGACCATCACTTGGAGAGTGGACCATTCTGACAAGGAAGTCACAGGTTGCATCTACAGCACGGAAAAACGCGTAAGAAGTGTGGTTACACTAGTGGAACACCTGCAGGATCAAGTCTTGGTATGCACAGTGACTAGTTCAGCATTTCCAGGACGGAATCGGAGCTGCTCTATCGGCCACATTCTGCCAAATACCCCAACCACGACCGTCAGAGCCATTCCCGAGTCATCGCCCGATGTTGCCACCGTTTCAGCCGCCGTGGCGATTCCTTCGTTCACCCTTCTCCTCGTTACTTTGCTGGTGTGTCTTTTGAAAAGGAGGAGGCGTCAACCAGGAGCTAACGGAAGAGGAAAAGACAGTGGATCGACAACTAATACAGGCAGGAGCAACTGTGCAGGAGGGAGAATTTGTGGGGCCTTCATTGCAACCCCGATGACGCAAATGCCTCACCACGGTAACGTCAGAATCACGGGAGGCGTGGAAGTCGCCTTTCACTCCCTGTATGAAGACGTCGAACTAGACCATCCCGTTGCTCGATCTGCCACAAGTGCGGAAGCACCGGAAAAAGACGGTTTTGGTCAGAACACTTGTGTCATATACCAGACAGTCCATCCAAACGACAGCGACTGCGACACGTCCAGCTGTGAAAGCGACAGCCTGCATCAAGAGCGCGTCAACAGCTACAACGACAATGTCGTGACTATCGGTAACAACGACAAGCTGGAAGCATCTCCAGCGGGGAGTGACGAATGCGATGGAAAGATGTTCGACAATCCAATCTATGAATCTAACTGATAATGAGTACCCGTCACACCCGAACTAAGTCAATCATTTGGTTTTGAACCAACACGTACACGGTAGATATTACGCTAAGGTTTAGGAACACAGTATCCAACTCCCAGTGCCAGCTTTAGGTAAGACATAGGCAGGCCAACTTGACAGTTTTCGAGTCGAGCCCATTACAAATTCAAACAAAGTCCATCGAATATCAGTCATAAGTCCTCCAACCCCAAGCCAACTCACAAGTTATTCAAATGAACTGGGACAAAGACATTCCTTTGAATTGTATTTGTATGTCCTCTGCCACTTGTGATGGACTTGTAAATTTACCTTAACTTTCTTTAATAACTATTGGACTTGTGATAGATTCGACTGTGCCTGATTGATTTGTAGAAAATAATATGGTCAGTTGGCAAAAAGGACTCTATAGCATATAAGGGGACTATTATTATGTTTAGACCACACAGGATTATGACATTTTTAAGATTTAGGCAGGAGATAACATGTCACGTGGTGGTCGATCAGACTGTCTGTCTGTCGGCCTGTCTGTCCCCGGAAAATTGACAAAAAGTATGGTGTTCCATACATGTCTCGGCGTTACATTTTTCGGCGTCGCATTTTCAGCTCTGGCAGGGATAATTATGATCGATTTCATGCAAGACTTTCATGCAAGACTCTTTGCAACACGGACAGAGCTTATTGTGCACTCGAACATTTTCTATCCTCCAAGGGAGCACCAATTTCCACTACCTATTTTCTCCCAGCTTAGGGGTTCCTGATAACAATCATTTTGATCGATTTCATGCAAGACGTCTTGCAACACGACCAGAGCGTATTGTGCACTCACGCTTGCGCTGTACAACATCTCCCTCGACGGTTTCCAGAAGTAGGAAATGTTCCCAAAATTTACCAAAATTATGGTGTTCCATATGTGCCATTGGCGTCGCATTTTTCCCCAGAGCTTAATAATGAACATAATTTATTTTCCTTTCAGAACTTAACTACAGCGAGTGCACAATAATTGTGCACTCGCAGTAGTTAAGTTCTGAACGAAAAATAAATTATGTTCATGTGAGGCATGTCTGCCTCATAACTGTACCTATAATAACTGGAATAATAAAAACTGTAATAGTAACAAATAATTATATAATAATTATAAACGCTTAAGTATTTGCTTATTTTAGATTGTGTCGAGGAGGCTTCAGCCGGGTTTTGTTTTTCATTAAGCTCCATTGAGTTCTCACGTTATAAACATATCTTAATTTGTACATGTATTAGGCCAAAAAAGTCTTCGGTTTCTGGTATGGAGCTTGTGCCAAAAGTGGTGCGGCGACGCGGCTTTTTTTCCCCTTTTTTTCCCTGCATTTGGTGCATTTGGTGTCCGACTAAACTTAGTGCAAAATATATGGGTGTCTAGAGAGGCCACATAAAGCTTATACTCGATCGTAACCCCATCTAAAAACACGTTAAAATTGTGCAGCAGCAGGATTCCAGTCAAACCAGTGAGTTTGGCGGTTTTGGACATCATCTTACATTGAAAAAAAAAATAAAAATTGCCGACGCGCATGCCTACGGCGACGCACGCGCATACCAGAAACTGGAGACTTTTTTTGGCCTTGTCATCGAGGTTGCAATAATCATATTTCATAGTGGCTTTATACATACCTGGCATTATTTTTCTTGGTCATGACTCATGTTTGCTTTTCCACGAAAACAAGCTTGTTTCACTTTCTGTTACCTTTAAACAGGAAATAATGGCATGATATTAATTTTACCAGCGTTCGAGAAATGACAAACAAGGATATTGGTGGAATCTGATTCCAAGTAAAAGTGTCCGGGGAAAAGAGATTTTTTTTTTTAGAGTTTAATTGTACAGTAACACGAATACGCATGTTTATGACTTTTAAAATATCTTCGCAGATAAATAGCCTCCTTAAATCATTTTATCACTAATGCAGTTTGCACTGATTTTTGGTAATGTAATTAGCGCCTATAGTAGTTTGTGTTTCAGGAGCAATATGTCGTGAGTATAATGTGACCTGCCATAGCATAATGAGGAATAACCCCCACCTTTGACTTGTCAAGTTATACACATCATGTTAAAGTGAAAATCATTGGCTTAAATTAATTTCTGTAGCTAAATTTATTCCAAAGATAAGTCGCAGGAACTTGAACAGTGTCCCGCCAATCTTCGCCAACTTCATTTTCGAGACTCTATGAAAAATAAGATCCGCATTGCGCCGACAACGGCAGTGATAAACGTTCTGCAGTTTTTCCACTTTTTGGGGTATTTTTTCCCCAACAAAAATGCATAGTGTGAATCACGTATACCTTGGCTACTCAAAAATACAAAAACAACCAATATCAATTTTGACATGATGTCTCTACCATATCCGACGTTAGGCTTCGATTACTCAATTAAACCAAATTTCATAGAGCTGCTTAAGCAGAACATTTGCTTAAGCACGAACAAACATTGCTTAGTAAAATTAGGTTACCGGCCAAAACTCCATGTGATGTACATTGCTTGTGACTGGTATTTAGCTGTTGTTTACTTAGCATAACAATCGAATGGAGTTTTGGTCGGTCACCTGATTTTATTAATCAAGACGTTTTTGTGTTTAAGCAAATTTTGTGCTTAAGCAGCTCTATGAAATTGGCCCAAGGTTTTGGGGGACATTCCTCATTTTGCCTCAGTAGGTCACACATATAGCTTTAAAGGTAATGAACACCATTAGCAAATATTTAAGGGTATAAATATATCATGAGATGAGATATCCACTACTACTTGATTGATTGCAAGTAATTTATAAATAATATGATCACACATCCTGTAAAATCATTGCGCCCTTACAGGGTGCCCCCCCCCCCAAAAAAAGAACCCGAAACGGCATACTTCCACTACCTTGAGATTCAAACCACGTGTACCAATATGGATGGAGAATCTTTTTAGAAGTAATTACGGCGGAAGTAAGCGCCGTTCCGTTTTGGGGGTCCACCCTGTAGTAGTCCATGCTGTCAATTCGAGAACGGAGGAATTACGTGTACCTCGTTCCATGGCGTCGACTCACCCTTGTATTGGATCATTCATATTGCATGTTAAAAACTTGCATAATAATGCAAAATTAGGAATAGTCTGGTGCCTGGTAGTGCTATAAATCAGTGTTGTTTCAGTATGCGGTGTCTGGGGTAAAACAAAAAAAACATAATCAATTCTTCGGGGCATATGAGATCCGAAAATTAATTTCCTTCAAAGTGAATATGTTACAATATTACCAATTAAGCCAATATGTAGTCTAGGGGCTAGACGTTGTTATGGTTTGATACGACCAAAATCTAAACTATGAGCAAATTCACCTCTCGGTATAGGCATTTTACACACACCCAAACTGTTCCATTAAACAACTTCTATGAAGTTATTTTGCGTTTGTAAAAAAAAAATCCCTTGACACTTAGTATGCTTTAGGTAGATTAAAACACAATAACGTTAAAAGTATTTTTCAATCGGATTGTGAATAAAACAGCCTTTTTTAAAAAAGGTATTAGGTATTTAGGTATTTATGAATTGTTATTCATAAATACCTCAGACAGTTTAGCCATTCCTATTGGTCGAGAGCCCGTCACGTGGCCGGTATTAAACGGATGATAAAGACATGGCTAGCTGGTCTTAAACACTTTTCCAGTGTCACAACAAAATGTGGACTCCTAAAAATCCAGTGCCTCTTAACGTTTCATTAGTTGAACGTTCACAATCCTCACGTAGGCATGCGCAACACTACAAGCGAGACAGCATTTTATAGTTCTAAATTCAAAACGCAACGCCCCAGGTGTGTTCTGCGTGACATCGCGCAGAACATGCTACGCGTGCGTCAATCTCCATAAAAGGGTTGTTTACATCTTACTCGCCAGCTGAACACTCCATTATTTTGCTAGAGGGATGTTTCAAAAAGCATGAAGTGAACTTGTTGAACAAAATCGGGATTTTTTGAACGAAATATTTGATATTTTTTTACGGATAAGGTATTTATGCCTCCGGCTCGGGTAATTATCAGCACCCAGACTCTAAGCGGTATTAAACGAGTGATAAAAACCTCCGGAGCACACATTTATTCCCTTATTTAAAACTCGCGATGCCTGTACGATATGGATTATGGCAGCCTGGTTTTTCGCTAAAAAAGCCCTGTATCTTCAGTTGTAAAGGGATGAAAGTACATTAAATACAAATCTTTGCTAAATAACGCAACGTTCAAACCTTTTGTTTGTTAAAACGGATAAACTGCAGCCTAATTATAATTATATAATATTGGATGGCTTTGAGGTGGATACAAGAATATATTGCACGAGCTATGACAAATTGCACGAGTCGAAGATGAGTGCAATATTGTCATAGCGAGTGCAATATATTCTTGTATCCACCGAAAACAAGCCATCCAATATTATTATTATTATTTATATCAGGCTGACTTGATCCGCAAGAAGCACAATTCAAGACACTGTCTTCATTACATCTTTTCGTTTACATCAAACGTTTTGAAGCTGCCACTGTAATTGTTAACAACAGTGCGCGTATACCTGGCCTTCTGCGCGCTGCAAAGCAGCCTATAGCTAAATCAATAAAATAAGTTAAATAAGGAAACAAAACGAAAGAAACGCTGAAATGAATTGTTCTGTTATGACACATTTTGTTTTGTATTCGCGTGCACAAGTTTCTTTTCTACATTATATGACTGAGGGCAAAAGGAAAAGCCGTGACACTATCACAATATGATCCGCAAATTACAAGTTTTAAAGAGGAAGCGATGAATAACTGCACATTGGTGACGTGATATCAATTTCGTATAGGTATATCATGTTACTTATATTCGCACCACATCAGCTAGTGTAAGTCGCGAGCGAACAGCGAACCACGCGACACATCATGATGCTACTCAAGCAACAACATGTGCAATTTCAGCCAGCGTCTTGGAAGCACGTCTGCTTCTTTCTGATGAGTGTGATATACCTGGGTTGCATTCCTCCAGAAGTGACTCCTCTGTTTCTGACAAGAGACTCAGCTAGTCCAGCCAATGAGTCCATTCATATCAAAGAAGGCGAGACACTGTCTATTATCTGCTCCGCCTCGGGTAGATATCTACACGAAGTTTGGTGGGCTAAGTCGATTGGATCCGAAGACAATTGGCTAACGAGGAATTCCATCGTTGAGACAAATGATCCCCGAGTTTCCATTGCAAATCACTCGTTTGACCAGCACAGCACATTTTATTTGCAAATAACCGACATCACCCAATCAGATGCTGGAAGGTACACGTGTTACGCCGTGTGGGGAGCTGCGCCTCACTCGTTTGGATACATCTTCGTATCGGTGCAGTACTTTCCGGCAGAAAACCCGATCTGTGCCACAAATGGAAGCGATGAGATTTCAACCGAAAGCATCGCCGTGTGGTGCGAGACTGCGATCGGCAACCCTGAGGTAACCATCACTTGGAGAGTGGACCATTCTGACAAGGAAGTCACAGGTAGCGTCTACAGCACGGAACCACCGCAGAGCGAACGCGTGAGGAGTGTCGTTAAGCTCGGAGAGCACCTGCAGAATCAAGTCTTGGTATGCACGGTGACTAGTTCAGCATTTCCAGGACAGACTCGGAGCTGCTCCATCGGCCCAATCCTCCCAAACACCCCAACCACAACCAGTCGAGCTCCAACAGCTGTTACTGTAGCAGCAGAGACTCCAAATGTCCAACATTCCATAATTCCAGCGGCATTGCTGACCCCTTTCTTTATGGTTGTCGGCTGTGTTCTGGTGATGTGCATCCTGAAACGGAAGAGGCGGCGGGAACTTGAGAGTGAGAACAGAAATGCAGGGATTTCCGGGGATACGAGCGACGACGCGACGACCGTTGCTGATTCTGTAATCCCTTACACGGTTACGGAATTGGTGCACGGGGGCGAGAGACCAACTACCGCAGTGAGTTTGAATCGCGGGAGGAAATCGCAAAACTCCCGGCTCAAAGTTCAGTTGGACACTTCTTGCGGATTGGTCACTTGCGCGGAGGCACCACCAAGGGATGGGAGGGTGCGACATGGTCTCGGTGTCGTCCCGGACGACACTGTCTGCAACTTCGTCGCTCAGGGGACACAGGACGATGACACCGTGTACGAACATGTCAACTATAGCAGCAGCAGCAGTGGTGTGATGGGGACTAAAAGAGGTGACACCGATGTCGTACCGGAAAGTGACGATGACACTTCAAAGCCTGGAGGTACCCCATCGACGACTGGGAGATCCGATGAAGGGATGGTGGATAATCCTATCTATCGTCACTTCGCCGTGAATTAGAACACAAAGTGGCTGATAGTTTCCCATAAACAAAATAATGAAGAACAAACATTATACAGTTAGCACGATTGGTCGCTCAAAGATGGCCGAGTGGGACCGATCATAAAACCGAATTCATAATCGAGTATGAATAATCGATACCAACAAGGAAACCAGGACATAAAATTAAAAATACCGAGAAGTTCATTTAAAAGAAATGTTTGATCCACTTTTTAAATGAGTAATTGTCTTGACTTGACTTAATGCTGACAGCGGTTGGAAGACATAATCAGTCGGCCTTTTTTGAGGCATAGTTCGATTTTAATACAAGTTTGAAAACAGTAACCCCGGCCCCCTATACACGGTTAAAATGGTGATTAGAGTTTAAACACTTTTTTGGGTACCCACTTTTTTCACATGTACAATGCATGTGTGAATAGTTTTTGCACAGGATGAAACCGGTTAGTAACATCATTAATAGCCTAACTTATGAAAAAAAGTGTAAAAGTGGTTAGTGTTATTTCTTTTGCTTTTGCCATTTATGCCTGGTGGTTCCTTATAGACTTTCCTCGTGTACCTAAATATGTCATATATAGACATCCATAACAAGTCCTAAATAAGTCGTATCATTAAAAGCGTGGGGAAATTGAAGTGTTTTAGAGATACATGTATATGCTCAAACTCTAAACTCACTTTTTGCGGTAATTATGCATGGGAACCTCATCACTGCGTCTAAATCAACCAGGAAAAACACCATTACAATTACAAAACATTGCACTTGTCAGGGCAAAACAGGATACGACTTTGCTGGCATTTGTTGCCATATCCTGCTACAAGCAGGAAACAAATAAATAGAAAGGCAAATGGACGTGAACTTTGCTTTCATTTTACCGTTATGTTGTCGTGAACTGAAAGTTTATGGGACGCTCATTTCAACCAACACGCCGACACGGAAGACTTGGGTGAAACACACGGAGACAGTAGAAAAACACACCAAACCCTTGGCAGAAAGAGATACAGTCTTCTGCTTTCGGAGGTTTGCATTGCGGCGTGTACCAGTACACGAGTCTTGACAACATAAAACTCCATTCTGTGGACACGCTACGGGAGGCAACGGTTCAAAATAAGAAAGCTTTAGCTTCAGTTAACTTTATGCTCAGACTTCCAGTTTTTGCAACAATCTGCTTATACAGAGGAAGGCAAAGGCCCAACGTGAACTTAGCCCAAAACCTGTACATCTGCTCAAAAGACATTCCCTGAAAGAGAGAAATACCAAGACAGCAGGCAGCCTTTTCTTCCTGGACAGTCGGCTACACTCACAAACAGTTTTCGCACAAACTTCCCGACATCTCGACGGTCCCTACGTTGGCGCCAAATCAGCTGACAATATGCAGCCAAAACAGCGATTCATGATTGTTTTATCTTTTGTGGAAGCTGTTTTGATGTGCTTTATTTTGATGAGTAAAGCCGGCCTGAGTAAAGGTTTGGGAGATGGCGTTGTGATACTGACACGGGGTTCGCAGGAACCAACAACTCGTTCTGTTACGATTGTGGAAGGCGGAACATTAATTCTGCATTGCTCTGCCTCAACGTACATATTACAGGACGTCTGGTGGGGAAAAACGAACGAGATGGGTGATGTGTATCTGACGAAAAACGAAGAAAAGATTACTGGTGATTCTCGTATTTTGATATCAAGGAGCGAGAAATTCACCTGGGATAACCTTGATTATCGTACTTACACTATTCGAATAAGTCCAGTAGCAGTGACAGACGCCGGACATTACTTTTGCCTGGCTATTTGGAAATTAAGTGCCGACACCAACGAACAATACATGGACGGTGGGTTTATAGTGTCTGTGACTAGCTTTCGAAATGGCATCCCTTCTTGCTGGTCAACGGGCCATTTCACCAATCGGACTTTGGTTTGGTGCAAGACTGAGCATGCCTACCCCGGCGTGAACATCACCTGGACAGTTAAAGAGACTGACGAGGTAGTATTGGTCACCAGCGATGACATGGGCACGGATGCCAGCGGACGGCAATGGGTCCGGAGTTCTTACCAAGTCAGCCAAGAGCTGCAGAATCAGGTCCTGGTTTGCACGGTGGAGAGTCCTGCATTTCCGGGACGGAACCAGACCTGTTCCGTCTCTCCGCTTGTGAAGGCTGACTCTTCCACGGTAAACCCGAACGCGGCGAATGACCAGGCGGAATCGACGAGCGAGTCCTCAGAAACAACACCTGCAACAGCCACAGATGCCACTGTCTTTGGTACGGATATCACTACAAGAGCCTCCTCCGCCCCACCGCACTCGACATCAGCTATTTTCGTTAGCGGAATCATTACCGCAACGGACTTACCTCCTACTCGCGCAGTCACCGATGAAACTCAGACGGGATACATCGCGGCTGCAGTGGGAATCCCTGCAGCGTTCGTTGTCGGCTTTCTGGTTTCCCTGGCGTGCACAAGGAAGCGACAACAGGGAGATAAAAGGCGAAGAAACGATCCAAAGAGAGAAACAGCCACACCCGTCGGGGGAAATCAACCACCAGGCATGGAATTGACGGAATCGGCCACACCCGCCGCGGGACATCAACCACCAGACATGGAACTTGCGGTCGTTCCGTACTCGGTAACAACAATGCGAGACGAGACGATGACGTCAGCGTCACGAGACGATGACGTCACGGGGGCCAGAGTCTCTGTCCACGCGTACGAAACGCGGATCGGACCCGCGGAAGACACAGACAACGCCACCTACGAACAGGTGGATCGTAATATCGGCGGCAACGAAGTGACGAGTAGTTACCTGGAACTGCAATAGATAGACCAATCAACTAATAGCCCCCCCTTGTCATTTGACCAATAACAGCCATATTTATGTTCGAGATGCGTACGCCAGCAATTGCGTATAGACGTGCGCGTCTAGAACATGCAGTAAGACATTGGTGCAAGTGCGCGGTGGGCGTGGCCGGAATAATCAGTCTAATAATGAAGTCAGTGACATAACACACCCACCAGGACTCGTTATACTCATCTGTTGATAATTGTATGAATATGTTAACCTTTGAAGTTACATTCATGTCAAAAGATTCTTCAGTTCTCTGTTGACAAAAGTTTCCCATGATAAATATCGGAAATGTGAAAACAAAATCCTGAATTTATACAGTATTACTTATGCTGGGCGTGTAGAAAAAAGTAATCCATTGTGCGAACTAACCAATGAGATTACCTTTGTGCTGGTCCCAGAGGGCCAGCCTACAGTCCTCTTTCTACCTATCTCACTGGCTCACTGACGGACTGGCACCTGTCAATTAGACTTGTCTAGCCTCACCTTAGCCCCCAAATATCACTCACATGACTACTTTGACTACTTATGCCAAATTGGGCTTAACGAGGCGTGCCTGTAGTCTTGCTTATCATTTCAAAAAACTAAAAAATGAATATTATCAAATTAGGGATTTGATCAAATTATCACGAAATACCTTACTGGATTGTTAGGGACTGACAGTCAAATGCCTCATTTAAAATCGTGTCTCCAGGTGTGCTGACATTTAAAAAAAAACCCGATATGTATCCAACGCTGGTAGGCCGACCAGCGTTGGAGACAACTGGCTATTTTTCAAAAACTGTTCTTAACTTTTCATATTTAGTTATTCTGACTTTTCTTTGCAATCGATTATACACATGTGAAGGGGTACAAGCCTTCTAGAGTTATTCTCTGACCTAACAATTCTCCAGGGTGTATTAATTGCTCCGTTTCATCTTAAGTGGGGTCAGGGAACCAGACTACAAGAACATGCTAGGAAGCGTGAAGTAAGTCAGTTAAGCAATATTTTCTATAACATACTAATCCTCCAAATCTGTTTCCGAAATTTGAAGCAAAAGCAAATGTTGTGCATTCTCTTTCACATTGATATTATAGAAAACAGAGCTTCACTTTGTAGCAATATAACCAAAGCTGCTGTAAATATACCTGCGTTTAGTAACTTTCTTGTCAAGTGGGATAAGAGGATTTTGAAACAGTGGCAGGATAAGTCCGCCCAATTGGGACGAACGAAATTTACGTTCTGTTTTATGCACTTAATAGGTATACTAATAGTGTCGAAGCATGTAACAGCTGCTCGTGTACAATGCACTTTAACATAAACAGTGGACTTTGCTTGGCCATACACGCCACATCATGTTTTTTTTTAAATTTCCTTCCCTGTTTAGGCCAAAAAAAGTCTCCGGTTTCTGGTATGGAGCTTGCCCAAAAAAAGGTGCGGCGACGCGGCTTTTTTTTTTTTTACCTGTTTTTTTTCTTCAAATGTCGTCTGATGACTGCAAATGGTGCCCGACTAAACTTAGTGCAAATATTTGGGAGTCCAGAGAGGCCACATAAAGCTTATTCTCCATCATAACCCCATCTAAAAACACGTTAAAATTGTGCAGCAGCAGGATTCAAGTCAAACCAGTGAGTTTGGCGGTTTTGAGACATCATCTTTTATTGAAAAAAAACTTTTTCATTTGCCGACGCGCTTGGCTACGGCGACGCGCGCGCATACCAGAAACCGGATACTTTTTTTTTGGCCTTAGCATCTAATTTGTAAAAATTATGAAAAACATATGTTCAAGCAAAACATGCAACGTATACATGTAAATTGAATCTATAAAGGTAAAAGTGTAAAATATTTTCCTCTTTTAGGACTTTTCATAAAACTATAAGTATTATAATCCTTTTGTTCGTGCTTTTATTACACAGATATTAACGGCTGTTTGTTATGTTACTTAAAATGACTAATTAATCAATTTTGTTTTATGATTTCAAGAGTTCATCTATTTGAACATCGGGAAATTTTCCACAATATTGAAGCTTTGACGAAAAACACCAAGTGTGAAAGCGGTTTCTAAATTTCATTTTTTGCTAATCATTAATTCTTTAGTAATGTATTTAACTACATTGAATCTGTCGAAACTGAGTTTTGAACATTAAAGAACAAAATTAGTTCACGTTCAGCCAATGATTATGTGCTTTCGCGGAATTGCTGATTGTGAGCTAAAACCATATATGTCTTGAATAAAGTATAATTATTTGCATCTCTTTGATTTCTGTGTTTTGTTTTTGAATGGGCATAATTACATGTAGTATTGACATTGAGAAGACAACATTGTTTAAAGAGTGGCCAATCCATTTGGTTTCTTTTTACGACTTCTTTGGGATTTTTTTAGAGCCTGTAGTTTCAGCAGGATGGGGTTGGGGTAGGGTTTAAGGATTGGATTAAGTCCAGGATTGGGTCGAGTTGGGTTGGGTTGGGTTGGGATGGGTTAGGTTTGACTTGTTGGCTGGGCTGTACTGGGTTTTGATGGGGATGGTTGGATGTGGATCGGATGTTGTTTGGATGTGATGTGCTGGGCTGGGCCGTCTGGACTTGCATAGGGTGGGTTGGGGTGGGCTGGGATAGGCTGGACTTGGTAGGGTTGGCTTGGGTTGGGATGCGGTAGGTTGGACTTGTTGGCTGGGCCGTGCTGGGTTTTGATGGGGTTGGTTGGATGTGGATCGGATGTTGTTTGGATGTGATGTGCTGGGCTGGGCCGTCTGGACTTGCATAGGGTGGGTTGGGGTGGGCTGGGATAGGCTGGACTTGGTAGGGTTGGCTTGGGTTGGGATGGGGTAGGTTGGACTTGTTGGCTGGGCCGTGCTGGGTTTTGATGGGGTTGGTTGGATGTGGATCGGATGTTGTTTGGATGTGATGTGCTGGGCTGGGCCGTCTGGACTTGCATAGGGTGGGTTGGGGTGGGCTGAGATAGGCTGGGCTTGGTAGGGTTGGCTTGGGTTGGGATGGGGTAGGTTGGCCTTGTTGACTGGGCTGTGCTGGGTTTTGATGGGGTTGGTTAGATGTGGATCGGATGTTGTTTGGATGTGATGTGCTGGGCTTGGCCGTCTGGACTTGCATAGGGTGGGGTGGGCTGGGATGGGCTGGGCTTGCAGTTGGGTTGGGTTGGGTGGAGTGGGGTTGAGCTGGGCTGATCCGTACTTGCCTGAATAGGCTTGGCAAGACTAGGCTTAGCTCGCATGGGCTTGACATATGGGTTGGGTTGGGTTGGGCTTGGTTGGGCTGGGCTGGGCTGGGGCTCGGTTTGGCTTGACTAAGGTCTTTTTTGGAGCGGGGTTAGGTTTACAAGGAAAGAGGTTTATGGAGAATTTCTTTTACGGATACATCATTTGAAGCCACTCTCCGTATAAAGTAAAGTGACTCTCAGAAGAAGTAGCAGTGCTTTTGGGAGGGGGCGTGATTTTTTTTTTTTTTTTTTTTTAGCTTTACGACGGGTTGACCACTATTTCCAGAAATAACTGATGTTGTAACCTCTAAATATATGTAGTTACAGCTGGGAAACGGAGGATGCGATAGTTCAAGAACTAGTTTGGAATTCTAAATATAACGGTGGGATTTCCTGCTAAACGCTGGCGCGAATTGGAGCAGAATCAAGGAATGTCGTCACAACACTGCGCTGCAACAACCAAGGACAATTTATGAAGCTAATTGCCGAAAAAGGCCATACAAAACTCGAACAGATGGGATCGATACCGGCATAGTGAAACAAGGAAATAGACAGGAATAAAAAAAATATGACAAATCAGCCCGTCTCAATGGAAAGTGTTTGAACCATACGAATTCTATTTGCTCAGTCATGCCATGACAGAGAAATACTTATGAGCAGTACCAGGAAATAGACATAAACATAGACATTGATTAGTTCACTTGAAATAAGAAAGCATTCCGACCACTGCATCACATTAGGCAAAATACTTTTCCGTTAATAGTTATAGAAGAAAAACAAAGGCCCAACGTGGACCTAGTCCAAAAACTGTACATCTGCACGGACATCGCCAAGAGAAATACCAAGAGAGTTGACAGCCATTTTTCTTCCTAAACAGTCGGCTACGCAGTTCCAGCAGTTAATTCTACAAGGAAGACAAACCGCGTAAACGTTTACGGTCTCTGCGTCGGCGCCAACTCAGCTGACAATTATGGAGCATAACCAGCGATTGCTGCTTGCTTTATCTTTTGTTGAAGAGCTTTTGATGTGCTTTATTTTGATGAGTATTGTCGGCCTGAGTAAAGGCTCGGAAGACGGCGTTGTGATATTGACACGGGGCGCGGAGAAACCATCAACTGATTCTGTTACCGCTGTAGAAGGTGGAACATTGATCATGCATTGCGAAGTTCCAACAGACATGTTGAGGGAAGTCTGGTGGGAAAAATACAGCGGCGAGAGCGGTGTTGTGTATCTGACCGAAAACGAAGGTATAAATACTGATTCTCGTGTTTCTGAATCAAGGGGCAGGAACTTCACCAGGGATAACATTTATTACCGCACTAATACTATTCGGATAAGTCAAGTAGCAGTGACGGATGCTACAAGTTACTATTGCCAGGCTACATGGAAGTTAAGTAACAGTGCACAAACGAACGGGAATGGTGAGTTGACTGTGTCTGTGACTGGCTTTCAAAATGGCAACCCTAAGTGCTGGTCATTGCGCGATTGCACCAATGGGACTTTCGTGTGGTGTGAAACTGAACATGCTTACCCCGGCGTGAACATCACCTGGACGGTTGAAGAGACAGTTGAAGAGACTGGCCGAGTAGTCGAGGTCTCCAGCGCTGATATGAGCACGGATTCCAACGGGCGGAAATGGGTCCCGAATTCGTACCAAGTCAGCGGAGAGCTGCAGAACCAGATCCTGGTTTGCACGGTGGAGAGTCCAGCATTTCCGGGCAGGAACCAGACGTGTTCTGTCGATCCATCCGTGAAGAATGTCTCTACCACGGTCAACCCTGACACAGCAAATGCCAAGACGGAATCCACCAGGGAGTTTTCAAAAACGACACCTTCAACAGCAACATATGCCACCACGACGAAACCGGAAAGACATGACAGCACAACAGTTTCCTCAGATTTTTGGGGGTCAAGTCCAACCCTTCCAAATGACTATGCACCCACAACCGGACCACTAACCTCTACGACCGTCAGAGCCATTCCCGAGTCTTCGCCCGATATTGTCACCGTTTCCGCCGCCGTGGCGATTCCTTCGTTCACCCTTCTCCTCGTTGCTTTGCTGCTTTGTATTCTGAAACGGAGGAGGCGTCAAGCGACTGCGACACGTTAAGCTGGGAAAGTGGCAGCCTGCATCAAGAGCGCGTCAACAGCTGCAACGACAATGTCATGACTGGCGGTGACAGTGACAAGTTCGAAGCGGGGAGTGACGAATCTGATGGAAGGATGGTCGACAATCCGATTTATCAATCTTATGATGATGAGTACCCGTCTCACTATAGAACTAAACTAATGATTTGATTTTTAACCAACACACGGCAGATATAACTTAAAGATGCATGCGATGCAATGTTTTTGATGCAGTCCTTGAAATGCACCTTTGTATCGTACTTAGCCTGTTTTTAATTTTTTGGGGTCATTCTCAAGGGTATTTAGTGTCTTTTTTATGCAAATACGAATTTCCATAGTCATGAGCAAAAGTGTGACGTCATTTCAAATAGAAACCTCAATGTTAGGCCTATAGTAATTTCAACAGCAAAAGTTGCCAGAATTTGGGATATTTGTCGCCGTAAATTCTGTTTTCGTTGGTGATTCGTTGTTGTGTCAGTGCATGGCAGTAAGACAGTGAACACATTTTCCTCCAGATGTTTTGAATGAGCAATTTTTATTCGTTCACATTTTGAACGGAAAACCCCTAAATAAACACTGTCTTCCTCAAAAACGTGATTATGTGAATAGTTCTGTTTTGGATATCAAATTCAATAAGATTTTTTTTGAAATACTCAAAAATATCATGAAAACAGCACATTGAGTTGTTGGGAAAATGTCAATGATGTAACACAGCTCCTTTTTGGTCCATTCCAACGGCATTAACACAGTTAAGGTGTTTACACTGTTCCTATAATATGTGCATGAAATTCATGTAGTGCACGGTGTCCTCCTTTAATTCAGAAAAAACACGGTACATAATGTGACGAGTGCAAACGAGTTTGATGGAATTACCTTGTATTTTCTACCTGATCAGGTTTCTTATCCTTTTTAGCTCAATTTGCAACCTTTTCAGCACCATAAATATGTCAAAATATTACAGAAATTACACCAATGAAAGACAATTGCACAATGGGCTTAGAGTATCACGTTTCACTGTTTGAATGACCATTGGAAAGGATTTAAAATCACTTCTTTTACATAATTGTCAAGTTCTCAGCAACCCAATGTGCTGATTTTATGATTTGTTTTCAGTATTTGAAAGAAAAACTCGCAGCTTTAATCTGATATCTGAAATATGAAAACATTACAAATCACTTTTTTGAGAAAAAAAAGCCAAATGTTTCAGGGTTGCATGTTTTGGGTCACACTGTATAGGAGGCTATTTAGCCATTTTTTTAAACTGGGGAACCGTAAAGGACCGACTGAGATTAACAAAATATTATTCATGTACGCAGTGGCGTAGCCAGGAATTTTTCAGTGGGGGCGCTGGGGGGGGGGGGGGGGGCTGGAACATTTCATCCGGGGGGGGGGGTGTCATGTAGATCAATGATAATTTGAAACTCAAAATCTCAGTGGGGGGCGACTGGGGGGCGGGGGGGGGGGGCGACAAGGTTTCATGGCGGGCTGTCGCCCCCATGCCCCCCGTGGCTACGCCACAGCATGTATACCCTAAATTTGCCTCACAAACGTCGCCATCAAATCGAATATGAAATCCAACACCTAAAGTGTGTGTTAACAAAGTAGCCTGTAGCTAAATAAATAAAATAAGTTAAATAAGGAAACAAAACGAAAGAAACGCTAAAAGGCATTGTTCTGTTATGACACATTTTGTTTTTCATTCGCGTGGACAAGTTTCTTTTCTTCATTATATGACTGAGGGCAAAAGGAAAACATGTGACACTATCACAACATAAGCAGCAAGTTACAAGGTTTAAAGAGCAAGCGCTGAATGACTGGGTGACGTGATATCTATTTCGTATAGGTATATCATGTTACTTATATTCGCACCACATCAGCTAGTGTCAGTCGCCAGCGTGCAACGAACCAAGCGACACATCATGATGCTACTCAAGCAACAGCAGGTGCCATTTCAGCCAGCGTCTTGGAGGCACGTCTGCTTCCTTCTGATGAGTGTGATTTACCTGGGTTGCATTCCTCGAGAAGTGACTCCTCTGTTTCTGACAAGAGGCGTAGCAAGTCCAGCCAGTGAGTCCATTCATATCAAAGAAGGCGAGACACTGTCTATGAACTGCTCCGCCTCGGTTAGATATTTATACGACGTTTGGTGGGCTAAGTCGATTGGATCCAATGACACTAATTGGCTAACAAGGAATGCCATTATTCGAACAAATGATCCCCGAGTTTCCATTGCAACGCGCTCGTTTGACGAGCACAGCACATTTTCTTTGCAAATAACCGACATCACCTCATCGGATGCTGGAAGGTACAAATGCTATGCCGTGTGGAGAAGTGTGCCTGACTCGTTTGGATACATTTTCGTATCGGTGCAGTACTTTCCGGCAGAAAACCCGATATGTGCCACGAATGACAGCGATCTGATTTCAACCGAAAGCATCGCCGTGTGGTGCGACACTGCGATCGGCAACCCTGAGGTGACCATCACTTGGAGAGTGGACACTTCTGACAAGGAAGTCACAGGTAGCGTCTACAGCATAGAATTACCGCAAAACGAACGCATGAGGAGTGTCGTTAAGCTCGGAGAACACCTGCAGAATCAAGTCTTGGTATGCACGGTGACTAGTTCAGCATTTCCAGGACAGAGTCGGAGCTGTTCCATCGGACCCATCTTGTACGCAGGCTCTATGCATACCACAACGGACTTGCCTCCTTCTCCCTTGATCACCGATGAAACTCAGACGGGATACATCGCGGCTGCAGTGGGAATCCCTGCAGCATTCGTTGTCGGCTTTCTGGTTTCCCTGGCGTGCACAAGGAAGCGACAACAGACAGTCAAGAGGGGAAGTAACGGGACAAGGAGGGAAACGGCCACACCCATCGGGGAAAACCAACCACCAGACATGGAACTTGCGGCCATTCCGTACTCGGTAACAACGATGCCAGACGATGACGACATGGGTACCAGAGTCTCTGTCCATGCGTACGAAACGCGTGTCGGACCAGCGGAGGCAGACAACGAAAACGCCGCCTACGAACAGATTGAACGTAATATCGGCAAGAATGAAGTGACGAATAGTTACCTGGAACTGCAATAGACCGATCCACTAATAAGCTCCGCCCCATGACAATTATTTGACCAGTGACAGCCGCGATTTATGTTAGACATGCGTGCGCGTACATGCGTAAGACGTGCGCATCTGGAACATGCCGGAAGGCATTGGTGCACATGCGCGGTGGACATCAGGGCCTCAATGATTAGTCTGTTAATGAAGACAATAACTTAACATAACATTCAGGACACTAATGATCTGCCTATAGAATCGTTACTCATTGGTTGGTTTTTGTACGAATTTCTGAACCTTTGAAGTGACATTCATGTTTAAAGTTCTTTCTTGAAAAAGTTTCCCATGAAAAAAGTCAGAAGTGAAACAACAATTTATACAGAAACAAGCGGGCCATGTAAAGAAAAGTAATCCATTATTCACACTATCAGATTGGTTCTGCTTGTAATTGAACCAATGAGATTACCTTTGTGCTGGTCCCAGAGGGCCAGCCTGCAGTCGTCTTTGTACCTATCTCACTGACTCACTGACGGACTGGCACCTGTCAATTAGACTTGTTTAAGTCTCACCTGTCAGATTGGTTCTGTTTGTAATTGAACCGATGAGATGACCTTTGTGCTGGTCCCAGAGGGCCAGCCTACAGTCCTTTTTGTACCTATCTCACTGACTCATTTACGGACTGGCACCTGTCAATTAGACTCGACTAGGCCTCACCTTAGTCCTCAAATATTACTCACATGACTACTTTGTCTACTTATACCAAATTGGGCATAACGAGGTTTGCCTGTAGTCTTGTTTATTATTTCCTGGTCGTAATATATTATAGAAAGCAGAGCTTCAATTTGTAGCAATATATAACCAAAGCTGCTGTAAATACCTGGCAGAAACATAAATGTTACAGTTATTATGGCACAAAAGTTGCTGGAATTTTCGATATTTTGCTGTCACAAAATGTTCTCTTTTTTGGTGACTCGTTGTAAATGCAAGTACATGGCAGTAAGCAAATGATGAATCCTTTCTCACAAAATGTTCAATGAACAAAGTTTAGGTACATAATTTGAACAAAAACCCACTAAACTGTACAGTGTTTTCCAGCAACAGAGCTCTCGATTGTCCGGAAAAGCACGACCAATTGTTTATGTTTAAAGAAGTGCACTGTTCAATAACATTAACCAAAAACGAATGTCAAATAGTTTTTATACATTTAAAAGGAGTAGAAAGTTGTACAAAATGTGTTCCTAAGAAAAACAAATCATCGCGTGGCCCTTTAATTAGTAATAATGTCGAAACACCACATGGCTGGTCGTGTACAATTCACTAATGAACGGTGGCCTTTGCAAGGCCATATCCTTCAAATCATCTTTTTTTAAATTTCCTTTCCTGTTGGGCATGTAATTTGCAAAATTATTGGAAAATACTAATTCCAGCAAAACATGTAAATTTCACCTAAAACGAGAAAAGTGTACAATAGTTTTCAGAAATCGCTAAATATTGAAATGATTTATTTTCATGCTTTTATTGCGCCAATTTTGGGTAGCTGATTGTTATCTTATAAAATTACTACTTAAAAAACCAATTTACTTGAAGTTGTCAATAATTATGTGCTTTTAGAAGTTTGCTGATTGTGGAATAAAAATAAAAAATATTTCTTGCAGTAGTATAATTATTATATACTGATGTTTGAAGTTTGAGGCATAGACTTTTAGAAGAGAATATTGTTTAAATTATGGTCATCCCTTTCGGTTTCTAAATACTGCTTCTTGGTTTTATAAGAGCCTACAGTTTTAGCTGCAATACTTTGAGCAGGGTCTCTGGGATTCAGTCTTGGGTTGGGCTGGGTTCGGTTGGGTGGACTTGTCTGGTCTGGGATGGGCTTTGATGGGTTTTGGTTGGATGTGGTTTGGACGGGATGGGTTGGGTTGGGACTTTGGGATGGGCTGGGCTCGGCTGCACCGGGCTGGGCCGGGCTGGGCTGGGCTAGGCTGAGCTGAATTAGGTTAATATGGGCTAGATGGAGTGGATTGGCCTGGACTATCTGGGCGTGGATTTGCTGGGTTGGGTTGGGTTGGGCTGGGCTGGGCTGGGCCGGGCTGGGTTAGGTTTGGGTGGACTGGGTTTGGTTGGGGTGGGCTGGACTGGACTGGGTTTGTGGTTATCCGGACTGGGCTCGGCCTGGATGGGGTCGGTTGGATGTGGCTTGGCTGGACTGGGCTGGGTTGGGCTGGGGCTTGGCTCAGCTTGTCTTGGTTCAGCTTGGCTAAGCTCAGCTCTGCTTGGCACGAGTCGGTTCGGTTCGATTTGGGTCTCGTTTATTGGGAGGAGGGAATGATTACGAGAGTAAAGATTTACGGAAACATCATGTGAAAGAACTATTCCTTAAAAGAAAGTGCCTCGGTACATGTAGTACGTGGGATGCGGAGGTTGAATGAACCAGTTTGGTATTCCGAGTACGCGACGGGATTTCCTGTAGCACTCGTACGAATTGGCACAAACAAGGAAACGAATGTGAACAAATGAGCGATTAAGGAAATACAAAAACTATTCATAGCAAACACAGGCAATATTTATTAATGAAACAGACGTAGATTAGATCATTGCAAGTGAGAAAGTATCCCGACCACGTTATATATAGGCTTCAGTTCACTTCATACTCATACCTCAGGCATTGTACCATTCTGTCCATAGAGAAAAAGCAAAGGCCCGACGTGAACACAGTCCAAAAGCTGTTACAGCTGCACGGACGACAGTACATCACAAAGAGAAATACCAAGAGTGCAGGGAGCCATTTTCTTCCTGGACAGTCGGCTTCTTTCTAGCAGTTTAGACCTCAAAACAAGGAATTTTGTTTATATTTGCAACATCTTAATTGGCGGTCTCTACTGTTAATATGGGAAGAAATCAGTCATGTGTTATCGTTACGTCTCTCGGGCAAGTTGTGTTGCGCTGCTTTCTTTTGACGACTGTGTTCGGTTGCAGTGAAGGATTGGGAGACGGCGTTGTGCTACTGACACGTGGCTCACCGGATCCACCAACGGATTCCGTTACAGTTGTTGAAGGTGCAACGTTGGTCATGCATTGCCTAGTTCAAACAGACATGTTACAGGGAGTTTCATGGGGTACACATGACGAGAATGGTCAAGTGTTTTTGACGGTTAATGAAGCTGTACTCACTACTGATTACCGTGTTTCATTTTTAAGGAGCGCGAACTTCTTCCGGAATAACACGAATCACCGTAATTACACTGTTCAAATAGGTCGAGTAGCACGTTCTGATGTTGGATTTTACTTTTGCCGCGCTGGATGGAAGTTAAATAACAGTTATTACGAGTACTCTAAAGGTAAGGTGACAGTGTCTGTGCCTGGCTTTCAAAATGGCATCCCTAAGTGCTGGTCAACGCGCGGTTGTATCAAAGAGACTTTGGTTTGGTGCAAGACTGAGCATGCTTACCCCGGCGTGAACATCACCTGGACGGTTGAAGAGACTGGCCAAGTAGTCTCGGTCACCAGTCCAGCAACTGACACGGATTCCAGTGGAAGAAAATGGGTCCGGAGTTTGTACCAAGTCAGCCGGGAGATGCAGAAGCAGGTTCTGGTTTGTACGGTCAAGAGTCGTGCATTTCCAGGCCGGGGCCAGACCTGTTCCATCGCCCCACCCGTGAATACCACTGCAAACCCTGACGCAACGAATGCCCTGACGGGACCAACGAGCGAATGCTTAGAAGCAACATCTGCGACCAGGCCGCTAACCAGTACCTCTGCGACCTCAGGAACGATTCCCGAGTCTTCGCCCAATGTTGTCACCGTCTCAGCCGCCGTGGCGATTCCTTCGTTCATCATTCTCCTCGTTGTTTTGCTGCTGTGTATTCTTAGACGGAGGAGGCGTCAACCAGGAGCTAATGGAAGAGGGAAGAACAGTGGAACGACGACAGAGGGAATCAGAAGCAACTGTGAAGCCGGGAGGCCTTGTGGGGTCATTGAAGCCCCAGTCACGCGAATGCCTCACCAAGGTAGCGGAAGAACCACGGGAGCCGGGGGAGACGTCTTTGACTCCCCGTATGAAGAAATTGAACTAGACCACCCCTTTGCTGGATCTGCCACAAGTGCGGAAGCACTGGATAAAGATGGCTTGGGTCAGAACACTTGTGTCATATACCAGACAGTCCATCCAGCAGACGACAGTGACAGCGACACGTCCAGCTGTGAATGTGACAGCCTGCATCAGGAGCGCGTCAACAGCTACAACGACAATGTCGTGGCTGGCGGTGACATAGACAAGTTTGAAGCATCTCTAGCGGGGAGTGACGAATCTGATGGAAGGATGGTTGACAATCCGATCTATCAATCTTACGATGATGAGTACCCGTCTCACTAGAACTAAATTAATGATTTGATTTTGAACCAACACACGGCAGATTTCACTTAAAGAGCCATGCAATGTATTTGTCATGCCATTCTTGAAATGCACCTTTGTATCGTACTAAACCTTGTTTTCATTTTTTTTTTCATTCTCAAGGGTATTTAGTGCCTTTTTAGTTATTATGCAAATACGAATTTCCATATTGAAGAGCAAAAGTGTGATGTCATTTCAGGCAGAAACCTCAAATTTACAGTTATTTCAAGACCAAAAGTTGCCAGAATTTGGGATATTTGTCGTCGTATAAATTTTGTTTTCTTTGGTGATTCGTTGTTGTGTAAGTTCATGGTATAGTAAAACAGTTAACACATTTTTCTGAAAGATGTTTTCAAAAAGAAAATTTTTCCGTTCACAATTTGAACAGAAAACCCCTAAATAAACATTTCACAAGTCACGTTTTGGAGGAAGACACTGTTCAGTGTCTTCCTTAAAAACGTGATGTGTGAATTGTTATGTTTTGGATATCAGATTAAAGCTGGGGTATTTTCTTTCAAATACTGAAAAAAATCATGAAAACAGCACATGGGGTTCCAGAGAAAATGGCAATGATGTAACACAGCTTCTTTTTGGTCCATTCCAATGGCATTACCGCAGTTAAGGGATTCTATTTGTGCATGAATGTGGCGCACCGTGTCCTTATCCTTACAAAAACACGGTATATAAAAAGAAATCATGACAAGAGTACAAATGAATATGGTAGAAATACCTTTTATTTTCCACCTGAAAGGTAGTGTATCCTTTTCAGCTAAATTTCAAACCTTTTCAGCATCATAAATACATCTCAAAATATTAAAAACACAAATGAAAGACAATAATTACACAAATAAAAGACAATTGCACAATGGCATTACACTATCATGTTTCACTGTTCAAAGCACCATTGGAAATGATATAAAATCACTTCTTTTACACAATTGACATTTTCTCAGAGACCCAATGTGCTTTTTAATGATTGTTTTCAGTATTTGAAAAAAAAAACTGTCAGCTTTAATACGATATCCAAAACATTAAATATTACAGATTGCGATTTTGAAAAAGAAGAAAAAATGTATCAGGGTTGAAATTGTTGGGTCAGCCTGTATATAGGAGGCTATTTAACCATGTTGTGACTGGGGGAGGGGTAAGACAGTAAAGGACCGACTGAGATTAACAAAATATTATACATGTACGCCCTAACTTTGCCCTACAAACGTCGCCATAAACCGAATATGAAATCCAACCCTGAATGTGTGTGTTAACACAGTAGCCTATAGCTAAATAAATTAATTAAGTTAAATAAGGAAACAAAATGAAAGAAATGCTGAAATGCATTGTTCTGTTATGACACATTTTGTTTTGTATTCGCGTGCACAATTTTCTTTTCTACATTATATGACTGAGGGCAAAAGGAAAAGCCGTGACACTATCACAATATGATCCGCAAATTACAAGTTTTAAAGAGGAAGCGATGAATAACTGCACATGGCTGACGTGATATCAATTTCGTATAGGTATATCATGTTACTTATATTCGCACCACCTCAGCTAGTGTAAGTCGCGAGCGAACAGCGAACCACGCGACACATCATGATGCTACTCAAGCAACAGCAGGTGCCATTTCAGCCAGCGTCTTGGAGGCACGTGTACTTCCTTTTCATGAGTGTGATTTACCTGGGTTGCATTCCTCGAGGAGTAACTCCTCTGTTTCTGACTAAAGGCTCGACAGCTAGTCCAGCCAATGAGTCCATCAATATCAAAGAAGGCGAGACACTGTCTATGAACTGCTCCGCTTCAGGCACACATTTACAACGCGTTTGGTGGGGTAAGTCGATTGCATCCAATGACACTAATTGGCTAACGGTGAATTCCTTCGTTAAGACAAATGATCCCCGAGTTTCTATTGCAACTTGCTCGTTTGACGAGCACAGAACATTTTCTTTGCAAATAACCGACATCACCACATCGGATGCTGGAAGGTACAAATGCTATGTTGTGTGGGGAGGTACTCGCTCGTTTGGATATATCGTCGTATCGGTGCAGTACTTTCCGGCAGAAAACCCGGTCTGTGCCACGAATGACAGCGATCGGATTTCAACCGAAAGCATCGCCGTGTGGTGCGACACTGCGATCGGCAACCCTGAGGTAACCATCACTTGGAGAGTGGACAATTCTGACAAGGAAGTCACGGGTAGCGTCTACAGCACGGAACCACCGCAGAACGAACGCCTGAGGAGTGTCGTTAAACTCGTGGAACACCTGCAGAATCAAGTCTTAGTATGCACGGTGACTAGTTCAGCATTTCCAGGACAGACTCGGAGCTGTTCTATCGGTCCCGTCTTGTACGCAGGCTCAATGCATACCACAACGGACTTGCCTCCTTCTCTCTTGATCACCGATGAAACTCAGACGGGATACATCGCGGCTGCAGTGGGATTCCCTGTAGCATTCGTTGTCGGCTTTCTGGTTTCCCTGGCGTGCACAAGGAAGCGACAACAGACAGTCAAGAGGCGTAGTAGCGATCCAGTGAAGGAAACGGCCACACCCGTCGGGGAAAATAAACCACCAGACATGGAACTTGCGGTCGTTCCGTACTCGGTAACAACAATGCAAGACGAGACGATGACGTCAGCGTCACGAGACGATGACGTCACGGGGTCCAGAGGTCCTGTTCACGCGTACGAAACGCGGATCGGACCCGCGGAAGAAGCAGACAACGCCGCCTACGAACAGGTGGATCGTGATATCGGCGAGAATGAAGTGACGAGTAGTTACCTGGAACTGCAATAGATCGATCTACTTAAAACCCCGTCCCATGTACAGTAGTACACCCATGGCAATTAAAGCCACGATGTATGTTTGACATGCGTACGCGTGCAAGTGCGTATAAGACGTGCGCGTCTTGAATATGCAATTTATTCTATATCTATGGCAATAAGGCATTGGTAGTTAGCTGCTGTAAATATAACTGTGTGTTAAGTAATTTTCTTGGCAAATGGGATAAGAGGATTTCGAAACAGTTGCAAGATAGTTCTGCCCGATTGGGACGAACGTAGTTTACGTTTACTTATATGTATTTAAAGGGCCCATGCAATCAACATTTTTAAATGCAATCTTCCAATGCACCTTTG
The DNA here is from genome assembly GCF_015706575.1 of Patiria miniata. Classification (NCBI taxonomy): domain Eukaryota; kingdom Metazoa; phylum Echinodermata; class Asteroidea; order Valvatida; family Asterinidae; genus Patiria; species Patiria miniata. Next base: position 7,458,054 of record NW_024037057.1, read on the forward strand.
TGTCCCATTTAACCTGATTTTCAATTTTTGTTTTGCCACTTTGAAGGGTATTTGAAGGGTGCCATTTTGGTTTTTATGCTAATGCAAATTTCCATATTTATGAGCAAAACAGTGATGTCATATCGGGCAGAAACATCAATGTTACAGCTATTATAGCACAAAAAGTTGCTAGAATTTTCGATATTTTGCTGTCACAAAATGTTCTCTTTTTTTTGGTAACTCATTGTAAATGCAAGTACATGGCAGTAAGTAAATAAGAATCCCTTTCTCACAAAAATGTTCAATGAGCAAAGTTTGGATTCACAATTTGAAAAAAAACACCAACAACACGAAACTGAACAGTGATTTCCAGAAATGACATCACAGCAACAGCGCACTCAATTGTTTGGAAAAGCACGAACAATTGTTAATGTTTAAAGAAGTGCACTGTTCAATAACATTTACCAAATACGAATGTCAAATAGTTCTCCATACATTTAAAACGGAGTAGAAAGTTGCACAAAATGTGTTCTTTAGAAAAAAAATCATCGTGTGGCCCCTTTAATTAGTAATAATGTCGAAACACCACATGGCTGGTCGTGTACAATTCACTTATGAACGGTGGCCTTTGCAAGGCCATATCCGTCAAATCATCTTTTTTTAAATTTCCTACCTGTTGGGCATGTAATTTGCAAAATTATGGGAAAATACTTATTCCAGCAAAATATGTAAATTCCGCCTAAAACGAGAAAAGTGTACAATGTTTATTCAGACTTTTCAGAAAACGCTAATTAAGTATTGAAATTATCTATTTTCATGCTTTTATTGCGCCGATTTTGGGTAGCTAATTGTTATCTTATAAAATTACAACTTTAAGAACAATTTTACTTCAAGTTTTCAATAATTATGTGCTTTTAGAAATTTGCTGACTGTCGAATAAAAATTAAAAAGATTTCTTGCAGTAGTATAATTATTTTAAACTGATGTTTGAAGTTTGTTTAACAATAGATAGACATCAATACATTACAAATTTCGTAAACTTTGAGAAGAGAATGTTGTTTAAATTATGGTCATCCCTTTAGGTTTCTAAATACTGCTTCTTGGTTTGATAAGAGCCGATAGTTTATGATTTACCTTGAGCAGGGTCTCAAGATTGGAGTGAGTCTTGGGTTGGGCTGGGTTAGATTGAGTGGACTTTTCTGGTCTGGGATGGGCTTTGATGGGCTTGGTTGGATGTGGTTTGGATGGGATGGGTTTAGTTGGGAATTTGGGACGGGCTGGGCTCGGCTCGGCTGCCCTTTGGCTGGGTCGGACCGGTCTAAGCCGGGATGGGCTGGGCTGAATTGGGCTTAGATGGGCTAGATTGGGGGTGGATTGGCCTGGACTGGACTGGGCTTGGATTGGCTGGGTTGGGTTGAGTTGGGCTGGTTAGGTTGGGGTGGTCCGGGTTAGGTTGTGGGGTCGACTGGGTTTAATTGGGGTGGGCTGGGTTTGGTTGGGGTGGGCTGGACCGGGCTGGGCTGGGCAGGGCTCGGCTTGGATGGGGTCGGTTGGATGTGACTTGGAAGGACTGTGCTGGGCTGAGCTGAGCTAGGCTGGGCAGATCCAGAATTTTTTTCGCATGAGAGGGGGTGTTTTTTCATCAGCAAATCAATGCTGAAATGTAGACAGGTTTTTTTTCTCCGGCCACTTGGCGCAGCCTCTGTAAAATCAATAGCTGGAGGGTGGGGATGGGTGGTTTAGGGGGGGGGGATCGTACCATACTCAATGGGGGCGCTGTTCAAATCCGCCCATTATTAACACTATACAACAGAACAGTGTATAAATACCCCGTAACACAGCCTGGCACTGTCCAAATTTTGTGCACAGGCGGACATTAGTACCAGGTTTCGTTTTGGGGTGTCAGAGCGGGGGGGGGGGGGCCGGTTTGCATTATTTTGTATGTGTTTCTATGAAAAAAATGAATGAAGCTTGGCTTGGTTCGGCTTTGCTTGGCTCGAGTCAGTTCGGTTCGATTCGGGTCTTTTTTATTGGGAGGAGGGGGTGATAACGAGAGTAAATGTGTACGGAAACATCATGTGAAAGAACAATTCCCTAAAAGAAAGTGCCTCGGTACATGTAGTACGTGGGATGCAGAGGTTGAATGAACCAGTTTGGTATTCCGAGTACGTGACGGGATTTCTTGTTACACTGGTGCGATTTGGCACAAACAAGGAAACGAAAATGAACAAATTGGTGATTAAAGAAATACCAAAAAATATATATATAGCAAACACAGGAAACATCTATTAATAAAACAGACGTTGATTAGATCATTGCAAGTGAGAAAGTATCCCGACCACGTTATATATATAGGCTTCAGTTCACTTCATGCTCATACCTTAGGCATTGTACCATTCTGTCCATAGAGAAAAAGCAAAGGCCCGACGTGAACACAGTCCTAAAGCTGTTACAGCTGCACGGACGACAGTACATCACAAAGAGAAATACCAGGAGTGCAGGGAGCCATTTTCTTCCTGGACAGTCGGCTTCTTTCCAGCAGTTTACACCTCAAAACATTTTGTTTATATTTGCAACATCTTGATCGTCGGTCTCTACTGTTAATATGGTACGAGATCAGTCATGTGTTATCGTTACGTCTCTCGGGCAAGTTGTATTGGGCTGCTTTCTTTTGACGGCTGTGTTCGGTTCCAGTGAAGGATTGGGAGAGGGCGTTGTGATACTGACACGGGGCTCGCAAAAACCACCAACTGATACTGTAGCGGTTGTGGAAGGTGGCACATTAATTATGTATTGTTCTGTCTCAACAGTCATGCTACAGGAAGTTTCGTGGGGAAAACTGAAAGAGAATGGTTCAGTGCCTTTGACTGCTAATAAACGTGTACTCGCTAATGATTCTCGCGTTTCAATTTCAAGGAGCAGGAAGTTCATGCGGAATAACACGAATCACCGTACTTACACTATTCGAATAAGTCCAGTAGAAGCTTTGGATGCTGCCTTTTACTTGTGCAGCGCCAGTTGGAAGATAAATAACACTCATAATAATTCGTTTGCTGGTGAATTGATAGTAACGGTGATTAGATTTCAATATGGCAACCCTGAGTGTCGGTCAACGCGCGATAGCACCAATGGGACTTTGGTGTGGTGTGAAACTGAGCATGCTTACCCCGGCCTGAACATCACCTGGACGGTTGAAATGACTGGCCAAGTAGTCTCGGTCACCAGTGCTGACATGTTCATGGATGACAGCGGACGGAAATGGGTCCGGAGTTCGTACCAAGTCAGCAAAGAGCTGCAGAATCAGGTCCTGGTTTGCACGGTCAAGAGTCCTGCATTTCCGGGCCGGAACCAGACCTGTTCTGTCGTCCTACCTGTGAAGGCTAACTCTTCCACGGTAAACCCTGACGCGGCGAATGACCAGACGGAATCGACGAGCGAGTCCTCAGAAACAACACTTGCAACAGCCACAGATGCCACTGTCTTTGGTACGGATATCACTACAAGAGCCACCTCCGATGCACTGCACTCGACATCAGCCATTTTCGTCAGCGGAACCATTACCTCAACGGACTTACCTCCTACTCACGCAGTCACCGATGAAACCCAGACGGCATACATCGCGGCTGCAGTGGGAATCCCTGCAGCGTTCGTTGTCGGCTTTCTGGTTTCCCTGGCGTGCACAAGGAAGCGACAACAGGGAGATAAAAGGCGAAGAAACGATCCAAAGAGAGAAACAGCCACACCCGTCTGGGGAAATCAACCACCAGACATGGAATTGACGGAATCGGCCACACCCGTCGCGGGACATCAACCACCAGACATGGAACTTGCGGTCGTTCCGTACTCGGTAACAACAATGCGAGACGAGACGATGACGTCAGCGTCACGAGACGATGACGTCACGGGGGCCAGAGCCTCTGTCCACGCGTACGAAACGCGGATCGGACCCGCGGAAGACACAGACAACGCCACCTACGAACAGGTGGATCGTAATATCGGCGGGAACGAAGTGACGAGTAGTTACCTGGAACTGCAATAGAAAGACCATAAACTAATAGCCCCCCCCTTGTCATTTGACCAATAACAGCCACATTTATGTTCGAGATGCGTACGCCAACAATTGCGTATATACGTGCGCGTCTAGAACATGCAGTAAGACATTGGTGCAAGTGCGTGGTGGGCGTGGCCGGATTAATCAGTCTATTAATGAAGTCAGTGACATAACACTCCCACCGAGACTCGTTATACTCATCTGTTGATTATTGTATGAATGTGTTAACCTTTGAAGTTACATTCATGTCAAAAGATTCTTCAGTTCTCTGTTGACAAAAGTTTCCCATGATAAGTATCGAAAATGTAAAAACAAAATCCTGAATTTATACAGTATTACTTATGCAGGGCGTGCAGAAAAAAAGTAATCCATTGTGCGAACTAACCAATGAGATTACCTTTGTGCTGGTCCCAGAGGGCCAGCCTACAGTCCTCTGTGTACCTATGTCACTGTCTTACTGACTCACTGACACCTGTCAATTAGACTTGTTTAAGTCTCACCTTAACACCCAAATATCACTCAGACGACTACTTTGTCTACTTATACCAAATTGGGAATAACGAGGCGCGCCTGTAGTCTTGCTTATCATTTCCTGGTCGTAAAGGGAAAATACAACATTTGCGCACATCAAACAATGAAATAATCAAATTATCACGAAATACCTCACTGGATTGTTAGGGACTGACAGTCTAAAGCCTCATTTTAAATCGTGTCTCCAGGTGTGCTGACATTTAAAAAAGAAAAAACCAATATGTATCCAACGCTGGTAGGCCGACCAGCGTTGGAAAAAACTGTTTTTTTCTTCAAAAACTGTTCTTAAATCTTCATATTTAGTTATTCTGCCTATTCTTTGCAATCGATTACACACCTGTGAAGGAGTACAAGCCTTCTAGACTGAATGTCTGACCTAACAATTCCACAGAGTATATTAATTGCTTCGTTTCATCTTAAGTGGGGTCAGGGAACTAGACTACAAGAACATGCTAGGTTTTTCCAGCATCTACAAGCCCCAAACGTGAAACAAGTCAGTGTAACAATATTTTCTATAACATACTAATCCTCCAAATCCATTTATTTCTGAAAATCGAAGCAAAAGCAAATGTTGTGCATTCTCTTTAACATTGATATTATAGAAAACAGAGCTTCACTTTGTAGCAATATAACCAAAGCTGCTGTAAATATACCTGCGTTTGGTTACTTTCTTGTCAAGTGGGATAAGAGGATTTTGAAACAGTGGCAGGATAAGTCCGCCCAATTGGGACGAACGAAATTTACGTTCTGTTTTATATACTTAATAGGTATACTAATAGTATCGAAGCATGCAACAGCTGCTCGTGTACAATGCACTTTAATATAAACAGTGGACTTTGCTTGGCCATACACGCCACATCATGTTTTTTTTTAAATTTCCTTCCCTGTTTAGCATCCAATTTGTAAAACTTATGAAAAACATCTGTTCAAGCAAAACATGCAACGTATATATGTAAATTGAATCTACAATGGGAAAAGTGTAAAATAGTTATATTTCCCTCTTTTAGGACTTTTCATAAAATCATAAGTATTATAATGATTTTTTTTTGTGCTTTTATTACACCGATATTAACGGCTGTTTGTTATCTTACTTAAAATGACTAATTAATAAAAAAAAAGCGGTTTCTAAATTTCATTTTTCGCTTCATTAACTCTTTAGTAATGTATTTAACTACATTAAACCTGTCGAAACTGAGTTTTGAACATTAAAGAACAAAGTTAGTTCACGTTCAGGCAATAATTATGTGCTTTCTAACTAACTATTTCTTAAATAAAGTATAATCATTCGCATCTCTTTGATTTTTGTGTTCTGTTTTTGAATGGGCATAATTACATGTAGTATTGACATTGAGAAGACAACATTGTTTAAAGTGTGGCCAATCCATTTGGTTTCTTTATACAAAGTTTAGGTACATAATTTGAACCAAAAACCCCCGACTAAACTGTACAGTGTTTTCCAGCAACAGAGCCCTCGATTGTCCGGAAAAGCACGACCAATTGTTAATGTTTAAAGAAGTGCACTGTTCAATATCATTTACCAAAAACGAATGTCAAATAGTTTTTATATCTTTAAAAGGAATAGAAAGTTGTACAAAATGTGTTCCTAAGAAAAACGAATCAACACGTGGGCCCTTTAATTTGTAATAATGTCGAAACACCACTTGGCTGGTCGTGTACAATTCACTTATGAACGGTGGCCTTTGCAAGGCCATATCCGTCAAATCATCTTTTTTAAATTTCCTTTCCTGTTGGGCATGTAATTTGCAAAATTATGGGAAAATACTAATTCTAGCAAAACATGTAAATTTCACCCAAAACGAGAAAAGTGTTAAATAGTTAAGTCTTTTCAGAAATCGCTAAATATTGAAATGATATTTTCATGCTTTTATTGCGCCGATTTTGGGTAGCTGATTGTTATCTTATAAAATTACTACTTAAAGATCCAATTTACTTCAAGTTGTCAATAATTATGTGCTTTTAGAAATTTGCTGATTGTGGAATAAAAAAAACCAATATTTCTTACGGATTACTACTTAAAGAACCAATTTACTTCAAGTTGTCAATAATTATGTGTTTTTAGAAATTTGCTGATTGTGGAATAAAAATAAAAAATATTTCTTTCAGTAGTATAATTATTTGAAACTGATGTTTAAAGTTTGAGGCAGAGACTTTGAGAAGAGAATATTGTTTAAATTATGGTCATCCCTTTAGGTTTCTAAATACTGCTTCTTGATTTTAAAACAGCCTACAGTTTCAGCTGCATGATTAATACTTTGAGCAGGGTCTCTGGATTGGAGTGAGTCTTGGGTTGGGCTGGGTTGGGTTGGGTGGACTTGTCTGGTCTGGGATGGGCTTTGATGGGTTTTGATTGAATGTGGTTTGGATGGGATGGGCTTGGTTGGGACTTTGGGATGGGATGGGCTCGGCCGAACCGGGCTAGGCTGAGCTGAATTAGGTTAATATGGGCTAGATTGGGGTGGATTGGCCTGGACTATCTGGGCGTGGATTTGCTGGGTTGCGTTGGGTTGGGCTGAGCTGGGCCGGGCTGGGTTAGATTGGGGTAGGCTGGGTTTGGTTGGGGTGGGCTGGGCTTGGCTGGGTTAGGTTGGGGTGGGCTGGGTTTGGTTGGGGTGGGCTGGACTGGACTGGGTTTGTGGTTATCCGGACTGGGCTCGGCTTGGATGGGGTCGGTTGGATGTGGCTTGGCTGGACTGGGCTGGGTTGGGCTGGGGCTTGGCTCAGCTGTCTTGGTTCGGCTTGGCTAAGCTCAGCTCTGCTTGGCTCGAGTCGGTTCGGTTCGATTCGGGTCTCTTTTATTAGGAAGAGGGGGTGATTACGAGAGTAAATGTTTACGGAAACATCATGTGAAAGAACAATTCCCTAAAAGAAAGTGCCTCGGTACATGTAGTACGTGGGATGCGGAGGTTGAATGAACCAGTTTGGTATTCCGAGTACGTGACGGGATTTCCTGTAGCACTGGTGCGAATTGGCACAAACAAGGAAACGAACGTGAAAAAATGGGCAAATGTGGAAATGCAAAAATGCAAACTGCATGCTCATACCTCAGGCATTGTACCAATCTGTCCATAGAGAAAAAGCAAAGACCCGACGTGAACACAGTCCAAAAGCTGTTACAGCTGCACGGACGACAGTACATTACAAAGAGAAATACCAAGATTGCAGGTAGCCATTTTCTTCCTGGACAGTCGGCTTCTTTCCAGCAGTTTACACCTCAAAACAAGACATTTTGTTTATATTTGCAACATCATAATTGGCGGTCTCTACTGTTAATATGGCACGAAATCAGGCATCTGCTATCGTTCCGTCTCTCGTACAAGTTGTGTTGGGCTGCTTTCTTTTGACGACTGTGTTCGGTTCCAGTGAAGGATTGGGAGAGGGCGTTGTGATACTGACACGGGGCTCGCAAAAACCACCAACTGATACTGTAGCGGTTGTGGAAGGTGGCACATTAATTCTGCATTGCTCTGTCTCAACAAACATGCTACAGGATGTTTCGTGGAGGAAATTGAATGAGAATGGTTCAGTGCCTTTGACTGCTAATAAACGTGTACTCGCTAATGATTCTCGCGTTTTAATTTCAAGGAGCAGGAAGTTCATGCGGAATAGCATGAATCACCGTAATTACACTATTCGAATAAGTCCAGTAGAAGCTTTGGATGCTGCCTTTTACTTGTGCAGCGCCAGTTGGAAGATAAATAACACTCATAATAATTCGTTTGCTGGTAATTTGATAGTAAAGGTGACTGGATTTCAATATGGCAACCCTGAGTGTCGGTCAACGCGCGATAGCACCAATGGGACTTTGGTGTGGTGTGAAACTGAGCATGCTTACCCCGGCGTGAACATCACCTGGACGGTTGAAGGGACTGGCCAAGTAGTCTCGGTCACCAGTGCTGACATGTTCATGGATGACAGCGGACGGAAATGGGTCCGGAGTTCGTACCAAGTCAGCAAAGAGCTGCAGAAGCAGGTCCTGGTTTGTACGGTCAAGAGTCGTGCATTTCCGGGCCGGAGCCAGAAATGTTCCATCGCCCCACCCGTGAATACCACTGCAAACCCTGACGCAACGAATGCCCTGACGGGACCAACGAGCGAATGTTTAGAAGCAACATCTGCGACCAGGCCGCTAACCAGTACCTCTGCGACCTCAGGACTGATTCCCGCGTCTTCGCCCGATGTTGTCACCGTTTCAGCCGCCGTGGCGATTCCATCGTTCACCCTTCTCTTGATTGGTTTTCTGTTGTGTATTCTGAAACGGAGGAGACGTCAACCTTGGGCTAAGGGAAGAGGAAAAGACAGTAGACCGACGACTGATGCAGCCAGGAGCAACTGTGAAGCCGGAAGGGTTTGTGGAGTCATTGAAACTTCAGTCATGCGAATGCCTCAACACGGTAGCGGAAGAACCATTGGAGCCGGGGGAGACGACTTTGACTCCCCGTATGAAGAAGTCGAACTAGACCATCCCGTTGCTGGATCTGCCACAAGTGCGGAAGCACAGGATCAAGATGGCTTGGGTCAGAACACTTGTGTCATATACCAGACAGTCCATCCAGATGACAGCGACTGCGACACGTCCAGCTGTGAAAGTGACAGCCTGCATCAAGAGCGCGTCAACAGCTGCAACGACAATGTCATGACTGGCGGTGACAGTGACAAGTTCGAAGCATCTACTGCGGGGAGTGACGAATCTGATGGAAAGATGGTCGACAATCCGATCTATCAATCTTACGATGATGAGTACCCGTCTCACTAGAACTAAATTAATGATTTGATTTTGAACCAACACACGGCAGATATCCCTTTAAGGGCCCATGCACTGTATTTTTAAAATGCATTCCTTAAGATGCACCATTGAATCATACTGTCTTGACCTAGTTTTCAATTTGTTTTGTCATTCTCGAGGGTTTTTAGTGCCTATTTGGTTTTTATGCAAATATGAATTTCCATAGTCATGAACAAAAGTATGCTGTCATTTAAGGCCGAAACCTTAGTTATGTCAACACCAAAAGTTGCTAGAAATTGGGATATTTCACTGTCGTAAATTTTGTTTTCTTAAGGCCAAAAAAGTCTCCGGTTGCTGGTATGCGCGCTCGTCGCCGTAGCCATGCGCGTCTGCAAAATGATTTTTTTTTTCAATAAAAGATGATGTCTAAAAACCGCCAAACTCACTGGTTTGACTGAAATCCTGCTGCTGCACAATTTTGACGTGTTTTTAGATGCGGTTATGATCGAGAATAAGCTTTATGTGGCCTCTCTGGACTCCTTTATATTTGCACTAAGTTTAGTCGAGCACCATTTGAAATCATTGGCCGACATTTGAAGCAAACAAAACAGGTAAAAAAAGCTGCGTCGCCGCACCACTTTTTGGGCAAGCTCCATACCAGAAACCGGATACTTTTTTTGGCCTTAGTGATCCGTTGTTGTGTTAGTGCATGGCAGTAAGGCAGTGAACACATTTTTCTCAAAGATGTTTTCAATGAGCACATTTGTACGTTCACAATTTGAACGGAAAACCCATAAATTAACACTTATCATATCACGATTTTGAGGAATACACTATTCATTGTCATCCTTAAAAATGTGATATGTGAATGGTTATGCTTTGGATATCAGATTAAAGCTGAGGGTTTTTTTTCTTTTAAATGCTGAAAACAAATCATTAAAACAGCACATTGGGTTGCTCGGAAAATCCCAATGATGTAACACAACTCCTTTTTGGTCCATCCCAATGGTTAAGGGATTCCGTTTGTGCATGACTGAAATTCATGTGGCGCACCGTGTCCTAATCCTTACAAAAACACGGCACATAAAAAGAAATAATGACAAGAGTACAAATGAATTTGATGGAAATACCTTTCATTTTCCACCTGAAAGGTAGTTTTTCCTTTTTAGCTCAATTTTAAACCTTTTTCACCATCATAAATTTCTCAAAATATTAAAGACACAAATGAAAGACAATTGCAAAATGGGCTTACAGTATCATGTTTCACTGTTCGAAGCACAATTGGAAATGATATAAAATCACTTCTTTTACATAATTGTCATTTTCTCAGCAACTCAATATGCTGTTTTAATGATTTTTTTCAGTACGTGAAAAAAAAACTCTCAGCTTTTATACGGTATCCAAAACATTAAACATTACAGATCGCGTTTTTGAAAAAAAAAAATGTATCATGGTTGTAATTTTTGGGTCACCCTGTACAGGAGGCTATTTACCCATGTTTTGACTGGGAGGGGAGGGGTAAGACCGTAAAGCATCAACCGAAATTAACAAAAATATGTACACACTAAATTTGCCTTTAATATTAAAAGCGTCGCCATAAATCGAATATGAAATCCAACACTTAAAGTGTGTGTTTACAAAGTAGCCTGTAGCTAAATAAACAAAATAAGTTTTGTTATGACACCGTTTGTTTTTCATTCGCGTGGACAAGTTTCTTTTCTACATTATATGACTGAGTTGCAAAAGAAAAACATGTGACACTATCACAACATGAGCAGCAAGTTACAAGGTTTAAAGAGCAAGCGATGAATAACCGGGTGACGTGATATCAATTTCGAATATCATGTTACTTATAATTTATTCGCACCACATCAGCTAGTGTCAGTCGCCAGCGTGCAACGAACCAATCGACACATCATGATGCTACTCAAGCAACAGCAGGTGCTATTTCAGCTAACGTCTTGGAGGCACGTGTACTTCCTTCTGATGAGTGTGATTTACCTGAGTTGCATTCCTCCAGAAGTGACTCCTCTGTTTCTGACTAAAAGTTCGACAGCTAGTCCAGCCAATGAGTCTATTCATATCAAAGAAGGCGAGACACTGTCTATGAACTGCTCCGCTTCGGACACAGATTTACACGCAGTTTGGTGGGATAAATGGACTGAATCCGAAAACAGTTGGCTAACGGTGAATGCCATCATTAAGACAAATGATCCCCGAGTTTCCATTTTAACTCGATCGTTTGATGAGCACAGCACATTTTCTTTGCAAATAACCGACATCACCGCATCAGATGCTGGAAGGTACAATTGCCATGCTTCATGGTCAGGTGCTTACTTGTTTGGATACATCGTCGTATCAGTGGAGTACTTTCCGGCAGAAAACCCAATCTGTGCCACGAATGGAAGCCATCAGATTTCAACCGAAAGCATCGCTGTGTGGTGCGACACTGCGATCGGCAACCCTGATGTAACCATCACTTGGAGAGTGGACCATTCTGACAAGGAAGTCACATGTAGCATATACAGCACAGAAATACGGCAGAACAAACGCGTGAGGAGTGTCGTTAAACTCGGAGAGCACCTGCAGAATCAAGTCTTGGTATGCACGGTGACTAGTTCAGCATTTCCAGGACAGAATCAGAGCTGTTCTATCGGTCCCATCTTGTACGCAGGCTCAATGCATACCACAACGGACTTGCCTCCTTCTCTCTTGATCACCGATGAAACTCAGACGGCATACATCGCGGCTTCAGTGGGAATCCCTGCAGCATTCGTTGTCGGCTTTCTGGTTTCCCTGGCGTGCACAAGGAAGCGACAACAGACAGTGAAGAGGCGAAGTACCGATCCAGTGAGGGAAACGGCCACACCCGTCGGGGAAAATAAACCACCAGACATGGAACTGGCGGTCGTTCCGTACTCGGTAACAACAATGCGAGACAAGACGATTACGCCAGCGTCACGAGACGATGACGTCACGGGGGCCAGATCTGTCCACGCGTACGAAACGCGGATCAGACCCGCGGAAGAAGCAGACAACGCCGCCTACGAACAGGTGGATCGTGATATCGGCGAGAATGAAGTGACGAGTAGTTACCTGGAACTGCAATAGACCGATCCACTAATTAGCCCCACCCCATGACAATTTGACCAGTGACAGCCACGATTTATGTGAGACAAGCGTAAGCGTATGCGTGCGCATGCGCATGCGCATGCGTAAGACGTGCGCATCTGGAACACGCCGGAAGGCACTGGTGCACATGCGCGGTGGACAGGGCCTTAATGATCAGTCTGTTAATAAAGTCAATAACATAACATAACACACAGAGGACGCTGATGGTCTGCCCATAGAATCGTTACTCATTGGTTGGTTTTTGTATGAATTTGTGAACCTTTGAAGTGACATTCATGTCCAAAGTTCTTTCTTGAAAAAGTTTCCTATGAAAAATGTCGGAAGTGAAACAAGAATTCGGGAATTTATACAGAATCAAGCGGGGCCTTTAAAAAAGTAAACCATTATTCACACTGTCAAATTGGTTCCGTTTGAAATTGAACCAATGAGATGACCTTTGTGCTGGTCCCAGAGGGCCAGCCTACAGTCCTCTTTGTACCTATCTCACTGACTCACTGACGGACTGGCACCTGTCAATTAGACTTGTTTAAACCTCGCTTTGGCCCCCAAATATTACGCAGATGACTACTTTGACTACTTATACCAAGTTTAAGGGACAAGCTAAAGGAAGTTTACCTGTAGTCTTGTTTATCATTTTCTCATGATAACATAATATAGAACACAGAGCTTCAGTTGTTGGCAATGTGTAACCAAGGCTGCTGTAAATATAAACTGCGTAAGAGGATTTCGAAACAGGTGCAAGATCATTTTGCCCGATTGGGACACAATTCACATTCTCTTTTATGTACATAATAAGTAATAATGTGGAAACACCACCAAGCTGCTCGTGTACAATGCACTGATGAACAAGGGACTTTGTTTGGCCATATACGCCACATCCTGTGTGTTTTTTTCAATTCCCTTTCCCAGTTTAGCATGTAATTAAAAAAAAATATGAAAAACATATGTTCAAGCGAAACATGTAACGTGCACATGTTATTTGAACCTACAACAAGAAAAGAGTAAAATAGTTTTACTTTCCCCTTTTAAGACCTTTCATAAAACCATAAGTATCTATACTGATTTTTATTGCGCTTTTATTGCACCCATATTAATGACTGATTGTTGTCTTACTTAAAACAAATAGTTAATCAAAATATTTTAATGATTCCAAGAGTTTATCCATTTGAAAAATGTGAAAAATATTCCACGATATTGAACCTTAAAAAAAAACACTCAGTGTAAAAGCGGTTTCTAAGCTTCATTATTCGCTTCATTGATTCTTTAGTAATGTATTTAACTACATTAAACCTGTCGAAACTGATTTTTGAACATTAAAAAACAAAATTACCTCATGTTTAGGCAATAATTATGTGCTTTCGCGGAATCGCTGATTGTGAACTAAAACGAAATATTTCTTGTATAAAATATAATTATTTGCATATTTTTGATTTGTGTGTTTTGTTTTTGAATGATGCATAATTAGATGTAGTTTGACATGAGAATACAATATTGTTTAAAGTGTGGCCAATCCATTTGTGGTTTTTATTTATACGACTTCTTTGATTATTTTAGAGCCTGTAGTTTCAGCTGGATTAAGTTGAGTAGGGTTTAATAATTTGATTTAGTCTTGGGTTGGGTTGGGATGGGTTAGGTTTGACTTGTTGACAGGGCTGTGCTGGGTTTTGATGGTTTTGGTTGGATGTGGATCGCATGTTGTTTGGATGTGATGTGCTGGGCTGGGCCGTCTTGACTTGCATCGGGTGGGTGGGCTGGGATGGGCTGGGCTTGCACTTGGGTTGGGTTGGGCTGGGTTGGGTTGGGTTGGGCTTGGCTGGGCTGGGTTGAACTGGGCTGATCTGGGCTTGCCTGAATAGGCTTGGCAAGACTAGGCTTAGCTTGTATGTGCTTGACATATGGGTTGGGTTGGGTTGGGCTTGGTTAGGCTGGGCTGGGCTGGGGCTCGGTTTGGCTTGACTAAGGTCTTTTTGGGAGGGGGGTTAGGTTTACAAGGGGAGGGGTTTATGGAGACTTTTTTTTCGGATACATCATTTGAAGCAACTCTCCGTATAAAGTAAAGTGACTCTCAGAAGAAGTAGCAGTGCTTTTGGGAGGGGGCGTGTTTTTTTTTAAAAGCTTTACGACGGGGTGACCACTATTTCCAGAAATAACTGATGTTGTAACCCCCAAATATATGTAGTTACAGCTGGGAAACGGAGGATGCGATAGTTCAAGAACCAGTTTGTTATTCTAAATATAACGGTGGGATGTCCTGCTACACGCTGGCGCGAATTGGCACAGAATCAAGGAATGTCGTCACAACACTGCGCTGCCACAACCAAGGACAATTTTATGAAGCTCATCGCCGAAAAAGACTATAAAAAACTCGAACACATGGGATCGATACCGGCATAGTGAAACAAGGAAATAGACAGGAATAAAAACATAATATGACAAATCAGTCCAATGGAAAGTGTTTGAACCATACGAACTGTATTCGCTCAGTCATGCATTGACAGAGAAATACAAAACCGAATACGTACGAGCAATACCAGGAAATAAACATTAAAAAGAAAATTAACCTTGATATTAGATCACTAAAATGAGAAAGCATACCGACTACTGCATCACATTAGGCAAAATACTATTCCATCCATATAGAGGAAAAACAAAGGTCCGACGTGAGCCTAGTCCAAAAACTGTACATCTGCACGAACATCGCCAAGAGAAATACCAAGAGAGTAGACAGCCATTATTCTTCCTGAACACTGTTGGCTATATACACGCAGTACCAGCAGTTAACTCTACAAGGAAGACAAACCGCGTAAACGTTTACGGTCTCTGCGTTGGCGCCAACTCAGCTGACAATTATGGAGTCAAACCAGCGTATCATGCTTGTTTTATCTTTTGTTGAAGCGTTTTTGACGTGCTTTATTTTGATGAGTATTGTCAGCCTAAGTGAAGGCTCGGAAGTCGGTGTTGTGATATTGAAACGGGGCGCGGAGAAACCACCAACTCGTGCTGTTACCGTTGTGGAAGGTGGAACATTGATCATGCATTGCGAAGTTCCAACAGACATGTTGATGGAAGTATGGTGGGGAAAAGGGAGAGGGAGCGGTGATGTGTATCTGACGGAGAAAGAGCGCACACGCACTAATGATTCTCGTGTTTCTGTATCAAGGAGCGCCAACTTCGCACGAGATAACATTGATTATCGTACTTACACTATTCGAATAATTCCAGTAGCAGTAACGGACGCTACAAATTACTTTTGCCTGGCTAGATGGAAGCTAAGTACCTATACCAACACAACAACGGACGCCAACGGTTCGTTGACATTGTCTGTGACTGGCTTCCAAACTGGCACTCCTAAGTGTCGGTCAATGGGTAATTCCAATGGGACTTTGGTTTGGTGCAAAACTGAGCATGCTTACCCCGGCGTGAACATCACCTGGACGGTTGAAGAGACTGGCGAGGTAGTATTGGTCACCAGCGCTGACATGAGCACGGATGCCAGCGGACGGCAATGGGTCCGGAGTTCTTACCAAGTCAGCCAAGAGCTGCAGAATCAGGTCCTGGTTTGCACGGTCGAGAGTCCTGCATTTCCGGGCCTGAGCCAGACCTGCTCAGTTTCTCCAACAGCTGTGACTGCCTCTGCTACGGATATCACTACAAGAGCCTCCCCCGCCCCACCGCACTCGACATCAGCCATTTTCGTCAGCGGAATCATTACCGCAACGGACTTACCTCCTACTCGCGCAGTCACCGATGAAACTCAGACGGGATACATCGCGGCTGCAGTGGGAATCCCTGCAGCGTTCGTTGTCGGCTTTCTGATTTCCCTGGCGTGCACAAGGAAGCGACAACAGGGAGATAAAAGGCGAAGAAACGATCCAAAGAGAGAAACAGCCACACCCGTCGGGGGAAATCAACCACCAGACATGGAATTGACGGAATCGGCCGCACCCGTCGCGAGACATCAACCATCAGACATGGAACTTGTGGTCGTTCCGTACTCGGTAACAACAATGCGAGACGAGACGATGACGTCAGCGTCACGAGACGATGACGTCACGGGGGCCAGAGTCTCTGTCCACGCGTACGAAACGCGGATCGGACCCGCGGAAGACACAGACAACGCCACCTACGAACAGGTGGATCGTAATATCGGCGGGAACGAAGTGACGAGTAGTTACCTGGAACTGCAATAGATAGACCAATCAACTAATAGCCCCCCCTTGTCATTTGACCAATAACAGCCACATTTATGTTCGAGATGCGTACGCCAGCAATTGCGTATAGACGTGCGCGTCTAGAACATGCAGTAAGACATTAGTGCAAGTGCGCGGTGGGCGTGGCCGGAATAATCAGTCTATTAATGAAGTCAGTGACATAACACACCCACCAGGACTCGTTATACTCATCTGTTGATTATTGTATGAATGTGTTAACCTTTGAAGTTACATTCATGTCAAAAGATTCTTCAGTTCTCTGTCGACAAAAGTTTCCCATGATAAGTATCAGAAATGTAAAAACAAAATCCTGAATTTATACACTATTACTTATACCGGGCGTATCAAAAATAGTAATCCATTATGCAAACTAACCAATGAGATTACCTTTGTGCTGGTCCCAGAGGGCCAGCCTACAGTTCTCTTTGTACCTATCTCACTGACCGACTGACGGACTGGCACCTGTCAATTAGACTTGTTTAAGCCTCACCTTGGCCCCCAAATATTACTCAGATGACTACTTTGACTACTTATACAAAGTTTAAGGGACAAGCTAAAGGAAGTTT
Source organism: Patiria miniata (assembly GCF_015706575.1). Taxonomy (NCBI): domain Eukaryota; kingdom Metazoa; phylum Echinodermata; class Asteroidea; order Valvatida; family Asterinidae; genus Patiria; species Patiria miniata. Next base: position 7,475,268 of record NW_024037057.1, read on the forward strand.
ACCTGTAGTCTTTTTTATCATTTTCTCATGTTAACATAATATAGAAAACAGAGCTTCAGTTGTTGGCAATATGTAACCAAGGCTGTTGTAAATATAGCTGCGACTGAGGATTTCGAAACAGGTGCAAGGTAATTCTGCCCGATTGGGACAAAATTTAAAATCTCTTTTATGTACATAATAAGTAATAACGTGGAAACACCATAGCTGCATTTATTTAAGTGCAACAATGCACTTATGAAGATTAGATTTTGCCTGGCCATACACGCCACATCATGCTTTTTTTCAATTTCCTTCCCTGTTTAGCATGTAAGCCTTATTTGTGAAAATATGAAAAACATTTGTGTTTATAAGCAAAACATGCAACGTACACATGTACATTGAATTCACAACGGGACAAGTCTAAGATATTATACCTTCCCCTTTTAAGACCTTTCATAAAACCATATAAGTATTTTAAAGATTTATTTTCGTGCTTTTATTGCACCGATATTAATGGTTGGTTGTTATCTTACATAAACTGACTACTCAAGCAAAGTATTTTAATGATTTGAAGGGTTCATTATCAAAACGCGATATATCCATTTGAAAAACGTGAACATTTTCCACAATACTGAAACACTGTAGAAGAAAAAACCAGTGTGAAAAAAACTGTTTTTAAACTTCACTTTTCGCTTCATTAATTCTGTAGTTGTATTTAACTACATTAAACCTGTCGAAACTGATGTTTTGAACATTAAAGAACAAAATTACCTCATGTTTAGGCAATAATTATGTGCTTTCTCGGAATCGCTGATTGTGAACTAAAACCAAATATTTCTTGTATAAAGTATAATTATTTGCATATCTTTGATTTTTGTGTTTTGTTTTTGAATGATGCATAATTAGATGTAGTTTTGACATGAGAAGACAGTATTGTTTAAAGTGTGGCCAATCCATTTGTGGTTTCTTTATACGACTTCTTTGATTATTTTAGAGCCTGAAGTTTCAGCTGGATGGGGTTGAGTAGGGTTTAAGAATTGGATTTAGTCTTGGGCTGGGTTGGGTTGGGATGGGTTAGGTTTGACTTGTTGACTGGGCCGTGCTGGGTTTTGATGGGGTTGGTTGGATGTGGATCGGATGTTGTTTGGATGTGATGTGCTGGGCTGGGCCGTCTGGACTTGCATAGGGTGGGTTGGGGTGGGCTGAGATAGGCTGGACTTGGTAGGGTTGGCTTGGGTTGGGATGGGGTAGGTTGGACTTGTTGGCTGGGCTGTGCTGGGTTTTGATGGGGTTGGTTGGATGTGGATCGGATGTTGCTTGGATGTGATGAGCTGGGCTGGGCCGTCTGGACTTGCATAGGGTGGGTTGGGGTGGGCTGGGATGGGCCGGGCTTGGTAGCGTTGGGTTGGGTTGGGATGGGGTAGGTTGGACTTGTTGGCTGGGCTGTGCTGGGTTTTGATGGGGTTGGTTGGATGTGGATCGCATGTTGTTTGGATGTGATGTGCTGGGCTGGGCCGTCTGGACTTGCATAGGGTGGGTTGGGGTGGGCTGGGATGGGCTGGGCTTGGTAGGGTTGGCTTGGGTTGGGATGGGGTAGGTTGGACTTGTTGGCTGGGCCGTGCTGGGTTTTGATGGGCTTGGTTGGATGTGGATCGCATGTTGTTTGGATGTGATGTGCTGGGCTGGGCCGTCTGGACTTGCATAGGGTTGGTGGGCTGGGATGGGCTGGGCTTGCCGTTGGGTTGGGTTGGGTTGGGTTGGGCTGGGCGGGGTTGAGCTGGGCTGATCCGTACTTGCCTGCAGAGGCTTGGCAAGACTAGGCTTAGCTGGCATGGGCTTGACATATGGGTTGGGTTGGGTTGGGCTTGGTTGGGCTGGGCTGGGCTTGGGCTCGGTTTGGCTTGACTAAGGTCTTTTTGGGAGGGGGTTAGGTTTACAAGGGGAGACGTTTATGGAGATTTTTTTTTACGGATACATCATTTGAAGCAACTCTCCGTATAAAGTAAAGTGACTCTCAGAAGAAGTAGCAGTGCTTTGGGAGGGGGCGTGATTGTTTTAAATTTGTTTTAGCTTTACGACGGGGTGACCACTATTTCCAGAAATAACTGATGTTGTACCCCCCGAATATATGTAGTTACAGCTGGGAAACGGAGGATGCGATGGTTCAAAGAAACAGTTTGGTATTCTAAATATAACGTTGGGATTTTCTTCTACACGCTGGCGCGAATTGGCACAGAATCAAGGAATGTCGTCACAACACTGCGCTGCAACAACCAAGGACAATTTTATGAAGCTCATCGCCGAAAAAGACTATAAAAAACTCTAACACACGGGATCGATACCAACATAGTGAAACAAGGAAATGGACAGGAATAAAAACATAATATGACAAATCAGTCCAATGGAAAGTGTTTGAACCATACGAACTGTATTCGCTCAGTCATGCATTGACAGAGAAATACAAAACCGAATACGTACGAGCAATACCAGGAAATAAACATTAAAAAAAATTACCTTGACATTAGATCACTAAAATGAGAAAGCATAACGACTACTGCATCATATTAGGCAAAATACTATTCCGTCCATAGAGGAAAAACAAAGGTCTGACGTGAACCTAGTCCAAAAACTGTACATCTGCACGAACATCGCCAAGAGAAATACCAAGAGAGTAGACAGCCATTATTCTTCCTGAACACTGTTGGCTATATACACGTAGTATCAGCAGTTAACTCTACAAGGAAGACAAACCGCGTGAACGTTTACGTTCTCTGCGTTGACGCCAACTCATCTGACAAAATGGAGCATAACCAGCGTATCATGCTTGCTTTATCTTTTGTTGAAGCGTTTTTGATGTGCTTTATTTTGATGAGTATTGTCAGCCTAAGCGAAGGCTCGGTAGACGGCGTTGTGATACTGACGCGGGGCGCGGAGATACCACCAACTGATTCTGTTACCGTTGTGGAAGGTGGAACATTGATCATGCATTGCGAAGTTTCAACGTACATGTTGCAGGAAGTCTGGTGGGGAAAAACGAGCGAGAGCGATGATGTGTATCTGGCGGAGAAAGAGCGCACACGCACTAATGATTCTCGTGTTTCTGTATCAAGGAGCGCAAACTTCGCACAAGATAACATTTATTATCGTACTTACACTATTCGAATAAGTCCAGTAGCAGTAACGGACGCTACAAATTACTTTTGCCTGGCTAGATGGAATCTAAGTACCCATACCAACGCAACAACGGACGCCAACGGTGTGTTGACATTGTCTGTGACTGGCTTCCAAACTGGCAACCCTAAGTGTCGGTCAACGTGCAAATCCATCAATGGGACTTTGGTGTGGTGTGAGACTGAGCATGCATACCCCGGTGTGAACATCACCTGGACGGTTGAAAAAACAGGCCAAGTAGTCTCGGTCACCAGGGCTGAAATGAGCATGGATGCCAGCGGACGGAAGTTGGTCCGGAGTTCGTATCAAGTCAGCCGAGAACTGCATAATCAGGTCCTGGTTTGTACGGTCAAGAGTCCTGCATTTCCGGGCCGGAACCAGACCTGTTCTGTCTCCCTACCCGTGAAGGCTGACTCTTCCACGGTAAACCCCGACGCGACGAATGCCCAGGCGGAATCGACGAGCGAGTCCTCAGAAACAACACTTGCAACAGATGCCACCACGACGAAACTGGGAAGACCTGATACAACGAAAGGTTTCTCAGACTTTTCAGGGTCAAGTCCAACTCTACCAAACGACTATGCACCCACAACCGGACCGCTAAGCTCCTCGGTCGCCAGAGCCATTACCGAGTCTTCGACCGAAGTTGTCACCGTTTCCACCGCCGTGGCGATTCCTTCGTTCACCATTCTCCTCGTTGTTTTGCTGCTGTGTATTCTGAAACGGAGGAGGCGTCAACCAGGAGCTAACGGAAGAGAGAAGAACAGTAGAACGACGACAGAGGGGATCAGGAGCAATTGTGACGCCGGGAGGCCTTGTGGGGTCGTTGCAGTCTCGGTCACGCAAATGCCTCACCACGGTAGCGGAAAAACCACGGGCGCCGGGGGAGATGCCTTTGACTCCCCATATGAAGAAATAGAACTAGACCACCCCGTTGCTCGATCTGTCACAAGTGCAGAAGCACCGGATAAAGATGGCTTGGGTCAGAACACTTGTGTCATATACCAGACAGTCCATCCAGCAGACGACAGTGACAGCGACACGTCCAGCTGTGAAAGTGACAGCCTGCATCAAGAGCGCGTCAACAACAGCTACAATGACAATGCCGTGACTGGCGGTGACAGTGACAAGTTCGAAGCATCTCTTGCGGGGAGTGACGAATCTGATGGAAAGATGGTCGACAATCCGATCTATCAATCTTACGATGATGAGTACGCGTCTCACTTAAACTAAGTTAATGATTTGATTTTGAACCAACACACGGCAGATATCACTTAAAGATTCATGCAATGCAATGTTTTTAATGCAATCCTTGAAATGCACCTCTGTATCGTACTTAGCCTATTTTTTATTTTTTTGGGTCATTTTCAAGGGTATTTAGTGAATTTTTGATTGTTTATGTAAATACGAATTTCCATAGTCATAACCAAAAGTCATTTTCAAACAGAAAACTCAATGTTATAGTTATTTCTTGGGATATTTGTTGTCGTTTATTTTGTTTTATTTGCTGAGTCGTTGTTGTGTCAGTGCATGGCAGTAAGACAGTGAACACAATTTTCTCAAAGATGTTTTGAATGAGCAATTTTTGTTCGTTCACATTTTGAACGGAAAACCCCTAAAGAAACAGTGTCTTCGTCCAAAACGTGATTATGTTAATTGTTATGTTTTGGATATCAAATTAAATAAGATTTTTTTTTTTCAAATACTCAAAAATATCATGAAAAGAGCACATTGAGTTGTTGGGAAAATGCCAGTGATGTAACACAGCTCCTTTTTGGTCCATTCCAACGGCATTACCACAGTTAAGGGTTTTTACACTGTTCCTAAGTGTGCATGAAATTCAAATTCATGTAGTGCACGGTGTCCTAATCCTTTAATACAGAAAAACACGGTACATAATGTGACGTGTACAAACGAATTTGATGGAATTACTTTGTATTTTCCACCTGGACAGGTTACTTGTCCTTTTAAGCTCAATTTGCAACCTTTTCAGCACCATAAATATGTCAAAATATTACAGAAATTACACCAATGAAAGACAATTGCACAATGGGCTTACAGTATCATGTTTCACTGTTTAAATGACCATTGGAAAGGATTTAAAATCACTTCTTTTACATAATTGTCAAGTTCTCAGCAACCCAATGTGCTGATTTTATGATTTGTTTTCAGTATTTGAAAGAAAAAACTCTCAGCTTTAATCTGATATCTGATACATGAAAATATTACAGATCACGTTTTTGAAAAAAAAGCCAAATGTTTCAGGGTTGCATGTTTTGGGTCACACTGTATAGGAGGCTATTTAGCCATTTTTTTAAACTGGGGGACCGTAAAGGACCGACTGAGATTAACAAAATATTATTCATGTACGCAGTGGCGTAGCCAGGAATTTTTCAGTGGGGGCGCTGGGGGGGGGGGCTGGAACATTTCATCCGGGGGGGGGTGTCATGTAGATCAATGATAATTTGAAACTCAAAATCTCAGTGGGGGGCGACTGGGGGGCGGGGGGGGGGGCGACAAGGTTTCATGGGGGGCTGTCGCCCCATGCCCCCCGTGGCTACGCCACAGCATGTATACCCTAAATTTGCCTCACAAACGTCGCCATCAAATCGAATATGAAATCCAACACCTAAAGTGTGTGTTAACAAAGTAGCCTGTAGCTAAATAAATAAAATAAGTTAAATAAGGAAACAAAACGAAAGAAACGCTAAAATGCATTGCTCTGTTATGACACATTTTGTTTTGTATTCGCGTGCACAAGTTTCTTTTCTACATTATATGACTGAGTTGCAAAAGGAAAACATGTGACACTATCACAACATGAGCCGCAAGTTACAAGGTTTAAAGAGCAAGCGATGAATAACTGGGTGACGTGATATCAATTTCGTACAGGTATATAGAGTTACTTATATTCGCGACACATCAGCTATAGTCTAAGTCTCGAGCGAACAGCGAACCACGCGACACATCATGATGCTACTCAAGCAACAACAGGTGCAATTTCAGCCAGTGTCTTGGAGGCACGTGTACTTCCTTCTGATGAGTGTGATATACCTGGGTTGCATTGCTCGAGGAGTGACTCCTCTGTTTCTGACTAAAGGCTCAGCAAATCCAGCCAGGGAGTTAATTAATATTAAAAAAGGTGGGACACTGTCTATGAACTGCTCCGCCTCGGGCACAGATTTACATGAAGTTTGGTGGGGTAAGTCAACTGGATCCGAAAACATTACTTGGCTAGCGGAGAATGCCATCGTTCTGACAAATGATCGCCGAGTTTCCATTGCAACACGCTCGTTTGACGAGCACAGCGCATTTTATTTACAAATAACCAACATCACCACATCAGATGCTGGAATGTACAAATGCTATGCCGCGTGGGGAGGCCTTCAGTCGTTTGGATACATCGTTGTATCGTTGCAGTACTTTCCGGCAGAAAACCCGATCTGTGCGACGAATGACAGCAATCGGATTTCAACCAAAAGCATCGCCGTGTGGTGCGACACTGCGATCGGCAACCCTGATGTAATCATCACTTGGAGAGTGGACAATTCTGACAAGGAAGTCACAGGTAGTATCTACAGCACGGAACCACCGCAGAACGAACGCGTGAGGAGTGTCGTTAAACTCGGGGAGCACCTGCAGAATCAAGTCTTGGTGTGCACGGTGACTAGTTCAGCATTTCCAGGACAGAATCGGAGCTGCTCTATCGGCCCCCTTGTGCTAAATACCGCAACCACACCTGTAGCAGGACCGCTAACCTACACGACCGTCAGAGCCATTCCCGAGTCTCCGCCTGATGTTGTCACCGTCTCAACCGCCGTGGCGATTCCTTCGTTCATCCTTCTCCTCGTTGCTTTGCTGATGTGTCTTCTGAACAGGAGGAGGCGTCGACCAAGAGCTAACGGAAGAGGAAAAGACAGTGGAACGACAACTAATACAGGCAAGAGCAACTGTGCAGGAGGGAGGATTTGTGGGGCCGTCATTGCAACCCCGGCCAAGCGAATGCCTCTCCGCAGTAGTAAAAGAGCCACGGGAGCTGGAGGCAATGCCTTTGACTCTCCGTATGAAGAAGTCGAGCTAGACCATCCCGTTGCTCAATCTGCCACAAGTGCGGAAGCACCAGAAAAAGACGGTTTGGGTCAGAACACTTGTGTCATATACCAGACAGTCCATCCAGACGACAGCGACTGCGACACGTCCAGCTGTGAAAGCGACAGCCTGCATCAAGAGCGCGTCAACAGCTACAACGACAATGTCGTGACTATCGGTAACAACGACAAGCTGGAAGCATCCCCAGCGGGGAGTGACGAATGCGATGGAAAGATGTTCGACAATCCAATCTATGAATCTAATGATGATGAGTACCCGTCACACCCCAACTAAGTTGGTTTGAACCAACACGTACACGGCAGATATTACGCTCATGTTTAGGAACACAGTATCTCTATTATAACTCCCAGTGCCAGCTTTAGGTAAGACGTAGGCAGGCTTACTTGACAGTTTTCGAGTCGAGCCGTTACAAATTCAAACAAAGTCCATCAAATATCAGTCATTAGTCCTCCAATCCCAAGCCAACTCACAAGTTATTCAAATGAACGGGGACAAAGACATTCTTTGAATTGTATTTTTATTTCCTCTGCCACTTGTGATGGACTTGTAAATTTACCTTAAAGATATAGTCCATCATTTGTAATTTGTGAATTTTGTTCGTTTGAAGAGACAAAAGTGTTCAAAATCTAATGAAGGATACTGAACAACTAACCTGATGAAGTTTCAGCTCAGCTTCAGCTGTATATTCCGAGAAAAACAGCATTCTAGGATCTCAATTTCAAATCAAAAGTTGCTAAATCATGTTTTGAATTGTTTTGAATTGCAGCTTTACGCGATGTCGCGCACTGATCCGACGAATAAATTATTATAGCAACCGCGCGCGCCTGTGCGTCGTGCCAATGCTTGTGCGTGCTGCGCCGAATAACAAACCGAACTACTAATTTAAATTTTCCTACGGTGCTTCTTAAGACGCACCGTTGGAAATGCCTTCTTTCGTTGATTTCCTCAAAATGAGACCTTGCCAGAAAGGATAATTTCACAGGGAGTTTAGTCCCCTTACTATCTTTCAACCAGTATGTTTTTCAACAATAATTACGCCAGTTACTTTTTTGGATAGCTGCAAATAATGGAGTCCGGCTTTAACTTTCTTTAATAACTATTGGACTTGTGATAGATTCGACTGTGCCTGATTGATTTGTAGAAAATAATATGTTCAGTTGGCAAAAAGGACTCTATAGCATAAGAGGACTATTATTATATTTTACACCGCAAAGGATAATGGCATTTTTAAGCTCTGGCAGGAGCTCACATGTCACGTGGTGGTCGATCGGTTTGTCTGTCGGTCTGTCCGTCCCTGGAAAATTGACAAAAAGTATGGTGTTCCATATGTGTCTCGGCGTTACATTTTTGGCATCGCATTTTCAGCTCTGGCAGGGATAATTGTGATCGATTTCATGCCAGACCGTCATGCAAGACGTCTTGCAACACGACCAGAGCGTATTGTGCAATCACGCTTGCGCTGTACAACATCTCCCTCGAGCAAGGTGGCCGCCATTTTGTGTAGTGGCTTTTTGGACGGTTTCCAGAAGTAGGAAATGTAATCAACATTGACCAAAATTATGGTTTTCAGTATGTGCCATTGGCGTCGCATTTTTCCCCAGAGCTTAATAATGAATATAATTTATTTTCCTTTCAGAACTTAACTACTGCGTGTGCACAATAATTGTGCACTCGCAGTAGTTATGTTCTGAAAGGAAAATAAATTATGTTCATGTGAGGCACGTCTGCCTCATAACTGTACCTATAATAATGTAATTATAATAACTGTAAAAGTAACAAATAATTATAATAATAATTATAAACGCTTAAGTATTTGCTTATTTTAGATTTTGTCGAGTAGGCTTCAGCCGGGTTTTGTTTTTCATTAAGCTGCATTGAGTTCTCACGTTATAAACATATCTTAATTTTTACATGTATTAGGCCAAAAAACGTCTTCGGTTTCTGGTATGGAGCTTGTCCCAAAGGTGGTATGGCGACGCGGCTTTTTGTTCCTTTTTTTCTTCGAATGTCGGCTGATAACTGCATTTGGTGCCCGACTAAACTTAGTGCAAAATATGGGAGTCTAGAGAGGCTACATGAAGCTTAAACTCGATCGTAACCCCATCTAAAAACACGTTAAAATTGTGCAGCAGCAGGATTCCAGTCAAACCAGTGAGTTTGGCGGTTTTGAGACATCATCTTTCATTGAAAAACAAAATCATTTTGCCGACGCGCATGGCTACGGCGACGCACGCGCATACCAGAAACCGGAGACTTTTTTTGGCCTTGTCATCGAGGTTGCAATAATCATATTTCATAGTGGCTTTATACATACCTGGCATTATTTGTTTGGTCATGACTCATGTTTGCGTTTCCACGAAAACAAGCTTGTTTCACTTTCTGTTACCTTTAAACAGGAAATCATAGCATGATATTAATTTTACCAGCGTTCGAGAAATGACAAACAAGGATATTGGTGGAATCTGATTCCAAGTAAAAGTGTCCGGGAAAAAGTGATTTTTTTTATTCGAGTTTAATTGTACAGTAACACGAATACCCATGTTTATCGCTTATAAAACATATACGCATATAAATAGCCTCCATAAATCATTTTATCACTAATGCAGTTCACACTGATTTCTGGTAATGTAATTAGCGCCTAGTAGTGAGTGTTAACAGGAGCAATATGTCGTGAGTATAATGTGACCTGCCATAGCATAATGAGGAATAACCCCCACCTTTGATTTTCAAGTTTACACATCATGTAAAAGCGAAAATCATGGCTTTCCAGCGATACCAAATTAATTTCTGTAGCTGAATTTATTCCAAAAATATGTCACAGGAACTTCAACAGTGTCCCGCCAATCTTCGCCAACCTCATTTCGAGACTCTTTGAAAAATAAGATCCGCATTGCGCCGCCAACGGCAGTGATAAACGTTCTGCAGTTTTTCTACTTTTTGGGGGTATTTTTTCCCCAACAAAAATGCATAGTGTGAATCTTGGATACCTTGACTACTCAAAAATACAAAACAGCCATTATCAATTTTGACATGATTTCTCTACTATATCCGACTTTAGGCGTCGATTACTCAATTCAAACAAGGTTTGGGGGGACATTCCTCATTTTGCCTCAGTAGGTCACAAATATTGAGCTTTGAAGGTAATGAACAACATCAGCAAATATTCAAGGGTATAAATATATCATGAGATGAGATATCCAATACTTCGATTGATTGCGAGTAAATATAAAAAATAATAAGATCACGCGTCCTGTAAAATCATTGTGCCCTTACAGGGTGCCCCCCTCCAAAAAAAAAAAACCCCGAAACGGCATACTTCCACTACCTTGAGATTCAAACCACGTGTACCAATATGGATGGAGAATCTTTTTAGAAGAAAATACGGCGGAGGTACGCTGTTCCGTTTTGGGGGCCACCCTGTAGTAGTATGCTGCCAATTCGAGAACGGAGGAATTACGTGTACCTTGTTCCATGGCGTCGACTCACCCTTGTATTGGATCATTCATATTGCGTGTTAAAAAAACTTGCATAATAATGTATGCAAAAGTAGGAATAGTCTGGTGCCTGGTAGTGCTATAAATCAGTGTTGTTTCAGTATGCGGTGTCTGGTGTAAACAAAATAAAATCAATTCTTCGGGGCATATGAGATCCGAAAATAATTTCCTTCAAAGTGAAAATGTTACAATATTACCAATTAAGCCAATATGTAGTCTAGGGGCTAGACGTTGTTATGGTTTGATACGACTAAAACTCCAAACTATAAGCAAATTCACCTCTCGGTATAGGGATTTTACACACACCCAAACTGTTCCATTAAACATTTCTATGCAGTTATTTTGCGATTGTAAAAAAAAAAAAAAAAATCCCTTGACAGTATTTTTCAATCGGATTGTGAATAAAACAGCCTTTTTTAACTCAAAAAAAATTATGCTCAGTATTTAAATGTAAGCAACACCACGATATAACACCCATGTACATACCAGTAAAAACTAGCAATCGGAGAAAACAGCATCTAAAGTTGAACGCCTTCTAAAAAACACTTTGCGTCAAAACGAGTATTTTCAGTTGGGTTTCTCGTTGTTGACACTGTCAACAAGCTGTCAACACGCGTTTTGCCCATGGAGCTATATTAAGTTCTCAGTATTTTAAAAAGAATTGTGAAGAATGGCATTTATCCATGGTGTCTATGGGCATATTAATACAGGGTTGCACCCGTCAGGGACAACGTCTAGGGAAATTTGTAAAATCTCCCCCCCCCAAAAAAAGTATCAGGTATATGTAGCCTAAGGTGTGATGAAATGAAAACGACTATTGTTTCTGTCATGAAATGAGTACAAAACGTACTTTGAAAGCTGTTTTTCAGGTCCTGTTTCGACCCGAACGTGTAATTTGTGTAAAAGTCGTCGTTGGGGGCAGCAAACAAAACATAGTAAATCGTGACGTAATAAACAGGGCCTCGATGCAGCGTAGTATAAACATTGATCTCCATATACACCGATGAGTATAAACGAGTCCTGTTTACTACGTCACGATTTACTACTTTTGTTTGCTGCCCCAACGACGACTTTTACACAAATTGCACGTTTGGGTCGAAACAGGACCTGAAAAACAGCTCTCAAAAGTACCTTTTGTACTCATTTCATAACAGACACAATAGTCGTTTTTATTTCATCATACCTTAGGCTACATATACCCGAAAAATGACGGAAATGTCTTGGAGCATTCCACAACCTCTTTAAACTAGTGTGCATGTATGCGCTACTTCTGCAGGCAATTACGGTCCATTTTCACAACCGATACGGATTTCCGTAGACGTTTTTTCCCGACAATTCTTGGGTGATACTGGTCGTGATAACGCCCTCTTGCGGAGGCGGGTTATCGTGGCGGCGGGTCTAGATCTAGCCCCTAGACTAATTAAAGGGAACATGAAATAAAATTTTGACTGCATTTTTTTTGCTTAAATCAATAAAGGATAATGTTCTTAACAATATTTTGTGTATGGCGGTGTTTATTTTCTGGGATAAATGGGGGGAAATAATTTGTGAACATGTTTGGTCAAACTACTATGCCCCACAAAGGGAAGTTCATTAACATAAAACTTCGCGAGGGGTATGACGCAAATCAAGGGAGAGACTTGCCGCGCTGCGGGGGGCACCGGCATTGCGGCGTGCATCATAATACATTGCGGCACTGAAAGTTTTTCTGGTGTTTCGTTCGGAATCGAGAAGAAATAACACCCAATTTTCGGCCATGCCGACAAGGTGTGTGGCTGCTGGGCGTAGCAAAACTACCAAGGATGGAGTAAGCCTTCATTTGTTTCCAGTAAATCCGAAATATCGGAGCATTTGAAGAGCCAAAGTGAAGGTCAATACCAGAGCAAAGTGGTCCGGGCCCAGTGAGTTCGCGGCCCTCTGCGCTGCACTTTGAGCCGTCGTGCTTTGATGCTGGTCTGTACAGCAACTTGGGCATGCCCCTAAAAAAACATCCGAGTCAGTGTCTGAATCATTAGAACTCTGATTCGAATCGGACGAATCTGTACCATTTTCATCGGATTCGCTAAGGAAAGAAGAGGAAGAGTCTTCGGAACTGTCACGGTCATATGACGGTCGTCGTTGTTTTCATTCGACAACGGTGGCACCGTGGCACGTCCACGTGTGCATGTACATGTACATGTAGACACATTCGTACGTGTGCCACGTACGGGTACGCGGCGACTGCACATACACACAGCACAGTAGCTTCGCTAATCCGTCTCGTACCCAGACGTCATTTACGGGCCCTGGATTTCTCTGCCTTTGTTCACGTCATGAACAGCGCCCTCATTTGGAGTTGCCGCGAAAATCAAAAAGGGGGGGGGGGGGTGTTTCAATTTTCGACGGCAAATTACCACACTAAACGTACACCAGAACCAGTTCTGCTTTTAATTCACATTCAATACACATAAATGAATGTATATATAAAATAAAATACGTTATGAAAATTTTGGACTGCATGTTTCCTTAGTATCACCTAAGCAAAAAGGAGATGGGGATTGTTTTTGAGGTGGAGTGAGCACATTTATACTGAACGTAAAACTTCGTAATACACTGTTATTTCGGTTGTGCACTATATGAACCTAGCCTGAGCAACCAGTTGTGTAAAAAAAATTGAACAAGTTGTGTAATATTTTACACAAGTTGTGTAATATTTTACACAAGTTGTGTAAACAACAGTTTACACAACAGGTTACTAGGTTCATATAGTACACAGCCGTTTGATTTTTTACACAACCGAAATAACAGTGTACACATTAGGAATAACAACACCAACACGATAATCCGGTGCAATCTGTATGCGAACCAGGCAGGATACAGGAAGCGAGTTTCACATGCAGGGGTTATGGATACGGTCGAGGTTGGACTGAACCCTCGCGATTTCGACGTAAAGTGAAACCTATGCTTAAAGGGACACTACGTCCTGAAAAGCGCCCAGATGGACTAAAAATCGCGTGTTAAAAGAAATGATATGGCATTTAAAAGAAGAATAAATTATATAAAAACGTCCATCACATCCTAGAATTGGACAATTTTATGTTAAGTTGTTGCGAGAACGAATTACGGGTGCCAAAATTTGGACTCTCAAAAGTCGAGCTATTTGGGTGCTATAGTCGTGATTCCAGTCGCACAAGTTCCAACAGTGCATCGCAGTATGCGGATGTTCGGGAAACAACAACATGTGTACATTTCGTCCGACATCATAGAGAGACTGAGAGCACGAGAAGCCCGGCTATATTTACAAGGCTGGAAATACGCACGCGTTTGCCACACAATGTCCGCCGCATCAGAAGTAAACCACAGGGGGGTTTGTTTCGCGATAAACAACTCCAAACAAGACTGCGCCTTGACCTCGAGATTCTGACCTTTCAGCGGGCGCCTAGATCGGGTGGTAACACGTTGTTATAACTGCATCCAAATCACCAATCGCGACAGCTTTTTAATAAGTCCACATATTTCTGATCGATATGATGTCACAGTTCTAAAGTCGATCCCAATTGGCTGGCACTTGGGTCGCATAATTTACATGTCAGGATACAGACGTTCGACCGTGGCTCTGAACACGTGAATGTCCGATCCTGACCCCCCCCCCCCAAAAAAAACCCCTGCACGGATAGGTCTCTGCCTCCAAGGGTCGCACAGATGATTGGGGGCGTTGTTCAAAATTCACCTGTATACATAGCAACTGTAAGCACTTTTTACAGTTAAATTTTGTAACATCAAAATTACTGCAATTCCCCTTTTGTCTTTTAGTTTGTTTTCTTTTCAAACCGTTTTCCTTTTTTTTTGGCGGCCGGTCGGGATTTGGTTGAAAGCTACCACTACTATTATGAAAATAATGAAACATTGATCCCGCCGACGCGCCACCCTGGTAAGTGCTAATTGTCGGTTTACATCAAACGTTTTGAAGCTGCCACTGTAATCGTTAACAACAGTGCGCGTATACCTGGCCTTCTGCGCGCTGCAAAGCAGCCTATAGCTAAATCAATTAAATAAGTTAAATAAGGAAACAAAACGAAAGAAACGCTGAAATGCATTGTTCTGTTATGACACATTTTGTTTTGTATTCGCGTGCACAAGTTTCTTTTCTACATTATATGACTGAGGGCAAAAGGAAAAGCCGTGACACTATCACAATATGATCCGCAAGTTACAAGTTTTAAAGAGGAAGCGATGAATAACTGCACATGGGTGACGTAATATCAATTTCGTATATGTATATCATGTTACTTATATTCGCACCACATCATATAAGCTAGTGTAAGTCGCGAGCGAACAGCGAACCACGCAACACATCATGATGCTACTTAAGCAAGAACAGGTACAATTTCGGCCAGCGTCTTGGAGGTACATGTATTTTCTTTTGATGAGTGTGATTTTCCTGGGTTGCATTCCTCGAGAAGTGACTCCTCTGTTTCTGACAAGAGGCTCGACAGCTAGTCCAGCCAGCGAGTACATTAATATAAAAGAAGGCGAGACACTCTCTATGAACTGCTCTGCCTCGGACACAGATTTACATGGGGTTTGGTGGGGTAAGTCGATTGGATCCGAAGACACTTGGCTAACGGAAGATTCCATCATTATGACAAATGATCCCCGAGTTTCCATTGCAACTCGCTCGTTTGACGAGCACAGCACATATTCTTTGCAAATAACCGACATCACCACATCAGATGCTGGAAGGTGAAAATGCCATGCCGTATGGTCAGGTGCTTACTTGTTTGGATACATCGTCGTATCGGTGCAGTACTTTCCGGCAGAAAACCCAATCTGTGCCACGAATAAAAGCGATCGGATTTCAACTGAAAGCCTCGCCGTGTGGTGCGACACTGCGATCGGCAACCCTGAGGTAACCATCACTTGGAGAGTGGACCATTCTGATAAGGAAGTCACAGGTAGCGTCTACAACACAGAAGCACCGCAGAACGAACGCGTGAGGAGTGTCGTTAAGCTCGGAGAGCACCTGCAGAATCAAGTCTTGGTATGCACGGTGAAAAGTTCTGCATTTCCAGGACAGAGTCGGAGCTGTTCTATCGGTCCCATCTCGTACGCAGGCTCAATGCATAGCACATCAGTCATTTTCGTAGACGAAACCAACACATCAACGAACTTGCCTCCTTCTCCCTTGATCACCGATGAAACCCAGACGGGATACATCGCGGCTGCAGTGGGAATCCCTGCAGCATTCGTTGTCGGCTTTCTGGTTTCCCTGGCGTGCACAAGGAAGCGACAACAGACGGTCAAGAGGCGAAGTAACGGGCCAAGGAGGAAAACGGCTACACCCGTCGGGGAAAACCAACCACCAGACATGGAACTTGCGGCCATTCCGTACTCGGTAACAACGATGCCAGACGATGACGTCATGGAGACCAGAGTCTCTGTCCACGCGTACGAAACGCGTGTCGGAACAGCGGAAGATGCAGACAACGAAAACGCCGCCTACGAACAGATGGACCGTAATATCGGCGAGAATGAAGTGACAAGTAGTTACCTGGAACTGCAATAGACCGATCCACTAATAAGCCCCGCCCCATGACAATTTGACCAGTGACAGCCACGATTTATGTTAGACATGCGTGCGCGTACATGCGTAAGACGCGCACATCTGGAACACGCCGGAAGGCATTGGTGCACATGCGCAGTGGACAGGGCCTTAATGATCAGTCTGTTAATGAGGTCAGTAACATGACATAACATACAGAGGACACTGATGACCTGCCTATAGAATCGTTACTCATTGGTTGGTTTTTGTATGGATTTGTGAACCTTTGAAGTGACATTCATGTCCAACGTTCTTTCTTGAAAAAGCTTCCTATGAAAAATGTCGGAAGTGAAACAAGAATTCGTAAATTTATACATAATCAGGCGGGGCTTTAAAAAAAAAGTAATCCATTATTCACACTATCAGATTGGTTCTGTTTGTAATTGAACCAATGAGATTACCTTTGTGCTGGTTCCAGAGGGCCAGCCTACAGTCCTCTTTGTATCTATACCACTGACTCACTGAAGGACTGGCACCTGTCATTTAGACTTGTTTAAGTCTCACCTAAGCCCCAAAAATCACTCAGATGTCTACTTTTACTACTTATTGTACATAACGAGGCATGCCTGTAGTCTTGTTTATTATTTCCTGGTCTTAACATAATATGGAAAGCAGAGCTTCAATTTGTAGCAATATATAACCAAAGCTGCTGTAAATATAACTGTGTGTTAAGTAATAATCTTGGCAAATGGGATAAGAGGATTTCGAAACAGTTGCAAGATAGTTCTGCCCGATTGGTACGAACGTAATTTACGTTTACTTATACGTATTTATTTGCACTTTGACTGAAATCCTGCTGCTGCACAATTTTAACATGTTTTTAGATGGGGTTGTGATCGAGAATAAGCTTTACGTGGCCTCTCTGGACTCCTATATATTTGCACTAAGTTTAGTCGGGCACCATTTGCAGTCATTAGCCGACATTTGAAGCAAAAAACCAGGTAAAAAAAGCCGCGTCGCCGCACCAATTTTTGGGCAAGCTCCATACCAGAAACCGGAGACTTTTTTTGGCCTTAGTGCTCCGTTGTTGTCTCAGTGCATGGCAGTAAGGCAGTGAACACATTTTTCTCAAAGATGTTTTCAATGGGCACATTTTTACGTTCACAATTTGAACAGAAAACCCATAAATTAACATTCATCATATCACGATTTTGGGGAAGACACTATTCATTGTCATCCTTAAAAACGTAATATGTGAATTGTTATGTTTTGGATATCAGATTAAAGCTGAGGGTTTTTTCTTTTAAATGATGAAACAGCACGTTGGGTTGCTCGGAAAATCCCAATGATGTAACGCAACTCCTTTTTGTCCATTCCAATAGTAAAGGGATTCCGTTTGTGCATGAAATTCATGTGGCGCACCGTGTCCTAATCCTTACAAAAACACGACACATAAAAAGAAATCATGACAAGAGTACAAATGAATTTGATGGAAATACCTTTTTTTTTCCACCTGAAAGGTAGTTTTTCCTTTGTAGCTCAATTTTAAACCTTTTTCACCATCACAAATTTCTCAAAATATTAAAGACACAAATGAAAGACATTTGCAAAATGGGCTTACAGTATCATGTTTCACTGTTCGAAGCACCATTGGAAATGATATAAAATCACTTCTTTTACATAATTGACATTTTCTCAGCAACCCAATGTGCTGTTTTCGTGAGTTTTTTTCAGTATTTAAAAGAAAAAAACCTCTCAGATTTAATCCAATATCGGAAACATAAAAACATTACAGATCGCGTTTTTGAAAAAAAGGCAGATGTTTCAGACTTGCATTTTTGGAGGCTGTTTACCCATTTTTTAGACTGAGGGGGGGGGGACCGTAAAGGACCGACTGAGATTAACAAAATATTATTCATGTCCACCCTACGTTTGCCTTGCAAACGTCGCCATAAACCGAATATGAAATCCAACACTGAATGTGTGTGTTTACAATGTAGCCTATAGCTAAATAAATAAAATAAGTTAAATAAGGAAACAAGACGAAAGAAATGCTGAGATACATCGTTTTGTTATGACACAGTTTGTTTTGTATATTCGTGTGCACAAGTATCTTTTCTATATTATATGACTGAGTTGCAAAAGGAAAAGCCGTGACACTTTCACAATACGAGCAGCAAGTTACAAGTTTTAAAGAGGAAACGATGAATAACTTGGTGACTTGATATCAAATTCGTATAGGTATATCATGTTACTTATATTCGCACCACATCAGCTAGTGTAAGTGGCGAGCGAACTGCGAACCACGCGACACATCATGATGCTACTCAAGCAACAGCAGGTGCCATTTCAGCCAGCGTCTTGGAGGCACGTGTACTTCCTTCTGATGAGTGTGATTTTCCTGGGTTGTATTCCTCGAGAAGTGACTCCTCTTTTTCTGACAAGAGGCTCAACTATTCCAGCCAGTGAGTCTATTCATATCAAAGAAGGCAAGACACTGTCTATGAACTGCTCCGCCTCGGACAGAGATTTATTCGAAGTTTGGTGGGGTAAGTCGATTGGATCCGAAGATACTAATTGGCTAACAAGGAATGCCATCATTAAGACTAATGATCGACGAGTTTCCATTACAACTCGCTCGGTTGACAAGCACAGCACATTTTCTTTGCAAATAACCGACATCACCTCATCAGATGCTGGAAGGTACAAATGCTATGCCGTGTGGGGAGGTGCTAACTCGTTTGGAAGTGAAGGCTTCGTATCGGTGCAGTACTTTCCGGCAGAAAACCCGATCTGTGCGACGAATGAAAGCGATCGGATTTCAACCGAAAGCATCGCCGTGTGGTGCGACACTGCGATCGGCAACCCTGAGGTAACCATCACTTGGAGAGTGGACACTTCTAACAAGGAAGTCACATGTAGCGTCAACAGCGAAGAATTACCGCAGAATGAACGCGTGAGGAGTGTCGTTAAACTCGGGGAGCACCTGCAGAATCAAGTCTTGGTGTGCACGGTGACTAGTTCAGCATTTCCAAGACAGAGTCGGAGCTGTTCTATCGGTCCCATCTTGTACGCAGGTTCAACGCATACCACAACGGACTTGCCTCCTTCTCCCTTGATCACCGATGAAACCCAGACGGGATACATCGCGGCTGCAGTGGGAATCCCTGCAGCATTCGTTGTTGGCTTTCTGGTTTCCCTGGCGTGCACAAGGAAGCGACAACAGGGAGACAACAGGCGAAGGAATGATCAAAAGAGAGAAACAGCCACACCCGTCGGGGAAAACCAACCACCAGACATGGAACTGGCGGTCGTTCCGTACTTGGTAACAACAATGCGAGACAAGACGATTACGCCAGTGTCACGAAACGATGACGTCACTGGGGCCAGAGGTCCTGGCCACGCGTACGAAACGCGGATCGGACCCGCGGAAGAAGCAGACAACGCCGCCTACGAACAGGTGGATCGTAATATCGGCGATAATGAAGTGACGAGTAGTTACCTGGAACTTCAATAGATCGATCCACCATAAGATATGCGCGTCTGGAACATGCAATAAGGCATTGGTGCACGTGCGCGGTGGGCGTGGCTTGAATAATCGGTCTACTATTGAAGTCAATAACATAACCCACACCCACCAGGACTTGTTATACTCATGGCTGATTATTGTATGAATGTGTTAATCTTTTAAGTTACATTTATGTCAAAATGTTCTTCAGTTCTTTGTTGACAATACCGGAAATGTAAAAACAAAATCCTAAATTTATAGAGAATTACTTATACCGGGTGTGTCAAAAAAAGGATTCCATTATGCAAACTAACCAATGAAAATACCTTTGTGCTCGTCCTAGAGGGCCAGCCTACAGTCTTCTTTTTACCTATCTCACTGACTCACTGACGGACTGGCACCTGTTAATTAGACTTGTTTAAGTCTCACCTGAGCCCAAAAATCACTCAGATGGCTACTTTGTCTACTTATACCAAATTGGGCATAACGAGGCATGCCTGTAGTCTTGTTTATTATTTCCTGGTCTTTACATAATATGGAAAGCACAGCTTCAATTTGTAGCAATATATAACCAAAGCTGCTGTAAATAATACTGTGTGTTAAGTAATTTTCTTGGCAAATGGGATAAGAGGATTTTGGGACGAACGTAGTTCACCTTTACTTATATGTGTTTAAAGGGGCCCATGCACTCAACACTTTAAAATGCAATCTTCCAATGCACCTTTTGTGTCCCATTCAACCTTATTTTCAATTTTCGTTTTGCCACTTTGAAGGTTATTTTGGTGCCATTTTGGTTTTTATGCTAATGCAAATTTCCATATTCATGAGCAAATCAGTGATGTCATACCGGGCAGAAACATCAATGTTACAGCTATTATATATAGCACAAAACAGTTGCTAGAATTTTCGATTTTTTGCTGTCACAAAATGTTCTCTTTTTTTGGTGACTCATTGTAAATGCAAGTATACATGGCAGTAAGTAAATAAGAATCCCTTTCTCACAAAAATGTTCAATGAGCAAATTTTGGGTACACAATTTGAGAAAAAAAATAAACCCACTAAACTGAACAGTGTTTTCCAGAAATGACATCACAGCAACAGCACCCTCAATTGTCTGGAAAAGCACGAACAATTGTTAATGTTTAAAGTGCACTGTTCAATAACATTTACCAAAAAACGAATGTCAAATAGTTTTTATATATTTAAAAGGAGTAGAAAAATGTACAAATTGTCTTCCTAAGAAAAACAAATCATCGCGTGGACCCTTTAATTAGTAATAATGTCGAAACACCACATGGCTGGTCGTGTACAATTCACTAATGAACAGTGGCCTTTGCAAGGCCATATCCGTCAAATCGTCATTTTTTTAAATTTCCTTTCCTGTTCAGTTGGGCATATAATTTGCAAACTTTTCGGAAAATACTTATTCCAGCGAAATATGTAAATTTCGCCTAAAACGAGAAAAGTGTACAATGTTTATTCAGACTTTTCAGAAAACGCTAATTAAGTATTGAAATTATCTATTTTCATGCTTTTATTGCGCCGATTTTGGGTAGCTAATTGTTATCTTATAAAATTACTACTTTAAGAACAATTTTACTTCAAGTTGTCAATAATTATGTGCTTTTAGAAATTTGCTGATTGTGGAATAAAAATTAAAAATATTTCTTGCAGTAGTATAATTATTTTAAACTGATGTTTGAAGTTTGAGGCAAAAACTTTGAGAAGAGAATATTGTGTAAATTATGGCCATCCCTTTAGGTTTCTAAATACTGCTTCTTTGTTGTATAAGAGCCTACAGTTTCAGCTGCAATACTTTGAGCAGGGTCTCTGTCGATTGAGTCTTGGGTTGGGCTGGCTTGGGTTGGGTGGACTGGTCTGGTCTGGGATGGGCTTTGATGGGCTTGGTTGGATGTGGTTTGTATGGGATGGGTTTGGTTGGGAATTTGGGATGGGCTGGGCTGGGCTCGGCTGCATCGGGCTTGGCCGGGCTGGGCCGGGCTGGGCTGGGCTAGGCTGAGCTGAATTAGGTTAAGATGGGCTACATTGGGGTGGATTGGCCTGGACTATCTGGGCGTGGATTTGCTGGGTTGGGTTGGGTTGGGCTGGGCTGGGATTGGCTGGGTTAGGTTGGAGTGGGCTGGGTTTGGTTGGGGTGCGCTGGACTGGACTAGGTTTGTGGTTATCTGGACTGGGCTCGGCTTGGATGGGGTCGGTTGGATGTGGCTTGGCTGAACTGGGCTGGGTTCTGCCGGGGCTTGGCTCAGCTTGCCTTGGTTCGGCTGGGCTACACTCAGCTCTGCTCGGCTCGAGTCGGTTCGGTTCGATTCGGGTCTCGTTTATTGGGAGGAGGGGGTGATTACGAGAGTAAAGATTTACGGAATTATCATGTGAAAGAACAATTCCCTAAAAGAAAGTGCTTCGATACATGTAGTACGTGGGATGCAAGTTGAATGAACCAGTTTGGTATTCAGAGTACGTGACGGGATTTCCTGTAGAGCTGGTACGAATTCGCACAAACAAGGAAACGAACACGAACAAATGAGCGATTAAGGAAATACAAAAAAAAACTATACATAGCAAACACAGGAAATAATAATTAATGAAACAGACGTCGATTGGATCATTGCAAGTGAGGAAGTATCCCGACCACGTTATATATAGGCTTCAGTTCACTGCATGCTCATGCCTCAGGCATTGTACCATTCTGTCCATAGAGAAAAAGCAAAGACCCGACGGGAACACAGTCCAAAAGCTGTTACAGCTGCACGGACGACAGTACACCACAAAGAGAAATACCAGGAGAGCAGAGAGCCATTTTCTTCCTGGGCAGTCTGCTTCTTTCCAGCAGTTTACACCTGAAAACATTTTGTTTATATTTGCAACATCTTAATCGGTGGTCTCTACTGTGATTATGGAACGAAATCAGTCAAGTGTTATCGTTCCGTCTCTAGGGCAGGTTGTGTTGGGCTGCTTTCTTTTGACGACTGTGTTCGAAATCCGCCCCCCCCCCCTTCGGCTGAGAGACAATCAAAAAGCCTTGCCCTTTTAGGGTTAATACGATGTCCCAAACATTAAACATTACAGACCACGTTTTTGAAAAATAAGCAAATTTCTCAGGGTTGAACTTGTTGGGTAAGCCTGTATAGAGGAGGCTATTAACCACGTAGTGACTGGGGGCGGGAGAAGGGGGGGGGGGGGGAGGACAGTAAAGGACCAACTGAGATTAACAAAATATATTCATGCACGCCCTAAATTCGCCTTAGAAACGTCGCCATAAATCGAATATGATATCCAACACTGAAAGACAAAGTAGCCTATAGCCGAATAAATAAAATAAGTTGAATAAGGAAACAAAACAAAAGAATTGCTGAAATACATCGTTTTGTTATGACACATTTTGTTTTTCATTCGCGTGCACAAGTTTCTTTTCTACATTATATGACTGAGTTTCAAAAGGAAAACATGTGACACTGCTACAACATGAGCAGCAAGTTACAAGGTTTAAAGAGCAAGCGATGAATAACTGGGTGACTTGATATCAATTTCGTACATGTATATCTTGTTACTTATATTCGCGCCACATCAGCTAGTGTCAGTCGCCAGCGAGCAACGAACCAAGCGACACATCATGATGCTACTCAAGCAACAGCAGGTGCCATTTCAGCCAGCGTCTTGGAGGCACGTCTGCTTCCTTCTGATGAGTGTGATTTACCTGGGTTGCATTCCTCGAGAAGTGACTCCTCTGTTTCTGACAAAAGGCTCAGCTAGTCCAGCCAATGAGTCTATCAATATCAAAGAAGGCGAGACACTGTCTATGAACTGCTCCGCTTCGGGTACATATTTAGACGAAGTTTGGTGGGCTAAGTCGATTGGATCCGAAAACAATTGGCTAACGAGGAATTCCATCGTTGAGACAAATGATCCCCGAGTTTCCATTGCAAATCACTCGTTTGACGAGCATAGCACATTTTATTTGCAAATAACCGACATCACCACATCAGATGCTGGAAGGTACGAATGCCATGCTGGATGGAGAGGTGCTAACTTGTTTGGATACATCGTCGTATCGGTGAAGCACTTTCCGGCAGAAAACCCGATATGTGCCACGAATGGAAGCGATGAAGTTTCAACCGAAAGCATCGCCGTGTGGTGCGACACTGCGATCGGCAACCCTGAGGTGACCATCACTTGGAGAATGGACAATTCTGACAAGGAAATCACAGGTAGCGTCTACAGCACGGAACTACCGCAGAACGAACGCGTGAGGAGTGTCGTTAAACTCGGGGAACACCTGCAGAATCAAGTCTTGGAATGCACGGTGACTAGTTCTGCATTTCCAGGACGGACTCGGAGCTGCTCTATCGGTCCCATTTTGCTAAATACCGCAACCACAACTGTAGCAGGACCGCTAACCTACATGACCGTCAGAGCCATTCCCGAGTCATCGCCCGATGTTGCCACCGTTTCAGCTGCCGTGGCGGTTCCTTCGTTTATCCTTCTCCTCGTTGCTTTGGTGATGTGTCTTCTGAAAAGGAGGAGGCGTCGACCAGGAGCTAACGGAAGAGGAAAAGACAGTGGAACGACAACTAATACAGGCAGGAGCAACTGTGCAGGAGGGAGGATTTGTAGGGCCGTCATTTCAACCCCGATGACGCAAATGCCTCACCACGGCAACGACAGAACCACGGGAGGCGTGGAAGTCGCCTTTCACTCCCTGTATGAAGACGTCGAACTAGACCATCCCGTTGATCGATCTGCCACAAGTGCGGAAGCACCGGAAAAAGACGGTTTGGGTCAGAACACTTGTGTCATATACCAGACAGTCCATCCAGCAGACGACAGCGACTGCGACACGTCCAGCTGTGAAAGCGACAGCCTGCATCAAGAGCGCGTCAACAGCTACAACGACAATGTCGTGACTATCGGTAACAACGACAAGCTGGAAGCATCTCCAGCGGGGAGTGACGAATGCGATGGAAAGATGTTCGACAATCCAATCTATGAATCTAATGATGATGAGTACCCGTCACACCCCAACTAAGTCAATCATTTGGTTTTGAACCAACACGTACACGGCAGATATAACGCTAATGTTTAGGAACACAGTATCTCTATTATAACTCCCAGTGCCAGCTTTAGGTAAGCTTGACGTAGGCAGGCTTACTTGACAGTTTTCGAGTCGAGCCATTACAAATTCAAACAAAGTCCATCGAATATCAGTCACTAGTCCTCCAAACCCAAGTCAACTCACAAGTTATTCAAATGAACTGGGACAAAGACATTCCTTTGAATTGTATTTGTAAGTCCTCTGCCACTTGTGATGAACTTGTAAATTTACCTTAACTTTCTTTAATAACTATTGGACTTGTGATAGATTCAACTGTGCCTGATTGATTTGTAGAAAATAATATGTTCAGTTGGCAAAAATATCTATAGCATGTAAAAGGACTATTATTATGTTTTAGACCACAAAGGATGATGTCATTTTTAAGCTCTGGTAGGAGCTCACATGTCACGTGGTGGTCGATCGGTCTGTCTGTCTGTCTGTCGGTCTGTCCGTCCCCAGAAAATTGACAAAAAGTATGGTGTTCCATATGTGTCTCGGCGTTACATTTTTGGCGTCGCATTTTCAGCTCTGGCGGGGATAATTGTGATCGATTTCATGCCAGACCGTCATGCAAGACTTCTTGCAACACGGACAGAGCTTATTGTGCACTCGAATATTTTCTATCCTCCAAGGGAGCACCAATTTCCACTACCTATTTTCTCCCAGCTTAGAGGTTCCTGATAACTATCATTTTGATCGATTTCATGCAAGACGTCTTGCAACACGACCAGAGCGTATTGTGCACTCACACTTGCGCTGTACATCTCCCTCGAACAAGGTGGCCGCCATTTTGTGTAGTGGCTTTTTGGACGGTTTCCAGAAGGAGGAAATGTAATCAAAATTGACCAAAATTATGGTTTTCAGTATGTGCCGTTGGCGTCGCATTTTTCCACAGAGCTTAATAATGAATATAATTTATTTTCCTTTCAGAACTTAACTACTGCGAGTGCACAATAATTGTGCACTGGCAGTAGTTTAGTTCTGAAAGGAAAATAAATTATGTTCATGTGAGGCACGTCTGCCTCATAACTGTACCTATAATAACTGTAATTATAATAACTATAAAAGTAACAAATAATTATAATAATAATTATAAACGCTTAAGTATTTGCTTATTTTAGATTTTGTCGAGTAGGCTTCAGCCGGGTTTTGGTTTTCATTAAGCTACATTGTGTTCTCATGTTATAAACATATCTTAATTTGTACTTGTATTAGGCCAAACAAAGTCTTCGGTTTCTGGTATGGAACTTTTCCCAAAAGTGGTGTGGCGACGCGGCTTTTTTCCCCTTTTTTTTCTTCAAAATGTCGGCTGATAACTGCATTTGGTGCCCGACTAAACTTAGTGCAAAATATGGGAGTCTAGAGAGGCTACATAAAGCTTATACTCTATCGAAACCCCATATAAAAACACGTTAAAATTGTGCAGCAGCAGGATTCCAGTCAAACCAGTGAGTTTGGCGGTTTTGAGACATCATCTTACATTGAAAAAAAAAAATTCATTTTGCCGACGCGCATGGCTACGGCGACGCAGGCGCATACCAGAAACCGGAGACTTTTTTGGCCTCATCATCGAGGTTGCCATCATCATATTTCATAGTGGCTTTATACATACATGACATTATTTTATTGGTCATGACTCATGTTTGCATTTTCACGAAAACAAGCTTGCTTCACTTTCTGTTACCTTTAAACAGGAAATAATGGCATGATATTAATTTTACCAGCGTTCGAGAAATGACAAACAAGGATATTGGTGGAATCTGATTCCAAGTAAAAGTGTCCGGGAAAAAGTGATTTTTTTTATTAGCGTTTAATTGTACAGTAACACGAATATCCATGTTTATCACATTAAATAAACACGCATATAAATAGCCTTCTTAAATCATTTCATCACTAATGAAGTTTGCACGGGAGTGATTTTTCGTAATGTAATTAGCGGCTAGTAGTGAGTGTTTAAGGAGCAATATGTCGTGAGTATAATGTGACCTGCCATAGCATAATGAGGAATAACCCCCACCTTTGATTTTCAAGTTTACACATCATGTTAAAGCGAAAATCATTGGCTTTCCAGCGATACCAAATTAATTTCTGTAGCTGAATTTATTCCAAAGATACGCCCGGCGCAGGAACTCCAACAGTGTCCGGCCAATCTTCGCCAACCTCATTTCGAGACTGCTTTGAAAAATAAGATCCGCATTGCATCGACAACGGCGGTGATAAACGTACTTCAGTTTTTCCACTTTGGGGGTATTTTTCCCCCAACAAAAATGCATAGTGTGAATTTTTGATACCTTGACTACTCAAAAATACAAAACAGCCAATATCAATTTTGACATGATTTTTCTACTATATCCGAATTTAGGCGTCGATTAGGCCAAAAAAAAAAGTCTCCGGTTTCTGGTATGGAGCTTGCCCCAAAAGTGGTGCGGCGACGCGGTTTTTTTTTTTTTTTACGTGTTTTTTTTTTTTTTTTTTTTGGCTTCAATTAATGTCGGTTGATGACTGCAAATGGTGCCCGACTAAACTTAGTGCAAATAAATGGGAGTCCAGAGAGGCCACATAAAGCTTATTTTCGATCATAAGCCCATCTAAAAACACGTTAAAATTGTGCAGCAGCAGGATTCCAGTCAAACCAGTGAGTTTGGCGGTTTTGAGACATCATCTTGTATTGAAAAAAAAAACTTTTTCATTTTGCGGACGCGCATGGCTTCGGCGACGCGCGCGCATACCAGAAACCGGAGCCTTTTTTTTGGCCTTACTCAATTAAAACAAAGTTTTGGGGGACATTCCTCATTTTGCCTCAGTATGTCACAAATATTGAGCTGAACAACATCAGCAAATATTCAAGGGTATAAATATATCATGAAATATCCACTACTTCGATTGATTGCGAGTAATTAAAATAATATGATCACGCATCCTGTGAAATCATTGTACCCTTACAGGGTAACCCCCCCCCCCCAAAAAAAAAAAAAAAACCCGGAACGGCATATTTCCACTACCTGGAGGTTCAAACAACGTGTACCAATATGGATGGAGAATCTTTTTAGAAGAAAATATAGATCTCCCAATTCGGTCCAGCAGTTTTTTTTGCTGCAGAGCCTATTTTGTGAAGCACACCACTTTCATGTGGGTATTAAAAATTAACCCCTCTGTCCAATTAGGATATGTGCGGTTTTAAGTCATCGGAACAAAGCTGATTCTGGACTTTGTTTCACAAAATAGGTTCTACAACAAAAACTACTGGACCGAACCGGGCGATCTTGGTGCCTTTTTTTTTAAAAACAGAATTCCCCATGAATTATAGGTTGAGTCTCAGGGTGGCGGAAGTACGCCGTTCCGTTTCCTGGGGGCCACCCTGTAGTAGTCTATGCTGCCAATTCAAGAACGGAGGAATTACGTTTACCTTGTTCCATGGCGTCGACTCACCCTTGTATTGGATCATTCATATTGCATGTTAAAAAACTTGCATAATAATGTATGCAAAATTAGGAATAGTCTGGTGCCAGGTAGTGCTATAAATCAGTGTTGTTTCAGTATGCGGTGTCTGGGGTGAAAAAAACATAATCAATTCTTAGGGACATATGAGATCCGAAAATTAATTTCCTACAAAGTGAAAATATTACAATATTACCAATTAAGCCAATATGTAGTCTAGGGGCTAGACGTTGTTATGGTTTGATACGACTAAAATCCAAACTATGAGCAAATTCACCTTTCGATATAGGAATTTTACACACACCCAAACTGTTCCATAAGTTATTTTGCGATTGTAAAAAAAAATCCCTTGGCACTTAGCATATTATGCTTTAAGTAGATTAAAACACAATAACTTTAAAAGTATTTTCAATCGGATTGTGAATAAAACAGCCTTTTTTAACTCAAAAAATTATGCTCTGTAGCCTATGTAAATGTGTGCAACACCACGATATAACACCCATGTACATACCAGTCAAAACTAGCAATCGGAGAAAACAGCATCTAAAGTTGAACGCCTTCTAAAACAACACTTTGCTTCAAAACGGCAGAATATTTTCAGTTGGGTTTCTCATGCACTTGAACAAGCTGTCAACACGCGTTTTGCCCATATATAGCTATATTAAGTTCTGAGTATTTTTAAAAGAATTGTGGCATTTATCCATGGTGTCTATGGGCATTTTAATACAGGGTTGCACCCGTTACGTAACGATTTACTATGTTTTGTTTGCTGCTCCTAACGACGACTTTTACACAAATTGCATGTTCGGGTCGAAACAGGACCGGAAAAACAGCTTTCAAAACTACCTTTTGTACTCATTTCATGACAGACAAAATAGTCGTTTTTATTTCATCATACCTTAGGCTACATATACCCGAAAAATGACGGAAATGTCTTGGAGCATTCCACAACCTCTTTAAACTAGTGTGCATGTATTTTGTTGTTCTGACAGGTTCGTGGGTGATATTGGTTGGTCGTGATAGCGCCCTCTCGCGGTGGCCGGTTATCGCGGTGGCCGGTTATCGGCGTAGCAAACAAGAAAAGCGCGCGTCTAGCCCCTTGACTACCCCCCCCCCCCCCCCCCCAATCCTGCACGGATAGCTCCAAGGGTCGTACCGAAGATTGGGGGCGCTGTTCAAAATTCACCTGTATACATAGCAACTGTAACTTGTAAGCTCTTTTTACAGTTGAATTTTGTAACGTCAAAAATTACTGCAATTTCCCTCTTGTCTTTTTGTTTGTTTGCTTTTCAAACTATTTCCCCTTTTTTTGGCGCGTCGGGATTTGGATGAAAGCTAACACTACTATTATGAAAATAATGAAACATTGATCACGCCGCTGCGCCACCGTTTGTGAGGTTTTTTTTGGGAGGGGGAGGCCCTCTATGGTTGTACATGGAGGGCATTTGAGTTAACATTCCTGAATATGGGATGGTGGGGAAAATTTAACATTTCGAGGGAACATGTTTCAATCAAATAAAAAAAATATGCGTTTTGTGAGTTTTTCCCCCTGTCTTCCGACCTTTTATTGGTGGTGGGGGCATAGAGCCACGCCCCAAATAGCACATGTCAACGGACGTACACAAATAAGACACGTGTACAAATACTATACAAATGCGGCGCTGTTGGCTGTATGTACCACGCGTATCCCGCAGCCAGACTCCTTATACACAAGCTATGTTATCGTTGACGAAAGTTACAGAGTCTGTGCACAGACTACTAGACATGGCGTGATGATCGTACGACGGTAAATTTGCATGATGCGTTAATGATGAATTGCTGATTTTTCTTAAATTTTAACGGAAAAACTGGTGAGAATTTTGCACTGATCTTCCTCGAGGTACTTACATTTGAGCCTGACCTAGCCAGGCGTTTTAAATCAAACTAGCCACCTTTTTTTAATTGGTTTGTCGTGCATGAACGTGATGAATGATGTAGCAAGTTTTACCGTGGAAGTGTCGTTGTTTTCGCCGGGGCAATCGAAGCGATTCACGGGCGCGGCCGGCTGCGCTGCGCTGCGCGCTGCAGGAGTTGACCGGTGGTTGGAAAATCGTACCGTTCCTTTGAAATGTGAGATAAATATTGAAATATCCGAACTTGCTTGGTTAAAAAGGTGTAAGATGAAATGATTAAGCAGTATCATGCATGAAATTTAACATAGGCCTAATTAATTGTTGGTAATTAATTGTTTTGGATGTATAATTAGCAAACTTTTTGTTGTACTGATGACTAGACAATATTTTGTGCACTCTGGTTCCAGTTACTTAAAATGGAACCACATTGTCTTACCTATCTAATCAAGCACAGATTTTTCTACAAACTCAAGTGTCACACCAGTGCCACCTAACAAAAAATGAAAAATAAGAAAATCAAAATAAAGTAGGCCTAGGCCTACATGAAAACTTTAAAATTAGGTTTGTTGTGCATTGACGTAAATGCATTTATCTGGATAAGCCAAATCGAAATTTTGTGCGAAACAATGTGGACAGAATTTTGGAGTTAACAAACCAACGTGCTGTTAAAAACTAGCAGTCTAATTGGAATAGGATTGCATGACGTGTTTTGTTTATCCAAAGAAAAAAAAAGGCGTTATTCGTGTCATTGTTGGCACACGCTCGAGGGCCGATATGACTTTTTTTGGATACAATTGTGAGAAGCTGACAACTGTTTCACAGCTGTACGATGCTTACAGGTGGTGGTTTTCCCAAATTGAATTATTATTTTTTTTTTTTATTATTGACTGACAGCTGCTATCAATCATTGTGTACATAACATAGGTATATTGATACAAGAAACTACACAAAGGTGCACAGTCTGAGCTCGCACGTATTTGGTTACACCTCGATCTTTGGTCGTCAGATCCACTCACTGAATCAGAAGCAATCTGTACTCCAGCCTGCTGCCAGCAGTCATCTTCACGAGAGAAAAGGGGACAACTCGTTTCCAACTGAGATCTTGTTGGGATAAACAGCCATGGCTGCCTTCACCGTTGACAGCCCTAGTGTGACGTACACGGACGACTTCATCGAGTCGGACTACACCTACCAGACCACACGCGTCCAGAGAGACAGTGGCGGAATCAAGGTACATACATAGAGCTATAAATTACTAGAGCGCTGACTCGATGTACAAAGTGATGCCTGCTGGGCGCATCCTTGTTTGTGCACAAACCTAATGGAAAACCTCAAAATTTTGTTCGGCTTGTGTATGGCTATTTGCATTTCTGCGTTTGTATTTTATACGGGTGCGTTATCGAAGTCGCTACGCCCAAAACGGAAACGCACAATCAGTTAATAAGCGTTTTATATTTTTTTCTGCGCAAACATACAAAAATGCGTGCTGCGCGTATCCGCTGCAGATGATTTTTGCCGTGATGTTCCAACCGTCATGACGCGCTTAAGTTGTTTGCAGAATTAAACAAAAAATTGAAGACCAGGATGCACAGTACTTAAACAAAACATAAGGCATGCTTTTGACGCTCGCTTAGCTACAGGACATTTTATTTTAATGAAAATTTGAGAAAGTAATCATACATCAGCTTTGAAAAACATCTGAGCAACAACTTCTGATTCTTGAATTTTGGGGTTGGGTTTCTTAGGCCAAAAAAAAAGTCTCCGGTTTCTGGTATGGAGCTTGCCCAAAAAGTGGTGCGGCGACGCGGCTTTTTTTTTTTTTACCCGTTTTTTTTGCTTCAAATGTCGGCTGATGACTGCAAATGGTGCCCGACTAAACTAAGTGCAAATATATGGGAGTCCAGAGAGTCCACATAAAGCTTATTCTCGATCATAACCCCATCTAAAAACACGTTAAATTGTGCAGCAGCAGGATTCCAGTCAAACCAGTGAGTTTGGCAGTTTTGAGACATCATCTTTTATTGAAAAAAAAACTTTTTCATTGTGCCAGCGCGCATGGCTACGCGCGCGCATACCAGAAACCGGAGACTTTTTTTTTTTGGCCTTAACGGATACCCGTGTTTTTTTCAATCGGGTACCCGTTTGCTGTACTACATGTGACCGTAAAGGCACACCCCTAACATAAGCACAGTGGTTTGCCAAACAGCCCAAACTTTCTACTTACGATACCCAATTTCTCTCAGTGAAGAAACTTAATCACAGTAAAGTACCTTGCCTAGGGACACTCAAGCACAGTGTTTCATGAAATAGCCCAATATTTTTGTGCCCTTTTTCAGGTTACACCTGTTAGCACGCAGGTGACGTTTCGCACGGAGCGTCGCAAGCCGCGCCTGGGCTGCATGCTGGTGGGATGGGGAGGCAACAACGGGACGACGGTCACGGCCGCTGTGATCGCCAACCAGAAAAAGATGAGCTGGCACACCAAAGAAGGAGTCCAGGTATTCATGTTCAGGGGCCAGGAAAGATTTCCATATAAGAAGTTCACTAATTTTCCTCTGTATTGACTAAAGAGCCCCCAGATAGCAATTTCATGTCATCAAAGTCAATTTGAGCAGTGAGAAAATACAAGCATTTTCTTAGAAAACACTTAAAAATTTTCAGTCCAATCTCATAGGGTTTGTACACAGGGTGTTGAGTGAACTTCGTATATATGGAAATATTTCCGGGGCCACTTTCTGGGAGCTGCCAGACACAGAAATTTGCTCAGTTCGAAAAAAAAATTTGCATCGCAAAAACAGGTTGCCTTTCAAAATATAGAAAATAAATTGCTTCTGGCTGGTTTTGAGCGAGAAAAGCAAGGAAAATTTGAAACGTTTTAAAAGAAGTGCATTTTAAAATAAAATTAATCAAAAAAGGACGTAAAATATTTTTCATACTTTTAAGAAGAATTAGAAAGTTGCACAAAATATGTTCCTAACAATGTAAACGTAGATTGGCTAAGGACATATTCCTGCCATAGCATCCCAATAAAATTTTCCCGAAGCATCTTTTGTGTATAATTATATTTTGAACAGTCTGCAACAGTGTACATTGTAAATCCCACCATGAAAATAATTGATTTCAAGTACATGCAGATTTCTGAAGGGGAGCAGTTCCAATTATAATAACACGCTGCCGGTAATTACATGAAATATGTGCGGGTAGGTCGCCAAATGAAATGGTGAACTCACTCAATGAAATGATGATTTCACTAAATGAAATACCGATTTTTACTGAATGAAATGGCGAATTCGCAGAACGAAATAATAATATGGCCAAATGAAATAATGATTTTCAAAATGATAACCGGGCTACACGGGAAAACAAAACATATTTCACGTTCTTGACGCTCGCGAAAGATGCAATTTTCACTACAAAGCTAAGCTCACTGTACAGTGTACATGTGGTAGTATTATCGTGTTGACATTTATGTCTGAACAGCAACATTCCAGAATTTCAATTTTGGGGTTGGTTTTCTTAGGCCAAAAAAAAAAGTCTCCGGTTTCTGGTATGGAGCTTGCCCAAAAAGTGGTGCGGCGACGCGGCTTTTTATTTTTTTTACCTGATTTTTTTGCTTCAAATGTCGGCTGATGACTGCAAATGGTGCCCGACTAAACTTAGTGCAAATATATGGAGTCCAGAGAGGCCACATAAAGCTTATTCTCGACCATAACCCAATCTAAAAACACGTTAAAATTGTGCAGCAGCAGGATTCCAGTCAAACCAGTGAGTTTGGCGGTTTTGAGACATCATCTTTCATTGAAAAAAAAAACTTTTTCATTTTGACGACGCGCATGGCTACGGCGACGCGCGCGCATACCAGAAACCGGAGACTATTTTTTTTTTTTGGCCTTAGCGAATATCCAGGTAGCCGTATTATTTTCAATCGGGTAGCTGGTTCCCACACTAACCGTAAATGCACACCCCAGCACCTTTAAAACAGAGAAAATTACAATGAACATAGTTTTACATCGATGCAGATACGACCAGTCATTTATCAAAAAAGTGACACTTTCGCAAATTTGTCCTGATTAGTCAAGCCTGCGTGTTATCTTATCTCCGATATCTTTTACAGTTACTGTGGACTTGACTGGGTCCATCAGCTCAAGTCTTTATTTACAGTTCCCACTCATATTTGTGACCTGTCACCACGAAATGAGCTGAAAGTCGGAGATTGGCATTTGGGACGGGTCATTCTATAAATTTGGGGTCCACTTTTTTTCCCGTCCCTGTTACATCTGACATCTATGATTGTATAATTCTGATGCACTCCTTAATGCAGTCATCCTCCAAGAGTGATTATGAATAGCAAACTACCTACCCAACAAATAAACAATCATTTGAAGTCAGTTTTAATGATGTTTGAATGGCAAATTACAAAGTACCAAGGTAACAGGGACGGGAAAAATGTCACGCTTTGCACCTCAAATTTATAGAATGACCCATTTTGCAGTACAGTGGGGCAAAGCCAAAATTTGAAGGGGTGGTCGATTTTTTTTGTTTTCAGGTAAACCTCAATCTGTAAGTCCTGTGCTACCTTTCTCCAATTTTTTGTTCTGTCAATCATCTTTAAAACCTATTTCCTCCCGTCTGTTATGAGTTGACTGTTCTTTCACTGTAACACAACTGCAGGATTTTTAAATGCCATTTTCTCAAGAATCAGTTTTACAACTTCAAGTTAGTTGGTGGTCTATATTTCCGTAACTGAACTCAGTACCCCTTAATGTTGCATACCATTTGAAAGCCCTTTTCCGGCAGAATCCAGATATGTGAATACCTCAATTCTTAAAAATTCCAACTTTAAGCTCAATTTGTGATGACAGGTCACAATTAGTAGCAAATTGAAATCTCTTTTGGTTGTTCTGTGGGCTGTCGTGGTCTGATTGATGACGCGGTCTAGTTCGGTTTCCCACACACCAGGTGTTAAAACTCTCGCCCCCGGGAAATGTTTGACATTGTTGAGCCACGTCATCCTAATTAATCGTGGGATTTTGGTCGTGGGTAAAACAGACAGATACATGTACATTTGTACATGTTGGAAAATGTGGATTATGCCATGAGCATTTGTATCCCATTAGCAATGTAAGTAAAATGTAAGTCTGTCACAAGCCAATATGGCCCATCAAGCAGGAGTTTTTCTCGGTTTCCTTGGCATGCAGCGACTAAGAATATTTCGAGTCCCCCTGGATGGGATGCTAGTCTATCGCAGGTTACTCCCCAGCTAATGCCGGTACCCATTTATACTCCTGGGTGGAGGGAGGCAAGTGGGGGTGAAGTGGCTTGCCCAAGGGCACAACATACGGCCAGCGGCTGGATTCGAACACCCGACCCTCCGATCAGATCAAGAATCACAAACCCTAACCACTAGGCCACACTCCCCTTTGTTCATACTTCACTGTATCTACTCCTTCATGTAGAATCCACACAACCATAGGGGGCGGCTTGGGGCAGTATAATGAGTAACAGGCAGGGCTCTTAGGGGCAGGGACTAAAGGGTTACATTTTTAGTTGAAACCAGTTTCAGTATCATCTCATTCAGATTTGATTAACTTGATTGTGTAAAACTCATACAATTTGGTTCATATTAAAGGGAATATACATCATTTGCTTTTGCTGTAATTTTCAGAAATGGATGGAATTGGGGGTTGGAAATATATAGCAAATATAGTTACACTGACTTTTTTGAAGTTTTGGGTTCGAAAATGCTATAAAAACCAAGAAAAACAATCATTTTCCTGTAGTCTGGTTCCCTGACTCCATTTAAGAAGAAACAGAGCAGTTTACATATATTGGGGAATTGTAAGGTAAAGGGAACCAGTCTAGCTGGCTTGTACCCGTTCATAGGTGTGTAATCGATTGCAAACAAGTGCGACGGTCAACTGGGGCCAGTATTTGAAAAAAAAACCAAGTTTTTTTCCAACGCTGATCGGCCGATCAGCGTTGGAAATTGATACAAAAATACCACTTTTCTTGAAAATGACAGTATACCAGGTGCCATGATTTTACAGGCTGCTTCACACTGTCATTCACTAACAGTCCAGCAAGGTATTTCAAAATGATTTGGTAGTTTCATTTTTTGATGTTTGCAAATGTTGTATTTTCCCTTTAAGCCACAATTCAGAAACTATTGGTTCAAACATGTCGCATGCTGCAGTGCATATGAGTCAGCTAGACGTCAGCTATGCATTTGTTTATTCAATCTTTAATTACGTGAATTAATTCAGCAGGCCAAAAAAAACTAATCGGTTAACAAAAGCTCCCTGGAAAATTGTGTCCAACCGAAAAACTTGCTCATTAGTATTCAGTTGATGTAATCACTTTCATGGTACCGGTATTCATGGAATAATGTGCAGCGCTATCAAACAGATGGGTTTTTCATTTTTTAATGACACGGGTGAAGTGGATTATTGAAATTGAAAACAAAATTTACATTTTAAATACGGAAAAAATTGTCCAACGGAAAAACTTGCTCATAAATATTCGGTTGATGTAATCACTTTCATGGTACGGGTATTCATGAAATAATGGAAAGCGCTATCAAACAGATGTTTTTTCCATTTTTTATTGACACAGGTGAAGTGGATTATTGAAATTAAAAAACAAAATTTACATTTTAAATAAAAAAAAAATTCAAAGCATAAGGCAAAAAAAAAAAAGTCTCCGGTTTCTGGTATGGAGCTTGCCCAAAAAGTGGTGCGGCGACGCGGCTTTTTTTTTTTTTTTACCTGATTTTTTTGCTTCAAATGTCGGCTGATGACTGCAAATGGTACCCGACTAAACTTAGTGCAAATATATAGGAGTCCAGAGAGGCCACATAAAGCTTATTCTCGACCATAACCCCATCTAAAAACACGTTAAAATTGTGCAGCAGCAGGATTCCAGTCAAACCAGTGAGTTTGGCGGTTGTGAGACATCATCTTTCATTGAAAAAAAAACCTTTTTCACTTTGCCGACGCGCATGGCTACGGCGACGCGCGCGCATACCAGAAACCGGAGACTTTTTTTTTTGGCTTAAATCCTCCTTCATTAAAAATCAGGAGCTATAAAGTGCATGTGCACTCTATATGCATACACGTCCCCATTTTCATGTAGTTTCAATAGATTTTTAATAACGTTTAGCTTGGGCCTGAAGCCACATTTTACATTTCAAACAAAATCAATACTCTTAAGAAACATTTACACGATATTATCAGTCAATACAGTTTAATTGCATTCTATCCCTATGCTTGAGTTATTGGTGTGTTTACTCTTTATCGATTTTTTTAAGCTTTACATAAATGTACTCTATTGAGTAGTGTCTGGAAAAAATTCCTCAAAATTATTCTGAAAAAAATCAATGACGTAATTTATTGATGGAAAGGTTTTACCATATTTGCAGGAGGTTTTTTGTTTTGTTTTCAATGCACACAATATAAGTTTACATTAAAACAAAAATCAATTTTACAATTTTGCCACTTTATTAATATTAGTTTGATAATAATATTTATTGTTATTAATTTCTTATGAGGCCTGCTTTATTAAATATAGAGTAGATCATTTACAGCTTTCCAACAAGTACATGTAACTGACCAAATTGTTGTCAAAAAGCTTACTTGGTTTAAAGATAGTACTGGCCATTTGAAATTCCTGTTGGCATGCTGTCATTTTGAAGAAAACAATAAGAGAAGGTAAATTCCAAGGATGTGTCAAGTGACACATTTTTGGAAATTTCTATTAGTAGTTGGTTCGTAATTGGGCAAATCTGTGAATGGGTGCGCGCAAGTGTTGACGCGATGCACACACGGTTGCTATTCTTGTTTGGTTCGGTACATGAAATCGTGTATCTGCAATCCGCTGGATGAGAACGTGTTCCGGATGCTGATTTTGGGCGCAATGCAAAATATGACTTGGCAAGTTTTGAATTCAAATCAAGATCTTAGAATATTGTTTTCTCAGAATATGCAGCATAATAGAGCTAAAACTTCATCAGGTTAGTTGTTAAGCACCCTTCTTTAGCTTTTGAGCACTTTTGTTGCTGCAAACAAAACAAATGCATAAATGACAAATTTATGACCTACTCTACCTTTAAGCTAACATGGGATATTGAGTTTTGCATAATAAGTCACTGAACAGCCCATGGTTTCATTTGTTTGTCTTTTTGGCAGCATGCCAATTTCTACGGATCCCTGACCCAGGCGTCGACCTTGTCGCTAGGCAGCGGAGGAGACGGTGAGGTCTTCATTCCCTTCAAAGGCATCTTACCGATGGTGGAACCCACCGACATCTTATTTGATGGTAATGTCTTGGATATTCTCAAAAATCTCTGGAACGAGATTTTGTTTCATTGAAGATAAACTTGTGGATCATACATGTAAATTGGAACAATCGACCTCCTCAGAGCATTAACCCTCCTGCTACCTGAACATTCACAGACAGTCAAAAAATCATTCGTCTTCCCCTGCTGCCATGCCTTTTACACAGGCTAGTCACCAACAGTCAGATCATATTTCAAGCAAGCACTGTGACCAGTCAAATTCAGTCAACAGACAAAATCAGGCAAGTGGTAGGCACAGCTGGCTTTTACAGTCGCCTACAGTCATAGCATTGCTGTATCAAGTTACATAAACAGTCACAGCCAGTCAATCCTGCTTTATGTAGGCTGGGAGCTCTTAACTGTTGAAAACAGTCACTTGATTGATTTGACGGAAAGGACAACTTGGCAGAGAATGTCTGTTTGCATAGGAGGGTAAGTGTTGAAATTCAGCTGTCATACATTGACATGATTGACATGACATTTCAAAGCTTTTGAAAACCCTGAAACATCGTCACTTATTTTGTTATAAAGTCGTATTTGTTTTCTTACTACACCAAATTCGATCTTAGGTTGGGACATCTCATCCATGAACCTGGCCGACGCCATGCAGCGAGCCCAGGTACTAGACTACGAACTCCAGCAGAAGCTCCGCCCCTACATGAAGAGCCTTAAGCCCCGCCCCTCCATCTACACACCTTCTTTCATCGCAGCCAATCAGAAGGACCGAGCCAACAATGTGCTGTCAGGTGAGTTTGAAAATGTATATACTTCACATTGATTCAAAACGTTTTAGCAATCATAGAATCTGACAGTTTCATGTGATTGAATTTTTCTCTGTTTCTCTGAATTTTTTTGGGTTATTTTCTTTCTTCAATCCAGGTACCAAGCAAGAATTGGTCCAGAAAATCCGGGATGACATCAAAGACTTCAAGACGTCTAAGAATTTGGATAAGGTAATGGAGATGGTATCTCCATATGACTGTGGGTTGGAGCTGTTGGGTGAAGGCCCTGTCCAAGCATGCCGGTGACTGCTAAACTGTCACAAAATCTTGAGAAGGAAAGGGAGACTTTGAAAAAAGATAGTGGTTGCTTACCACTGATCGAAATGCATGTGTATTCTTTACCCACTTGTAATGTGCTCATAGAATAATAATAATAATAATATTGGCTATCTATAAAGCGCACGTATCCACCAGGACTGGTGCTCAAGGCGCTACATCATTATTATTACCCCTGCTCATTGGGCACGTGAAACATTCCAAATACCATCTCAGCTCCCTGGGGAGTATACAGCTCGATGCAGCCTGTTAGGCGCAAGGTAGCTAATTCAATCACAATAACCATCTCTGCCCTCACAGGTACCCATTTACTCCTGGGTGGAGAGAAGCAAGTGGTCAAGCAACATCTGGATGTGTTTGGCAAAAGTCAACGAGGGAATTTCATTGGCATTTCCTTGAAATGTCTCAGTTACATGTAGCTGTTTTGCCATAGCACTTGTCTCATCCTTTGCTTATATTTGCAGGCATGCCACTTTTTCTCGGATCAGCTGATTTCCTCGTTTTTCACTTCACACTTCTGCCATTAAAAATTGAAAAACACGGTACAAAGTCTAGTAAAAGATTGGAGTTTCCTCTTTTTTTCGCTACCTCCAAGTTTCATGTTTGTTATTTGACAATGCAGGTGATTGTTCTGTGGACGGCCAACACGGAGCGTTTTTGCGCAGTGGAGCCAGGACTCAACACCACCGCTGAGGAGCTGCTGGACTCCATCAACAAGAATGCCGTCGAGATCTCGCCTTCCACCCTCTTCGCTGTCGCAAGTATCTTGGAAGGGGTACGAGAGCTTGACTTATAATGCATTTCTTTTATGCAGCACACATATGCCAGTATAGGCGCCCGAGGAGGCACTCATTATTACCCCTGCTCATTGGCCGGTGAAACATTCCAAAGACAATCTCAGCTTCCGTGGGAGCAAACAGCTTGATGCTACCATTTTGGCACAGCCAAATTCAACCACATAACCATATCTGCCCTCACAGGTACCCATTTACTCTTGGGCGTGGAGAAGCAATGAGCTACAAAGTGCCTTGCCCAAGGACACACACACCACAACCCCAGGCTGGACTCCAACCCAAAACCTGCCAGATTCGCTTAACTCTAACCATACCCTCTCGTGTCCCTCGAAATTAACCAGTAGATTTGGAGCATTTTGTAGTAATTAGGACAGTTTCTGCTTAAAGGGAATGTACATCATTGGCTTTTGCTGTAATTTTCAGAAATGAACTATTTGAGGGGTTAGTATAATAGGCCTAGATCAAATATTGTTTAACTGACATGTTTTGAAGTTTTGTGTTTCGAAAATGCTTGAAAAACCAAGAAATTTTTTTTTTTTTAAAGTAGTCTGGTTCCCTGACTCCACTAAAGATAAAATGGATCAATTTATAGTTGTCGGAAAATTGTAAGGTAAGGGAACCAGTCTAGCTGGCCAGCACCCGTTCATGAACATGTAACCAATAGCAAACAAAATTTGGACTGAAAATTGTAAATTTGGAGCAGTAGTGGAAAAATAGTTAGGTTTTTCCAACGGTGATCGGCCGACCACCGTTGGAAATGTATACAAAAATATCATTTTCTTGAAAATGACTTGACACCAGGTGCTATAATTTTACAGGATGCCTTAGACTGTCATTTACCAACATCCTAGTAAGGTATTTCGTAAAAACTTGGTAGTTTATTTTTCGATGTTTGCAAATGTTGTATATTCCCTTTAATGACCATCCCTCATTGCCCTCATGCAGAACAACCAAATAAACTTCGTGTTTTCCAGTTTCAAAAGTTATTAAATGCCATCACGAGTTGTCATGGAGATTGTTTTTTTTTTTCTCCCCTAGTGTGCCTACCTCAACGGTTCTCCCCAGAACACGTTCGTTCCCGGCGTCATCGAGCTCGCCACCCAAAAAGGCGTCATGATCGCTGGCGACGACTTCAAGTCAGGCCAGACCAAGCTGAAATCAGTCCTGGTAGATTTCCTCGTAAGCGCTGGTATCAAGGTCAGTTTCTGGAGCGATTATTCTGTCCATTTTATTCATTGCTTGATACAGTGCAATACTTGAACGCTCGTTTTCATTTCTGTAGTCTTACAATGCTCAATTCTCCTGGGTGAAGTACATGTACATTCGTTGTGTCCGCGCAAAAGCGTTGTATCTCAGTTGTGAGTCGTTTTAAGAAAAACGCGTCAGTAGGTTTGCGATGGCTCACTAAATTTTTGCGTTTCATAAAAAAAAATAAAAGATAAAGTAACTTCAGGGAGAAACATGTTCATCTGTTGAACTCTTTCTTATCCCGTGTGATTTGAGATAAAAGAACTTTTAAATGGATGAGATCAACAGATGAAGTTTTTGCTTGCATGTTCAGGCGCATAATCGAGATGCGACCTTATGACTTGAATCAATTACGTCATCGTGATGCACTATTTTTCAGTGAAACTCTCCTGTAATAATCTATGGGTAAATCTTAATCAAAATGCACACAAAGCTTAACCCTTTCCTTACCATGGGCGACTTTTGTCGACAAGAAGTAGCCCCCTGTTGGTTCCCATGGGCGACTTTAGTCGACCAGGAAACCACACACAGAACACCCTCAACACAGATATATTCACTACTTTTCAAAAAGGCGTTATGTTGATAGTGTTTTGATACATCAACTATATACCAGCTGAAAGAGTGTTTTCGGATCTTTCTATTGGTGTGGTTTATTCATAGTGTTACCATACAAAAAAAATGAGAAAAGTGCTTCCGAAGTATCCATGCACAATTTGAGGTATGGAGTGCCATTTGGTCATGTGGTGAAATGGCTTGCAGTTTGATAATTGGGACCAGATGAACATAAAGGTATAACTTCCTTATATTTGCACGTATGGACTTCATTTTGACATCACATAAAAGAGTAAGGTTCAAGGAACAAACTTTACACACAACATTTATGATTTTAATCACTCCTTGGCAATAAAAATCTGGGTTGAAAAAAGTAAGTTTTTGACTCGTGCTCATTTTGTTCACACTCTAGTGATTTCCGCATGACTGAGCAAACAATTTGGTCCTGGGGGGCCCTAGTCAATA
This sequence comes from Patiria miniata, assembly GCF_015706575.1. Lineage (NCBI taxonomy): Eukaryota > Metazoa > Echinodermata > Asteroidea > Valvatida > Asterinidae > Patiria > Patiria miniata. The sequence continues at coordinate 7,517,940 of NW_024037057.1, forward strand.
AACAATGTGGGCATGAAAGGGTTAATTCTGACAAATTTGGCAGTTAGGACGTTTTTGCACTGACACGACATAATATGGTGCTTGGAAACAATTTCCACACAGCCAAGGCGATTAATATCAAATCTTTCTTGACTTTTTGAGCTTCCTGAAAAGTCTGCCTCTCTATTTGTGTTTTCTCTTAGCCCGTGTCTATCGTGAGTTACAACCACCTTGGCAACAACGATGGTAAAAATCTCTCCGCTCCCCAGCAGTTCAGATCCAAGGAGGTAAAAAAGTAATACTTTTGAAAAAAAAAACACGAATAATAAGTTGGTAAAATTTTATTTAAAAAAAATTAAAAAGGTCCATATACGCCTTTTTTGAAATATTGTGGGCAAGAGAGATCGCCTTTTTTTCAGTGGGTGACCTCTCTTGTATATTCACCCCGCAAATGTATTATATTATGTTATTCATTTAAAAAAATTATTTCATTGAAAATAAAACATGACAAAAAATAAAAAGCCCCGCTTCCTCCTTTTTTTTCAAACACCCGGATGAGAAACATGTTTTTTTTTTATTCCGCCTAAGGAGCCAGCCGACAGGTTGCTTGTATGAGGCTGCATCCTAAGGCCAAAAAAAAAAAGTCTCCGGTTTCTGGTATGCGCGCGCGTCGCCGGTGCCATGCGCGTCGGCAAAATGAAAACGTTTTTTTTTTCAATGAAAGATGATGTCTCAAAACCGCCAAACTCACTGGTTTTGCAGTCATCAGCCGACATTTGAAACAAAAAAATCAGGTTAAAAAAAAAAAAAAAGCCGCGTCGCCACACCACTTTTTGGGCAAGCTCCATACCAGAAACCGGAGACTTTTTTTTGGGCCTTAGAAGACAAACAAAGGACGCTCACAGGGGGAACGGAATGATAGAAACGCGTTAAAGGGAATGAAACAAACTCCAGTGATGTGCACTGAATGAGACACAATAGCATGAATCTGGCAAAGGGACAGAGACAATGAGCACACAGGATGGAATAATACTTTATTTATTCAGATTAATTGGTAAAAACACCTGTCTCCCCAAAGAACAACTATCCAATTAAAAGTAGTATACCAAATTTGATTAAAAACCGTCCAACAGAGTAAAAATACATTAACAACAATAATTCCCTTAATTACAATAATTCCCTGAATAACATGAATAATATGAAAAATCTGTGCGACAATTACATGTACATTGTAGTCGTGTATATTATAATTATTTTGAGTTGCATTATAACAGTGTGTTAATTATCTCAAATTTCTGAAAGATTAACGAAATACAAAGTCAATTGCAAGACTGACCAGAAAAATATATACTAGAAAAACTGCATAGTTATATTTCTACAGAAATTCTATTGATAGAGGATAGTCGTTGTGTTTTCCAAGCTTTTGATAGCATTTTTGAATACAACCGTTGAATGTCAATAAATCGAAAAATAAAAGTTTTGAATTTATGGGACGGAGTAGCGTTTTGTGCATTTTCACCTTGACGTAGGCCATGATGACATTTCATGCCAGATTGACTTATTCCTTAAACTTGAGCACCCTTCGTATTTCTTAGACCTCATGGGTAGACTTTATGCGTAGACTTTAAGGACCCAGCCGACAGGTTGCTTGTATAAGGCTGCATCCTAAGGCCAAAAAAAAAGTCTCTGGTATGTGCGCGCATTGCCGTTGCCATGCGGGTCGGCAAAATGAAAAAGGTTTTTTTTCAATGAAAGATGATGTCTCAAAACCACCAAACTCACTGGTTTGACTGGAATCATGCTGCTGCACAATTTTAACGTGTTTTTAGATTGGGTTATGGTCGAGAATAAGCTTTATGTGGCCTCTCTGGACATTTGAAGCAAAAAAATCAGGTAAAAAAAAAAAAAAGCCGCGTCGCCGCACCACCTTTTGGGCAAGCTCCATACCAGAAACCGGAGACTTTTTTTCAAATTCTTTCAAATTTTGCATATATTGGCCAAAAGATGACTCTGGGTTTTTGTGTCAATTGACACAATTGGCATGTTTAAATGTATTCAGGTTTATATGTGATAGCTTTCTATAGTTTCTGATCTTTTGCTACTTTTTTTCCCGCAGATTTCCAAGAGCAACGTAGTGGATGACATGGTGGAATCAAACCCGATCCTCTATAAGGACAACAAGAAACCTGACCACTGCGTAAGTACAGATACTCAGGTGGAGAAATATGACTTGGATTTGGGATCAGAGTTCTTGAGTAAAAGCCAGGGTTCGCCCTTAATTTCTTTTTTTTACTAGCCAGCCGGACTATTGAAACAGACTCTTATCTAGTCCACGGGCCTTTTCACTAGTCCCCCAAAGGAATCTGTAATTTGTTTCACTAGAATGTCATAAACAACAATGTTATTTACATTAATTTCATCTCGCCAGGGGGACTACTTCGGGAATGGTTTTGAAAAGGCTCCTTGCTGTTTTTACTCGCATTTGGCGAGCGGACTACAGCTAAGGTCAAACCCTGGTAAAAGCTAATAGTAAAAATTGATTCTTGGGATTCCCTAAAACAATTTTCAGTTTATTTGTCACTTCCACACCAACACCTGATGTTAAAAGCGGATACAATTAAAACTTTGAAAACCATGTTTCCACGTTTTGGCGCCCCCAGTTTGATACGCAACTGTGTATAATTTGAGTTTGGTTTTGGTGACAGGTCGTGATCAAGTACGTGCCGTACGTCGGTGATAGCAAGCGTGCCTTGGACGAGTACACCTCTGAGATCATGATGGGGGGCAAGAACACCATCGTGCTGCACAACACCTGCGAGGATTCCTTGCTGGCCAGCCCGATCATCCTGGACTTGGTCATCCTTGCCGAGATTTGCCAACGGATCACTTTTAAAACGGGTGGGTGTCTGTCCCTTGGTCTGTCTATCTACATGTATATCTTATCTGGTCTGTGCATCGACAGTAGAGGGGGCTGTTTGCCAACGGATCACTTTCAAGACGGTTGGGTGTCTGTCCCTTGGTCGGTCTATCTATATCTTATCTAATCTGTGCATAGACTGTAGAGGGCGCTGTTTGCCTGCGGATCATTTTCAAGACGGGTTGGTGTTCGTCCCTCAGTCTGTCTAGCTATATCTTATCTGGTCTGTGCATATACTGTAGAGGGCGCTGTTTGCCTGCGGATCATTTTCAAGACGGGTGGGTGTTCGTCCCTCAGTCTGTCTATCTAAATCTTATCTGGTCTGTGCATGGACTGTAGAGGGCGCTGTTTGCCAGCGGATCACTTTCAAGACGGTTGGGTGTCTGTCCCTTGGTCGGTCTATCTATATCTTATCTGGTCTGTGCATGGACTGTAGAGGGCGCTGTTTGCCTGCGGATCATTTTCAAGACGGGTTGGTGTTCATCCCTCAGTCTGTCTAGCTGTATCTTATCTGGTCTGTGCATTGACTGTAGAGGGCGCTGTTTGCCAGCGAATCACTTTTAAGACGGGTGGGTGTTCGTCCCTTGGTCTGTCTATCTATATCTTATCTGGTCTGTGCATTGACTGTAGAGGGCGCTGTTTGCCAGCGAATCACTTTTAAGACGGGTGGGTGTTCGTCCCTTGGTCTGTCTATCTATATCTTATCTGGTCTGTGCATTGACTGTGGAGGCGCTGTTTGCCTGTGGATCATTTTCAAGACGGGTGGGTGTTCAGCCCATAGTCTGTCTAGCTGTATCTTATCTAGTCTGTGCATTGACTGTAGAGGGCGCTGTTTGCCTGCTGATCATTTTCAACACTGGTGGGTGTTCGGCCCTCAATCTGTCTAGCTATATCTTACCTAGTCTGTGCATTGACTGTAGAGGGCGCTGTTTGCCAGCGGAACACGTTTAAGATGGGTGGGTGTTTGTCCCTCAGTGGTCTAGCTATATCTTATCTGGTCTATGAATTGGTTGTTGAGGGCGCTATTCACCATTAAATTATTTTCCAAATCAGGAGGGTGTTTGTCCTTCATCTATCCACGGGCTCCGTTCACAAGTACCCCCGGCCTCGCCGGCAAGAAGGGGAGAGTTGGGGGAGCCATTTGAACCCATCACTGGTGACGCCCGACGCTCATGCGAAGACACTATGGCTTTGTGTATATATTTAGAATAAAATTAGTCGTGCGTACTACTGGTATACGTGAGCCAACCGATACGCACACGCAGAATGTCCCGTCCACGGGGTTCTCAAAAGCGGTTGAAAAACGCCCTCTTTTGTTGGCGCGCAGAATATATCTTTTCCGGTTTGTGCATTGTCTGTTGAGGGCGGTGTTCATTCCTGCGATATTTGCCAGAGAATGACTTTCAAGAGAGGTATTTTTTTTTTTCAACCTGGGTAAAGTTTATCAAATCATCATGTGTGACATGGGCTTATTGTAGACAGGGCAGTGGACAGTCGAGTCAGGTTTTGTAAAGTAATCTTCAAATCCACAGAACTCACTTTCATTTTTTTGTCTTCTGTTTTTTTTTATCCATTTTCCCTTCAGAGAGTGAGCCAGATTTTCAGAGTTTCCACCCCGTCATGTCCATTCTGAGCTACCTGTGTAAAGCTCCCTTGGTCCCCCCTGGTGCACCTGTCGTCAACGCCTTATTCAAGCAACGTGCCTGCATCGAGAATATTTTCAGGTAAATATAGAGAGAATATGTCTAAATTTGTTTTGACAAGGATTATTTACTCGCTAGACATTGGCCACATGAATCACTAGCGTAACCAGGGGATTACAAAGAGTGGCAAATGGCAGCGGGTTGGAGGTTTATAATAGCAAAATCAGGACGCAGATAGAAGCAAAATCAGGATGGTGAAATTGGCTAACGGGATGAATATTCTACTTTGCAACACAATATGTTTTAAAGAGTGCCCTTTTTTTCACTAGTGCCCTTGTTTACCTTGCGTGAACATTTGCAAGAAGAGCACCACCACCTATGGTCTGAAAATGTCCGGTTTGAACAGCGCCCCATAGGTGGAAGGTTCCCCCCCCCCCCCGTAACTTTCTTATTTTATGGAGGCCGTGTGTCCGTTTACACCTCTATGTTCCGACACCCCTATGTTCCGACTGCACATATTCCTATTCCTAACCCTAACCCTAACCGGGAGTAACACAATCTAGGTTGTCGGAACATAGGGGTGTCGGAACATAGAGCAGTCACCGTGTGTCCAGTGAAAAAAAACCTGTGTACTTTTCAGCATGGATGCCAAGTGCCGTTTTCTCGCCTCTGCAACAGGCAAACAAAAATGGTTACACGCCATTCTGCAGTGGTCCAAAATATAGCTATAAATACTCCCTACAAGTGCATTGTGGTCGTGTGGGAAAAACCAGGATTTGTTAACATTGCAGGTTTGTGTTCCCCACTAAGACCCGTCCTGGAGAAATGTATACCCGTGGTGTGTCTTGCTTTCTTTGACCCCAAACATTTACGTTCTACTGTGTTGAAGTGTACGTCTACCGCATCACTTTTATTTCAACAAGTATTTGTTTATCATTGCAGGGCATGCGTCGGGCTGCCGCCGCAAAGTCACATGACCCTGGAGAACAAGTGCAGCGCCCTCAGTTTGAAGCAAAAGGAAAGCACCAAGAAAAAGTCTGAGACGATAGACGGGTACAAGAATGAATTGACCAATGGGAGCACACCCTTAGTAACCAATGGCAACGGATGTAGTAATGGTGAACCTTGTCATATCGTGAATGGACATATGTGACAATATGAGCAATTTAGTGATACTTTTTTTTTAATTCAGTGAAAACCTTGAAATTGTAGCCATCGCATTTATTATTGAATTTTAAAGTTGAACGAAGAAACTGGGGCAAGGTTTGAACCTGCGACCTCCAGATTGCCGCTCCGGTGCTAAACCAACTGAGCTATTCAGCCTGTTGTTGGTGATTCCCGATTTATTTATTTACTTTTAGAAAAAAAGTCTCATATAGACTTATTTTTATTTCTATTTCTTTTATTTATTGAGTCACGCTTTGCTTGTAAAATCAGTCAAAACTTTCTTGGAAAAAAAAGAGAGAAATATTAGATGTGTAAATGAAATCAAGTGCAAAGAAATTAATGATGCTCACAAAAATTCAGATTGCACATGTGCATGTGGTTTTCTGTCAATCGACTTAGTCACAAATTGTCATAATGCAAGCTTTGCTGTAATAACCCTTGAGCTCTTGTACCGCCCCAAACCACCCTGCCTGTTACTCTCTGTATCGCCCAAACCACTTTGCCTGTTACTCCCTGTACTGCCCAAAACTGCCCTGCCTGTTACTCCCTGTACTGCCCCAAACAGCCCTGCCTGTTACTCCCTGTATCGCCCCAAACCGCCCTGCCTGTTACTCCGCATACTGCCCCAAACATCCCCAGCACTCTGTGGCTTAATTGTTTCATGGAGGAGTAAATACAATGTAATACAAGGTATTACAAGTGCTAAAGGGTTATGATAACCTTGTGGTCGCCAACACCTCACCCACTAGATTCTGTATCTTGATTGGCCGAGAGCGAATCATACAGTGTTCACTATTTTGCTATCTTGCTGTATGTGCACGCCAAAAAGAGTATACGCATAGCAACCAGTATGATGTGCGCATTGTGCTGCTTGCGCGTAATGTTCACATGTGCTAGCGCTACAGAGCTGGGTTAAAATATTTTGTAAAGGGGTGGTTTGGACAAGTTCAAGTAAATTTTCGACCAATTTCGTATTGAACAAGAAATACATTTTAATTGTATTAAGATTAATATTAATCAGTTTTTCTCTTAAAATGAAGCTGAATCTTTGGGTGAGGTCTTATAAAACAAATACTCCCTCAGTGATGCATGGAGTATTCCATTTCCCTTGGCTTCACCTCAGGGGGGGGGGGGGAAAGAATGCTTGATGGATCATCCCGGAAGGCTAGTTATACTATACCACAGTGAAGCAGTCAATATTTGTATACTGTACCTTTACAACTGACATGGTGTGCTCATGGCCGTCGCCAGGATTTTTTCTAGAGGGGGGCAAAACATATTTTTCCCAAAAAATTCTTGTATTTCTCTCGATTTATCAGTTTAAGAGGGGGGCGGGACATTTCCCCCCCCCCCTCCAACTCATTAAATTTACACCACTATGACTTCCCACCTCTTTTTCTTTTCTTTTTTTCTCCTTTTTTTTCTTCTTTCTTTTTTGTGTGTTGCTTTTCCAGGGGGGGGGGGGGGAAGCGCCCCCCCCTCCCCCCCCCCCCTCGCGACGCCTATGGGTGTGCTCTAGTATATATGTACATTATGTGAGCTTCAACAGTCAATCTTTTTAGTTTTTGCCATGTTATAATGCACAGAATGAAACATGTAGTTTAATTGGTAGTATTTTAAAGGGCATTTATTCACTTGCTATTTATTTATGCACATTTACCCAAGTGTTAGATGAGCACCAAAGAAAGCTACTCAAGTGTGTTAAAGGGAATATACATCATTTGCTTTTGCTGTAATTTTCAGAAATGGATGGAATTGGGGGGTTGGAAATATAAAGCAAATATAGTTACACTGACTTTTTGGAGGTTTTGGGTTCGAAAATGCTATAAAAACCAAGAAAAACGATCATTTTCCTGTAGTCTGGTTCCCTGACTCCATATAAGAAGAAACAGAGCAGTTTACATACATTGGGGAATTGTAAGGTCAGGGAACCAGTCTAGCTGGCTCGTACCCGTTCATAGGTTTGTAATCGATTGCAAACAAGTACAATGGTCAATTGGGGCCAGTATTTAAAAAAAAGCCAGTTGTTTCCAACGCTGATCGGCCGATCAGCGTTGGAAATTGATACAAAAATACCACTTTTCTTGAAAATGACAGTTTACCAGGTGCCATAATTTTACAGGATGCTTTAGACTGTCATTTACCAACATCCTATTAAGGTATTTCGCAAAAACTTGGTAGTTTTATTTTTCGATGTTTGCAAATGTTGTATATTCCCTTTAAAGGTCGAGTAGATCATTTGCAGCCTTCCAAAAAGTAACTGACCAAATTATTGTTTAAAAGCTTAACGGCTTTTGCACTAAACACACTGAGAAACAATTTTTCTCTTGCATGCTGTCATTTTAAAGAAAACAATAAAAGGTCATTTCCAAAATTGAGTAAAGTGACGCATTTTTGGAAATTTCCGTCAGTAGTTGGTTTGTAATTGGCAGGCATGCAACTTTTCCTCGGATCAGCTGATTTCCTATTTTTTTACTTCCCATGTGTGCCATTGAAAATAGAAAAACACTGTACAAAGTCTGGGAAAAATTTGAATTTCCTCTTTTTTTGTGATTTCCCAGTTGCATGCCTGAATTGGGCAAATACGTTGATGACATGACGCACACGCACGCGGTTGCTTTTATTTGATGGTTCAGTGCGTGACATATAGCGCATAGCTGCAATCGTCTAAATGAGAACGTGTACGTTCGCTGGATGCTGATTTGGGCGAGTTTCATGATGGGAATGTGACTGCGAATTGAAATCGAGATCCTAGAATATTGTTTCTCAGAATAAACATAATATCTGATTAGATAATTGTTAAACGACCATCTTTCAGTTTTGAGCACTTTTGTAATTCTGTGCTTCAAAGGAAACAAATGACAAATGATCTAAATGTATCTTTAAAACCTGATATGGTTTAATAAAACTCATTAAAAAAAACCCAAAAAAACAAGCACTAAAAAGATTTTTGCTGAGTGTATTGACGTTCCATAGTAATCCTATACAATAACACCGCCTGGCTCGCCGTGCATAATTGACTAAATTAACAGCTGGGGGCGGGGGGTACATTTCGAGTGGGGGAGTAGTTTGAGTGAGGGGAGGGGGTGGATGTTACGTACGGGTCTGGAGGAGGGGGGGGGCAATTTCTGTTGAAGCCATGGTCACTTAATATTATTAATAATTATAAATTTCCAGGGGGGTGGGGTGTTATGTTATTTTTTATCATTCTGTGCAATTTTGTTAATTAAATAATGTAAATGTCTGAACCATCATTTGGACATGGTCATTTCTCGGCTCATTATTAGAGAGGACCTCAATATTTTCTTCAAAAAACATTCTAAATTCCTTACGAACGGCTGTTTGGTGGCGATACTGATTACAAAGTCAGACAAAATTTTAAACAGTATCAACACAAAACAGCCATAGCATGTACTAGTCAAAACTAAACTTGTTTCAAGGTGGTTACCCTCTATGTGCGTGAATAAATATTTCTTTCAACATTGCAACATCTAAATGAAGGACTAATAATATGAAAAATTGAATAAATGGCCCAGGAACAAAATATTCGTATCATATCGGTGATTGAGGTAGGATCGAAGGGGTGCGATTGCATGAGTTACGTCCATTCCCAATTTAAGCAATTTGTTGGACTTGAGTCAAGTCTAATTACGGATAGTTGACGAAAAAATGATTTGCGAAACATGTAACCCAACATTTCTGTAAAATTTCAGTGTTAATCGAATTTACACCGATGTGATTTGAATAAGTGGGTGTCGAGGATAGTTCCAAGATGGAACTGGACCAGAGTGGCGATAGTAGTGTGCTTTCTGTGCCACAAGAATCGAAAGATTCTGTCGTGATTCCACAACTGTTGTCGTTGGCTACGGAGTTGGACTCGCTTCGTCACGAGGGGGCGCTGTGCGATGTGACCGTTAATGTGGACGACAGGCAGTTTCGTGCCCACAAGGTTGACTGACTTAGAATTAATATAGCTTGAAATATCCAGCTCAAGACACTAGGCTTATGTTATTGGGAGATTCGCCAGAAGAGCTGGAATTAGGCCTACTTCCTCAACTCAAGATTTGACTTGGACCGTGGTTTTTAAAAACTCACCTAATTAATTAACAGCAGATTTATTGTTTATTCAGCAAAGGATCCACTTAAAACTAGAATACAATCAATTATCTTGGCATGATAAATCCAGGGGCAGTGCCCTTCAGTTGTGTACGCCAACGACATAGAAATATTTTGGTCAGGAGAAAGAAAGTGTCCATGATATGCAAGCAGATTTGGTGATTATATTATGCAACTAGACTGCGTCACGTCTCAACCAAGATTCTGACCATTCAGCAGGTACTTCCTATATCAGGTCTTTGGTAAATTTTTTTGAAAGCCATGTCGGATTTCATGAGATCTCTCTATGCCATTGTATGAAAAAAAATTGAAATATGGCATTCAAATTACCGATCAGCAGCTTGTCCAGATTTCGGAAATTGTGTCCAAAGGAACCATACAAAACCCTTGCTACATAGATAAAATTGTGTTGAAACTAATAAAAAATGTGTGCAAATATAATATTGCAAATGTATGAATTTAGAGAGAGAGAAAAAAAAGGAGGCGGCCGGGAAAATAAAGAAGCTGGTGCAGGCAGAGATGAGAACTGGTTAATTTTTTACTTGACCTTTATATTGGACATAGATGCCTTTGGGCAATTCCACGGTTACTTATGTTACATTTTTGATGTACTTTTGAGTTTCCTTGGGCTGTAATTACCTTACTGAAAAGGTTTAATAACTGTTATCCCCATGGTAGATAGAGTAGACCTAGACCTACCTAAGCACCAAAGATGACATCCAGAAAAATGTGTTGTGTATGATAAACAAGACGCACAAAATCGGTTACTCAGGTAACGAAAATGTAACGTGAGTAACCGTGGAATTGCCCCTTTGTATTTTACCTTTTACTTCAGGTTGTACTTGCATCAATGAGTAATGTCTTCAGGGCAATGTTCACAGGCGGACTGAAAGAGGCCAGCCAATCAGAGGTGGTGTTACAAGATGAGACTGACCTATCAGCTGAAGGCTTTGAAGTGAGTTTGAAATAATAATACAAAATAAACATACATACATGTACTTCTTGCTCAAAATGTTGGGACTTTTTTGCATTTTATAATTAGAAAGAAATGCAATTGAAGCCTAAGTTGCAATGTTTGTTTCAATTTCAAAATTTGAAGAAAAAAAATAACCAATGCAAAGAAATAATGCCCCCAACCCAAGTTCTACGTCCGGTTTCCATTCCTACCCTATTCTGACAGCCCCTACCCTAATTTTTTTTATGGGAAAATGAGAAACAATACCCAAAACCATCAATTTTTACCTTTTACCCTTGATTACACACAGATGCCTCCATATATAGTTCACAAAAAAAAAGGTGCCCCCAAAAATGTTTTCCAACCCTATTTTCAAATGCAATGTAATAGGAAGCAGAACTATTTTTTTGTGGCCTAAACTTTGGAAACACAATTTCAGCTGTACAACGTTCCTCAGCTAAATGCAGATTCAGTTCAAAATTGATAAAAATATGATGAATAGAAAATGTCGATTATCGGACCATAATTTCACCCATGTTTGTCTTTACTCATGTTTACCCAGATCTTATTGGAATTTGCCTACACGGCCAAGCTTGACCTCACCGTTGACAACGTCTTCGAGGTCCTGGCCTCGGCCTGCCACCTCCACGTAGACCTGGCCATTGAGGGCTGCATTGACTTTGTCGGCCGCTGCTTCACCGAGGACCAGCTCTCCTTCGACGACTACCTGAAGATCTCGTCCATGGCGGGCAACTACGGGCTGGACAGGCTCAAGCGGACAGCTGACCACCACATCGCTAGGAACTTCGGGGAGGTGGCGCTTACGTCGGATTTCCTGGAGCACATGACGGCCCACAACCTGGGGCAGTTCCTGATGAGGGACGACTTGGCGGTTGCCAGTGAAGTTGAGGTTGGTGTATTTTATTATGCAAGGCCTCGTGGTTAAGGGCGCTGGATTTGTGGCCTGTGGTTAAAGCATGAGTTTTGGAGGATTTTGGGTTTTAGATGGAGGTTCAAGGAAGGGTTTATAAGGAGTTAACTTCCTTTTTAATGGTTTCGTTCACAAAACCCTGCAAACTCACCATTCGCAATTTTAAATGGTTTTTGCACTTGTTGCAGTGAAAACAGAATCGTTTAGAACCTTCATCCAATTGTCTACTTACTTCGGCAGTACTTTCTCTTTGTCTTGATTTTTTGTTCACTAAGGTCCTGAAAGCAGTGGTCAACTGGCTTCACTACGACCCCTCCACCCGCCTCCACCACTCCTCCTCCCTGCTCAAGAAGGTTCGGCTGGGCCTAGTGTCCTCCCAGCACCTGGTGGATCAGATCGACTCCAGCCTCCAGGCGGTGTCGCAGGTCAAGTCTCTCTTCGATCAGCTCATACAGCACATCGCCTTGCATAGTCCCGTCAGTGGACAACTTGCCAATCGTCACCCCGAGCTGTTCGCCCCTCGTGTTTCCACGAAGGTAATCTGATCTTTGTTTTGGTTTATTACCTGGGCCCTGCACAAGGGAGTAACGGGCATGGCAATTTGGGCGTTGGAGGAAATAGGATAAAGAGGATTTGAAATTACAGTAAACTCCGGCTAAACCGACATCGTACAACTCGTCAAATCGCTCAAGTCGGCCATTCATGTAAGTCGGCAAACTGACAACTTACAGCACCTGTCGGCTTCGCGTAAGCCGTCACAAATTCTCGGGTCCCGAGAGTGCCGACGTAGCCAGAGTTTACTGTAGTTCTGGATCCATATTAATTCCCAATGCTTCGCCAACTGTCTTCTTCAAATGAACCCCCTTACATAAAAGTTGCTGGTTAAGAAAATGAACTTCAGCCCATCCTATTTTGTCTTGGCAGTCGTTACTAGCCATAGGTGGCCAGACAACCTTGGGTTTTGCTCGGTACTTCTGCAGTCACCGGCAGGAGTGGATCCCACTCAAGAGGTTTGCCCAGCTGCCGTTTGATGGCGTCTCCCACCACTCCATTATCGCCGTTGCTGGAAAAATATTTCTTGTCGGTAAGTCGTTCTTTATTATTTTGTTCAATAAAGCCTAAGATGATTATGAAATGGAAAGTATTCTAGAGTCCGGTGCCAAATCGCGTTAACCAGGGCACGAATCAGGTCTGACATTTTTGTACTTCTGATCACACATCCATTTCAAGGACACTTTTGTTTTACCGTTAATGCATCAGACTCAACCTTAGTAGTGTCAATCATTTACATAAACTTCACGAATGGATATTAAGAAAGACGTATTTTTCCATGTAAACAGGAGGCGTGTCCACTGAATATCACAAGTCACAGACGCAAAACTTTGTCTACGCCTACGACGTGGTTGCCAACAAATGGACGCGGCTACCCTCAATGCGCGTCGAGCGAAGCCACACGGCCCTGGCGCACCTCAACGGATACATCTACGCCATTGGCGGGAAAAACGAAAAGGGGGAGTGGCTTGAAACCGCTGAGCGCTACGATCTATCGAGAGGGAAATGGCAGACAGTGGCTGCCATGGCGACTGAGGCTTCAGGGATGTACCCGTCGGCAGTTGCTCACGAAGATAGGATCTTTGTCAGTGCGGCTGATGTTGTCGATGGGGCCCAGCACCTATCGTGTTTTGATCCAGGCACGAATACCTGGCAGGTGTGTAGCGGCGTGGAGACTAGCTCTCCTGGAAGCCTGGTTCGACTTGATGGGACCTGCCTGCTGGTCACCCACCGCGCTGTCGAGAGCAAACTCGGTAAAAAGGAGAAGTGGAACCGTTGCCCTGTTGTTCATGAGGTCACAACCTATGACCACGGACAGGGTCAGTCCTACACCATCGACCGCGTGAACACCCACGACCAGGCACTGGTCCCGGAGAGCGACTTGCGTCCGTTTCGCATCGGGCGGCGCATTTATCTTATGGTCAATGGAGCGTGTATGTACAGCAGAATTGACGTGGAAGACGGACAGGTGTACGATGTTGGTCTGGATGCATGGACTAAGCTTAGTCAAAACATAGAGGGCAGTGGTATTACAGAGTATACCTTCAACGCTAAGAGCTTCTTGTAGGAAGCCAATTTAAGTCCTGCGAACTATTAGTCCGTTGTGTATGTTACGCACCACGGGGTCAACAAATTACTACCCTTTCACTTTGAAAAACTTACTGCAGTTGTTGTTTCAGTTGGCAACTGTAATCATGCTTCGTGTAGGTTTTTGGGGGGTTTCGTTTTGGGACCAAAATGAAGAATACAATTGAAGAAATTCACAAGAAAGTTGCTGCTAATATTTTTTTTTTTAATTTCTTGTTAAGAAATAATTCTTGCACATAATTAACTATAACTGTATATTTGTAAGTGGATGTTGTACAATGCACATGTAAGTTTGTTTCATCTTGTCAGCAAAGTTATTAACACATTTTCGTCTTTTGATGAGTAGGGATCAGATCTTATTGTTAGCCATCAACAACATTAAAAGCAATATGGTGAAAAATGCATGCGTTTTGGTGCCTCTTGATGTCAGTGACCTTTTAATCGTCGGAAAATATTTTATTTCGTCCTGTTATTTTTTTTAAGAAATGGCTTAAGCCTCAAATGTACAGCTACCCACTTGACCCTAAAGGGGCTGGGGGGGGGGGGGCGGAATCCCTGAACTTTGTGCGCGATAGCTTTAAAAAAAGTTTTTTTTGGGCCTGAGCTGTTCTGACTTTTAGCCTCAAGCCTTGTGCATCTTTTGATACCGGAAACATAAAAATCGGACCACGGGTTGCCGCGCAGCGGAATACCCCCCCCCTCTCTTCCCCCCGGCTAAGTGATGGTCAAATAGCCCGGCCCTAAGTTTGAGGGTTTAAGGAAATATTTCAACATACACATCTTATGCAATCCGAGTAAATGGTATAAATAGGACGAAACACATTAAAATAATTAGGCCTAGTACATGTACATGTACAAGTTTTGGTGCACTACATTTACGCCAAGCCAGCTATAAAGCTGAATTTGGAATCATTTTCTCCACACATTTATGGTACAGGTATTCTTACGTACGTACGTCTAGGTATGTAACCTTCTAGATTAGTATACAATACATTGCAATAAAAGGAAGTGCATTTAAAAGTCTCTTTTTGGAACAATTACAATCATTTGTCTCCTGAAGATGTGGTCCCACGCTCTGGCGCTCATCGTGCGTGTTCTTAAAAGCATTTTGTTAACCCTATTGATGTGCACATTAAGCATGAGCGTAGGACCTACATGTACATGTAAGTGTGTAGGACCCGAGTACATAAGCATGCATAGGACCTCCGTGCGTCGGGCCTGCTCGCATAGGACCTGCGCACGTAGGACCAGTGCACATAGGACTAGTGCAACGAGCGTTGTACTAGCTCGGTAATTATAATGACTACATGTTGATGTCTCCAAATACACAGACTGTATATTTTGATTACCTTTTTGGCAAATCATGTACATGCATGAAGCAATCTGGAAACAGATTTTGTCAATATAATTATAGACACATTTAATCAATTAGGGAGTAAACTTTATGTAATGTGGTGCCAATACTCACACGAGCGACCCTTGTTAAAAACCATGTACATGTATCACATTCCAAGTTTTTCAAGTTCGTCTTGAGATTGATAAATTGGATTATCAACCATTCCTTCATCAGATGCCTCACTCAATTCATCGGATTCTGGATTGTCAGTGTTACCTGTCATCTTGCTTGAGGTTTCAGTCGATGTAGTTTCCTGAAGATGGGCCATGCTCTTGACAGTGTCATAACCGTTTCTGCCAATATCTTCGTAGACGTCGTCCTCCGTAGACTTTTGATCTTCATTTTCGTTCTGGCACACCGGTTCGTAGCTTGAGCTCGACCAGCGACCCGTAACACCTTTTTCAGTTGTGGTGTCGGGTATCTGTGCGTACACGGCCGATTCCCTCGCGAGGCCTAAGCGAATAGCGTACGGGGACACGCGCGTTCCTTCCCCGTTAGTCCCACTTGCCTTGCCCGCTGAACTGTCGATCATTTTGCAGGTTGTGCGAGTAGGAATACATGACACCGCATACGGGATAACGACTATACCATTTCGATCTTCATCGCTGCCTTTATCAATAGCAGACCTTGCCCTCAACGCTCGCTGACGAGCCTGGTTTCTTAGCAACCACTTGCGCCTCAAAATAGTTATCACGAGAAATGAAATAAAGAGTGCAGGAATAATCACAGCAGCTGCTACGGCGCCAGAGTTGTTAGATTTGCCGGCGTTCACGTCAGGCAAAGCCGAAACTGTTGGAGTGAGCTGTAAGTCTGGTGTGTGAGTAGCCGTTTGAATGTTTGCAGGTAGTTTGGTTGGTTCTTCTGTGTGTTCTTGATGAGTTGTAAACGAGACCAAGGTCGTAGTGGGTTTCGTCTCGATTATGGGACCGATGGAGCAGGTCCGGTTCAAGCCAGGAAACGCGCGGCTGGTGACGGTGCAGACCAACACCCGATCCCAGAGTCGCTCCTCTAGATAAAACGAGGCACCGACGAGCTGCTCCTCCGTTTCTGACTGGTACTCATTTGCCGTTATCTCCTCACCTGTAGATCCAATCGTCCACGTTATGGCGACTCTAGGATTGCCTAGCGCTATCTCACACCGAACGGTGATGTTGGTTGGGGACATTCCAGTGTCGTTTCTCGAGCAGATTGGGTTTTCTCGAGGGAAGATTTTCACCTTTTCTTGGACGTTTGCGTAGCCACAACTGTATGCCAATCCCCCCCACCACCACGCGCAACAAGAGTACTGTCCAAGGTCTGACGGTATAACATTTCTTATTGAAAAAGCATATGTACGATAGTTGCTGTTGAGATTTTTCCTCAAAAACGACAGACGAGAGTTGTCCACGACCTTTCCTTCACGTGCTGTGTAGAGCACCACTTGCGAGGTTTTCCGGATCTGCAACCATCGAACATCGTATAGGAGAAACGTCGAGACGAAGCATTTCATTTGCAGTGTCTCGCCTGTGGAAGCTTCGTAAGATGCATTCAATGGGGTATGTCTCCATGTCAGAGTTTGTGATTCCACGAATCTTCCGCTTACCAACAAGAAAAAACAAACGGCTACTAAACGCTGTAGTTCGGCTTCAGTCAAAAACAGAGTCGCGTTCAACCCATGTTTCGGTTGGTACCTTTTGACAGCCATAATAGGTAATAATTAGTCAGAATATGTCCAGTTATGTGATGTGCATGTCACCGGCTTCGCGTTCCCCTGATTCTTCACGGAAGAAATCTCTTCATGTTTAGGCCTATATCCAGATGCCTTCTGAACATTTGACACTATTGTGTTCATCCACAGCGGGGCTAAAAGAAAACTAAGAACTGGTTACGCCTGCATACACGATTGTATAGTCCTGTTAATTTTCATTTCAGCACTTCGTTTCCTGGTTATGACCAAATGAACTATGCCGTCAAGGATAAAAAGAAAATATAAATATAGGCATTGAGGAAATATCTGAAATTATAAACGTTCATACATTGCCAAGTCAACCGCAATTGTTAATATTGCGCTGGTCCGTGATGGTTTATCTTTTACATTCGTTTGGTAAATGTTCGTATTTTCCTTCACTCTATTTCCTCATTCTCGAAGACATCGATATGAACTGAAAGTTCTATATTCTGATAAGAGATAAGAAATTAATTTTACCACATTGTCACATTCACTTCCTTGATCATTTCCGGGATTCAGTTTTTTTTTCCAATTTCGGTTTTAGGTTCAATTTCGGGTGCATCCACTTAACGTCAAATTACACTTAGACTTACACAGGCCATGAAACAAAAAAATAACCAGCTACTAATAAGCGAATTTCATGCAAGCTCCGAGATCCGAGTTTTATTGGATGGCCTATCAGCATTCCGAGGATATTAGAATTTTTTCATTTACACATTTTAGTACAGAATTTGTATACGTTCAAATTAAATGTAGATACATCTCCTATTTACAGTATGTTGTGCAAAAGGAATAACAGAAAAGGAACATATTATTACATCGAGTTATCATTAATTTTTGAAGGAAAGGAAATTTTAGTTTTTCAACCTTGCCCTAATTTTTTTAAAAATCAAAAGGCTGAGAGCACTGTTACAACGCTCCTTTTTGCGCGAATGGTCAGCGCGGTTGAGCACACAAACAAACAACATCAATAGAGTAAAATATACATTTACAATCTCCACCTTTTCACATTTTAACATGTTTTGTTTATGTATATACATTTTTTTATGAAGTTGTATGCGCTACTTGAAACCTACTATATGCAAATCGTTTTTATCAATAAATTAAGCTTTAAATGACCTAGCAATCTATTCTAAGAATATTACTGATAGTCAAGTAAGTTCCGTTTCGTTGGTAGGAGAAGTGAGTAAAATATAAGACATTTTCCTCGTCATGTCTGGTCTTGTCTGGTACTTAGCACATCGCCTCAGGTCTCTATCAACGTAAAGTCCATATCATACGTCGCCTAAGTACCTCCTTTTTCAACAGCCCGTTGATCGGGCAATTAAATGTGGCTTCATCATTTTCTTCTTTGGTGCGAGGGTGGAGTGCTTTCCAAACTGGAATAGTTCTTGGGTGTAATAAATAGATGTAGCAGTCTTTGTTCGACCGGATAACTTCGTAATTGAGTTCGTGTGTCTCAGGCTGATGTACGAGTTGTTGGTTTGGATGATGTGTTATTCTTGATAAGAAGAAGATTGTCTGATTTGATGGGGTGATAATAAGTCTTGTTGTAGATCATCATAAGCCGAGCCTTTTCCCGTCTGATTTGTAGTGATTCCCAGGTCATGTCGTGAAGTAAGTCGGTGATGCCGCCGTGCACCCCGGTACTTTTAATGAATCTTGGTGCCCTCCTTAAAACGTTTTGCCCAATTTTCAAAATAAACTTTCTGGTGAGGGCCCCAAATTGGGCTGCAATGTTCAAGTCTTGGTCTGACAAGTGTTTTAAAGGCGATGGTGTTAGATGAACAATTCCAGAGGTTCCACCTCAAGAGTCCTATGATGCTGGTGGGTGATGTGTTAACTCCTGGATACATTCTTAGATAGTTCAACTCCCAGGAAGGGATGATGATTAACTTTCTCTAGAATAGAATTCCCAATGTAGTATTGATGTTAAGCAAAACCTTTTTCATGAACTATATGCATGATGAAACATGCTTTGTATTTACTTTTGTTTTAGTGTTTTATTGGTGTTTTTAAGGTTTCTGCAAAATCCGTGGCTGTCCGTCTCCGACGTCATGTTTACTTTGCTTCAATACATTTCAGTTCTAACACTATGCTAATGTACGTTCTCATGTTAACAAGTGACAGAGCTCTCTATGCTGCCTATAGATTACATTCCACTATTCTTCGGATCGTTTGGGTCATATCCCAAGTAGACAAAACTGTCAGGCGCAGTCATGGTGGTGAGGGTTGACTCTCCCCTATACTCCAGCGATATGTGGGGAATGCTGCAGACTTTGGGCTTGTGTGTTGAGTTCTTTGATGATGTGGAGTTGGCTTCGTGACGTCTGCGGCTGACAGCTGTCACGATGGTGTACAGGTAAGGATTGAGGGAGGAGTTGATGGGCAGGACGAAGACGACCAACCAGGCGTAGGCATCAGGCTGGATTTCAATCAGGTTGGTCTGGGACAGGATGCCAAGAATAATGACAGGCATCCAGCAGAGGAAATCGGAACCAACGATGACGGCCATCTTGGATGCCATCTTGACCTCTTCATCCCTCCGTGACTGGTGGCGCTTCACGCGCTGGATCGACCTCTTGACCTTAGCAAAGATGGCGACGTAGCAAATGGTCACGAGGAGGAAACAGACGAGGTTGACGCCGAGAAAGAGCACAATGGAGTAGGACCACGTGGGTTGGCTACCGACCGCTTGCGGGATGAGGTAAGTATCGTTATCCAAAGACGACCCGACATCCGCCTTGGTGAATGTGTAATCAACAGGTCGGGTTAGCAATGGCAGCCCGATGCAGACATCCGATAACCCGTAGATGTCGGAGTCGTCGGTAACTAGAACAGTGGGAACAAGGCTAACCAACAGCGATGCCATCCAAATCGAGGCTACGGATACCCAGACTGACTTCTCTTTAAGGCGAAGTCGGCTGAACGGATGGACGATGCACAGGTAGCGATCCACACTGATCAGGGTGATGAAGAACACGGAGGCTTCCGAGGACAACACTGAAATGACCCCTGCTGCCTTACAGAGGGCGCTGTTCCTCCACTCCGTAGCCGTCAGATAGTACTCCTCTTTCTTGATGGCGTCGACGGTGGCGATGATCACCATGTACACTCCCATCAGGAAATCGGACATGGCCAAGTTCAGCACCAGAAACGAGTGCACGTACTTGCTGCCCTTGCCGCTGTCCTCCCGGATCCGCCAGGCGATGACCAACAGGTTGCCGATGAGGGCGCTAAAGCCCAGGATCCACATAAAGACCTGCAGGACAGTGTTGGGCATCAGCCGGCCGCAGTTGAACAGCGGTGACTGAAGCTGGGTGTTGACGCACTTTTCTTCAGCTGGAAGCACTGAACTGAAGTCACAGCACAGGCGATGGTCATCAACGTATCTATTTATATAGATAATACGAAGCAAGTACATACAATTTAAACAAAATAATAAATACAAAGTCCAAGATTTTTTTTATAAGCATCCGAGGACGGAGATCAGTAAGATAATACGGCTTCCCTGGATAAAGATATAACGTGAAAAAAACGTACACGGTTTGAAGTGAGATGAGGTCTGTAAGTGCTCCATCTTCGACTTTGGTAGCTGAGACTCTCTGGGAGAAACCGTTGGTTCCTGCTGTGCTGACGTCTGTCATTAGTATCCTGTAGGTTAAACGACACGCATTAAAGACATCACAAAGACAATCAGCCATTTTCTTTGCGCTTTCAGCAAGAGAGGTCGCCAAACATTATACGCCAGATTACGACATTATTTTGCCTTCGAAGGATCTACAGGTTTGGTGAAGTTGAATAAAGCTTATTCGTTTGACTGCTATTTGCTTTTGATGATGAAACCAAGGAAAAAATTGGACACGGCACAAAACATTGGGTCAGTCTTCTGTACTTACAATGTTCGGAGATTTTTTAAGCCTTCAAAAGCTCGGCCTCTGATAAGTTGAAGTGGCACCAGTTGCATTCCCCTGAAACAATAAAGTGCAGTGACCAACAGTAAATATGAATTGTATCGACAAAACTGGAGCCAACTAACACGAATCGGAACATTTTCTTGTACCTTTTGCAATACAAAGAGATTTGTTCAGTAGACATATTACCTCTGTTTTTTTCCTGATGATCTGATGGGTATAGATAATTATGTGTTATTACTTGGTATTCAATGGTGTACATGTAGGCCTACTCACATTACATTCAGCATTGTCAGTTCGCTGAAAACTCCGCCGTCCAATTCGCCGATGTTGTTTTCAGAAAGGTCCCTGGATCGGAGACAAATTACCAGCCGTTACTGTTGTCCAACGAATTCGGTGTTTTAACATTTTGGCGGTCTGATTGTAGTTTGTTGATGTATTATAATGAACCATTAACTCATGTTGATCACGGTAGGCTTAAGGAGACATTTTGTCGTCATAAGAATACCTTAGGGAAACAAGATAGGCCTACATCACGGAGAAATGTCAGTGTCCCCCTAACTCCTAATGAGAGGCAAAATTAAGCTATAGTTCGATTGCACTTGGTCCAGAACATAGTACAATGTATACCTAAATTCGCGGAAGTATAAGGGAAATTGGGGTTAGTGGTTATTAAAGTTAGACAAATTGTGTGCACAACCCTATGGGAATGTCCCCTAGGTACCATTTCCCGCAATTTTAAAAAAGAATATAGATACAAAGTTATTTTCACAATACTCGCGCTTCATAATGAAAACGGATCGTACTTACAGTGTAGTTAAATTACTCAGTCCCGCAAAAGCACTTAGCTTGATTTCTGATATGTTGTTACTCCTTAAGGATCTGCACATTACAACACGAATGAATATAAAATCAACAAGTCGATACGTGGAGGGGTTTGGTACGTTAGTTGTGTCATTCTGTGCATGTCGTTTTTAGTCTGTCCAATGCGTTCTTTTTCATAATGTAGGAAGATAAACGCACTTTTCGACGTTATTACAATAATTAAAACATGTGTCATAGACTTGACTCAAGTCTGCCTTTTTTTTATAATCCTACCATCTGGGCGTGCATTCAACAGGTGGCAACATTGAGTTGGTGTAAATTTACGCCAGTTGCGGTCATGACGATCAATTAAAGTATGAGTGTGCGACACACGGTCTAAATAATATTAATAGTGAAATTAAATTCGCCGAACAAATTTAGAAGCCATTTCTGCGAATTGCGGGTGTTGCTACGCTCATGCACATGCCGCACGCGCTCTTACAGACGAGGCGCGCGCATATTGGTAACCCTATGATGTTCATGCTTTGTTTGCCTATTGGCTAAAAATGCCACTTTCGACTACTTCCGGTTCCAATGGTTCAGATGTTTACTCCGTGTGCAGTGGGCGTGGTTCGAGTTGAAATGATGTCACACTTACGATCCGGATTAGTCGAAGGAGCACGAAGTGCGTGCGTACTACCTGAGCACGACACGCGCGAGCCTGCTGGTGCCACCACAGAAAATTGCTTAACTTATCGCGTTAGAGTCGCGTCAATGCAGCTTGTTAAATATTGTCCAATTACACGATATACAAATGGACGCGGAACGCGCAAAATCTGAGACAAACATAACTTAACGTACACAATTTCGTAGGGTTCTCTAAGGGGCGTGGATAATTCGCAAACGGCGATAGGTCAAATCAGAGTCTTTCTGAACGTAAGCACTTGTTCTTACAGTGTGCGAAGCTTGGGGAATCTCTTGAACATGCCTTCCTCCAGTGTTGTCGCATTACCCCCGGTGAGCTCTCTGTTGAATATGAAAAACGTAAGAAAAGAACAAAGAAGTAAAGTTAAAATCCAGGCCGGGCGAAAACTAAACATATTCAAACATCTTGTTTTTTTTTTGGCATGCTCATTGCCGACGCACGCGCGGCAATGTGCGATTCGCCGCTTTCGAATTCCGGGCTACGTCGACGAACCCCACCCTGATACGAAGCCACGTTTTAGAGAATATTGGTTTTCCAAATCCCGACTTAATAAAAGCACTGTCTACAGTATGCCTGAACTGAGCGTATGGGATGATAAAGCATACGAGACACTCACAAAATGGAAGTGATAGAAGCTATCTGGTTGAGAGTAGTCGTATTCCAGCCTTGGTTGCATTTGATTTGGAGCTTCCCGTCGATGAGGGCGCCCACGCAGTCATCGGGACGACCACGAACATCTGGGCGAAATGAGGGAATAATTAAAATAAAACAGTAAAGTGGAAAGGAGTATGTTATTTGCGACATTTGAATAATATAATGTCTGTTTAGGATAATATTCCGAATTTCTGATGGCACTTTTGGAAAAATTGAACATTTCTATTATGTCTGCTTGGGATAATATCCCGAATATGTGATGGCCGGCACTTTAGGAATAATTGAACAAGAATTAGCCCAATGTAGTATACACTGCTGATCATATCACAATATTTTTTAGGGCAAACCTTAAATAGGGCTTCCCTAAGTAAACAACAAGAGTTTGCTGCGAATCACTTGATATAACAACACTGACCTTAGTGAGGAGAATTTAAAGGTACAGTATCAAACATTACGAAGAAGTCCGGGGACAAGATATTTATATTCGACTGGTCAAAGGTCGAATTGTACGACGGTAAGAACTCACCACAATTATGTTCGTCATCTTCGAACTCACAGTCCAATTCGCCGTCGCAGAGAGACTCGTGTAGTATGCACTGGCGTTTGCCTGCGCACAAGTATTGGTCCGAGCCGCAACTGATATTACCTACCGGAGAGAATTGAGATACAAGGAGCAAGATAGATAGATAATTGTATTTAATAGATATTTCTTATTGTAACTACTGCCCCTTTAGGGTGATTATACATGTATAATGGAAGGTATACACAATCCTGTAAATCTCTAGTAAATCCTGTTACCGAGGTGATACGGCTTCGCGCGCTTTCGCGCGCTTTCGCGCGCTTTGTGCATTTTCAAAATTCGAAGTATTGACCTATCGCCGTTTGCGAGTTAGCCACGCCCCTTAGACAACCCTATGGAACTTTTGTACGTTGAGTTTTGTTTGTCTCAGATTTTGCGCGTTCCGCGTCCATTTGTATGAAATGTAATTGGACAATATTTCACAAGCTGCGTTGACGCGATTATACCGCGTTAGATCAATTACCAGCCAGGTCAGTGCGGTTTGATGCCCGCTCTGGTGGGCTTACGGAAAATCTTACTTAGAAACTCAGCCAGTATGTGAAAGTTACCAAGATGGTACTTGGTCTACGCATGTCTTACTGGACGGTTGTTATCACACTGGAAATTTATTGCAAGCACCAACATTAAAGAGGTTGTGGAATGCTCGAAGACATTTCCGTCATTTTTCGGGTACATGTAGCCTAAGGTGAGATGAAATAAAAACGACTATTGTGTCTGTCATGAAATGAGTACAAAAGGTACTTTTGAGAGCTATTTTTCAGGTCCTGTTTCGACCAGAACGTGCAATTTGTGTATAAAGTCGTCGTTGCAGGCAGCAAACAAAACACAGTAAATCGTGACGTTATAAACAGGACTGCCGATGCAGAGTAGCATATACGAGTCCTGATTATTACGTCACGATTTACTGTGTTTTGTTTGCTGCCCGCAACGACAACGTTTACACAAATTGCACGTTCGGGTAGAAACAGGACCTGAAAAATAGCTCTCAAAAGTACCTTTTGTACTCATTTCATGACAGACACAATAGTCGTTTTTATTTCATCTCACCTTAGGCTACATATATCCAAAAATGACGGAAATGTTTTTGAGCATTCCACAACCTCTTTAAAGATGTAGCCAGCCAGGTCAGCCGATGCCGCTGATACCCATACTGACAACAAAACTCTTACACACAGACACTTGGGCACAAAATGGTTGCGTTGGCCGACGTCAAATCCCCCCTCCAAACTAGTCGCTCTTTACGGAACTCAAGTGTACCTACCACACGCTTCATGCTCATCACTTTTGTCGTAGCAGTCAGCAAAGCCGTCACAGAACGCTTCGGGTTGCAGGCAGAGCACGGAGCCTTCTGGCAGCATACACCGTGGATTGCAGCCGGAAACAGTCTTTTTTTCTGCGAAGAATCGGAAATGTAGTCGATAGGTCACCAAAAGGGGTGAGAAAATCGGAAATGTAGTCGATAGGTCACCAAAAGGGGTGAGAAAACAAATAAAGCCTAAATCCATGTTGTTCAACAAAACTTAGGCCTCTTTTGTGTTTCGGAAGGTACCTGTTACAAGTCTGAAACCTACGGTAAAGGCCCCCCCCCCAAAAAAAAAAAAAAAAAACAACCGACGGTGCTGTCGAGCTATTTGCAGACCTGATCAGAAGGCACCCCAAAGGGCCGGGATCCGAAAACATACTTTTTCAGTGAAGGACCGGCCGGTATGATAGTTGTTTAACCTGTACTACCAAAGACTTTTTTTTTTGTATAGGTCCATGGTTGCTGTTCAGGGAAGTTTCTTCATGCACATGTTCAATATGCACATGATGTGACCCCCAATGGTCTCTAAGACAGATACTGTAGCATTGTCACGACAAAACAAAGACAGTCCATTAGGTCTGTAATGGACATCTAAATACCCTAGTCATTCAAAATCGCAAAAGGGTACCTAATTGCATACAATACGTACAATTGTAACATGCATTTGTAAAGATCTGTTTCGTGGACTAGGCCTACTTTTTCAGTATAATTCAGGTGAAGGTCCCTGTTGAAGTTTTTTGGGGGAGGTTCCTTTTTCACTGAAAAAGAATGTAGTGATTAATCGGTTACCGACAGCCTTCAAGGTAAAGTGGAAGCCTTTATCCGAGACGAGCTGGTCCGTCTGGAGCCGAAGCCACACCCGATCGCTCTCGAACTGCACCCCGAGAATCTTGGTGCTCCCCGTTAGGCTTGTCACCGGCTCCGTACTGCTGTCGTTGCCGACCCCAAGGTGGAGGTAGTCGAAATTCTGCTCCAGGTGGAAGTCGAGGATGTCCAGTATGATCTTCTCGTCCCGGCTTGTGCCCGTCCGGAGTTGCCAGACACAGTCGGTGAAGGCTGGGTAGGTCCCAAGGTGGTACAGTGGGGACGTCAGGTCGTAAAGTTTGTTCAGTGGAACGTCGATCAGTGTCTCACCGCATATGTCTTCCAGAATATGAGATCAAATGGATAACAGAATTGAACATATACCTGGGATAAAGAAGGCCTAGCGCTGCGGCTACTTGTGTCATGGCGTGTCATGGCCTGGCGGTTATCACCGGGCACCGGACTCATGATCTGGTGTTTCAGAGGCAGCAGATGTGGGTTCGAACGTAGGTCTAGCCACTTGTGCCCTTAAACAAGGCACTTAACCATTGTTGCTTCGTCCTTCGGACGGAACGTTGTGTCATGCAATAATTAATGCACGTAAAAGAACCCAGTAACACTTATCGCTAAGATAAAGGGTTTGCCCCGGTGTTTCTGGCCTCCTGTTAAAACTCCCCTGCGGAGTATTTAGGAGAACCAACTAAGTATCAAGAACCTATTAGGCCTTTGTGGCCTCTGGTATTTCTTGATTTAGCCATTGTGTGTCAGATACCACACTTATTTTTCCAATTTGCTGCTTCCTGTAACACAGAATCGAGCACTACGGTTTGACCTCCAAGACCAGGAACGGTAAAATATTCCTCAGGTTTCTTCTCTCGTACTATCTCACTTTGGTGGAATCCCTTTACAGAAACCATTTTATGCTACCAATGTGGCCAAAGAGCTGTGAACAGATTTTGGTCTCTCTTAAGTTGCATTTTTCTTTCCTTCGCCAGCTTGAGTGACCTTTTGGCTTTGTGCTTGGTGATTTCCGTTAAAGACATGGAAGGGTATGAAATCTGTATACTTTTACCCTACCTCCACAGTATTCCTCGTCCGTAGCGTCTGGGCAGTCGCCCCTACTGTCGCAAACTTGTGTCTCCAGAATGCAGATCAACATATCGGTGCCATTGCAGGCAACTTCTCCCTCACTACAAGAAGCTAGAACAACCAAATTAGAAATGGTTCTCATGGTGTGGACACGCGTACGAGCATATTTTGTTATCACTATAAGTTACGGCATGTTGAACACAAAACACCGTTTTAAAGTTCATTCTACGGATCACAAAAAAAAACCTGTTATGTGTTATTTGAGCAAAACGAGAACAATTCACACGCATCCGTACATGTCCTATATGAGAATTGTTCTCGTTTTGTTGAAACAACTCTTACTCTTTCTGTGATCCATGGAATGCACTTTAAAACGGCTTTTCTGTTCAAAATGCCGTAACTTGAAAAGTATATGTATGATATGAAGGATTCTTGTACTAAGAGGGACCCTAATGACTGGGCTTTCATATTCTAGAATTTGAAAGCGCTAAAGCAAAATTTCATTAAAAGTTCGTCCTACCAGTTGGGATGCCTTTTTTTGTTCTTAATTTTTAACTCACCTTATACTGACATGTAAATGTAATGCCCCTTGTACCTTTAATATGCAAACTTTTCTTCACATTTTCCACTCCGTCTCCATACATTGCATAGATCAGCGCTGATAATCCATTTTAGTGTACGGAACCTCTCTGAGCACGACCACGGCGTATTATTGGTGTTGCTTCAAACCACAACATTGTTCATCAAGTACAATTCAGAATATTGGTAACGCCAAAAGAAATTTAACAGTTCTGCTTCCGGTTTCCATACCTACCCTATTTTGACAGCCCCTACCCTAATTTTTGTATGGGAAAAATAAGAAAAAAAACCACCTAAAACCATCAATGTCTACCTTTTAACCCTAGCTTGACTTCACGCAGACGCCTCCATGATCGTACACAAAAAAAATTGGCGCAAAAAATGTCCCTACCTAACTACCTTTTTTTTTTTTTAAATGCTATCTAATCGGAAGCAGAGCTATTTTTGGGGCCAAAATAACGAAATCTCGTTACTCATAATGTCACTCACCCGACTCCACTTGCAGCACGCTGATTTCAAAACCTCGATAATTGTATATGAAGTCCGAAACAAACACAAGCCACATGTACGAATTTAAAGCTACCCTCTGGGGATAACGCTCGCCCGTTGCGTTAGCCAGCCACATCGAGCCGTTACCCATGTACAGCTCGTCCTGGAATTCCTCTGTGTAGAAGTCGTGGAACACGACCAGAGCGTCATAGCCTGGGTCCGCTTTCAGGTGCCAGTAGCACATCGAATTGGAAGGATAGGAGCTGGGGTACCCGATCGACGTGAGTGAACGGGGGCTGGATGTAAGGTCGATGATGAGCTCACCACAAGGTTCTGTGCCGAGAAAAAAAGAAAGTTCCACTGAAAAAGATGTCTGCGACTCTCTTCTGAGTTATACCGCTGACAGTTAGCACTGGTGGGATAGCGAATGGAAGTAAAGGTATTTTGTCTTCCACCTAATTTTCCCCTTCAGTAATCGATCGAAATAAAAAAAAAACTCGAGGTGCCATGCTCTTTTTACATCCCGGGTCAGATTCTGTAAGATTTTACCTGACACACTATACGGCACTGCTCTGAATCACTTTTCGGGTCATTTTTACCCAGATAAGATCGTGTAAGGCCAAATCTGACCTAGATTTCAGATCACATTGGATCCGGAACGTTTAAAGTGCAACATTTTGTGTGTGTGCATTCGTAGAGTTTTCGGATCACCAACTATTCTTTCCTCTATGAACTATTCTGGATGCCATATCCTACCGCATTTTTGCTCGTCTGAACCATCAGAGCACTGATTTCCGCCATCACACATATGCATCTCTTGCAGACATGTTCCATCGCCGCAACTAAAATTGCCAATTCCACAGACACCTGCCAAATAAAAAAAAAACCCGAAAGGTTACCAGTTATTTCAAACCATTTCTTGAATGTAATTCGCTCACAACTTCTTTGCTCATCTATTCTTGCTGTACTTAATTGATAACCATTCGTGAATGCATGATGATTGATTGCATGATGATCAATCCTTGATTGATGCCTTCAGCCAGGTTCAACCAGGCATATCGGCTTGCCCCCCCCGGGGGGGGGGCAGCACAAATCACCGGTAAAGGTTGTTATCAGCCGCCGAAACGAGATTACGAGTAAACGAGCCAACCTACCACAGTGGAACTCATCGTCGTATTCCGGACAGTCCGGCTTCCCGTCGCAAACTTTGCTTGCATTGATACAGAGATTCCCCGGTAAGCAGGAATACTCGTTGGAACCACATTCTATAAATGGGAAATGCAGATGAGCGAATGAGTCGAAGCTGATTTGCTTTATGGTGTGTGATACGATCAGAAGCAAATCGCAGGAATGGCATCACAATATCAAACCAATCCTTTGCATGCTCTATGACTAATGCATTCCTATCGTGGGTCAAAATACAGAACCAATCAAGAAGGAAAACTCTACGGTCGATCTAACTACAAGATCTTGTCATAAGCAGCCCATTATTTTCAGCTAATGCGAAGCAAAAGTAAAAAAAAAAATAAAAAAAAATCATCCATTTCCAAGTCAGGTCACAAGCTTGTGAACAGCACGTCGACACTTGACAATTCGGGCGATTGACAATGCAGTGTGCCACCAAGAGTTTGCCACGGAAAGTTCATGAGTTCATTTTCCCCATGCGTTGTGGAAGATGGTCGACAAATTCGCAGCGCGGGACATTTGAAATTATACGTTTTCCGGTCAGTACCGGTAGTTTCGTAAGTGTATGATTCGAGTGTTATGTTTGCAGTTTTCTTTTCGTTTTATCAATAAATGGTATTTTTTTTGTAAGGCGGCAGAACGCTATACCCCAACCCCTATAACAAATATGCTCAATGAGTCTATGATTCGGCCGGGGCCGTGTTTTGCCGAAGTCTACTTGAAAAACGGACTCTCCATTGCAAAAGTCTTGGTGGCGAACTGCATTGTGAATCGCCCGGAATGACATCCCTTTGTTGACTTGTGATTTACTCATGAACACGGTGACTTGTGGCCCGCTGTGTACAACACTGATAGAAAAGGCTAAAGTGTCCACTTCAATTACCTTTTTCGTAATACTCCGTGATGCTGAGTCTAACGTAGTGGCGGCCAGGGCTGTTTAAAGTTTGTGAACGCTTATTTAGCAAGATCCAGAAGTGAGGGCCTTCAAAGCTGATAGTCCCCAGATACCTTATCGATGTGAAGTAGTGAGTTCGTGTGGTTGGGGAAGGTTCGTGCCCATTGCCAAAAAAGAGACCGGCATATACGTCAGGGGTCCAGTCTGAATAAAATTCGTAAATGGGCAAGTCCAAGATTTCCACCCGGATCCTTGAGTTGTTGGTAGAAGCGGACACCAGCCAGATGCACTCCACTGAGGTGTCGATCGTCTGGCTGAGGTTGAATGTTTCATTTGGGGTCAGGCTGATGTGTAAACCGCCGCATCGACCTGGAAATAGAGCATGAGAGCAAATGTTAACATCTGAAAGACTGTTGTACCAATTCCGGCACCGAAACACTGTTCACTCACGGAGCCACTTGTATTAGCCGAAGCTGCCAGGTATAGACCTTTATCATGCTGCCACCATTTCAGTCATGTTCCGTGTATCCATTAAGAGTACTGAATGATAATATTGTGTGCAAAAGGATCCAGACTATTTCCAATCTCACTTTATGATCACGTTGATTTGAATGGAAAAATCAACATGATAGTGGTCTGTTACTGAGAATTAAGATCAGTTGCTTTGTGTCGCAGCTTTCCCAGATCTTCTGCCCTTATACTTGTGCATCCATGAATCAACAGTGATTCAAATTTTGAAGAACTTTGGTTTCGAGTGAAGCAACTTGACAATAATTAGATGAAAAGAAACCACAAAACTCAATGTGACAGGTTTTGCTGTTTTATGTGTGGAACTTACCGCAGTCGAGCTCGTCCCAGGAATACCAGCATTGATTCTTCCCACTGCAAACATCTTTTGAGCTCACGCACTCGTCGTGCAATGGACACTTGAATGCTTCTTGACCGAAACAAGGAGGTTCTATTTTGTAAAAGTGTAAGCAAGAATAAGTCACAACTATTGGCCTTTGTGTAATATACCAAGATTTACACTGATGCTCTCACGGTATTACCATGTATTTCGAGTCCATTTAAGCGGTTCACTACTGAGGCCAAATTTCATGGAGCTAGTTAACGAAAAGTATTGCTCAGCAGGATGTTCGTGCTGATCAAAAATCAACCGAGTAGCAAAAATCAGCCAATGACCAAAAATCAGCCGATGACCAAAAATCAGCCGATCACCAAAAACCAGCCGATCACCAAAAATCAGCCGATCACCAAAAAATCAGCCGATCACCAGAAACCAGCCCATCACCAAAATTCAGCCGATTACAGTTACTGTGTATTGAATGCTTCAGTTTTTTTATGCTGTGGGGTATTTTGTGCTAAGAAAATTTCCGTGGCCCTAGGTATAAAGTAATATTGGTGTAAAATATCCTTTTTACTTTATTGTTTTTCTTATTGTATTACCACAGCCGTATTCGTCCTCCATCACTTGACAGTCCGGTACGCCATCACAAAGTCTATGTGCCGCTACACACTTCTGGTTCCGGCACTGGAATTCATCTGGTTTACAATCTAGATAAAAGAAAAGTGAATGTCACTGCATGGTATCAATACGGTTTAAATTCTCTGTATAGCATCCGAGTACCAAGTCAATTGGGAGGTATCGCGAAGACCAATGTTTGTTTAACGTCGTATGCCTACAGCTTTTGTCTCTGAATTAAATCACCAGAGAGTTACCTTGTTTTATGAACGCAGTAAGTTTGACCTCAAAAACAGCCCTTCTGTAGTAGTTAACCGGTGATATGTTTGTCAGCATCCAGAGGTTGGTCTCATTTGTGTAGAGGATCTGTAGAGCTCCAGCACCCAGGCTAAACAATAACTCCGAGGCTTCCGTGACACCCCCCTCTCCGACGCCAAGAGAAATGGCGGGGCCGACCTTATTGTTGGCAAGGACGTTGATCTCGACGATTGTGCCGTTAGGAGCCCTGATCAGCCAGAAACAGTCGGTGTGTGGAGGATTCAGTCGGTTAGAAGATGTAGGCGTCCACGATGCGGCGTAGACTATGACGTGTGGGACGCCTGGTGTCAGCGGTGGGATCGTCGTGTTTCCACACATCTCTGCTCATATTGAGATAAGAAAGATCCACATTTCAAAACGCTCAGGTCAGCAGTGTCAGCAATACCCACTATGAGCAATTAAACTGTTACCGATTTCAACTGAACTTACCACAGTCGATTTGGTCCGAGAAGTCACCGCAGTCCACGTGGGAGTCGCAATAGGACGAGGCAGGCAGACACACCGAGGAGTAAGAACACAGGACGGTATTCCCTTCGCAAATACCTGATGTGTGCGTGAACAGAGTTAACAAAGCAAAAAGGCAGAATTTATTCAAAGCCGAGAGACGCACACACGAGGCTGAATGTATCCAGGCCTGAGCAGATGCTAGGTTTGTAGATGATTTGTGAAAAACAACGTGACCTCAAACTAGCTACGCCAAGCTGCTTTTGACGGAAAGGGAAAAGGTGTAATTACTCGAACGTACCTGGTTTTTCCCGCTGGGTGAACATCAATTCGAATTGGACGCACGAAGGAGGTCCTCGTGCATGCGCCGTGACCTTTACCCAGGCCAAACTGCTGTTGACAAAATAGACCCTTCCGTCGTCGAGCTGCGGCACCTGATGCAGTCTGATCCTGGACAGGGTAGTGGAGTTGGACGGGTCTTTGCCCACCCCTATCTGCACCTCGTCTTGGTTTGCAGGGTCGAAGCCGAAGGAGGTCTGTCTGGGGTGGTGCTTCAGGATCTGGACGTAGACGGTGGAGCCTGGCTCGCTGGTGACCAGCCAGGTGCAAGTTAGGTTGGCAAGGCAAGCGCTAGTGCCGCTGGTGGCCGGCGGGGCCTGTACGGTGACAGCAGGTGATCCGGCGTCGAGTTGAATCCTGACATCGCCGCAATCGTAGACATCTTTGAGTGGAATTTGGAACCATACACGAACATATGAAAGCGAAATGTAAACATGTAAATAAAGCGTGACGTCATGAGATCAGTGGTCCACTTGGTGCCGAGCAAAGTGTAATTGATGAAAAATATTTTTTTAGCCCTAACTTTCTAGGAGGTGTTCAAAATCGTATTAAAATTGGAGAATAGGATTCAGGACTGTTAGGGTTGGTGAAATATACCTTCATGTATTTTTTTTTGCCATTGGTATATATAGCAATGATGGATTGTAACGGAAAACGGTATTTCCATCAGACATTGAAAATCATTAGTAGCAGTCCACAAGTAGGCCTACATGTGCACGTTTGAACTCAGTGTACATTTCAGTAGATCTTAACACAATGTTCCTACTAAATGTATTTGAAATAAGCTAACCAGTTATCGTTCTGGCTGAAACAGGCAACAACTAAAGGAAAAGTCAATACACAGCTAGGGTAATGTCTAGCGAGAAACTTTTTAAAATGCACTAGCTGAACATTTATCTTGTCGTTTGGCATGCACTTACCCATAATTCCATAGTTTTGTGAGTGAACGGCCCAGAAAGTTGCTTGTAACACGACTAGCGTGCTCACGAAGAACATGGTGATGAATGGCCTTCTTTCAGCTGTCTCCACACAACGGAGAGTGCAAGTCGCGAGTTGAACTATCATCAAATCCTATCCCTCGTGATAAATCAACCTGCTGACGGCAAAATGACATTAGGATGGGGTGACCAGACTCTACTCTGATCTTTGTGTTCAATATGTTGGCTGCTTGTTAAAAATAAGTGATTGATTGGAACAACTTTGGAATGATCGAATTAGTATAATTTAAAAGGAAACGAGTCAGTTAGTGGTTGCTACGGTAGACGTCCGTAGTTAATGTATTATTATGATACCACCTCAGTTAACATGTAAAAGGGTACTGGAGCGTTCCTTTTTGTTTCTATGTTTTTCACATTTTGGCTCCGAGGAAGAAGGGTCAATCGGTCGAAACAAAAATCTGAAGAAAACAATCGCAGTTGCACCCGTAAAGATGGCTAAATTAAGCTATGCCAATTGCGTGTTAACTCTCGTCTTGTTTATTGCAATCAGTTCATCATGAGTTGATGTCACAGATTAAAATGCTAAAACCATATTTGGCAAGTTGTGGTTGACTTACATTATATTTGCACCAAGCAGCTCACTAATTTTTGGCCGTAGTGGCAGTCATGACATACCAATAAAGGTATACTACAGACACCTTATATGATGAGAGGTAACATCCTCTCATCTTCTGGGATTCCACTGGTTAAAGGGGATGTACAACATTTGCTTTTGCTGCAATTTTCAGAAATAAATGGATCTGGAGGATAGGTGTGTTACAGAAAATATTGTTAAACTGACTTGCTTCACGTTTTGGGTTCGGAGACGCTGGAAAATCCAAGAAAACTAACCATGTTCTTGTAGTCTGGTTCCCTGACCCCACTTAAGATGAAATGGAGCAACTTGTAGACTTTGGGGAATCGTAAGGTCAAAGAATCTGTCTAGCAGGCTCATAGCCATTCACAAGTGTGTAATCAATTGCAAAGAATGTGCAGAATAACTAAATATGAACGATTTGGAGCAGTTTTTGAAGAAAAGCCAGTTTTCTCCAACGCTGGTCGGCCGACCAGCGTTGGAAAAATAGAAGTTTTCTTGAAAATTTCAGCACGCAAGGAGCCACGATTTTACAGGATGCTTTATGCAGTCATTCCCTAACAATCCAGTGAAATATTTTCTGATAATTTGATCATTTCGTTTTTTTGATGTTTGCAAATGTTGTATCTTCCCTTTAATTTCCTATACGACGTTTTTCAGTAGCTTTTCAAATAACACAGAGCTTCGTTGCCTGAATGTTTTATTAATTTATTTTCATTTGTATTTTTTTGTTTGTCGGGAGCCCAAAATAGTTTCGCTCAGAAATTAGAAAAAAAGGAGGCATAAGGAGAAAATAGCATTATGTGATGCATATGTATACAAATAGCATAGACCAAAATGTTATAACATTTCAAGCTAGATAGGCTTATTTACTACTCTCAAGAAAAAAAAACAAGCTTCTTTAATCATGTAGAAAGAGAACAGACAGAGATCCTATGACGTAATTCCTCGTACAATTGCCCGATTTGTCAATTCTAAGCACTTTCTTGCTATACATTTGTGAACATTTTTACATGCTGAACATTTTTATCATGAGGTGATAGTAAGAAAGTGTTTAGAATTGTATTTACTCGCTAAATACATTTTTTGTAGGCCAGGCAAATATCCATTACACAGAGGCAATTAGGCTACCCTTGTCCCAATGCCTAAAATCGAAAACTTGGTCCCATGGTCAATTTGGCCTCTCTTGGAAAATTACTCATAACGCTGCCAAACATTATCAGATTTGGACGTTTGTTGTCTCATTTTAAAGTGGGAAGGCGTATCTTTCAAACCATACCTATATTATTTATGTTGGCTACACATTCTACGTCTGGCACCCCGATATATTTTGTTCGCATTTTTTTGATGCACACTGTACATGGCTTTCATCAATAAATTACTACGTTCACTATCCAGACAAAAAAGCGTCGCTGATAAAAAGCTTTTTAGAGCTACCGATAAATGATTGAGCTCACATTGTTACCTTCTGTTTCGTAAAACGTTATTAACCATGAAGGGAGGCCATGTCGTGGTACTTGCATTTTTCTGACTCATTAAATTTTCATCACGTGAAGTTATTATAATAATGTGCATGACACATTTTCTTCCAACCTTCATTCGAGATCATGGTCGGTTGAAACTCGACGCACAATTTACATATAATATTTGTATATTACCAATAGTGTAATTCAAGCCGTATTAATTATGTTAACACTTAAAGTTATAGTCCATCATTTGTAATTTGTGCATTTTTGTTCGTTTGAAGCAACAGAAGTGCTCAAAATCTAAAGAAGGGTACTGAACAACTAACCTGATAAAGTTTCAGCTCAACTTCAGCTGTATGTTCTGAGAAAACAGCATTCTAGGATCTCAATTTCAAATCAAAAGTTGTTGCATCATGTTTTGAATTGCGCCTGAATTCAGCATCCGAGACACGTTCTCGTGAGCCGAATGCAGCTACGCGATGTCGCGCACTGATCCGGGGGTGCGTGTGCGTCGTGCCAATGCTTGCGCGCGCTTCGCCGAATAACAAAACGAACTACTAATTTAAATTTTCCTACGGTGCGTCTTAAGAAGCACCGTTGGAGAGGCCTTCTTTCGTTGATTACTTCAAAATGACAGCTTGCCAGAAAGAATAATTTCACAGGGAGTATAGTCCCCTTACTATCTTTCAACCAAGTATGTTTTTCAACAATAATTACGCCAGCTACTTTTCGGATAGCTGCAAATGATGGACTATAGCTTTAAAAGATTACGTGTAAATGTACCATTAAGGAGACATGATATCGTAATTTTTTCGAACGGTGGGAGACATCGGTAATTAGGGAGACATTTTTATGTCTCCAATATTATGTCACAGCCCCCCTCCTCCCCTTTAGAGGCAAAATTTTAGCGTCGCAATCAGGTTTTGTTGTTGCTTGTGCCTTTATTACTATCGAAATTTTTGGAAAAGGGAATATTGGGTTAGGGCACATTTAATTTTGAAAAATATTGTGCACAAGTTTATGGGAATGTTTCCCAAATGTCCAATCCAAGGTAATATTCACAATTCAAATTAACTACTGTTTTGGAGAGCATAAGCCACTTCGGCTGAATGGGATTCAACTTAAACCTACTTGTCTTGAAAGTTACACGGTCAAGAGTCGTTAAAGGGCCCATGCAAGGTATTTTTTTCTAGTAATGCAATCCTTGAAAATGCACCTTTGTGTCCGATTTTAAAGATAATTTTCAATGTCCATTTTGCCATTTTCAATGGCATTTTGCCGCCTGTTTTGTTTGTGTACGCATGCGAGTTTCCACACTCATGAGCAAAAGTGTCATTTCAAGCAGAAATCAGAATGTTACAGCTTTTTCAGCCCCCCAAAATGCTAGGATTTTAATTATTTTTATGTCGTGGATGCTCTTTTCGTTGGTTAATCGTTTTGTCAGTACACGGCAGTATATAAGCCAATGAGTAAACGTTTCTCACAAACGTTTTTAAGGAGAAAATCTTTTGGTTCACAAAACCAAATCTGAAGTGTGTTCCTGAAATGACATCACAGCAAAACCGCCCTCAGTTGACCGTAAAAGCATGAACAACCTTTAATGCTTAAAGAAGTGCACTTTTCAAATAAAGTAACCAAAAAAGGATGTCATTTTTGTTTCATTCATTTTAAGAGAAGTAGAAATTTGCACAAAATGTGTTCCAAAGAAAAATTTATCTCATGGAGCCTTTAAACAAACCGGTTGAAGTCACAAAGCAAGCGTACGACTTCTATGATACCAAAGTATTTAAAGCTATAGTCCATCATTTGCAGCCATCCGAAAAGTAACTGGCGTAATTAATGTTGAAAAACATACTTGGTTGAAAGATAGTAAGGGGACTAAACTCCCTGTGAAATTATTCTTTCTGGCAAGCTGTCATTTGAAGTAATCAACGAAAGAACGCCTTTCCAACGGTGCGTCTTAAGACGCACCGTAGGACAATTTAAATTAGTAGTTTGTTTTGTTATTCGGCGAAGCGCGTGCAAGCATTGGCACGACGCACATGCGCGCGCGGTTGCTACAATTCGTCGGATAGTGCGCGACATCGCGTAGCTGCAATCGGCTCAGTGAGAACGCGTCTCGGACGCTGAATTCAGGCCCAATTCAAAACATGATTCAGCAACTTTTGATTTGAAATTGGGATCCTAGAATGCTGTTTTTCTCGGAATATACAGCTGAAGCTGAGCTGAAACTTCAACAGGTTAGTTGTTCAGTATCCTTCATTAGAGTTTGAACCACTTGTGTTGCTTCAAACGAACAAAATGCACAAATTACAAATGATGGACTATATCTTTAATAAAAAGTGTATCGTACTTTTTTTACACAACGGGCTAGTGGCACGTTTTGCTAAATTATTCATCAAAATATTGTGCGGCTGACTGTCACAACGATGGTTGGCCTATCACTCAGAAAACGTTTCGTATAATTAAGTTCGATTTTGGAATTGAATTAAGGGCGGCAAGCACACGGATACAGGGCAAATTTGGTGGGTGCCCGAGACACACTTCAAATGAAACCTCGCAACGGGGCTTTTTGGTTTAAACTGCTGCTTTTGGAAACGGAATTTTTTTTTCGCATTCACTTGACGCCCTTATACGTCTTTTCGTGTTGGACACACTAGCAACCATTGAGATGCAGTTGTCACCCACT
Source organism: Patiria miniata (assembly GCF_015706575.1). Taxonomy (NCBI): domain Eukaryota; kingdom Metazoa; phylum Echinodermata; class Asteroidea; order Valvatida; family Asterinidae; genus Patiria; species Patiria miniata. The sequence continues at coordinate 7,556,183 of NW_024037057.1, forward strand.
TGACATGCTGGCCTCTATCGAATTAGGTTCCAAAATATGCAGTTGGGAGTGGTTTTACGTGCATTCTATTACAGCCTGAAAAGGGACTAATCATTCTTGTGCATACTGCCCTTATCAAGATAGAAAAAAACCCTAAAAAAAACATAAATGCGCTACAGATTTACAATCATAATATTATGTTTCAACGCAAGGAACATAATTTAATAAGACGATATAATTTAATTCTGCCTTGATTATTAAACCTTAGAGCTATAGATATATACTTATTTTTTTCTGAAGTTTCTTTCTTCAATTTCGTGATTCAGTCGATTCGGACATACCATGGACTTTACGAAAAGATTTGAAACATTAACGAAGCGAAACTTTTGAAAAGCTCTCTGCAGTGTATCGTGGGCTTTTTTTTTTGGATCAAGTATTTTTCAATCTTCTCTAATTCAGTCGGGACATGACAAAATTACTTTTCTCCAAGTTTCACGCATTTTATTTATCGTTTTATTTTACCAGGGTAGCCCCATCAGTTCTCTGTGCGCTCTTGTCTCGTGTTTGTGTGTAATCATGGATGAATGTCGGTAGTTTATTTATCAAATATATTTCAGGCAAAAGGAAATGAAATTTCCAAAAATGCGTGGGCCGCACTGCTGTCCGTTGCGACGAAATCATGCCAAGTCCTTTTCATCGCCAGAAACTCTAATTTGATTATAGAATGCATTACGAATAGAACTGGGGCACGCAGCAACAGACGAATTCGTTAATTTCGTTTTTTGTTTCATTCAAGCACCGATAATTTCTAACCGTAGCCCCACTTAGTCTGAGCGACTCCATTGTGGTTCGTATATGCTGCCCCATAAATAATAAAAGTTATTTTGAATAAAAACCTCATTCCTTTCATCTCTTTCTTTGCTTTTATCCATAGCCCTTTCCATCCAATTTTTTTATTTTCTATTTTGTGAGTTTTGGTGAAAGCTATCCCACCACCAAATTGATGCATTTCTGTATTTTTTTTTTAAGTTCGAAACTTCGGGATGGTTTTTGTACCTATTTTGAATGTATATATGAAGTCAAAAATTGCGAATTCTATCCGATGGGTTTTAAGCTAAAAGCTTTTCCTTTTCTCAATATCACATGAGAAATATGATTTAAGCGCTCACTATTAAAATATATCTTCCCGATGACGGTCAGTGTATAATGACTGAAACGTCGAGTTTTATTTTCAATAACGGCTAGTCACTTTTACGTTTCGTACCCGTAAACCATTCAAAGATAAATCAACTGCTGTTTCATGAACAAGTTAACCACAAACATCTGAATATTTTCTACTAAGGATGTTTTGCCTCATAAACATTTATTAACACATTCTGGTAATCGTATTCCCAACGAGCAAAAGATTCATTCGACTGAAACTAGGAGCAACATGTTTTGGGTTAAATTCATTCATTCTAATCGATCGAGTTTCCGAACAAAAACCCAAATCTAATTCCAGTACAAAATTAATATGGATTCCCTAATGACAAAATGTTAGACTTTTCAAAATGAAAGCTGTGGATGATGATTCTTGCTCCTTTTTTTTCTAAGTTTCCCGAAACAGTGATGCATACAGAAGTATGATTGTGTTAAACTTAAAAAGGTTTGGATTCAATTTGAAGACTGGTGGGAAAGCCATTCTCATGTGCGTTTAAACCACTGATCTCTATATAAAGACTGGATAGCGAATAGAGAGCCGCACAATGAATGAATTTGACGCCATATTGGTGAGACCGGTGAGACCGCGGCTGGTGATCTACACAGGACAAGTCGCCGTCTTTAGAGACAGCATGATTTCTTTTGTAACATCGCGGTTCACTTGACTTATATTTTTACCACCACCACTGACTAAGGTTTACGATTTTTTCTAACGACGTGATTTACTTTTTTAATGCCGCAGTTCACTTTTTCGGCGTTTTGGAAATAATAATCACTACGGAAATAATGTCCCTTTTAGAACATCATAATATGTGTACGTGACTAAAATGCGCGTCAACTGTTGATACAACGTGCACGTATATACGCGTAGAACGTTTGTATTATACGAGGCCATCTTTGTGAGACCGGGGGCGAATTGGTAAATATGCAAAGATTACTGTGTGAATGCTGTATGGATATCCGCTATCCAGTCTTTATATAGAGGTCAGTGGTTTAAACCTATGCTATAAATCTATTGCATTTGGGTACAATATTGATCATCCTGACCTGCTTTTGAATCTTTGTATTATTTTATTGAAGAAAATGATCATTAACTTAGATTTAAACATCAAGTGCCTACACACGCTCGGTCTGAGGACTTAGTCGGATTTCGTTACAATGTGGGGAAAAGGATAGCCTTTGTAAATAATCGATTTGAGGCAAATGAAATTGAAGCTTCAAATCATTTATCACCGCTGGACCGTTGATTGGTTGGTCAGAAAGTTAGCCATTCAATCCCCTTGCCACAATGATTTAAGGGCATGAACTAGCTCACTATAGTTAAACTTAATATAGCTGTAAATTCGAGCACACGGTCACTTTTGCTTGAGCAGCCACGCAGTGCGGTCTGGCAAAAAAAGTTTCGTCTTGCTAAAAAAATTATACTGTGCACAAGGTTTTATCTAAATGGCCAATTTTTGAAAATATTGTGAAGATTGATTGATTTGTGGTACAATTTTATTTATATTTTGTTTTGTGTCTATGTAAAAAAAAACCGCTAAATGGCCCTTATTTGGAGGGTAAGTAAAAAAAAAAGTTTCCGAATCGAATGCAGCAGGTTTCAATCGAGAAGTACTTTGCTCGTGTACCCTTTGAATTTCAAAATGTTTTCAAAGGGGAGTTTAGCCTAGTGGTCAGGGCTCGTGACTCATGGTCAAGGGTTCGAATCCATATGCTGGTCATGTGTTGTGCTCTTGGGAAAGCCACTTCACCTCCACTTGCCTCTCTCCACCCAGGAGTAAAAATTGGTACCGGTGTCATATGGAAAGCGAACTTTGAAATGTGGACTCGAACTCCTATATCCTATTATTGGTTTATAAACCCTCTCACGTGACCAGTCACTCTGATTATATTCACTTAGGCATGCGTAATACTACCAACGAGTCCGCTTTTCAAAGAGTCCTAAATTAGGCTATACACCAGTATTATAGCCCGGCAGTACCTGCGATGGACTGGCATCCTATCCAGGAGAGTTAGGTTGGCGAAGCGGTACTTTCCTCGCCTTCCACCGCTGTGACCCAGGCTCGAATCCCGCATGGATCAATATGTGGATTGGGTTTTGAGATCCCCCACCCCAGATTCTGTGGGTTTTCCCCAAAATATCTATCTGGGATTTCCCTCCCATCTCTAACTGTAATTTCTCTTCATTGTCTCCTCTCTAAGTTGGTGTGATGTTTCCCCTGGGATCCAAGGGCGGATCCGGGGGGGGGGGGCCAAAGGGGGCCATGGCCATGCCCCCCCCCCAAAAAAAACCGAAACCAATTTTTTTTTTTTTTTATGTGACGTCGCAATAAAGGTAGGCAATGAGTACACCACCATCTTTTCCTCAAAAAAACATTGGCTAAAGTGGTCAGAAATCGAGAATCTAGAAAAAAATTCGGGGCCCTGAAGCGGGCCCCGAACCCCACGCCGTAAGTTTTTGCCCCACTTTTTGGAGACCCCCCCCCCCAAAAAAAAATTGTGTTCTGGATCCGCCCTTGCTGGGATCCTTTGCCGACTATTATGATACAGATAGGCCTACGTATCCAGGGGGAATAGAAATATACTCAGTCGTCTCATGCTACTGAAACCGGAGATCAACTCCGGCCCGATGGCCCACATTGGCTCGGGATAGACTTACTTCCAATTTCACTCTGAATTACCCCACACGTAATTTTTGTAAACATAATTACACGGTGAGATTTCACGCTTTGGAAAGAAGACAGTAAATGTAGAGTTACAAGTCCATTCTCACTTACCTTTCTGATGGTTTGATGCCTACTCCGACCTACCTTTCCGACACAAAGAATTCCTTCCAACAAATTAATTCGGCTCAACTCCTCTCCAGCCCAATCCAGCTGACAATCGTCTTTGTTCTTATCAGTCTCGGTACAGCTTATACAACTAGGCTTTATAGCGTGCTCCGTCTAGTCGAGGAAAACAGGTTGTCATCAGTCAGAATACGTGCCGTTCGCTGTGGTGCATCAAAAGCGTTTTATATCCTGTCTGCGCCTTTTTATTGAAGTATCTCTATTGCACAGACGTCATGACTCATTACACCATTGCGAGGTTTTGAAGAGAATCGATATGGTTGAGTGAAAATTGCAAAATGCTGCTTCACTCGAAAACGGTGGATTCGGACGTGTTCAATTACAGAACTGAGCCGCAGCGGTTGATACTTGTGTGGTGGGCGGTATTTGGTAGTAAATTAAACATGTGGGCAGTCGGGTAGATAATTGTGGAGGTTTCTTCCTCTCCGTCTACCTCTGTTGATGCCGGCTGATTCCTGCCAGAGTCAATATGTGGATTTGGGTGTTTAGACCCGTTTACATTGGATGTACGAGACTATAGTTTTTCTCCAAATTCTAGCACGTGTGGTCTAGCCATGACTCATGATCGTGAGGTTGTGGGTTCGAGCCCCGCCGTGGTCATGCGTGTTGTGCCCTTGAATAAGGGGCTTTACCTCAATTACTCCTCTCAACCCAGGTGTTAAGAGGGTACCGGCATTATTCAATGCTGGGAAGGTAACAGGCTCGCTGTGGCGGAAGTGTGGCGATCCCCCCACAGCAGCATATGAGTCTGGCCCAGTCGCTAATGAAAGAGAGATGGGCACTCCGTTCCTGTTAACACAGGTTCGCCCCTTTTACCTTTACCTTTTAGTACGAAATCCTCTTTCTTCTCCTCAAATTCTAAGCTTCACTCCAGGGGAGTGCAGTGTATGAAGAATCTGCGCTAAGAACACCGTATGGCCACGTTACCACAGATGAATCGGACACGAAATGAAACCACACCCTGCCCACGTCAAAACATCACCGCATGTTAAATGCGTGCATTACCAAGATCGGCCAGACAATGTTGTTTGAAGCATGTCTCAGTTGCCCGTCACGCGAATCATTATTATACGCGCATGCGCACTAACACACCCGGCGTGGCGAAAAGGCCAGGAAAATGTTGTAACCATGGTAATACACAGCTCCTCGTGCTTGGAGCTTGTTAGTCTCCATATCTCGGCAATGATGGAGCTGATGATATAAATATTTTTAACTATCTGTCCGCGATTTAAAAGCATAATCCATCACGTAATCTGTCACAAACAGTAATAACTTGTCATTTTTCAATAGATATTTGTAAGAAAAAGTGAAGGAAAAACCTTTGAATTCCGAGCCTTCGTTAATAAATTAACCACTTAAAAAAAATCACCACTGTTAAATCACTCAAGACACTCTCGCAGCAGGAATACCTAGGTTGGGGGGGTATGGCTTTTGTTAAAAACAATAATATAAAACTGCTCCCATGGATCTTAAGCCTGGGAACGCGACTATTTTAGCAGGAGATACGGCACGCAATAACAAAGTGTTGTGTACTATATCCTGCTATCACATGCAATCGTGTTATCACACAAAACACCTGCATCCTCCGCTCAACACTTAAAACTGTTGACTCAATTTCCCCACGCTGTTGATATCAGGGGCAATTTGTTGCCGGTGGTCGTGACATTATATATCAGTAACAATTTCATTTCGTTTAAAGTAGGGCTCTGTCGGATGACACGACGCCTTCATTGATTCCGTGGCTTCCTGTGTGTTTTGCTGAAGCAGAGGTGAGTTTAAATTACTTTGCACCGCCAGTTTCGCTAGTGATTCGAGGCTTTTTACTGTACGTGGTTGATGGTGCATTTCAGGAGGTGGTTTCGGATACTCATCATAAAGTCACTCTAAAAAAGTGTCTCCTTGAAATAATCGGAAAGGTTTCCTCATTGTGGTATGACCGTCAGAAGAAGAATCATGTGAAGATGATCAGTTCATACCGACCGAAACATCGAGCGAATCGCTCCGGCTGGAATACGATTATACTATTTCAAGAATAATATTCCCGATAAACCTTGAAACCGAGGGCTATTAATAGGGCTAAACATTCATGTCCCTTTTATAAATAAATGTATCGAAGAAATTTGTTTTTGCTGGTTAACTTTTTTTTTTTTACATGTCGTGTGATTTTAATGAATGAATACTAATTTCACGATTACATATCGAAAAATTACGACATCAATATTTAAGAGACTTTAGCAATTGAACTTTGGTCTTACAACACAAACAAACACACACAGAACAGAATACAGAACCATATCTAAGCTGAACTCTGACTTTTAAAACTTACAGGAAAAAAAGAGAATAACAAATAACAGTGTCGCTTGAAGGCATGGGACATAATCATTGGCTTCTAAATTTCTCAGTGGCAGCACAAATTCTGCACTTTCTTAATCCGATGGAGCTGAGAATCCTTTTCACACTTTTTTTTTGGCAAGAGTTAGGATGTTCCCCAATACCGATGTTCCCCGAAATCCTTAGGGTTAGTGTTAGGGAGTAGGGTTAGGGTTATGGTTATGGTTTAGGGTAAAGATTTCGGGGAACATAGGTATTGGGGAACATAGTATTGAGGAACATAGGTATGCACCCTTCTCGAACGCATAGATCGGCAACTTCCACCGATACGCGTTTATTTGTTTGTTTGTTTGTTCAATGTACTTGACCGCTTAAGTTGTCCTTTTAAATTAGGCCCCATTCCCTGTCAATGACTGCAGTTATGTCTAGGGCTATTCAGTCTCTAGTGCCCCATACACGTGTGGTAGTGCCATCACCACTTGTCAGTTTGTGTAGGCCTTCAACGAACAGGTTCCTTATTTTTTTATTTTTTTTTTTTTATCTTTGGGCCGTCAAGAAACACAACCACAGGAAGAAGTCCTGTAACTCGGATGGCTTCTGATTTTTGTTTGCTCGTCTGTTTAGCTGCTTTCCTACCTGATTTGCTATTCAATCGGAGATAAAACGACAGATGAAAGTACTCCTTACAATCTCTGACAAAGTTTTGCTTATAAAACAAAGTTCACAATTTTACATATCCTTTGAAAAATGTCTAAATGTGTCACCTTCAACATTGACTGATAAACCTTTAAATATTTCAGAATTCCAGAACTGGACTATACAAGTTATTAAAATGCCTAAATAATTCCTACAGTATGTTTATAAACACAGAGTGCAACTATCGTGGTAAGCTAATTACATAATGACAAGTTATTTCAAAACACTATCAAAACAGTACATGTACTTATGTATTAACATGTTAATCTCATGTTGAAAATGCACGTGAAAAAGACACAAACGTTTGTTTTGTCATAATACAATGTTACAAGAAAATCTGACACTTATTTCTGTAGCTTGACTTTTCTTAACAAATATCTGGTATAATAAACTTGTTAAACAGTCATCAGGAAACTTCTAACGGTAGGTTTTTGGCTACAGCTTGCAGCAAATGGGTCAGACCATTAATAACATGTAACACGAATAAAACTACATAAGATTGAACAGTTATTGAGGGCGCTGTTCATACTGTTGAAGTAAGTCCAGTTAAGCACTCGCTGGAACAATGTTGAAGTAGATGTCTACTGCCCCCAAGAGACAAAAATCAACATATATTACGCCATCTTTTCACGTTAGCGTTCCAGATGTGTAGAGCCAGTCGCTGTGTTAGACAAAATGGATGGGGTTTTCTTCTGCTCCAGTGGTGTCTTGGAGATGAGATAAACCTTCGGCTTCTGTTCTTTCTTCAGGGCTTGTTTCGCCTGTTGCTTTCGGCTGACCATGGTCACGATGGTATAGAGATAGGGGTTGAGGGAGGAATTGATGGGCAGGACAAAGACTACCAACCAGGCGTAGACTTCTGGCTGGATCTGAATCACACTGGTCTGGGACAGGATACCAAGAATAATGACAGGCATCCAACACAGGAAATCAGAGCCCACGATGACAGCCATCTTTGACGCCATCTTAATCTCTTCATCCTTGTGCGCTTGGTGGCGCTTCACGCGCCGGATTGACCTCTTGACCTTTACAAAGATGGCGGCGTAGCAAAAGCTGACCAGGAGAAAACAGACGAGGTTGACACCGAGAAACAACACGATGGAGTATAACCATGTGGGTTTGCTGCCCTGGGGATGAGGGATCAAAAAGGTGTCGTTACCAAGCCCGCCACCAAGATCTTCCTCTTTAAAGGTGAAAGTGACTGGCCTGGTGAGTAACGGCAGCCCAATGCAGACATCGGATAATCCGTAGATGTCCGAGTCGCTGGTTACCAGGACCGTGGGAACGAGGCTTGCTACCAGGCATGTGACCCAAATCGAGGCTACAGATACCCAGACTGACTTCCCTTGGAGGCGAAGACGGCTGAACGGATGGACGATACACAGGTAACGATCCACGCTGATCAAGGTGATGAAGAACACGGAGGCCTCCGAGGACAACACTGAAATGACCCCTGCTGCCTTACAGAGGGCGCTGTTCCTCCATTCTGTAGCCGTCAGGTAATACTCCTCTTTCTTGATGGCGTCGACGGTGGCGATGATCACCATATATGCGCCCATCAGTAAATCGGACATGGCCAGGTTCAGCACCAGAAATGAGTGCACGTACTTGCTGCCCTTGCCGCTGTCCTCACGAATCCGCCAGGCGATGACCAACAGGTTGCCAATGAGGGCGCTAAAGCCCAGGATCCACATGAAGACCTGGAGGAGAGTGTTGGGCATTAGCCGGCCGCAGTTGAACAGCGGTGACTGAAGCTGGATGTTGATGCACTGATTGTCATCTGGAAGCAGCGACTTGAAGTCACAGCACAGGCGATGGTCATCAACGTATCTATTTGAATAGATAGACAAAACGAAGTTAGTATACACAGGCTGAAAAAGAGAAAAGATGCTGATTTGTCTAATAAGCGTCATAAGAGGGAGAACAGTCTTGAAAGCTAATCATCCTCTCCTGGATAGAGACATATACAATAACAAGTTAAAATACGTACACAGTTTGAAGTGAGGTGAGGTCTTTAAGTGCTCCATCTTCTACCTTGGTAGCTGACAGTGTCTGGAAGAAACCGTTGGTATCTGCTGGGCTGTTGTCTGGCATTAGTATTCTGTAGGTCAAGCAAAACACGCAGTGAATACATCAGCTATACGTTTTCTTTGGCAATTTGGGCGAGAGAGAGCATCAAACAATAGCTATAGCATCAGATAACAGCATGTTTATTCCAAAGTCTTCAAAATCGTTCCTGGTCTTTATTAAAGATAGGCCTGTAAATAGCCTACTTTTAATTTGTTTGTGAAGACAATTTAAAGGGCGTGCCTGAACATTTGTCTGATCTTCCTTCCCTTTGTGTCATTGTGACTGACTTAGCAGGTCAAGGAGAACCTGGAATATGGGAACATTTTTGAATCGTGTCGACGCTACTTACAGTGTTTCGAGATTTTTTAAGCTTTCAAACGCTCGGTCGCTGATAAGTCGAAGCGGCACCTTACGCATTCCCCTGAAATATAAAGCGCCATAAATGATTAGCAAACGAATACATTGAATCTGTCGCGGACAAAGTGGGAATCTGCACAAAATTGGAATTCCCACTTTGCCTGGGTGGGCAAAGTGGGAATTCCAATACTGCCTGTCAAAGTGGAAATGAATCCAGAACTTTTACACGAATCTATTCGTATAAAAGTTGTAATTCAAAAACGATTCCTACTTTGCCCATGCCCAGTAATAGCGCGATGTGAGAATGGTGCCGATGACCACTTCAGGTACCTCCCGCTTAGGTTGTAGTAGGTAAGAAATAGGCCTAGCTTTCCAAAATAGTGTCTTTTTGATTTCCACTTTGCCCATGGTTTTGCTACAGCGCAATGTGGGAATGCTGCAACAGATACAATTTAGTTAGCGTTTTTGCTGGAATAAATGTTAGATGTACCACTGCATTCCCACTTTGCCGCGCAGTATTGGAATTTCCACTTTGCCCTGGGCAAATTCCGAATTTGCCCAGATTCGCACATTGCGCGTGTCATCAACAAACATCGGAGCCACCAACTACGAATCGATCAGAATACTTTATTGTGTTTTTTTTTGTATTAATTCAGAGAGATTTGTTTTTTATTGGAATGTTATCTATTTTTCAGCTGATCTAATAGTTATCAGAGTATACAAGAAATTCAGTGGTGTACTTACAATACAGTCAACGTAGTCAGTTCGCTGAAAACTCCGCCGTCCAATTCGCCAATCTTGTTTTCAGACAGGTCCCTGGATCGGAGAAAATTTTGAAACTATTTTGCAGGCCTACGGAGTTCAGAATGTGCGATCCGAATACATTTATGTTATTAACAATAAAAAATCAGTGTTAAAACTGACATGATTTGTCATAAAGAACCAGTGTTAAAACTAACATGATATGTTTAAGAGAAGTTAAGGCTCTGTGTCCACATATCGTACTTACAGTGACGTCAAATTCCTCAGCCCTGCAAATGCGCCTAGCTTGATATACGATATGTTGTTCCTTCTTAGAGACCTGCACACAACGACAAAATAGACAAATTTCTGTCAAGCCAAGACTACTTAGTGAAGAAAAATTGGTCGTCTGTAAATGCTTTATTTGTTGCTTATCACCAACAAGTGCTTTTGCAAGGTCTTTGTCCTGAGGGACAAGCAGAAATATTCGTTCTCATTACATTTAAAAGTGTTACGACTGCCAGGAAGTGGCCATTATGAACCAAAGAAGCTTTTCACTGAACAAGCAGTAAGACTAGAAACACTAAAATGTAAATAGGGACTCTTACAGTGTGCGAAGCTTGGGAAATCTCTTGAACAGGCCTTCCTCCAGTGTTGTCGCGTTACCCTCGGTGAGCTCTCTGTCGAGTACGGTAGACAAAGGAAACAAAATGAAATAATAAAAACCGAGCGGAAAAACATCTTCAACAGACCTTGGTTTTTATTTGCTTGGTTTGGTTGGTTTGGTTTGGTTTGGTTTGGTTTGGCTTGGCTTTGTTTGCTTTGGATTGGTTTGGTTTGGTTTGGTTTGGTTTGGTTTGCTTTGCTTTGGCTTGGTTTGGTTTGGTTTGGCTTGGCTTTGTTTGCTTTGGTTTGGTTTGGTTTGGTTTGGTTTGGTTTGACTTGGCTTTGTTTGGTTTGGTTTGGTTTGGTTTGGTTAACTTTGTTTAGTTTGGTTTGGTTTGGTTTGGTTTGGTTTGGCTTGCTTTGCTTTGCTTTGGTTTGGTTAGGGTTAGCTTTGTTTGGTTTTGTTTGGTTAACTTTGTTTGGTTTGGTTTGGTTTTGTTTGGTTTGCTTTGGTTTGGTTTGGCTTGCTTTGCTTTGCTTTAGTTTGGTTTGGTTTGGTTTGGTTTGGTTTGCTTTGGTTTGGTTTGGTTTGGTTTGGTTTGGTTTGCTTTCGTTTGGTTTGGTTTGGCTTGGCTTTGTTTGGTTTGGTTTGGTTTTGTTTGGTTTGCTTTGGTTTGGTTTGCTTTGCTTTGGCTTGGTTTGGTTTGGTTTGGCTTGGCTTTGTTTGCTTTGGTTTGGTTTGGTTTGGTTTGGTTTGGTTTGACTTGGCTTTGTTTGGTTTGGTTTGGTTTGGTTAACTTTGTTTAGTTTGGTTTGGTTTGGTTTGGTTTGCTTTGGTTTGGTTTGGCTTGCTTTGCTTTGCTTTGGTTTGGTTAGGGTTAGCTTTGTTTGGTTTTGTTTGGTTAACTTTGTTTGGTTTGGTTTGGTTTTGTTTGGTTTGCTTTGGTTTGGTTTGGTTTTGTTTGGTTTGCTTTGGTTTGGTTTGGCTTGCTTTGCTTTGCTTTAGTTTGGTTTGGTTTGGTTTGGTTTGGTTTGCTTTGGTTTGGTTTGGTTTGGTTTGGTTTGGTTTGCTTTCGTTTGGTTTGGTTTGGCTTGGCTTTGTTTGGTTTGGTTTAGTTTGGTTAGGGTTAGCTTTGTTTGGTTTGGTTTGGTTTTGTTTGGTTTGGTTTGGTTTGGTTTGGTTTGGTTTGGTTTGGTTTGGTTTGCTTTGGTTTGGTTGGTTTGGCTTGGCTTTGTTTGGTTTGGATATGTTTGGTTTGGTTTGGTTTGGTTTGGTTTTGTTTGGTTTGGTTTGGTTTGGTTTGGCTTGGTTTCGTTTGCTTTGGCTTAGTTGGTTTGGCTTGGCTTTGTTTGGTTTGCTTTGGTTAGGGTTAGCTTTGTTTGCTTTGGATTGGTTTGGTTTGGTTTGGTTTGGTTTGCTTTCGTTTGGTTTGGTTTGGCTTGGCTTTGTTTGGTTTGGTTTGGTTAGGGTTAGCTTTGTTTGGTTTGGTTTGGTTTGGTTTGGTTTGACTTGGCTTTGTTTGGTTTGGTTTGGTTAGGGTTAGCTTTGTTTGGTTTGGTTTGGTTTGGTTTGGTTTGACTTGGCTTTGTTTGGTTTGGTTTGGTAAGGGTTAGCTTTGTTTGGTTTGGTTTGGTTTGGTTTGGTTTGACTTGGCTTTGTTTGGTTTGGTTTGCTTTGGTTTGGTTGGTTTGGCTTGGCTTTGTTTGGTTTGGTTTGGTTAGGGTTTGCTTTGGTTTGGTTTGGTTTGGTTTGGTTTGGTTTGGTTTGGTTTGGTTTGGTTTTGTTTGGTTTGCTTTGGTTTGGTTTGGCTTGCTTTGCTTTGCTTTAGTTTGGTTTGGTTTGGTTTGGTTTGGTTTGCTTTGGTTTGGTTTGGTTTGGTTTGGTTAGGGTTAGCTTTGTTTGGTTTTGTTTGGTTAACTTTGTTTGGTTTGGTTTGGTTTTGTTTGCTTTGCTTTGGTTTGGTTTGGCTTGCTTTGCTTTGCTTTAGTTTGGTTTGGTTTGGTTTGGATTGGTTTGCTTTGGTTTGGTTTGGTTTGGTTTGGTTTGGTTTGCTTTCGTTTGGTTTGGTTTGGCTTGGCTTTGTTTGGTTTGGTTTGGTTTGGTTAGGGTTAGCTTTGTTTGGTTTGGTTTGGTTTTGTTTGGTTTGCTTTGGTTTGGTTTGCTTTGCTTTGGCTTGGTTTGGTTTGGTTTGGCTTGGCTTTGTTTGCTTTGGTTTGGTTAGGGTTAGCTTTGTTTGCTTTGGATTGGTTTGGTTTGGTTTGGTTTGGTTTGCTTTCGTTTGGTTTGGTTTGGCTTGGCTTTGTTTGGTTTGGTTTGGTTAGGGTTAGCTTTGTTTGGTTTGGTTTGGTTTGGTTTGGTTTGGTTTGGTTTGGTTTGGTTTGACTTGGCTTTGTTTGGTTTGCTTTGGTTTGGCTTGGTTTGGTTTGCTTTGGTTTTGTTTGGTTTGGTTTGGTTTGCTTTGGTTTGCTTTGGTTTGGTTTGGTCTGGTTTGCTTTCGTTTGGTTTGGTTTGGTTTGGTCTGGTTTTTGTTTGGTTTGGTTTGCTTGGGTTTGGTTTGGTTTGCTTTGCTTTGGTTTGGTTTGGTTTGCTTTGCTTTGGTTAGGGTTAGCTTTGTTTGGTTTGGTTTGGTTTGCTTTGGTTTGTTTTGGATTGGTTTGGCTTGGTTTGGCTTGGTTTGATTTGGTTTGGTTTGTTTGTTTGTTTGTGGGGTGTTGGGGTGTTTGTTTGTTTGTTTGTTTGTTTGGTTTTTGCTTGTTTGTTGGGGTGTTTGTTTGTTTGTTTGTTGGGTTGTTTGTTTGTTTTTTTCTTCGTTCAGTTTCTTTACATTGATATAGTGTTTTTATATATATATATATATATATATATATATATATATATAAATATTTTTTGCATTGCATTCTATTTATTTTCTGTGTAGACATTTCGAGCATGGATAGGCAGGCCTTAGGGCAACAGTGTTTAAGTACACTTTTGATTACCCTGGTCGGTTTGAAATGTTATATTGTTCTTGTTTTCCGTCCCTCTATCTCCTCTCCCCTGTCAAACTGTCCACCCTCCCTTCCCTCCCTCCCCCCCCTCCAACCCATTCCTACTCGCATCAGTCTTTAGTCTTATCTGGTCATACTTTTCAATTTCTATTTTTTGTTTACTTTCTGATTTTTATTTGCTTTGTCATTGTACTTTTGTAAATAATAACCGAAAATATAGAAAGCATCAGTTTTTTTTTCGAACCGGGGTTTGAAAAAGCATTGACTACAGTATGCCTGACATGAATGTATGAGATTTCAAGGCATATACAACAAGGCACTCACAGCATGGAAGTGATGGCAGCTATGTGGTTCAGAGTAGCCAAGTTCCAGCCTTGGTTGCATTTGACTTGGAGCTTTGTCTCGATGAGGGCGCCCGAGCATTCCTCGGGACGACCTCGCACATCTGGACGAAATGGATGAAAATTGTTTTAAAAAGTAAAATAGGGGAGCGAGTCCGTGGCAATTTACACCGCTGATGTACATTGCATGTATGTTTTAATGACTAACCAGTTTTTAATGTCCTATAATATGTATTGTTTAAATGTTTAATGCAGGGCCCCAGGGAGAACAGTTCTTAGCTGACTAATGTGACTACCCTAGTAAAATAAAACGATAAATAAAAACATGTTCTGCAAGCGTTGTTGTTGTCGTCGCCCAAGTAACCCGCACGAGCGTGCTGCGAATCATGTGATACAGCAACAATGCCTTTAGTCTGAAGAATTCAAAGGTACATCCCGAAAAATATAAATTAAAATATAAATATAAACATAATTTTGACATTGAAATTATTTGGTGGAGTATGAACTCACCGCACATTTGTTCGTCATCACCGAACTCGCAGTCGGATGTCCCGTCGCAGATGGACTCAAGTAGAACACACTGGTGTTTGCCTGCGCATAGGTATTGGTCCAAGCCGCAACTGATATTACCTGTCGGAGACAGCCGAGATGTCGGAGATAGCAAGAAATGCAAAGTTATACGTTCAATAGATGTTTGTACGATGAGTCAGGTAGGACTTTTACTATCTGCTGGTTGGCGAATCTTACAAAGAAACTTCCCCCAGAAAAAAAATGGATGTGTTTGCCACGAGTATTTTGGTCTAGCACGTCTAACGTATACGACGTTGTTGCCACACCATCCAGCTCCCTATAATACAGGTGCCTAACGGACCAAAAAGCTTCTAATATTAAGATACGAATCTTTCCAGATTTAAGCGGGTTCCTGCGCTAATTTAGTTGAGTCATATACTAATGTAGTACCTCAATTCGTATGTTGACCATAAGTTGTCGTGGTAAACCTTGGCCACACTTTTCATCATCAACATTATTTTTTGTTCATCATCAGCTGCATTATTGTTCATCATCAGTAATACGTTTTGGAGTGTTTATTGAGATTAAGTTGAAGTATTTCACTATTAAAAGTCTGAACGAAACAAATTTGCCAAATCAGCAAAACAAACCAAATAAATCATTTTTTACGTGCCAACCGTGACTTCAGAGGACAGTGAAATCGTAGCATAGGACCTACATACACTGGATACCTCTCCATTAACCCTTGCAATTTTTTTTTAACATTGCATTTAACACTCCTTAGGCCTTTTACAAAAAAAACAAACGTGACACACAGACATCAGATAGTGTAGGATCTTTTAATATAGGAAAGGCAGCTAGGCCAATCAATGCCCTCTGAAAGCCACACAGTAAAAACTAAATATAACAGTGCTCTCCGGATATGGAGCGGGGATTTCAGTGCGATGCGCCTGGCCTTCAGTAGGGCAGTTATGGCTGTGACGCCTGATGGCCAGTCGGACAAGCTTAAATGAAACTCGGCCTGAAATTGTTGCGTTGGTCTAGACATCAAAATTTCCCCAAGATTTATTCGGTCCGTACGGACTTTCAATTTGCTGCAACATCGAAACTCCATAGTGCATACCACACTTGTCATGCTCGTCACTTCTGTCGTAACAATCGATAAAGCCGTCACAGAACGCATCGGGTTGCAGGCAGAGCACGGAGCCTTCTGGCAGCTCACACCGTGGATTGCAGTCGGCAACAGCATGCTTGTCTGCAAAGAAGCGGCTGTTAGAAACCGTTTTTAAGTCTGAGTACACACTGTTCAACAAAGCGCATTCAGCAAGCCGCATTACAAGGCAGAGTGCCACATGCAGTACTGGTAAAGCTAAAGCACGTTGTCACTCCCCAAAACACGTTAAATAACTCATACGATCGTGTCTAATGAAAAACCACTTTTTCGATGACTGTGTGGAAGTACAGAATGTTGTTTTACCTCTACTATCAAAGAGTAATTTTGGTGTACTATTTAAAAGACAATTCTTCAATAAGTGTAGCATCCGCATGATGCTCTTTTAGCGCTTTTTATTTGGACACTTTTTGAACAGCCAAATGCTCTCGTCATGTAAATATGCAGAAAAGGGACCTCATCGCATAAAGAAAAATGAAATCCTATTTTAATCGTAAAGATCGATTTGTTAGACTGTTTTGCTAGCTAAAGTTAAGGAGGTTCAACTGCCAATTCTTCTTTATAGAGTTCGTTTGTCACTTAAACATGATTCCTTGATTAGTCTGTTACCGACTGCCTTCAAAGTAACGTGGAAGCCTTCAGCCGAGCCAAAAATATCGGTCTGGAGTCGAAGCCACGCCCGATCGCTTTCGAAATGCACCCTGAGAATCTTGGTGGTCCCCGTTAGACTGGCTACCAGGCCCTCGCTGCTGTCATTGCCGACCCCCAGGTGTAGGTAGTCGTAATTCTGCTCAAGATGGAAGGCGAGGATGTCCAGTTTGATCTTCTGGTACCGACTTGTGCCGGTCAGTAGGAGCCAGACGCAGGTGCTCTTGTGTGGATAGGCCCCGATGTGAAAGAGCGGGGAGGTCAGGTCGTAGAAGTCGTTCCATGGAACGTCGATCAGTGTCTCCCCGCATGTGCCTTGAAGAAATATGAGAGCAAGTGCACACAGAAAGCTATAATAAGGCATTTTGTGGTAAGCTGTATTTCAAAATGTAGTCAATGCGTGTGAAATACCGCAGATATTTCCAGCAAGATGCACTAGGTTGCTCAAGAGGACTGTTTTCTATCGACTGCAATCTACTGATCCGTCAACACAGAATAACACTATAGTACAGGTTTTTTTCGTACTCCTGGAATGATACATTACTCCTCAAAGTTCATTGGAGAATCGACACTTGTTTTTTCTTACCTACAGAGGAGCTTTCGTCTATTCCGTCTGGACAGTCGGCTTTACCGTCGCCAACTTGGCTCTCAAGAATGCAGAACAACACATCAGTGTCATTACAGGCGACTTCTCCCTCGCTACAAGAAGCTAAATCTTCAGAATTTTAGGTGTATGTATACACATTTGGTTACAGTGAAAAAAAAAACCCAACAAACAAACAAAAACAAGTTAATGAATTGCTACATTATTCATTCAAAAAATCGAGAATATTGATTGCAAAATTATAACAACGTTGTGCTTTATACATAGCGCTTTATAAAACTCAAAGCGCTCCAAAAATTATTGCTGCTGTTCATCAGGCCTTGATGAGTCCAGTTTTGTAGAAGCTCGCGATCAGCAAGATTCTGGTCGCTACCTGCACAGGTACCCATTTTTACTTCTGGGTGGAGAGAGGCAATTGTAGTAAATTTGAAGTATCTGGCCTAAGAACACATGCACCATGTTCCCCGCCAGGGTTGGAACCCACGTACCACGACACTTGAGTCGAACACCGTCACCATTGGACCACAGCGCCAGAAATCACGCTTTCCTAAAATTCAACTCACCTGACTGCACCTGTTGTACAGTGAAATTTACCCCTGGATACTCGTAGATGAAGTCCGAAATAAACAAGAGCGCCACGTATTCTTTTACAGCTACCCTCTGGGGATAACGCTCGCCTGAGACGCCAGCCACCCACATAATCCCGTTAAACATGAACAGCCCGTCCGCGAACTCTTCAGTGTGGGAGTCGTGGAACACGACCACAACGTCATAGCCTGGATCCGAATACAGGAGCCAGTAGCACATCGAATTAGGTGGGTAGGAGCTGGGGTACCCGATCGAAGTGATTGAACGCGGGCCGGATGTAATGTCATTGTGGAGTTGACCACAAGGTGCTGTACCAAAAAAGAGAAATGGTATGAAAACCGACGATAGACTTGCTTCTCAATTTCGGAGTTGTGCTTATTTTGTAAGAGTGCGATGGTGCATGGGAACAAACTATTATTTTTTTTTTCAAATTTACTTGCCCTTTATTTTTTGTCAATTGCGCATAGTTGCAGCGGAAAAGCGTACGCGTTTTGGTTCTCATATTTTGTTATTGGCTTTTTCGTAGACATCCCAAACACCTTTGTTTTTTTTATGATTTTTTGGGGGCTTTTCTGTAACAATGCGGAACATACTTTGCTTTTCTTGGTGTGTAGGCTAGTCCGAGGTGTGTTATAAATTATAACGCAATTATAGATTTTCTTATGGCTTTTAATTTTTTTTCCTGAAGCCGAATTTCATCAATAGAGCATGCTAAATTTAAAAGCATTTTTTTTAATAATGTATTGTTGTGTTCGCCCAAAAATGTGACAAATACCGTGCGAAGTCATGATGGCGTCACAAAAAGGTATCGTTGTTGCAAGGGAAGGTCCGATCGTCAAGAAACTCGGCGGATAGGTAGACTACCTTGTATGTTATTGATATGCACCTTTTAAAAATGGCGTCATTATGACGCCATCAGCTAATGTTTATGCATGTTTTAACATTTAACGTTTAGTTCCACTCATACAATTCGACATTTTGGTTCATAACATCGACTCCAAACATGGGTCACACAGCAAATACTGCCGAGGTTTTGACCAATGACATCACGATGACGTTATTATTGGTCACGTGACGCCCTCTTAAAGATGCACATTTTAAAGTCCTACATCTAGAGAATTACCAGTTCGATTGGATTAAAATTGGGTATATCTATTGACAGGAATTCTCCTTGCATCACTCTGGACGTCGTCTCTTACCGCAGTTGATCTCGTCGGAGTGATCCTTGCAGCTATATATTCGGTCGCACAAATCGAAACTGGTAAGACATAATGGTGAATTGCCACACTTGAACTGTCCACTTCCACACAGACCTGTAAGGAAACGACAAAGGTTTCAAGTTGTAAATGCATAGTTCGTATAGATTTGTGGCTAGCAAATAGGTCCTGTTCCATCTTTTTAGAAGGCAATAAGATCGTTTGGCTGTAATATGCATAAGTGAACATTAATATATTCATTGTACTGAATTTATGTAACCTTTTGTATTACGCATTAGATTTATGGCGATATGGATAGGCTCTCTGGGCACAAATCAATGCAGTTAGTCACTCGGGTAGAAAGATGACCATAGCCTGGCTCCTCTTGTAAAGTATGTTATCAGCCGCCGACAAGAGATAACAAGTAAACGAGCCGACTTACCACAGTCGAACTCATCCTCGAATTCCGGACAGTCCGGCTTCCCGTCGCAAACTTTGCTTTGGTTGATACAGAGAGTCCCGGATAAGCAGGAATACTCTTTTTCACCACATTCTGGATTGAAGATGAGCAAAATGCAAACAGTAAGTCTTTGCTGGTGTTACAAGGCTTTTGACGCAATCATAATTGTTATATCGTGTGCTTGGATGCTGTAATTTCATTGGTCTAAGACGGCAACGTGTCTGGACAATACAAATGCATGCCACACACTGAGATGAGGGGCATATCCATTGATTTCCATTATTCACACATATTGAGATCAATGACGATATCGCACTGCGTTCATTGTGTGCGTTACGCGCGTGCGCAATGAAAAATGCAACGTCAAAACGCTCAGTCTCATGTCGGCAGGACGACATCAAAACCTGCAGTTATCAAGGGTTACATCGCAGTGATTTAATTTATTTTTGTTGGCAAGGACGTTGATCACGACGATTGTGCCGTTGGGCGCCCTGATCAGCTAGAAACAGTCTCTTTGGTCTGGAAAATTCGAAGTTAAAATGTGCCAAGCATTCGAGCAAGTCAGGATACCAGATGTTACTCGACTTTAAATCGCCAATGGCTTTCGCTTGAATACCTTTTTCGTCATACTCTGTAATGTTCAGTCTTAAGTAGCGGCGACCAGGGGTATTGAAATCTAGTGACGACTTATCTAGCCATATCCAGAAGTGAGGCCCCTCGAAGCTGATTGTGCCCAGATACGTCACTTGGGTAAAGGCATGAGTTGCAGTTGTCGTGGAAGGCTCGTGCCCAGTACCGAAATACAGTCCGGCATACACGAAGAGATCCCAATCATCGTAATATTCGTAAATGGGCAATTCCAGGATTTCCACCCGGATCCTGGTATGGTTGGTAGAAGCGGACACCAGCCAGATGCACTCCACTGAGGTGTCGATCGTCTGGCTGAGGCTGAATGTTTCATTTGGGGTAAGGCTGATGTGTAAACCGCCGCATCGACCTGGAAAGTGCATGAGAGCAACTGTTAACATAATGAAGACTTCTTGAAGAGTATAGTGAGTCGAGTCATGGCGCCAGGACCACTGAGTCACCTGTAATAGCCGAGGCTACCAAGTATTGCTGACAATTAAAGGAGCAATTGCTATGTACAGCAGTTTTTGTATTTCTTCCGCCCTACACTTGTGCCTCCTTGAATCAACAGTTACTGTTTCCGAACTCGTATAATTCGAAGCTTCTTTCTCGAAGTTTACCAGCTATTACGTGATTTCGCTACTTCTCCAAACACTGTCAGTGTCCAAAAGCGAAGGCAAGAATCAGTTTTTGTTTCAACGATTTGAGGGAAATGGGCTCAGGCATCTTCAGATAAATTTTAAATAACATTCAAGTGCAGCAACTTGACATAGTTCGACGCCCCAAACGTGAGGAAAGGAAACCACCTTGCTGTCTTAATTTGTCGTACTTACCGCAGTCGAACTCGTCCCAGGCATACGAGCATTCCCCGATCCCACTGCAAACATGCTCCGAGTTCACGCAAAATCCGTCCGAAGGACACAAGAACGCTTCTTGTCCGGAGCAAGGAGGAGCTATATCATAAAAAAGAGCTATTTTGTAAAAATTTGTAAGCAAGAAGTTGTCAGCAAGAATTATTTACACTAGTTGGCGTTCGTGTAAAATTACAATATTACGGTGTACAGCGATATTTAAAATCTATGAAACCACGAACTCATTGGCAGTATCGCACAGACGTATTGAAGATCATTAGGAAAATGACGTGTGGTCAGGGTACAAGATACCAGGTTTCACAGTAGTCCAAATTAGTTTGATACTCTCCCCGGATAATGTGCAATTACCAAATATCTGACTTAAACCGGACTGGGTCCATTTATCTCAAACAGAGCGGTTCATTTTACTTCCTTTGTTCGATTTTATGAAGCTGTTTAACAGAAAATATTGTTCATCAAATTGATACACCAGGCCAAAATAAGCCAATCACAAATCATAAATATTTTCACAGCTATTTCCCGCGCCTTACAAACTTCTCTGGCCCTTAGTGTGATGCAAAATATTTTCCTTCTTATATTGTTACCGCATCCATATTCGTCCTCCATCACTTGGCAATCCGGTGCACCATCGCATCGTCTGGTTGCCGCCACGCACTGCTGGTTGTGACACTGAAATTCGGTTGGTTTACACTCTAGATAAAAGAGCAAGGGTAAATGTCTCCATACAGTACATGTAGCAATATATATATACAATGAATTGCCGCTACCACTTACCACTTATTCGTCTAAAATTGTGTCTCTAAATTTAAGCCCTCCGTGTTTTTCGCTCTGAGTAATATGCTCACGATGAGTAATACGCTAACAATGAGTTACCTTGCTTTAAATACGCAGTCAGTCTGATCTCAAAAACAGCCCTTCTGTAGTGAATAACTGGAGATATGTCGGTCAGCAGCCAGAGATTGGTCTCGTTTGTGTACATGATCTGCAGTTCTCCAGCACCCAGACTGAACAATGCCTTTGAAGCTTCCCTGACCCCCTCCTCGCAGACGGCTCCCAGAGAAATGGCGGGGCCGACATTGTTGTTGGCAAGGACGTTGATCTCGACGATTGTGCCGTTAGGAGCCCGGATCAGCCAGAGACAGTCGGTGTGTTGCGGATTCAGTTGGTTAGAAGATGTAGGCCTCCACGACGTGGCATAGACTATGACGTGTGGGACGCCTGGTGTCAGCGGTGGGATCGTCGTGTTCCCACACATCTCTTCTCAAAGTGAGATAAGAAAACATTCACATTTCAAAACCTTCTATACCAAATAGGCTGCTGCACTCATTGCTGATGTTCAGGTGGGTCGACTCTCGTCAACAACACCCACTTTCAAAATATAACATTTACCGATTTCAATTGAACTTACCACAGTCCACCTGGTCCGAGAAGTCGCCGCAGTCTACGTGGGAATCGCAATAGGCCGAGGCAGGCAGACACACCGAGGAGTGAGAACACAGGACGGTATTTGTGTCACAAATACCTGATTGAGGCATAGACAGAAAACAGGGAACAAAAAGGCAAAATAGTCAAGAGCAATACGGGACGCACAAGCGAGGCTGAATGTACCCTCAATGTACAGATGGTTTTCGTAGAGTAAGTAAAGGATATCTGGTTCCTCTGATTTGGTTTAACAACTTGAGAGTGCCCTGACCTCTCAAAAGCACCCGAACGTACCTGGGTTTTCCCGCTGGGTGAACATCAACTCGAATTGGACACATGATGGAGAGACTCGTGCCTGCGCCGTGACCTCCACCCAGGCCAAACTGCTATTGACAAAATAGACCCTTCCGTCGTCCAGCTGCGGCACCTGATGCAGTCTGATCCTGGACAGGGCAGTGGAGTCAGACGGCTCATTACCCTCGCCTATCTTCACCTCGTCTTGGTTTTCAGGGTCGAAGCCGAAGGAGGTCTGCCTGGGATGGTGCTTCAGGATCTGGAGATAGATGGAGGATCCAGGTTCGCTGGTGACGAGCCAGGTGCAAGCTAGGCTGGCCAGGCAAGCGCTGGAGGCCGGCGGGGCCTGTACGGTGACATCCGGTGATCTCGCGTTGAGTTGAATGCTGACATCGCCGCAATCGTAGGCATCTTTGAGTGGAATTGGAAACCATAATTGAGGATCTCTTTTCAAGCAAACAATCGTGAGGTTGACAGATAGGCCTTAATCAAGAGTGCAATCTTGAGCAGTGGCGTAGCTGGGATGGGGTCGGGGTGGATAGTGACCAGCTAGAGATTTTAAAAGCGAACTCGGGATGTACACTGATAGAAGCAAAATCGGTCGATGAAAATGGATTAACGGGGGATCGATTTTGCAATGGGCAAACAAAACCTTGGCTGCTCACCTGATCTTCACAGATGAGAACCAATGCAGGCCTATTTATGGTAATGATGTGTTTTGCAACTGCTAGCTAGTTAAAGCCTGATCATTGAAAAGTAGTACAGACCATTATGGATTTGGCCACGAGTCCCGCCCCCTCTGATTCATGCACATTTCTTACAGTGTTTCTGACCGAGTTCAACATCTTACAACGATCACTTGACCATACGGCGTGAAAGCGATCAGTGCGCATTGTTTAATAGACAGAGAGAGGGTTCGGTTGCCTCGGACAATTCATGCTCCATCGGTTTTAAACAAGTAGCTTTAAAACTGACTAGGGGCCTTGACGCTGATAATGGCCGGCCCTAGAGAAACCAGGTTCCTAGCTGCTTTAAAAAAATGGAAATGGAAATCTGACTCCTTTACCCTTTTATTGGTTAAACCCTCTCACGTGACCGGTCACCTGCTAATTATTTTCGCTTAGGCATGCGCGATATTACCAATGAGTCCGTATTTCATGAAAACCTAAATTCACGCTATACGCCGGCCAAGCACATATTTATTCCCATTCATAAATACATTTTGTTCGAAAAGTCAAGACAAGTACTTTTCCTCGATAACCAGAGCTCGCCATTTTGAATTCACTCACCCGTGATTCCGTAGTTTAGTGAGGGAACGGTCCAGAAAGTTGCCTGTAACACGACTAGCGTGCTCACGAAGAACATGGTGACGAAAGCTCTTTTTCGGCCTCCTCCGCTGAACGGAGAGTACAAGTCCGAGTAGATTATCCTCGTGATAAATCAAACTGCTGACGGGAAAAATGGCATTCATCTGTATTAATTGTTTACAGATAAAACAATGGAACGTCGCTATACCGATCAACGCTATACCGAACATTCGGCTATACCGAATATCATCCTTGGCTCCCGATTTTTGTGTACAAAACGTACCGAAAAGTTTTGTTGAAAAATGTCAACAGAAGAGAGACAAGTGGCTATTATTATTAGCCCAAGGAATAGAGGGGGAAAGCCACCTATTGCTGTAGGTAGTAAGCTAAAAAAAAAAACCTGTGTAATTACATAATTCAATAGTCGGCACGTGTTCAAAGTCATCTTTCAGTATAAACTACCAGGCGTGTAGGGTGAAGTTCTGAAGGGCGCTATTTATTGAAAAGTGAGTACCGGAGCACCGGCAGCTTAAAATCAATACACCGAACGATCGCTATTACGAACAATTTCTGTGGATCCGGCGATGTTCGTTATAGCGGCGTTCCACTTGTAAGTGCAACTAATATTTTTGAGAGCATAATTTGCCACTTCGGCTGAATGGCGCCATCAAACTCAAACTATTATGTCTTGAAAGTCATTTGGTCAAGTCTCTCCACACAAACCGGTTGACACCAAGAAGCAAGGTAACGGCTTGTTCACCGAACTCTTGTCAGTATTGTTTTTTTTCTAATCAAGTATTTTAAGCACAACAATTGAAACATTTGTAAAAGTGTGTGCCTAGCCTCATGTGCGTGCCTGTTGCGGCGAAATTATTCCCACTCCAATACATCGCGAGCGACTCTAATTCGATTAGTCGGTGCATTAACACGGAACTGGGGCGCACAGCAACAGACGAATTCGTGTTATTTTTGTTGGATCTTTTTGTTTCCTTCAAAGTGCGGATAATTTTTAAATGCAGCCCCACTTAGTCCGAGCGACACTATTACGGTTCGTAAAAAGCTGTCCCTCAAATGATACAGGTTATTTAAAATAGCACCCTTCCACTCTATCTCGTGGAAATGGTCAAACTGTCGTCTTCGTTTAAGCACGTCTTATTGTTGTTGTTGTTGTTGTTGTTTTTAACTTGAAGCCCTATTTATCCTGTTTAAGGTTTTCTGAGTTTTGGTGAAATCTGCCCCACCAGATTGATTCCTAACTGAATTGCATTTCGACAGAACTTCAGGATATTTTTTTGTACCCCTTTTTAATGTGTTGATCAGGTTAAAAAATTGCAAATTCTATCCAATAAGTTGTTGTAGGTTGTATTTTGTTTTCTTTTCCCACTATTACATGATAAATACAACAAATACATTTTAAATGTAATTACCAAAAACAATATGGTGGAGAACCTTTATAGGAATACTCATATCTGAAAGACAGTCAGATTAATACTCTTTACTCGCCAATGATGTTTGAAGATAGAGGCCTTCGTGTACCACTTCCTTGATGCTCCAAATGCAACTCGCTATGAGGCACAACATCATGATGGAAATCATAACGGAAATCCAATTCTGTTCATGTTTCTTTAAACATCACTTATAAAGCTACAAGTCGTATGTCTGGTTGTGTTCACAATGTTTTACCCAAACTGTTCCAAGAGGGTTTTTACATACCATTTTCAAAACAAAGGAACTCGGTGATGCATTAAAAGATGCGTGCATTCAAGATATCATAGTTAATAACAAAACCATTATGGTAATAAATTTCATAGTTTGTTAATTATTATCCTTTCGTGGATTACCTGTTTATAGTTTTTCAAAATATTTTATAAGTACACATGCAATCTTCGGCTCCTACTCCCAAAAGAGCCAGGAGTTGTCAAATGTTGTCAAATATAGCGACGAGACGTTCAGTGTGAATTTGATCGAATCCAATTTATCGAGTTTTAAATCGAATTGATAGAGGCCCACTCGATATTGTCTTTTTTAAACTCAGTGAAATCACAGTGAAAGCACATTGCTTTTGGAACCGAGAGAGATATTGCAAGTTTATTCTCACTCACCCTGTTTTGATGTCTGATGTATTTCCTAAGACATCTTTTCGGAACAAAGGTTTTCCCCAGACCGGACTCAGTTCAATGATGTATCGGCGAATCCTAGCAATTCTGAGCTAGCTTCCGAACATCCCAATTCTGGTCTTCTTGCTACAGCGTTGCACCTAGGGTGATAGCTCTTCCCCCTCAAATAGATGGAAACCGGTCTGCGCCGTTTGCTGCTTTGCGTCGTATATTATACCTTTGTATGTACTCGACTGAGATGTCTCTAAGTGGCACCAAACGTTATGCCTCGCGCTGTTGATATTAGGGGCGAGTAGAGTTGTATTTGTTGCCGGTGGTCGTGACATTGTGAAACAATTTTGTTCAGTTCAAATTAGGGGTGAACAATTTTGTTTCGTTCAAATTGGGGCTCGGTCGATCGTCACGAAGCATGGATTGATTTTGTGTCTTATTTTGTACTTTACTGAAGCAGGGATTTTTTTTCGAAAGCAAACAATTTAAATCGCCAATTTTGTCAAAAGGTCTGGTGTGGTTTGAGGATTTGTATGGCGGTAGTAGATATACTGTAGTGCAAATTAAGAGAACTTTGCGGAGGCACGTTTTGAAGTGACCGACTATGAAAACTTTGTTTCTAGAAAAAAGCCCGAAAATCTTATTTTGCTTCGGTCAGTGTTTTTTACCGTGGGGAGAAAAATATTTTGATGATGATGGAATCGAACTGACCGAAACGTCGAGTGAAGGGAAGAATGCAAAATTAAACACACATCTGAACTCGAATTTTATCTTGCGGTTTTACAAGGTTTAGCAGGGTTTTGTGGGATTTTCTCGCTTGTTTTTTTTTAATCGATTAAAATGTGTTTCCTTGTTTCAATTCAATTCAATTCAATCCATATATATTTACATAATGCCACAATACTTTAATAAAACAATGTCCAAAAGTGAAGTAATACATAATATTATTAAGATTACACGTGTAGATTGATAAGAAAGAAAGACCAATAAATCGATAGGCAATTATGGAGACATCTTGCGAAGCTGGGGGCTTATATGAAGATGCCTTAACAAAACAAAACCAAAATGACAACTCAACAACTACTGAGACAGACTAACAATCGGACAAACAAAAATACAATACACATGGGATGAATGTAAATATTTAGGGCTGAAACAAAATAGATAATGCCATAAATGAATAACTCATGCAACTAGTCAAAGATCAAAACTGTGCATTAATGTTTGAGTAAAAACATAATCGAAAACAAATATATAAATAAACAGATGGATCAGCTGATCAAATAAACAATGAAAAAAAATCAAACACAATAAAGTTAACAGTAAGGAATTAGTTAACAATCAAAATGAATATTAGACAACAAATTCATTATAATCTTACGCACAATATACAAACAACACAATCAAATGGCAATAAAAAGTACACGAAGAAAATAAATTGTAAATGAGACAATCATGCAATGGTGAACAAATATATAAGCCATCAGTAAACAAATATACACCTGTTGGGGTAGATAATTTTAACGCAATTACCAAATAACAAATCAATTATTCAGAGCATAAATAAAATTTAATAACAGACATATAACTGACACAAAGCACTATAAATCAACACGTGAATACTTTAAAAAATACTTATTTACATGCCTTGTCTTCGGATGTTAAGATAAGTGGACGATTATGTCCGGCAACACTTGTGACGATGCGTTTCTAGACATTGAAAATGGTACTTTGGTTGTAAAAACAGAAACATGACAGAGAAGAAGAACAGGTGCAAAACCAAATCTAAATGAAGAACTAACTTTTAACACTTTCGAGAGGTAAATCCAAATTACAATTTAAGGTCTTGAACTTAATCACTAGCTTCAAGATTACTTGTAGGAGTACAATTTCAGTACATTTGTTTGTATCATTATCAAGTTGAGAATTCTATAAGCCATTTGTAGCTGCGGGTATATCAGCTCAACAAATCACTGTGTCTCTCCGCAAGTGAGTTAGTAACAAACTTTGACATTGTCTATTGCTCCTTTATATTTTGACTGATTTCAACTAAACTTTGTCAAAAGTATCAGTAGCCCAGCCCCAACATGTCACATGACCAAACAGGGGTCAAATGCAAATGATGGACTCCAGCTTCAAGTGTAACTTTCACGCTCCAGACGTGCAGAGCCAATTGCTGTGTTGGACAAAATAGATGAGGTTGTCTTCTGCTCCATTGGTGGCTTGGAGATGAGCCAAACCTTCGGCTTCCGTTCTTTCTTCAGGGCTTGTTTCGCCTGTTGCTGGCGGCTGACCATGGTCACGATGGTATAGAGATAAGGGTTGAGGGAGGAATTGATGGGCAGGACAAAGACAACCAACCAGGCGTAGACTTCCGGCTGGATCTGAATCACACTGGTCTGGGACAGGATGCCAAGAATAATGACAGGCATCCAACACAGGAAATCAGAGCCCACGATGACGGCCATCTTTGACGCCATCTTGATTTCTTCATCCTTGTGCGATTGGTGGCGCTTCACGCGCCGGATTGACCTCTTGACCTTTGCAAAGATGGCGGCGTAGCAAACGCTGACCAGGAGGAAACAGACGAGGTTGACACCGAGAAACAACACGATGGAGTATAACCATGTGGGTTTGCTGCCCTGGGGATGAGGGATCAAAAAGGTGTCGTTACCAAGCCCGCCACCAAGATCTTCCTCTTTAAAGGTGAAAGTGACTGGCCTGGTGAGTAACGGCAGACCAATGCAAACATCGGATAATCCGTAGATATCCGAGTCGCTGGTTACCAGGACCGTTGGAACGAGGCTTGCTACCAAGCATGTGACCCAAATCGAGGCTGTGAAAACCCATACCGAGTTCTCCTGGAGACGAACTCGGCTGAACGGATGGACGATGCACAGATAGCGATCCACGCTGATCAAGGTGATGAAGAACACGGAGGCTTCTGAGGACAACACTGAAATGACCCCTGCTGCCTTACAGAGGGCGCTGTTCCTCCACTCCGTAGCCGTCAGGTAGTACTCCTCTTTCTTGATGACGTCGACGGTGGCGATGATCACCATGTACACGCCCATCAGGAAATCGGACATGGCCAGGTTCAGCACCAGAAACGAGTGCACGTACTTGCTGCCCTTGCCGCTGTCATCCCGGATCCGCCAGGCGATGACCAACAGGTTGCCGATGAGGGCGCTAAAGCCCAGGATCCACATGAAGACCTGGAGGACAGTGTTGGGCATTAGCCGGCCGCAGTTGAACAGCGGTGACTCAAGCTGGATGTTGATGCACTGATTGTCATCTGGAAGCAGCGACTTGAAGTCACAGCACAGGCGATGGTCATCTACATATCTGTGTGTACATCAACCATAAAAAAGGGTAAATTAATGATTCAAGCCTAAAGCATAGAACTAACACAAGTTTAGTCAAGCAGACCAACACCGCAAATCTGGTAGGAACTGGTGTTACATGGCAGTATCTCACCGTGACACAACTTAACATATCTGCTTAATTTGTAATTAGAAGGTACTTTCTTTTCATCAGAATTTGTCAGTATTAATTTATCAAACTCTTACATTGTCTGAAGTGATTTGAGGTCTCTAATGGCGTCGTTATCCACTTCCGTCGCCTGTTGGTAACCCTTGGACGGATCTGAGCTCACTGTACCATCGCCACGCATCAATACCCTGAACGTTTGAGAAATTAAAGTTGACATAAGCGTCTAAAGTTGGTAAAATGTGGATATCAAAGTGACTGTAAGACGTAAAAGAGTTGTGTATCTGGAATTAATGTTGCATCCCGAGTTATTATTAACTGGAAAATGGGGACAAAGTGATGTAACTGTTCCTTCAAATGTTCACATGAGTGGGTTGTTGCCAGTCGCACCAGTAAGTTTTTTTTTTCACCGCGCTCAAAAAACTCACAATCTGCGAAGATGACCCAATCCGTTGAAGGCCCCGGCTCTGATGTATTGAATAGGCACTGATCGTATTCCCCTGATGAAGAGGGAGAGAAAACAAATTTAATTAAAGCTGTATATCTTTTTAATGTCGCAGCGATCTGTTTTTTTTTTCTACATGATTAGTTTGCTTATTCGCACTAGTGATGAATTGTGTGTTGTTTGTTTGTTTACAA
Source organism: Patiria miniata (assembly GCF_015706575.1). Taxonomy (NCBI): domain Eukaryota; kingdom Metazoa; phylum Echinodermata; class Asteroidea; order Valvatida; family Asterinidae; genus Patiria; species Patiria miniata. The sequence continues at coordinate 7,586,276 of NW_024037057.1, forward strand.
ACAAGGGTTGTTTTGGTATCAGCATTCGGTGTATTTTAATGTGTACGAATTCATAACATGTTCTGCCAGACCGTTTCCTTAACATCCAAGTAAAACGTACTGTTTTTTTTCTCATTAGGTTGTGTTTTTATTCCAGAGTTTCCCTAAATTCTGTGGTTGTATGACCTCCTTTTTCCGTCAAAAATGTTCGCCCACTATAGCATGTTTTTACTTGAGCAAGTAGTCGGTAACAGAATTATACTTACAAATTTTGCAGCATCGCGAGCTCGCTGAAAACACCCCAAGTCAACTCGGCAAGGTTGTTTTCTGATAAATCCCTGATAGAGAGAAAATGTACTTGTGAATTCAGTATCGGTGTTTTAAACAATTAACAATGGCGAAAGTCGTGTCTGTTCTAGGTTTTTCTCCACCTCTGAATACTAGTAATTTTTTTAAATTAGGATTCTGCAGAAATGCAATGCAAGGTCTTTCTGTTTGTCAACATTTGCATTAAATTATGTTAAAAGATTGTCACTTCATAAACTTGATATGTATTTTATAGAAACCGACTCCTTGCAACTAACAGCAGTATTATTACTTACAATGACTTCAGATTAACCAGGCCTGCGAATGTATTTTGCTTGAGTTGGAATATGTTGTTGTTCCTCAAGGACCTCAGAGTATTTGAAACAATAAAAGAGCAAAATACAAAAACGTTATTAAAAAGTGTTGTCAGGGTACTATAAAGTGCAAGTACTCTTTAAATTCCAAAGAGTGAAATTAGGGACTAGACGTTATAGAGTGAAAATCACTCTCATTTTCGATTGAAATAGTCTGAAAAATGAACCACTTCAGTCGAAGCTCGAGTGAAAACTCGATCTTAACGATTGACAAAATTTCACTCCAAAATGTCTAGTCCCTATAGTTTCCGAGTGTGAAGTGAATCTTCACTCGAATGGAGCGAATTTTTCTTTTTGGAATTTAGAGAGTAATGTTTAACTTGGAAATAGGAATAATAACTTTCAGCGAAGCTGCTGCTTACAGGGGAACTGTACCAAGCATGCCTCAAATACTCCCACTCAAAAATCAAAAAAAAAAATTGGTCGAGGAACTCACAGTCTCAGAAGCAATCCCTGTTTCTTGAAAAGTCCTTCGTTTAGTGTTGTCATGTTGCCCTTTGTTAGTTCCCTGTCAAAGAAAGAACCTATTTGAAACAAGCCCTTACACATACCTTAACTACTGTTTCGCGGTTGCACTTCAATTATACATAATAACAAAATTGATATTTTATATGAGACAACCTATTGAAATGAAACGTTGATTATGAATTGTTGATTTAGAAGCCTTCAAGGTGACATAGTAATGGTCAGGTATTGTAATTATTAGGTGAAGTCGACATTGATTAGTGGAACACTTTGTTGAAATTCTGGACAGCAAATTCTAACGTCAGAGATCTTGAATCTTTCTATCCTCCTTCCCATAATTCGCAAATGGTGTCATCTTGATTAAGTGTCAGATGTTGATGAGTTGAAGGTTGTATTCACTCTAAAGATAGATACTGAATGACGTCATCGACATGACGTCATTTATTCAGATGGGTTTAGGGGCGTTGCGCTTCTTCATTACAACACTTACAAAGTTGCCGTAACTTTAGCCAACTGGTCCACTGTTTCTGCATTCCAACCTTTCTTGCATTTCACATCCAGATCACCTTTGACCATGGAACAGTTGCATCCGGTCGGGCATTTCTTAACGTCTGGATTTGTTTACATAAAAATAAAGAAACATTTGTTTACATAAAAACAAACAAACAAACAAACAAACAAACAACCCAGCAAACAAACAAACGAATAATGAATGTTTCGCTTTATATAACCACAGAAAGTGAAATACAAAGCCCGAGTCGATTTCAGAACATAGCTGGCGAAATACATTCGTAACAATTGTTTTGTTTATTCTAAGACAAGATAAGTTTGCGGTAGCACCATGTGAATAAATATCTTTTGTGAGTATGTGTGGTTTTGAAAAGAACCGGAGTGTCTCAACGTTTCGAACAGTATGCTCTACCCTACATCTTACCATGTACCCAACATTCTACCCAACATCTTACCATGTTCGCATCTGCCATGTTATGAACCATCAACTACCACAAGCTTCGAAAATTAAAAGAAAAAAAATGCCCCAAAGCAATAATAGCTAATGGACATCACTGGAAAGCTCAAGCCCTGATTACACCTGCCACTAACCGCATTCCGTTTCGTCGTCGTGAAACAACTGACAGTCCACCTTCCCGTCACATACAGAGTCCTGCAGAAGACATTGCTGTTTCCCCTGACACACGTACAGCTGGCTGTCGCACGTCAAACTCACTGTTTAATTAGAGTTGAAAGAAAATACATCAATACTCGCTCAGTCACTAACTAGTCCACAATGGCACTTACACGGTCATTGGTTTTTATAACTCTTCTTCATTTGGGTGACTTCTTTGTGGACAATTTTGTTTCTTTGGTTAACGCTTGCTTGGAATACATGATGGTTCACGGGAGTACTGTTTTTATATTTCGTGCCCTGTATGATGTTGTTAAAAAGCAAGAATCACAGCAGATCTAAAAGAGAGGTCATTTTTTATTGAGAAGAGTGCCACCAACCACATTTGTTTTCGTCACTTTCATCCATGCAGTCCGCTATGCCATCACAGTAGGCGTTTGGCAACAGACAGAGGCTGGTTCCCTCTTGATGGGAGCACCGCGCTGAGCACTCCAATTCATCTTTATTGTCTTGAGAGTAAAAAAAGGTCATCGCAGACACAAAAAAGAAAATGAAAGGAAAGGTGATTTCAGACATCAATAAATACAGTTTTGGGATGATTTCTCTCCTTATTAGTGTGACAGGTGTACAAGATGACTTTGATTGCCCTTTATACGAAAGTAGACAGTCACAAATACATTTTATGGAATTCTCCTACCCATAGGGCTCATAGTAATATTGAATCCCCTTCTAGAGACGCTACTGTCCGTCTTGAGCTCAAGCCAAACCCTGCCGCTCTCAAAGGACATCTGAGAGACCTTGGTGGTCCCGGTCAGACTGGCCAACACCAGGCCCTCGCTGCTGTCGTTGCCGACCCCGATGTGCAGGTAGTCGTAGCTTTGCTCCAGGTGGAAGGTGTTGACGACCAGTCGGAGTTTCTCTCGGCTGCTGGCGAGGATGACCTCCCAGACACACGTGAGGGAGTCCGGGTAGATGCCGTACTGGTAGAGCGGGGAGGTGAGCTCGTACTCTGCCTGGCCGATGTCGATCAGGGTATCGCCACAAATATCTTGGCAAACAGAGGAAGAAAGTCGGTCATCAGTTGGTACATGAATGACAAATGCCGCAGATGCTATCGTACGCACCACGAAGTAACATATCGTGTGTTTGGATGACACAAGAGATACGCCACGGCGTCGTAAACCCCAACGTGACGGATTCGTCAGTTCGTTGATGGTGCAACTGCGATCCTCCTGTTAGTTTCTTTCTAACCCCTCCTTCAGGCCACATGCTGCCAATCGTTTACGCTGGGATGTGGTACCGGGTAAATTGTTAAAAACCTGTTGGAATAGATTTGGTAATCTATATACAATTTACAATATTCCTGTTCTTTCCAGACGACGACGATGACGTAGCAGCGGGGTTAAGTCACCTAAGTTAAAGACAAGTACACAACTACTCTAAATAGTAAAACGTAATCATACAACTTTGAGAATAGTGATTCTATTCTATCAGTGTGGTAACACCCTTTCCTTCTTCAAGGCTGATCTTTTTTGACTGAGACCTCACCTCCACAGTTTTCCTCATCCGTGTTGCCAGGGCAATGACCTCTACCATCGCAGACCTTCTGCGCCGATATGCAAATCAGCAAGGCGGTGCCGTTACAGGGCACTTGACCTTCACCGCAAGATGCTGCTTGCGAAAGAAAGTTTTTCATCTTTCAAAATCTGAGACTAATAAACCTACAAGGGTAGGTACAAGGAAATTACATTCCTTTACATTTACATGTGCTATCTCACATCATTCGCAATTGCATGCAACTAAAAATAACTACGCAGTGGTAATTTGCAAGTCAAAGACGGCTAGCCTCAAGAAAAAAGGCAAAGCAACCATTTCGTATTGACAACCAAACGTAACCAAAGTAGTATTTGACTCACCGAGAAAATTAGGCATCACAGAACACATACAGCAAACTAAATCACATGATGGGGTCCCGACGATGTACAATGGCAGAGAACCATTTGAATACAGGTATTGATTATTTGGATTGGGGAAACCGCGCCCCAACAGCAGGGGTTAAGTTTAACAAATTGTGCAACTGTGCAGGAAAATGTTTGAACCGTAGAAAGTGGATATTACACACGAAACTGTAACTATTATTCCAAAGAATGACTGCAAAGAAAAAAAAATGACTAACCATTTTGGACTTGTTCCAACTTGATTTGAAAACCTGTGAATCGTACAACGTAGTCCGACGTGAATGAGAGCCATATCTCTGCCGAGTAGAGAGACACACTCTCGGGGTAATGCTGGCCGGACATACTGAACGCTTCCCCCTGCGTCTGGTTGCCAAGGGAGAGAATATCATAAGATGCCTCTGTCTCGAACTCAAGGAACACGACCACGACGTCATAGTCTGGCTCCGCGTGGACGAACCACTCACAGTGCGTGTTCAATGGGTACAAGTCTGGGTACCCGAGCGAGGTGAGAGTATGAGACCCGGAGGATAGGTAAATAGTTATATCTCCACAGGACCCTACGCGTCAAAAAAAAAAAAAGATTATCCAATGAACACGAGCTTCACACGTCAAAAATGGCACATTGATGCATGCTACTTCTTTCTACTATTTTACATACTTTAACTCAAATACTTTGGAGCATGGGTTTATAAACGTACTTTAACCTGCAAAATGAAACATTTTCGGTATTATGACACCAGAGATTTATAAAGGGTACAATTGGAGTGTCATGGCCTAGCGAATAAGAGCACCGGACTCATGCTCTGGTGTTTCAGAGGAAAACAGTGGCGTGGGTTCGAGCCCGGGCCCAGACACTTGTGCCCTTAAGCAAGGCACTTAACCATTATTGCTTCGTCCTTCGGATGGGACGTAAAGCCGTCGGTCCCGTGTGTTGTGAAATGCAATGCACGTAAAAGAACCCAGTAACACTTATCACTAAGAGAAGGGATTTGCCCAGGTGTTTCTGGAATCCTAGTTATACTCCCTTGTGGAAGTCCTACAGGAGAAGAACCAACCAAGTAACCAAGTACCAAGTTGACTTACCGCATTGTTCCTCGTCGGAACGGTCCATACAATCGTAGTTAGCATCACATAGTGACGACGGATTTACACAGTCGTCGCCATGACTACACTTGTATTTGCCACTGCCGCAGCCTAGTACAAAGAGAGAAAAGCATAAACAGAGTAAGCTAAAAAAAAATCCGTTTGTAACTTACGGTTTGTAAATTCGGTTTGTAAATTACGCAGCTAGCTAATGATCGGCCCTTAGCAATTCTTCCCGACACATTGTTTGTGTCATTCTGTGATAGGCTCTTCGTGAAACTATTCTGTAGAAACGAGATGCGGAGATTTTCTATTTTAAAGTAGCCTCACCACAGTCAAATTCGTCATCGAATTCTGGGCAGTCGGGTTTCCCATCGCAGACTTGACTAGCGTTGATGCACAGTATCCCCGCAGAACAAGCGAACTTTCCACCTTCACACCCTGTAAGAATATTGGAGGTACAAAAATTATCCATTGCATAATTCGGTTTGATAAATGCTGACGACATACCACACATACAGTGTGTATACGTGGTGGAGGGCAAAACCTAATATTGATTGCCATACTGCTACATGTTGACTTTTTGGACACTTTAGAAGGTCAAGCATTTTCGTTTGAGAAACCTCGTTCCATTATTAGACTGATTTCTCCCTCTTTCTACTGTCTCCAATGGCAGGTCCTAAAGTCAGATTGGCTAACCATCTGGTTGGGATGACATGCTTTAAATCCTATCAGAACTCTTCAATCTTGTGGGGTTTTTTCTGTCGGAGAAACCCGAAACCCATCCCCAGACAAAACTACAAACCTCCAGACTCGTCAGCAAATTGCAAAGCATAATATACCTTGCACGTCATACTCAGCAGTCGTCACCAACATATTGGTTTACCTTTGAAACTTCCTTTTTAATTGCAACCCGAATTCCCTCCGAAAGAAAGGGAAAAATATCCGATGTCATCGAGGCAAACCATCAAACCTCATCTGCACCTGGTACTCATTGATTTTGTTCATCTCCTCGTGAAAGCTATAGACAAGGAAACATCTTTTAATCTGCATTGCTTTCCTTGGCATTCTTAATTACCCTCAGATAAAAAAGGGAGACCATTTCTAGAAACCTCTGAGTCATATGCAAAGCGCACCTTGCACTTCGTACTCAGTGATGTTCATCTCAACTCGGAGACGCCCGGGTGAGTTATAATTCCTCCCCCGGTAGATGACGTCCAGCTGAATCCAGACCAGCGGACCAGCCATCGTCAAGACCTTTGGGTACAGCCTGGCTGAGGCCACCTTCCAGACTCGCCCCCTGTAAGGCAGTTGCCCGTAACCGATATAGAACTTGGCGATGTCTTTGCGTCTCGAAGTGTCCACGTGGACGGCTAAGGGGAGAGACACGAAGTCCAGACGGATTCTAGAACGGTTGTTGGAGGTGGTCAGGAACCAGACGCAGTCGACTGTGACGTCGATCGGCCGCACGATGTTAATGGTGCTCCCTGGTGTCAGGGTGAGATAAGGATTGCCGTATCGTCCTGGGTGAGATGTTAAAGAAAACGAGAAAGTCTGATTTAAACCCGAGGTATATAAACAGATGTATACGACGTACACCCCTTTGCAAGTCTGTGAGAGGTAGCTATCTTTTTAATTGCCTCTTCCAATCATGATTCAAAGCGGGAAAGTGCAAGTGTCATTTTACATTTTACTACCAAATATCTGCCTGTGTAGGGATGATTTGCTTGGGCGTGGGCAGTAGTTGAGGGGATATGATACAATCCAAGTGAGCTACAGTAAATTATCTTGCTCGTAGACACCTCTGGGACCCAGGCAACACGACCAAAAAAATACAGAATTCTCACCGCCGCAGTCAACTTCCTCCATCTTTCCCCCGCAATAGCCGTGACCGTCGCAGACTCTGTCCCGGTGGATGCATTTGCCCGAAGAGGGACATCCATACTCATCGCTGGTGCAATTATTTCCTGTGGTAAACAAACAAGTTTGCATGTTTTGAACCACTGTGTTAAAGTTGACAACGTCACAGGACGTTTTGCAATCGCTCGGCGTTTCGATTCCGCCAGAAATCGAGGAGAAAGAGATGACAGAAAATAAAGGCAAACACCTGTTTGCCAAATTAAATGCCAGATCTCAGTGCAGAAAATCAGTGGTCGGAATGCTATTAAGTAAAATACTTAAAACAAAATACAGTAGCTTTCATATCACCTTTCTAAAAAAAAAAAGATCAAAATTTAATATTGAATTGGTGTATACACTCGAATCATACCTTTCACGCTACATCCATATTCGTCCTCCTTTACTGGACAATCCGGAAAACCATCACACCGTCTGGTTTCCGCCACACACTGCTGGTTCTGGCACTGGAATTCCCCAGGACCACATCCTAGAAAAGAAGTCTTGTGTTAGTTTATAGAAGCGTCAGAGAATTTGGATACAATTTGTAAATAAATAGCACAACACGACTGTCTCTGAATGTTTTATCCTTCCATTGTCATTCACCTTGCTTTTCAAAAGCCGTCACTTTGATCTTATACACCGTTCGTCTCAGATATTGGACGGGCGACAAGTCTGCAAAGATCCATATACTGGTCAGATTTGTGTAGAAGATCCTCATTTTTTCCACGGCAAGGCTGAAGAGCATCTCGGTGTCTTGGTTAGCGCCCTCTACGGCTGAGCCGGCCGAAGTGGCCGGGCCGACCGCGTTGTTTTCCAGGATGTTGACCTCGAGGATGCTGCCCTCTGGAATCCTGACAAGCCAGAAGCAGTCGACATTGGGCGGATCCCATTCATGGTCTCTTTCGATCCAAGTGGAGGCGTAGGTCATGACGTGAGAGGTACCTGGTGTCAGCGGTGGGATGACGGTGTTTCCACACATTTCTACGGGAACATGTTATATGCACACGTACATGTTAACACGATGGTAGTCTTGGCCAGAAACCCAGCAGTCACAGCAGGCGATTTGCTAACACTACAAGAGGTTGAACGATTTTAACCATAGCTGGTTTTCAAAATAATGGATTGTTGAAAATTGTTTCCACAGGGTTTGAAAGGTCGTGTTGGCAAACATAACGATTAAAATCCAGAATCCAGGGTTGGTGGTTTATACATCTGCATTGATGTAATTTTCTGTACTTTTACAGAAAAAAAAGAGGGCGACCTATTATTATCTGCACCATTTGAACAAAAGGCTGTAGAGAGTATTGACGGTCGTAGCATGCGGCTGCCCTATAAGACATCATTTTGGTGATTTGAAATTGACACTGCGTGGACTATTTCTTTTAATCGGTTATGCAAATAGAGGTCAGGGGTTATCCTTCGGGGTAAAGTCTTACCGCAGTCGACCTGGTCCGAGAAGTCCCCGCAATCCAGGTGGGCGTCGCAATAGGCTGACGGCGGCAGGCAGACTAAGGAATAGGAGCAAAGTGTGGTGCCTTGCTCGCAAAAACCTGGTATTGGTCAAAAAGGTGAAAGAAACATGACTCACATGAGAATTTTGTCTTAGGAGGTATCCGTATCACATTGCTACGACCGGGAATAATACGCTCACCGACGGAAGCCACGGCTAGCGGCTGTAGCCACTTCCCAAAGGCTCGAGCCATATAGCCATACGCGATTCCCATCCGGCCTTAGTAGGGGCTCCATACAAATGTATTGTTGTTATATGAGACAATGCGAAATAATGCTTTATTATTAGGCTATAACAAGCGATCGAGGCTTTTGATTTTGGACTGATTCTCTTTTCCGCGATGTAATGGATGCTATAGATGGATATCGTTAGGTTGGGTAAAGCTTTGCACACTCGGCTACATCTTTCGAGACCACATCCCTGAAAAGGCAGGTATGCCATCAGTGTATCCTACCCGTCATATCATATGGTGCCGAGACATAGACTACCACCTACCGTCTACAGAAAAAAAACTAAGGGCGACAGAGAGGGCTGTGGAAAGAATAATGATAGGAGTAACAAAGAAGGGCAGGGTTGACAAATGAGGATCTAAGAAAGAAATGAAGAGTACAGGATATTATTCAGACCATTAAATCAAAGAAGTGGAGGTGGGCAGGTCATCTGGCGAGGAGGTATGACAATCGGTGGACGTGCAAAACAACCCACTGGACTCCAAGAAACCAAACCAGGAAAAAAGGGAGACAAAACAGAAGATGGAGGGATGAACTAACAACAAATATTGGCATTGCATGGCAAGAGACAGCTCAAGACAGAGTGAGATGGAAAATTGGTGAAGATACTTTCCTTCTGCAGTGGAGCGAAACACGCTAGACAGACAGATGAATATGGAGCCAGCCTTTCTCGCTCCGGTTCTCTGGAATCGTGGCAGCCTATGATGTTCATGCATTCTGATTTCATTGCAATGTTCATGATGTATAAAGTATGGTGAACATTAGAGTTGTGTAAATATACGTAGTGAACTAACCTGGTTCATCCCGCTGGGTGAATTGTAATTCAAACTCCACACAGTCAAGATTACCAAGCCCATGAGCAGAGACGTTGACCCAGGCTAGGCTGCTGTTCACAATGTACGTCCTACCGTCGTCCAAGAACCGGACGTAGTACAACCGCAGAGACGCCAGCGCGCTGGCCGCGTCGGACGAGTCGTTCCCCGCCCCGATCGTTAACTCGTCCCCGCTGCTGATCTTGTTGGTGTATTTTCCGCGTTGCTGTAGTACCTGGACGTAGATGTTGGAGCCGGATTGGCTTGCAATGTGCCAGGTACAGGATATACTCACCGAGCATTGGTTGAGTACGTCGGTAGGGGGCGGGGCTCGGACATGGGCGACGGGTTCCGTATCGCTCAAGAGAATGTTTGTTTCTCCACACTCTGTGTCCGCTTTTAAAATGGGAGCACAATGAATGAGACATAGATTAAGTTATTATCGCAGGAGGAATAACACGCAGTCTTACGCGGTGACACCCTACAAAAAAGTAAAATGTTATTGTTTAACTTGTTGCCCATTATTTCCCAACATCTGAACAACCCAGGGTTTTTTCTTTTAAACAAATCTTATTGCAAATTAGTAAAACTATCATTCGAATAAATAAAATAACTGACAGTTCCATCCAACTTTCTGGTAATGTAACTGTACATGGACATAATGCTTTCGGCCGCTTTGTTTTTGCCCTAGCTAATGCGGGAAATCTAGCCGACACGCTTTTACTTGTTAAGTGACAACAATGCAATTTGTTTTTACCTTGTCATAACTGCTAAACAGGCACAAGATAAACGAAGCCCAATAAATGTAGAATTGGGGACGTGTGTGATCACTGCTACATCACAAGTTGTTAACACATAGTGGAAATTGCTTGAGTGTTCTACTTCATTTTGCGACGAATAACCAAACCTCTGCCTCTTCCTTTTTCTAGAAAGTGAAATTTTTTTTGACCTGTGCAATTCCAGATAATGTCTCATGCTCCTGAATCGTGCGAACCTGGTTTGTTCACAGGCTCACACATTGAAAGTAACGTCTTTACACCTGCCTAAGCTTATACGGGAAAAGGGTGTAATTGTACAGTTCTTGTAAAGTTCTAATTACCTTTCGAAAATGATGGCCAGGTCGATAGTCCTCCAAGAACCATGATCATCAGGCCAAAGGAGAGATTCATGGCTATTGTTGATTTGGGGCGCTGACAGCAGTTTTAAGAGACGATGAGGATATGATCTAAAACAAGAAATCCAAACACAAAAAGGTGCAACTTTGTATTGCAAGTTTTGATTGAAGAAGTTATGAAGGCGAACCTAAACAGATTGTGTTTCAGCGTCTGATATCCATCGATTTAAGCGGGATTTTTTTTTTAGGGAAAGACTACTTTTCGATAGTCCTCCAAGAACCATGAATACCCGTGCCGTTGCCATGACACGTTTCAGTTTGGTCATTGTCATTAACAGATTGGTATTGGACAAACACGTGTGCCGAAAGCAAAATCCATTTAATACGTGGGGGACAGATGTGCATGCAAACTTGCTATTGGGGGCATTTGCACTGGTTGCCTTGTATAGTGGTTACTTGGGAAAAGATTGGGTCAATTTCAGTACGAGATGTCTTAATGGACGAGTTACGGCCTTGGTGCACGGACATTTATTTCAGAATTGAATAGAGAGACGGTTAAGCCTATATGACAGTCCTGCATCTTAAGGAGCTCAATCAATCATCCACAATTTCTGGGTTTTAATAATGAACCCTTGAAAAGTGGGATAAATTTGACTATCAGAAGTGGTGTCACTACGAATTTGTCACGAAGAACACAATTGGCTAAACTAAGCACGCATCATTTCAGGTCACTTGATCTTGATTAGAAATAAAAAGGGAAAATGTCTATGGTAATTGTCCGATCATACGCTATAACACGTTACTAAATAACAGTTGGACGCCAGTAGCATTGCCAAGCAACTGCTGAACTTGTCCAAATTGTTTTTAAAAGTAATTTACAAACGTGTAAAGGGAAAATGTCTATGGTAATGGTCGGATCATACGCTATAACACGTTACTAAATAACAGTTTGACGCCAGTAGCATTGCCAAGCAACTGCTGAAATTGCCCAAAGTGCTTTTAAAAGTAATTTACAAACGTGTGGGTTCGGGTTCACACATGTTGACTAGTTTGTAGCTTAAAACAGGGTCCATTTTGCTGACAGAAACTATGGGGTCTCCGTCTTCATGTCTGGGCATTCAATTGAATCGGTCATAGTAAAAGGCAATTATAAAACTCCGTCACTCGGTCACGTCACTGCTATCAAAACTGCCGTTACTCCTTTATTTTATTTTTGATAATCAACCACGTCGCTGTAGGTGCAGATTAATTGTATGTCACTAGTTTTTGACGACACAAATATCTCAAATCAAAGTGCCACACAGTTTAAGCGCCACAATCTACACCATTTAAACAGCTGCCTTTTTTAAACAATCCCCATCTCGCAATCAACTTTGACCTTTTAGTTGATTTATTGTCGGTAAACACCAATATTAGAATCGGCTTCTATTTTTAAAGCTCATGCTAGGGTCACACATTCCCGAATTAATTGTGAATACAACAAAAATAAACCAAGAATTGAAATCGGTTCCCGAATCACCCCGACAATTTTGAACATGTTCAAATTGGTCGGGGCGCTTCCCGATCTTTCACGATCTTTCACTGAACTAACAGAATCATCCCGAGGCAGCCAAGGACCATCCAAGATTTACTCAAGAATTGCTATTCTTGGCGATTCGGCTTAAAAATCGGGAATGTGTAAACTTAGCATTAAGTTACTGTAAACCTCTTTTGTGATATTCAAAGGCGAAACTGCTAAAAAAAAAAAAACATCGACACTTCTTCGTCTTTGAGCCGAATAGACTTTGTATCTACAGTTCATTTCAAGTGACATATTGAGTGCTCTTTTGGAGTACGGTATTATCACAAAATGTGGGTAAACAGCTCGAAGTGCCTTTAATATTGTTGTGGTGTGGAATACGGACGACACCTTTTACTGTATACAGAAACGACTTGTGCTGCGCGGATTGGAAATGTAGGCGCGTAACTGCTTGACATACAAACACGGCATGAACACTTCAGATTATTTGTCAGACAAGCAAAAATTGCAAATTTTAAATGCAACAATTTCAACTGTAAATTGTGCTTTTTCTGAAAACTCTTACCTGCAGTATCTAACAGAAGCGAAATCCCAAGCCTGTCACTTGCTACAAAATGGAGATAATGATGAGTTGACGAATGTAAATGCTGTGCTACAGCCTGTCGAAATACCGGGGAAAATGAAGGTCGCTTTAGAAAGATCACCGCAGTGAGATCCGCGAGCGCTCTGCTGCTCCGTTGAGATAGGCACTTATAGAACCAACGTTGACATCAACATATGAAGTACATTCAGTGATTTATCCAACTGTCCAAGGCACCAAATCTACGGGTATCTGATCCTATAAATCCTGCACACTTCTTTGCTCTTCTGAGTGTCAGTTCGGTTTCGGGTTTAAAGCAACAATATCAGCTCTCCTCCCTGTTAATTTTCTTAAAACAGAAGCAAAGCACAAGTGCCTTTTTTATATACAAACGAGGATAATGCGCAAGCCCCAGTTCGGCTGGTTTGACTGTCAGCTAAAGTACTTTCACCGGGCTAACGTCTTCAAGAGCCAATCGAGGTTGTTACTCTGTACGATAAAACCTCACGCAACACGTCAATAGGGAACAAAATCCTGAGAATGATTTGATTGGTCATCAGCGCTTCTGTTGACTTTCCACAAAGTAATTCTCCATATCCGTTCTGAGGCACGGTGAATAAAAGCACGAACCACCGCTAAGGCGCTGGCGAGCTACAGGCGTCAACATCGGAAAATGACCCCCTTCTTTAATTGACGAAAGGTGCTTTCAAGCACGTCTTGGAGAGACAGCACAGCACTTGCTTTTTTAAGATCTCTTCCGCTTTTGAACCTTGGACTATTTTTTTTTAAGCTTGAGCTTTGATATTCTAATAAAGCAATACAAGAAAGTTATCATCCAAGGCACAACACGAGCTTGACTGGCAATTTTGAATGACTACAAACCATTTAATTACCCGAAGCCACCGTTTTATCTGCTCGTCAGCCTTAATACAATACGTGTGCATAAGCAAATAACCATACGCATCATTTGATAAGTTGGTTAAAAGGTAATTCACATTTTAGTACATTAACTAAATGCTGCTATGGCCATAATCGTGTATTGAAAGGAGTCCTACCAAAGAGCATTATTTACTTAAAGGGAAAATACAACATTTGCAAACATCAAAAAATAAAACTACCAAATCATTTTGAAATACCTTGCTGGACTGTTAGTGAATGACAGTGTAAAGCATCCTGTAAAATCATGGCACCTGGTATACTGTCATTTTCAAGAAAAGTGGTATTTTTGTATCAATTTCCAACGCTGATCGGCCGACCAGCGTTGGAAAAAACTGGCTTTTTTTTCAAATACTGGCCCCAGTTGACCATCGCACTTGTTTGCAATCAATTACACATCTATGAACGGGTACAAGCCAGCTAGACTGGTTCCCTGACCTTACAATTCCCCAATGTATGTAAACTGCTCTGTTTCTTCTTAAATGGAGTCAGGGAACCAGACTACAGGAAAATGATTGTTTTTCTTGGTTTTTATAGCATTTTCGAACCCAAAACCTCAAAAAAGTCAGTGTTACTATATTTGCTATATATTTCCAACCCCCCAATTCCATCCATTTCTGAAAATTACAGCAAAAGCAAATGATGTATATTCCCTTTAAAATAATGTGAGGCGTTCTGGCAAATTGAGACGGAACTGGGCGCAGGATTTGTTTTTACGTTTTCAGATTTATTGATATTTTGTAATCTGTTATATGTCTACTATTATGTTGAAGAAACAGAATAAAAATTGTAAAAAAAGTTTTTAAAGATAAAACAACTGCCATCTTTCATTTTCAAGACTACAATTCTCCCCTTTTACTCCTTTTTTTTGGGCGGGGTGGGGGTGCAGGTGGGTCCCACGGGGGGGGGGGGGCAAGGGCGACTCCCATGTCTTTAAATATTCGGTTTTAGAGTGCACTATTGTACATGTTGTTTGTCCATGCACAGACTTTCCGCAGACAATGTTTTTTTTTCAGTCTGAAAACTGATTTCATATATATTAAGAACATTTAAGAACGCTATATAGTGTGTAACGTTAATGCAATGCAATATAAGCTCTTCACCTAATACAGGTTTTCCCGGCTATTTTAAAACATTTTTTTTGTTCGAATTCACCGATTCTTATATTCAATTTCGTCAAGCAACATTGATATAGTGCACTTTCAAAGTTTCATTTCGTCTTTTGTCAATTTCAAATTTAGTCCAAACATATTCAAACAATGAGCACACGTTTTCGACCCTATGTATTAGATTTCGTCTCGTCTACGCCGCATCGTGTATTTCAGAAATCAAATTAGTCTAATTGATTTATATGAGACGAATTCGATCTCTGAATGCTGCCATTTGGCAACGGCTTAGACGAATTTGATCTGTAATGACGAATGTTCTTGACCGAGCGACCAAACTTTGAAATTGAATGGTAAATGAAATGACTAAATAGGTTTTGTTAAAAGCATGTGAAATTTTTCTCGGACGAAATTGAATGTTAGAGTTGGTGAATCTGAATGAAAAATGTTTTAAAATAGCCGGGAAAACCTACATTATTTCGAAATTCATAGAAACGACTTTTTGATATAATTATTATACCTTACGAACGCAAAGGCACCTGAGAGAAGAACAGTTTTGATTATCGCCATTTACCCTGTTTCCCCATGTGGCCTTTACAAACATCGAAAACATTTTCTTCCAGTTTTGTTAAATTAATTACAATGAATAACAAATCTCAATGGAACAATCGTTAAGGAAACAATAAAAAAAAAATGGTATCGTTTCTATTTTGTTGTTGATAAAATCTAATTTTGAAATCTTATTTGTCTTACTGTTTACAAAAAATATTGGTGAATTCAAACAACGATAACAAAACAAGATTGTTTGTACGATTTCAAATTACACGTACATTACTTAACTAAAGACGTGAACTGGGCTACAAGTCACAGTAGTCTTCGAAAACAATTGCAAACGATTCACAATAAAGAACAAGCGATGAGAAACCGCCCTCTAGCGGTGAAATGTTTACCACCTTTGTGTCTGTGAGTGCACTAGTTGAGGGCTCACTGCTCACGGAAACAAGCAAATTGAGCGCCCTCACTTCGCTTTCATTGTTTAAAGAGCGCCCTCTCTTGTTTATGCACGCTTTTTAGACAAAGCCGTCTTCCGTATTAGAAACGCTTCATAACGACCCATTCAGTTGCTTCTGCAGGTGGGGTTGCATGTCAGATTTGAGTCACAGTCTACATCCCTCGTCTCTGCCGGCGTCGTCCGCTCGTAATACCAGTCGGCGAAGGCCTCTCTAGCCGTTCTTCCAGCCACTTTGTAAGTCATCCAGGGAGAGTCGACGCAGGTCAGGAGGTGAGCGTAGCAGGAGGTCAGGAACATGCCGTTTTTGTCGTAACGGTTGACCTGGTCCATACGCTGCAGGAAGGTTCGCCTGTGCTTCTCAATTACCCCAAGGTCTTTCTCGTTGCACTTGGAAGGGCGACAGCGAACTCCGAGAATGTTCTTCAGAGTCCAACTGTCGTAGACGGAGTTGACAACGAACACGGGGGTGGTGAGGTAAGGGTAGGTGTGCTGCGCGAAGAAACACTCCGACTTGTTCTTTTCTTTGGCCAGTAGACAGTCTTTATCAAGGCCCCCTTGGGAAACACACAGAAGAATACGAATTATTTTACGTGCTTAGACCTTGCACTACACTTTTACTCTGAGGTATAAACTTTATCTTTACGGTACTTAAAAACTTTAGGCTGTCTTTTGTGTTGCCTTCAACGAAAAAGAGAAAACCGTCTTTCTCTTATTAAGTCGCACAATTATACAATATCTGTTGCAAAAAGCTGACTATTTCTGATTAACACTCGCTTCAAATCTCGAAATAATCTGTAATAATTTAAGTAATACGCGAGACCAAACTGTAAAACTCGAGTTGTATTGAAGTCATCAAAAGTCTTTTAGTACTCATCACATGGCAAGTCTCACGTTAAATGACAATCTATGCACATGCATCCTGAACATCGATCATTAATGATGTGGCCCAACTTGTGACATGACTTGCGACTGGCCTTCGGATATTTCTCGTATAAATCTCACCTTCTATCTGTTGCATCTGGTAGACGTTCTCCATGGCGCTTTTCCATTGGGTTTTACCGCTGGTGTCCGCCTCATTAGCCAAGAAGAAACCCCCGTCTGCCATGGCTTTGAACGAGGTGTTTTTGGGAACCATTCTGCTGACACGATCAGCGTGAAGTAGGACGGCAAGTCCTCCGGCTGTGAATCAAGAATAAAGGGAGCAGCCCGTTGAGGTCATCGTCAAATAGCAAATCGCTAACATAAAAGAACCAACCCATATTAATATCATGTAGGCACTGATCCCACAGAGTTCAGTTTTTTTCTTTTACTTAAAGGCGCGCTTCGCGCACTGTGTGTGAGTCATGAAGCCAGTTATCCTGCCTGCACCAGAAATTTTCTGTGCGATAGTGATATCGATACTGCCCGTGTATGTTGAAGAAAGACCGAGGCCCACGATTTGTTTACTTTTAGCCGGTTGGTGGCAGCACACAACCTGGTGAGTCCACTACTATTTTATAGGCCTTTCTTTTGTTTGTAAACATTGGCGCCATTTTGTATGGGCTGCCGTAAGCGCGCATAATTTGAAGCCGTGGTTGGCAACATATTTTTCAAAAAAAGTCCTCATAACGCCATCAACACATAGTAAAAAGGCATAAAGAATTATTTTTTTGTAGCTTTGTTGAAAATGTTGTATTTTCAAGTATCAAATATATCTTTGGTGATTTGTAATAACTCTTTTTCACTTTTGCAGTGTTGGACCTTCCATAGTTTTGCAGGCCCTGGTTGGCAAAAATGCAGTTTGCCAACCAATTGCAGAAAGGCCTATGACTTGAGATGGCCAATAGACTGCAACACATTTTGAAAGCGAAGTCAAGGTGCACGACCGAGCAAAGCCACACGATGAACGCTTGATGGCGCTATTTAGAAAGTTAAGCTAAACGTATGCTCCACTTACCAGAATCACCGCTCAGAATGACCCTGTCGGCCCTCTGTAATCCTGCTGATTTGAGTAAGTAATTTATGACCGCATTTAGCACCCTGGATCCCCGGTAGTACATCTTCTTTTTGTTAGAAATAACGGGATCTTCTCGGTCACCTTGGGTTAACAATAATTGTTTTTGTTTTTACAGAGCTACATTTTTTAAATTCAGTCTTTTGGGCTAAGCATTAAATCTTTGGGGCTGAGTTTGCAGCGAGCCTAAATATCTAGTCATCCAAATCTTACCTCGATTTCAACAGTGCTAATGGTGAATTCAAAGCTTACTTTTAAAATCACGATTATACTGAAAGTCATACCATTGGCTTATTCTCTTTGAAATTCTTGATCACAATATTTGACATTACACTACCGCGAAAATCTAGTTGAAACCAGTTCAACTAATACTAGTTGAACTAGTAATTGGTCAGTAGTATTGAACTGAATTGAACTAGTATTACTGTTTTTAAGCCAGTTAAACCAGTTTAAAACTTTAGTCACGTAATGCGGTTTTTCGAGTTGACGGTTTCAATCGGAATTTTCACCTGGGAAATGCAAACGTTTCGTGGCACGTGACGCTAAAGTAAGAAAAGAATTTCATACCAGAAAACGAGGCTCCATCGCAGTAGTTGACGACCGCCACATTCCAGTCGTAAAAATCCGGATTGACTGTAAAACTTGATGACAGGATGCCGCCAAAGAGTTTCTTTGGACGGAGCTTGCGCGATGACCCCAGCGCGGTGGCACTGCGGCGTGCGCATTCGGCGTTGTCGTAGCACCACGCACCCTTCATTAAATGAATTATCCAGGAGTTGTGGTGTTCCTCGGAAGTCGCTGTTGAATTTTAGTGATAGGTATTAACGATTAAGAATGTGATAAACTGCTATGGAAAGAGAGGAAATTCATCGTAGTTCTAGAAGAAAACTGCACATTGGATCTTGTGTGACTGGTGCATGTCGAAATCTTATACAAAAGAAAAAGCGGCCATTTTGGATTGATGTGAATAATAATTTTGCCGTTGAGCTATAGAGACCTATTTATTTGCCTGTAGAACATCTAATAATAATCTAAGGAATGAAGGACTTTTAGAATAATTTGAAGGAAGTCCTTTATTTGGCAAGTACACATCATTTTAGGCACATAAATCAGAGGAAAGGTGTTATCTTAAAATCCCTGGTAAAAGTATGAAATAGTGCTACAACCCGGGTAAGCACTGTTTTTATTTGTAATTTTGAACATCCGTACAGTTGAAAATTCTTTCTTATCTATAATCCAAATGCAGTCTCAGACTACAGTCTACAGACATACAGAACTAAGGCCTACTCATACGTGATTAAACTCGACCATCTAGGGGCTCAAGCTCGACTGTAATGCCTTGACGTCTTACAAACTCACCATTGCGGAAGTAGTAAGCTGGCGGACTGCCGTCCAGACAGTAAGCCCCCGTCTCGTCGGCCAAGCCCTGCGGCAACACGACCAGGTGTGCCTCTATGTTACGACTGACCACCCCGGGGCCAGCCGCGCGGCTAGGTTTGGGGCGGTGCGTCGTAACGTGGAATCGTAACCGAGGAGTCGTAACCTGCAGTTGGTGGCTGACGTTCCCGACGTCCCTGAAGTAGTAGACCCACAGGTACAACCACAGGGCGGCAAGCATGGTCGCGATGGTCCAGCACTGGCATGACCTGACCCTAGGGAGCCCCCTAGAGGCGTATCGGAGACTCTTCTTCACCATGACCTGGTCCTCGTTCAGGAGGCTGTGGTCCTCCAGACTGGTCCTGCGCAGTTGGAAGATTGACATGTTGGAATTAACAAAAAGGATTCCAGAAAGGGACAGGGTGGATTTATTTTCGACCGTTGCTGATTCGTTCGCACGATTTACTCATTTGGGTTCACGATTACAGTAAGCAATATCCACTTACCTAGTATTGCACACCACTGTTCGGGGAGCCAAAAGGAGGAGACCCTCTCTGGTAGCCGCCAATCGAGCGACTGTTGGGTGAGGAGAGGCCCGACTTTTGTAGATATGGGTAAACGTCTCGGTACACCTTCTCGATGTGGGGCTGTCCATGTAGGACCTAGCCGATCAGAGAAGCAAACTGAAACGCAGAAGACAGGGAAACCATCCCAAAAGCCAAGGTACAACTGCTTGAACAGAGAAAATAATAAGGAACGAAAACAAAGGAAACAATGGATAAAATGACTTAAAGGTCTGTGTGAAGATGTCAGGAGTGCTCACCGGTCAACAAAGTCGAAAGAAGCTGTGTCCTCATTGGAAAGAGGACTCATTGGCGTTTCACATGTCTTATCGTTAACTAATTTGAAAATATGTATTCCACTTTATATAATTTACATTTACATTTGGGTTTTCTTTTATTGATACACCCTGTATTACAGAAATAAAACTGAGAAAGACTCTGCTAGGGTCGAAACGTCAGGCCACTAACTATTTTTTTGCAGAAATAAAACTATATACACACATCACAGATTTTTATATCTTTAGATCAGGGTTCAAGTTCATAAAGGTTTTATCGTAATCCTGTGAACAGTTAGGAAGACATTTTGGTTTGTTTCGATTTGAGGCTTCTGTTTGCATTTTAATTTGACCTAGCTCTGATGACCCTCCTGTAGCCCCGGAAGGAAAGGTCAAGCACACAAGAAATGTTCATCAAGGTGTGGTCTTTCAGAATACAAAGTATGAAGATGATTGCTTATTTTGTTCAAGGGTTATATAAAGTGAAAGAAGTTGCTCACTGTAAAATTCAAATCACTTGTAATTTGATACCTAATGACGTCATCATGACGTGATAGTAATAAACAAACCAAGAGATCAGGGTTGATCTTTGTTCAAAGTTAAATGTTTAAACCATGAATCAATAAGACTGGAAATGTCGAAGAGAATAATCGTCTTGAAAAAAGGGGGAAAAGAACTTACCGAACAATATCGAAACGGTGATCGGGTCGTGCCCGATCATCCAATTATTTTTCAGTCAATACAACAAATGTATATACAGCATGCTAGCATGCATGACATTAATTGTATTACATTGACAATCAAAGTTTGACTGCCTGGCATGTCCTGTGTTTTTTATTACTTTTTTTTCATGGGGAATGATCCAGGTTAGTAAAAAGTAACAGTTTTGTGTACAAATAAAGGACGTAACTTTAAAAAAAAATCAACGTATTTTTTAAATACTGTGTTCACAAGCTCTGTCTATTTTAATGCGAACATCCCCAAATTCAGATGTCCACTAATGATCATTTACCGTTCAATTACAATGAAACAAGGGCGTTTTCTACCTTCAAGAATGAACGAAAAAGTACACAGGAAAACAGACAAAAATCCTTTTATTCAAAACACACAATCTGACAGTAAAGATAACGTTTGAGTCGTGATAAAAATTATAAAAATTCATTTGTATTTGAATGCTTGTGTGTAATCTCTGGCTCTTACTCAGTTTAATAGCTTGAAATGGCATTCCATGGACAGCTGTACAAATCGATTCTGTTAGTAAAATGTGCATAGTTTCTCGTACCATGTATCAGTTTCAGTAATTCAGTAATTCCTTTGTCAAAATTAAAGGAAGAACATGTTCGTATTACTTTTACTTTAATTCTTGTGCCCAATATCATTGCTTTTTTAAGGGGATTATATTAATTCAGGTCACTTTCTTTTTGACCCACCCTGTCCAACTTCGGTTATTTCATTCACTGTTGAATTCAATATTCTAAATAAACATGTCATCGTGACATCACTTCAATTTTCATCTATAACACCTCCCGGTCTAGGAACATGCCAAGTTTTAACCCAATCGGACCTGTAGTTCTGTAGATATAGGCCTTCAAAATATGCATTTTTTTATATGACGTTATTTGTCACGTGAGGACGTCATCGTGACATCACTTCAATTTTCATCTATAACACCTCCCGGTCTAGGAACATGACAAGTTTTAACCCAATCGGACCTGTAGTTCTGCAGATATAGGCCTTCAATTTCAAAATATGCATGATGACTACAGAAAAAATAGCTTGCATTAAAAAAGACATCAATATACTTACATGAAATGTTTGAATGATGGAACGTTGGATGTTTAATACATGCTGGCCACAGACTCCACAAACAACATGTATACTGTTTTTCTCAGATGCAAAAACGGTTGTGCAAATACAAATACACATGTAATTTAATGCACAACTGTTCTGTTGTATGCGACGCGTACATCGGGCTACCTTCCCCACAAGCACTAGCGTAATGCTACCAAGAGGCCTCCCGTGTGCTAGTGTTATTGACTTACCACTACGGCAGCTTGCGCTTAACCTTGGTCATAACAATGCTGGCAACGTTGTTTACGATTGCCAGGAGTTGTGTGCACTTTCTCATTCGATTTTGCACCATGGCAATTGGTAATACCTATTGACGAATATGTAAGCATTCACTGAACCTTAACAAATAGCAAGGTTCACCCTGCGGTGACACAATTGTATACACGCTACCGTCCACAGAAGAGTAATATTGCCAGCATCATGTGTACTATAGTGCTGTAGACTACACAGACGTTCGCTCACGTTATAATGTTCGCTCAACGGGCATTTAATATTTTCAAAATGCGCGCATGCGTAGACGGTTTCTTAACAGGCGGCGCTGCTCGTTTTTTTCTATAGCAGACGATGCCATTCGATGACGGCGAAAACATTTAAATATAAAATAAAGTAGACCCTAATGCAATGTTTTATTCTGTCAAAAAAACCCCGATAATTTAAAATAGAATTGCGTTCAAAACCCAACCTAGGAACACAGTAGGAACAAATATATGTCCCCTAGACCCCGAACTTGTGTCCGGTAAACAATCTTTTCATTCTGTTGGAACACAGGTTTGAAACAACTTGGCACCTCATGTCAAACTGGCAAAGATCTTACGTCTTTTAAAGCTCTGTACTGGGCAAATATATAGATGATTGTTACAGGTGTATAGGGATTTATTTACGGTTCTTGTTGAGTGGTGTGGGTTTTATCTATGGATTGTATTTTAAGAAAATTTGCCTTTTAAATGGACAAAGGACAAGCGCTAAGTCACACTTTCATATTTAACAAGATAATGCAATTTTTTAATTCGGGATTAATGTTCCATTTTAAACCTTTTTTATCTATACATAGTCTGTTTTAAACTATGGTTTCAATTTTGTGTGGTTTTATTTCCTTGGGTTTTTTTATGGTAATGTATTTATTGTTTTAGTGTATTTTTTGTCATTTTTGGCATTATTATATCATGTTTTTATGTAATCCAGGGCCCCCAGGGAGAACAGTTCATTGATGGGGCTACTATGGTAAAATAACACGAAATAAATAAATTAAAATATACATGTGCAGTGCAGTAGTATGCACCAGTGGAGTAGCATGCCCCATTCGAAACTGTGCATTTGCGACGCGGGAGCGAAACAAAAAAAATCAGCCCAGCATTAAACTTAAACTTTCACAAAGTCTGCTAAAAGTGCCTGATTTAAACCCGGTCTGCAGGCTTGAATATGTCATCGACTACGGATACATAATGTCATATACCTTGTGATAAGAAAAATGATACCTTGGGCAAAAATGAGGGAAAAACGAGACGTGTTTTTTTTTTTTTTTATAAATCCTGGAAAATTCTGATGGTTGGGGGCTCACTACTCATGGAAACAAGCAAAAGTGAGCGCCCTCACTTCGCTTTCATTGTTCAAAGAGCGCCCTCCGCTTTTCTTTATGCATTTTTCAGTCCGGAAAGTTAGCCGCCTTCCATATAAGAAGCGCTTTTTAACAACCCATTCAGTTGCTTCTGCAGGTGGGGTTGCATGTCAGACTTGAGTCACAGTCTACATCCCACGTCTCTGCCGGCGTCGTCCGCTCGTAATACCAGTCGGCGAAGGCCTCTCTAGTCGTTCTTCCAGCCACTTTATAGGTCATCCAGGGAGAGTCGACGCAGGTCAGGATGTGAGCGTAGCAGGAGGCCAGGAACATGCCGTTTTTGTCGTAACGGTTGACCTGGTCCATACGCTGCAGGAAGGTTCGCCTGTGCTTCTCAATTACCCCAAGGTCTTTCTCGTTGCACTTGGAAGGGCGACAGCGAGTTCTGAGGATGTTCTGCAGAGTCCAACTGTCGTAGACGGAGTTGACAACGAACACGGGGCTGGTGAGGTAAGAGTAGGCGTGCTGCGCGAAGAAACACTCCGACTTGTTCTTTTCTTTGGCCAGTAGACAGTCTTTATCAAGGCCCCCTTGGGAAACACACGAGAAAATACGAATTATGTTACGTGCTTAGACCTTGCACTACACTTTTACTCTGAGGTATAACTTTATCTTTACGATGCTTAAAAACTTTAGGCTGTCTTTTATGATATGCACATGCATCCTGAACATCGATCATTAATGATGTGGCCTTGTGACATGACGTGCGACTGGCCTTCGGATATTTCTAGTAGTAGTATAAATCTCACCTTCTATCTGTTGCATCTTGTAGACGTTCTCCATGGCGCTTTTCCATTGGGTTTTACCGCTGGTGTCCGCCTCATCAGCCAAGAAGAAACCCCCGTCTGCCATGGCTTTGAACGAGGTTTCTTTGGGAACCATTCTGCTGACACGATCAGCGTGAAGTAGGACGGCAAGTCCCCCGGCTGTGAATCAAGAATAAAGGGAACAGCCCGATGACGTCATCGTCAAATAGCAAATCGCTAACATAAAGGAACCAACCGATATCAATATCATGTAGGCCCTTATCTCACAGAGTTCAGCTTTTCTCTTTACAATGGCCAGCTTCGCGAATTGTGTGTGAGTCATGAAGCCAGTCATCCTGCGCTGCACCAGAAATGTTCTGTGCGATAGTGATATTGATACTGCCCATGCCTGTCGAAGAAAGACCGAAGCCCAAAATTTGTTTAGAGACTTTTAGCCGGTTGGTGGCAGCACACAACCTGGTGAGTCCACTACTATTTTATGACTTGAGATGGCCAATAGACTGCAACAATTTTTAAAGCGAAGTCAAGGTGCACGACCGAGCAAAATCTCATGATGAACGCTTGATGGCGCAATTTAGCAAATGAAGCTATACGGATGCTCAACTTACCAGACTCACCGTGCAAAATGACCCTGTCGGCCCTCTGTAAACCTGCTGATTTTAGTAAGTAATTTATGACCGCATTCAGCACCCTGGAGCCCCGGTAGTACATCTTCTTTTTGTTAGAAATAACGGGATCTTCTCGGTCACCTTGGGTTAACAATAATTGTTTTTGTTTTTACAGAGCTATTTTTTATGAAAGTCAATGTTTGGGGATCGGCATTAAATCTTTGGGGTTGATTTTGCACCGATCCTAAATGTGTAGTCATAAAAATCCTAACTCGATTTCAACAGTGCCGATGGTGAATTCAAAGCTTACTTTTAAAATCACGATTATACTGAAAGACATACCGTTGGCTTATTCTCTTTTGAAATTCTTGATCACACTGTTTAGCATTACACTACTACAAAACTCCATTCGAAACTACTTTGACTGGTGCTAGTTGAACTGGTAGTGGTATTGAACTGAATGTAACTAGTATTACTGTTTTTAAGCCAGATAAACCAGTTCAAAACTTCAGTCACGTAATACGGTCTTTTGAGTTGACGGTTTCAATCGGTATTTTTACCTGGGAAATGCAAACGTTTCGTGGCATGTGACGCTCAAGTAAGAACAGAAAATAATACCAGAAAACGAGGCTCCATCGCAGTTGTTAACGACCGCCACATTCCAGTCGTAAAAGTCCGGATTGACCTTGGAACTTGACGACAGGATGCCGCCAAAGAGTTTCTTTGGACGGAGCTTGCGCGATGACCCCAGGTGGGTTGAACTACGGTGTGCGCATTGGGCGTTGTCGTAGCACCACGCACCGCCCATTAGATGTATTATCCAGGAGTTGTGGTGTTCCCTGGAAGTCGCTGTTGAATTTTAGTGAAAGGTATTAACGTTTAAGAATGAGATGAATTGCTATGGAAAGAGAGGAAATTCATCGTAGTTCTGGAAGAAAACTGCACATTGGATGTTGTGTGACTGGCGCATGTCAAAATCTTATACAAAACAAAAAGCGGCCATTTTGGATTGATGTTAATATTAATTTTGTCGTTTAGCTATAGAGACCTGTTTATTTTCCTGTAGAACATCTAGTAATAATCTAAGGAATGAAGGACTTTTAGAATAGTTTGAAGGAAGTCCTTTAATTGGCAAGTGCACATCATTTTAGGCATAGAGAGCAGAGGAAAAGTATAATCGTAAAATCGCTGGTAAAAGTAGGAAATAGTGCTATACAACCTGGTAAGCACTGTTTTTATTTGTAATTTTGAGCATCTGTACAGTTGAAAATTCTTTCTTGTCTACAATCCAAATGCAGTCTCAGACTACAGTCTACAGACATACAGAACTAAGGCCTACTTATACCTGATTAAACTCGACCATCTAGCTAGGGCTCAAGCTCGACTGTAATGCCTTGACGTCTTACAAACTCACCATTGCGGAAGTAGTAAGCTGGTGGACTGCCGTCCAGGCAGTAAGCCCCCGTCTCGTCGGCCAAGTCCTGCGGCAACACGACCAGGTGTGCCTCTATGTTACGACTGACCAACCTGGGGCCAGCCGCGCGGCTAGGTTTCGGGTGGTCCGTCGTAACGTGGAGCCGTAACTGTGGAGTCGTAGCCTGCAGTTGGTGCCTTACGTCCCCGATGTCCCTGAAGTAGTAGACCCACAAGCCGAAGCTGAGGTACAACCACAGGGCGGCAAGCACGGTCGCGATGGTCCAGCACTGGCAGGACCTGACCCTAGGGCGCCCCCTACAGGCCGATTGGAGGCTCTTCCTTACCATGACCTGATCCTCGTTAAGGAGGCTGTGGTTCAACAGACCGGTCCTGCGCAGTTGGAAGATTGACATGTTGGAATTTAAAAGAAAGGGACAGGGTGGATTTTTTTTTTCGGCCGTTGCTAATTCTTTCGCACGATTTACTAATTCGTTCGCACGATTTATCAATTCGGTCGCACGATTTACTAATCCGTTCCTTCGAACGAATTAGTACACGGTGCAAACAATTTGGCTGAATCGTACGAATGAATGAGTAAAAAAGTACGAACGTATTAGCAAAATCGTATACCACAACATACATTCATGTCCCTTTCCGGGCTGCGTATTTCTTTCTTGTGTCTGTTTGCTCGTTTTATTTTTGTTCTTTTTGTGAGAAGTCATGCTTCCTTAATACCTGAGCACTTTACAAAAATGAACACATCATGACAAGCACCAGACGACGTCCTGTACGTTTGTCCGTCTGGCTGTCCGTCCGTCTGTCTGTCTGTCTTGCCTATTTCGCTCCACTGCAGGAGGAAAGCCTCTTCACCAACTTTCCATCTCGCTCTATCGTGAGCTGTCTGTTGCCATGCAGTACCACTATGTGTTGTTAGTTCATCCCTCCATCATCTGTTTTGTCTCCCTCTTTGCTTCGTTTGATTTCTTGGAGTCTAATTGGTGGTTTTGCATGTCCACCGGTTGTCATAGCTCCTTGCCAGGTGACCTGTCCACCTCCACTTCTTTGATTTGATGGTCTTAATAATGTCCTGCACTCCTGATTTCTTTCTTAGATCCTCATTTGTCACCCTGTCCTTCTTTGTTACTCCTATCATTATTCTTTCCATAGCCCTGTCTGTCACCCTTATTTTTCTCTCTAGGCGTTAGGTGGAAGTCCAATCTGTGCACCATAATGATAAAACAGGTAGGATGCATTGATCGCATACCTGCCTATTCCGGGATATAGGAAGGGTGGGGTCTCGAAAGGGTGTGGTCATGTACGTAAGGGTGAACAATTCCTACCAATGCGACGGATGTGCCACTTCTTGGTGTCGTTGTCAGATTACTAAACATATTCCTTCTTCTCAAACCACAACTAAACATTTGGCCACAGCCAGTAAACTTTATCCACTTACCTAGTGTTGCACACCCCTGCCTGCGGGACTAAAGGGGGGAGACCCCCTCTGGTAGTCGCTAGTCGAACGACTGTTGGGTGAGAAGAGGCCCCACGTTTGTAGATATGGATAAACGTCCTTGTACACCTTCTCGATGTGGGGCTGCCCATGTAGGACCTAGCCGATCAGAGAAGCAAACTGAAAGGCAGAAGACAGGGAAACCTTCCCCCAAATCAAGGTACAACTACTTGAACAGAGAAATAAGCAATGAAAAGAAACAAAGGATGCAAAAAATATATGGATTCAAG
Organism: Patiria miniata; assembly: GCF_015706575.1. Lineage (NCBI taxonomy): Eukaryota > Metazoa > Echinodermata > Asteroidea > Valvatida > Asterinidae > Patiria > Patiria miniata. Next base: position 7,614,487 of record NW_024037057.1, read on the forward strand.
GTCTGTGAGAAGATGTCGGGAGTGCTCACCGGTCAACAAAGTCGAAAGAAGCTGTGTCCTCATTGGAAAGAGGACTCATCGGCGTTTCACGTGATCGTTAACTTATTTGAAAATACAGGATGAGTAACAAAAAAGCGAAACCCAAATATCGCGACTATTGTTTTAGTAAAGTTCCAGCATGTAGCACTTTCCAAATCTAGGCTATGAAAGCCCAATTCATTGATTTTACGGAGGCCAAGAGTCCAGAGGAAAAAACATCTGTCTACATTTGAGCATTGATTTGCTGATGAAACCCCAAACCCCCCTGCAAACATTCCTGGATCCGCCCCTGCCAAGTACAACAATACTCACTGGGAGCTTCGAGGATGGTTACTCTCACGGGTTTACATTAGGAGCCATGCTCCTTCAAATTTCAGAGAAAGTACAGAGACAATTTGTATTAGTATTCTCTGCTCTTTACCCACGGATTCCGAATAGACTTGATACAATTTGCCCTTAGCTTGCGCGGTTTACAAGAAAACTCAATTTTTCCCCCCGGTTACACAGTTTTAATGGATTTGAGTCCAAATATTTAATCAATTTTTATCAAATAACAATCATCCTGACTTGTGTTCAACAAACCACGATTGATATCTCATAATCCACGAGGTGACACATAAACATAAAAGTGTAGTGTCGATGCAGACAGTTACCACAAAACATCACCCTGAGATAAATGCATGTTCGGTAGTAAACCATCATGGCACTGACTACAGAGAAAGCTTGCATTAAAAAAGGCATCAATTTACTTACATGAAATGTTGGAATGATGGAACGTGGGATGTTTAATACATGCTGGCCGCAGACTCCACGAACAACATTTATACTGTTTTTCTCAGATGCAAAAACAGTTGCGAAATTACAAATAATTTAATGCACAACTGTTTTGTTGTGTAATACGCGTATACGTGCTGCCTTCCCCTCTATAGCGCTAGCATAATGCTACAAAGTGACCCCCGTGTGCTAGTGTTATTGACTTACCGCTACCGTAGACTGCACAAAAGGGCTTAACCTTGGTCATAACAATGCTGGCAACGTTGTTTACGATTGCCAAGAGTTGTGTGCACTTTCATATAAGGCAATTGTTAACGCCTTCCCCTTTTCATTTCAAAGCTATTGACGAATATGTAAACATTCACTGAACCTTAACAAATAGCAAGGTTCACCCCCCCCCCCCGTGACACAATTGTATACACGCTACCGTCCAATGCCGTCCATACAAGAGTAATATTACCAGCAACATGTGTACTATATTGCTGTTGACTACACAAACATAACTAGACGCTCGCTCACACCGTTTTCACGAAGAGCCACATAATTATGCAGTGGCGTAGCCAGGAATTTTTCAGTGGTGGGGGGGGGGGGGGGGGGGGCACTGGGGGGCTGGCACATTTCATGGGGGGCGTCATGTAGATCAATTATAATTTTTTTAGAAACTCAAAATCTCAGTGGGGGGGGGGGGGCGACTGGGGGGGGGGGGGCGACAAGGGGGGGGGCCCATAGCGCCCCCCCCCCACGCGATTTTTTTCTTCAATATTTTGCTTTTAAAACAAAGTACTTAACCATTTTGACATGTTTCTGCAAGCAAACATCATTAATTTCCAGAAAACATTAATTATGCAAGGGGCAGAAATCTCGAAAACTGAGTTTTGCTATGGTAATGTATTCATTATGTCTTTTATTTAATTTGTTTGTTATTTTGTTGTCATTATTATATCATGTTTTTATGTAATCTAGGGACCCCAGGGAGAACACTTCATGACTACTGATGGGGCTACCCTGGTAAAATAACACGAAATAAATAGATAAATAAATAGATAAATGAATGAACAACCGTATATACATGTACATATACAGTGCAGCAGTATGCCCCAGTGCAGTAGTATGCCCCATTCAAAACTGTGCGGGAGCGAAACAAAAATAGTCCAACATTTAAACTTAAACTTTAACAAATTCTGTTTAAAGTGCCTGAATTAAACCCGGTCTGCAGGCTTGAATAGTTCATCGACTACGGATACATAATGTCATATACCTTGTGATAAGAAAATTAATGATACCTTGGGCAAAAATGAGGAAAAACGACAGGTGTTTTTTTTAATAAATCCTGGAAAATTCTGATAGTTGGGGGCTCACTACTCACAAAAACAAGCAAAAGTGAGCGCCCTCACTTCGCTTTCATTGTTTAAAGAGCGCCCTTTTTTTTCATGCATTTTTCATTCCGGAAAGTTAGTCGCCTGCCGTATCAGAAGCGCTTCTTAACATCCCATTCAGTTGCTGCTGCAGGTGGGGTTGCACGTCAGACTTGAGTCACAGTCTACATCCCGCGTCTCTGCCGGCGTCGTCCGCTCGTAATACCAGTCGGCGAAGGCCTCCCTAGTCGTTCTGCCAGCCACTTTGTAGGTCATCCAGGGAGAGTCGAGGGAGGCCAGGATGTGATCGTAGCAGGAGGTCAGGAACATGCCGTCTTTGTTGTAACGGTTGATCTGGTCCGTACGCTGCAGGAAGGTCCGCCTGTGCTCCCCAATTACCCGGAGCTCCTCCTCACTGCACCCCGAAGGGCGACAGCGTACTTTGAGGATGTTCTGCACAGCCCAACTGTCGTAGACGGAGTTGATGATGAACATGGGGGTGGTGACGTGAGGGTAGGCATACTGCGCGAAGAAACACTCCGACCTGTTCTTTTCTTTGGCCAGTAGACAGTCTTCATCAAGACTCCCTTAGAAAACAGACAAGAAAATGCGACTAATTATTTTGCATGCCCGACCTTGCAGTACGTTTAAACTCTCGTACTTTAACTTTCCGGTGCCTAAGAGCTTTGGGCTGTTTTTTAGGTTCTTTTTTTTTAACGCGAACAGAGCACCGTCCTTCTCTTATAAAGTCGCAAAATTATACAATATCTGTTGCAAATAGACTTTCTGGTTCACACTCGCCGTAAACCTCGTAATAATATGTATAATACGCAAGGCCAAATTGTAAAAACTCAAGACGTAATGAAATCATAAATAGTTTGTTATTACAAGTCACGTGGCAAGTCTCATAATTAAATGACATTCTATGCACAGGAATCGTGACCATCGATCATTAATTATGTGGCCTCATTTGTGACATGACTTGTGGCCTATCGGTTATAGGGGAGTGTGGCCCAGTGGTTAGGGTGTGACTCATGATCAGAGGGTCAGTGGTTCGAATGCAGCTGTTGGCTATATGTTGTGTCCTTGGGCAAGCAACTTCACCCACACTTGCCTCTCTCCACCAAGTAGTATGAATGTGTACCGGCCTTAAGCTGGCGAGTAACTTGCGTTGGACTGGCCTCCCGTCCAATGGGAATAGAATAATTTCAGTCATTTCGTGCCACTGAAACTGGAGATAACCGCCGGCCTGATGGGTCACATTGGCTCGTGACAGACTTTACTTTTTATACTTTTGATAAATCTCACCTTCCACCTGTTGCATTTGGTAGACGTCCTTCATGGCGTTTTCCCACCACTTTTCACCGCTGGTGTCCGCCTCATCAGCCACAAAGAAACCCGCGTCTGCCACGGCTTTGAAGGAGGCGTCGTTGGGAACCATGCTACCGACACGATCAGCGTGAAGGTAGACAGCAAGACCCCCGGCTGTGGATGACGAATAAAGGGAGCAGCCCAATCAGGCCTTCGTCAAAAATCAAATCGCTGAGAAAAATAGAAGGCACTGATCTCCATGTAAACAGATCTGTAGCTTGGCCATTCCGAGTTGTACAAAGAAGTGAAGCTGCGCACTGGTTCCCGACCCCTTCATTCGAATGTGGGGAGAAAACCAGTCTCAACAACCTCCGTTGCTCAAAATAGAGTTGACTAAAAGTATAAGAAACTTGTTTTAACATTAACAATTTGTTTCACTTGTGTGTTTTTTTTCCAAAAAAAAAATAAATATTCGAGTAAATGCGTACGTGGCAATAAAACTCTTTACAAAATGATAGTTCTTCGAGAGGTAATATAGTGAACAGTGAATTCACTTCATTCTAACAGCCATGGGGCTATCCGGAGATCTGTGCCTGTTGGCCTAACAACCACAATCAGGACAGACACATCATGTGAGTCTGTTCTGTCCTGCACCATGACTTGTCTTTGAAAATGTGTTGTCGGTTAAGTGGCCATCTGCGGTCATAAACTAATAGTGTGCTGCAACCAAGCGGCTAGGAGTCTCAAAAATATCTCTGACCTCGGTCTTTTCTTCGACGAACATGGGTAATATGGATGTCACTATCGCACGGAACATTATTGGTACATCAGAATGCAGGAAGGTTGCCATTAAGTTAAAAACACAACTGACCCATTTTTAGGAAAACGCTTGGTGGCGCTATTTAGAAAAACTAAAAGTATGGTGCGCTTACCAGATGCGCCGCTCAAAATGACCCTGTCGGCCCTCTGTAGTCCTGCTGATTGGAGTAAATAACTTATGATGGCATCCAGCACCCTGGAGCCCCGGTAGTACATCTTGGTGTTGCTATGTGTGACGGGATCTTCTCGGTCACCTTGGGTTTCCCATGTAAGAAAATGTTGTTTTTAAGAGGATGTAAAGTTTATTTTTCAATTCAATCTCTGGGTTTGGTTACTTTTGCACCGAGCCGAAACGTCTATTACAAAATAAATCTCTTCCCTGGACATGAACAGAGCCAATTTCAAAGCGTATCTCTATGGAACTCACTATTATTTCTTTCATTCTTTCTGAATTTTTTCGATAACTAAAAGTCTTATTTTTCATCATGCTTCCAAAAATGAGCAGAGGCAAAAGTCACATGACACGTGTCATGGAATATTAAAGCAATACATACCAGAAAACGAGGCTCCGTCGCAGTAGTTTACGACCGCCACATTCCAGTCGTAAAAGTCCGGATTGACTGTGGAACTTGACGACAGGATGCCGCCAAAGCGTTTCTCTGGACTGAGCATGCGCGATGACCCCAGGGCGGTGGCACTACGGCGTGCGCATTGGGCGTTGCTGTAGCACCACGCACCGCCCATTAGATGAATTAACCAGGAGTTGAGATGTTCATCGGAAGACGCTGTTGAATATTAGTGTTATGAACGATTCATAAATACCTAATACAGTTTACCCATTCATACTGGTCGAGAGCCCCTCACTTGGCCGGTCTTAAACGGATGATAAAGACGTGGCTGGCTGGTCTTAAACACTTTTTCAGTTTTACATGGAATTTGGACTCCCATGAAATCCGGTGCTTTAAAGTTAAATTGGTTGAACGTTCACATTCCTCATGTAGGCATGCGCAATACTACCAGTGAATCAGTATTTTACAGTCCAAAATTCACACTACACCAATGCACGTTGGGTCGTTTGCGACTGGCATTTCCGCATTTGTCGACATGAAACACTTACTGTTTGTTATGATTGTTTGTCTGTGGAACATCTAATGAATTTGCAAGTTTGAAGAACTTTTGAAATACTTTGCAAAGCCCTTTAGGTTGCAATACCTTATACTTTTAAGCACATTTATTCACTTTTACAGATTCCTCTATCCACAATCAACAGTCAAACTAGACGGTCCATACACAGGATTATTCTCTAAATTCCAGAGAGTGAAACTACCAGGTAGCAGACGATTTAGAGTTCAAACCACTCCGGTTTCAAATTGAATTACTCTGACAAAAAAATTAACCCAGTGGAAACTCGAGCGAAAAGGCGGTCTTTTCGATTAAATGCATTTCATTCCAAAACGTCTGGTCCGTAGTTTTATTCTGTGCCACGGGGAATGAATGTCCACTCAAAAAAGAGTGAATTTTCACGCTGTTTGGAAATAAGAGTGTAGGGGCCTCCTAACGTTTTAGTAAACTCGACCATCTGGGGTTAAAAGCTTGACTGCATCTCCGTCTTACAAACTCACCATTGCGGAAGTAGTAAGATGGCGGACTGCCGTCCAGACAGTACGCCCCGGTCTCATCGGCCAAGTCCTGCGGCAACACGACCAGGTGTGCCTCTATGTTACGACTGACCACCCCGGGGCCAGTCCGGCGGACAGCCCGGGAGTCGGCAGCGCCCCCAACGTCGCTAAAGTAGCTCAAGTAGAGCCACACGCCGAGGAAGGTCAGCCAGAGGGCGGCCAGCAGGGCCGCGATGGTCCAGCCACGGCAGAGGGTGAGCCTAGGGCGCCCCCTAGCAGCGTGTTGGAGGCGCTTCTTCACGACCACCTGGTCCTCGTTGAGACAGGTGTGGGTCTCCTGACCGGTTCCGCGCAGGTGGAAGTTTGACATCTTGGAATCCAAATTAAGTTTTCAAAAGTTGAGGTGGATCACATTCACAGGTGATAGCTATGGATTGGTTTGAAGGAAGAGAAAGAAGTTTACAGTTGAAGACATGAAGCCAGTGGCGTAAATCTGTGCCGGCGAGTGGGGGGGGGGATTACCAAAATCAAAAAATTCCCCGGCCATGGAAATTAGAAAAGTGGGGGCGCTCTTCGGGATATAGATGTATTTCGATAAGTATACTCGCGCTTACATCAAAACGGCGCATTTTCAAGCTTTCCTACTTTGTTTCTCCACTTTTCAGTGCTATTGAATACATTTTGGGTTTTGAGATGTTAAAAAAATACCTCAAAATTCGCATTTTTTTCTCATTACGAAAAACTGTGGGGTATGATTCAATAGCCCATCCCCTGGTCAAAAACTGGGGAATATAATTATACCCCTCCCCCGGGATTTACGCCCCTGCATGAAGCATAAACAAATCTGTGTATTACCTCACGACACATGAACAGCTGTACAAATATACATTGGTGTGTGTTATTTGCTAAATTGTCTGGGCTTTTTTACGATTCATTATGATTCCTTTTTAATAATAGTTTTTGAGAATGAATGATGACAAAATCGTTAAAAGCATTAGACGATCGACGCCCTGTATACGTTAGAATCATTCCTAGCAACTCGCAGGATATGTCACTTCGTGATGTCGGTGGTAGATTATTAACTATTCCCGGCGTGAAATGATTGTTTAGCTTTCAATACCGTGTGCAGAAAAACACAAAATAAAAATCAATATTTCAAATTTGTGTTGATACAGATTCAGAAGTTCTTGTTGGCTTGAAGCAGCTGTGTCTATAGTCATAGCAAATTCAGCTGTATGATCCGTATCATGAATGTACATACATAATGACCTGATAATAACTTAACTCCTGTACATATTTTGTACAGTGCCCAACGTTGATGTGGAATCATTCTAAACCCTGCCTTAATTTCCCACATCCCTCAAAACAAGTGAGAACGAAACTCGGCCTTTCCAAAAGAACCTCTTTCTTTAATAATAAAAATAATAACTGTTTGGATGTTGATAAATTTCAGTTTACTGTATGTATCCAAACAAAATGAAAGTTATGTCTGTTCTAATACAAATATCACAAAATTCAGCCATTCACCAGTGGTATATGAATGGTAAACATTACCCTTCAAATTCAATGAAAACAAGGCCTTTCCATGCCTTTTGTGAATGACTGAAAAATAATTTGCATAAGAAAACAGATCGAAAATATGGTGTTGATTTCAAATCAACATCATATTTTTTGGAGAAAATCCTTATGTCCAAAACACAAAACCTGACAGTACTAGATCAGCTTTCAGTCTTGACAAAAGTATAAAACGTTCATCTGTTTGTGAATGTTTGTGTGCAATATCTGGCTCTCACTCAGCTCAGCCGCTTCAAATGGCATTTCATGGACAGCTGTGAGTATCGATATTTTAAATTAAAATCTACTAAACTTCTCGCAGTACGGATCAATATTTCAGTAATTCCTTTTTTCAAAGTAATGAAGGAACATATTAGCCTCGTGTTTCGTTGGTGTGTCAAATTTGGTTGCTTTAAAACAAATAATAATAATAATGTGGGAAATTAAGGCAGAGTTAATTTCCTTAAATTAATTGCCTTAATTTCCCACATCCCTCAAAACAAGTGAGAACGAAACTCGGCCTTTCCAAAAGAACCTCTTTCTTTAATAATAAAAATAATAACTGTTTGGATGTTGATAAATTTCAGTTTACTGTATGTATCCAAACAAAATGAAAGTTATGTCTGTTCTAATACAAATATCACAAAATTCAGCCATTCACCAGTGGTATATGAATGGTAAACATTACCCTTCAAATTCAATGAAAACAAGGCCTTTCCATGCCTTTTGTGAATGACTGAAAAATAATTTGCATAAGAAAACAGATCGAAAATATGGTGTTGATTTTAAATCAACATCATATTTTTTGGAGAAAATCCTTATGTCCAAAACACAAAACCTGACAGTACTAGATCAGCTTTCAGTCTTGACAAAAGTATAAAACGTTCATCTGTTTGTGAATGTTTGTGTGCAATATCTGGCTCTCACTCAGCTCAGCCGCTTCAAATGGCATTTCATGGACAGCTGTGAGTATCGATATTTTAAATTAAAATCTACTAAACTTCTCGCAGTACGGATCAATATTTCAGTAATTCCTTTTTTCAAAGTAATGAAGGAACATATTAGACTCGTGTTTCGTTGGTGTGTCAAATTTGGTTGCTTTAAAACAAATAACAAAAAACCTTTTTAATTTTGCCGACGCGCATGGCTATGGCGACGCACGTGCATACCAGAAACCAGAGCCTTTTTTGGCCTAATAATCGTTTACTTCGTTTCGAACGAATAAAAAGGAGTGAATGCTTCAGATTTCAAATATGCACTTGTCATTTACAAGGCTGGGTTGGGGCAACCTTGAAATTATAAAGCAAAATAATTCTCCGCAAAAATTACTGCATTTATTAAAGTTCATTAGGTACAAATGATACCATGATCGTATAAAAAAAATTGGTATTTGCTTTTACTACCACTTTTGAAGCATTTATTCGCATCTGTATGAATAAATATTAAGCCAAACACTTTTACTAAAAACCGTTTTCTACACTATAAGCGTTTACTTCGTTTCTTATTGATAAAAAGGAGTAAATGCTTCATATTTCAATTTGTTCTACTTGTCATATATCAAGGTTGGGTTGGGGCTACCTTGAAAATATAAAAGCACATAATTCTGCGCATAAATTACTGCATTTATTAATGTTAATCTCAAAAAAGTACAAATAATAGCATACGGTAGTTCGTATGAATAAAAACTGGCATTTGCATTACTCCCATCTGTATGAATAAAAATTAATCAAAGGCTCTTACTGAAAACCATTTGTTCTTGAGTAAATGGCCTGCAAAATGTAAGGCTTTACACGTTGATAAGTTTGCAGAAAATAAAACTATTGTAACCGAAACGGAAAGCGGCACCGGGGAAGGTCACTTGCTGGAGGACAGATACAAAAAAGCGCGCCAAACGTGACGAACGCAATGCCGTTTACGCGTACAATGCGCTGTGCATAGGCACCCATGGTCTACATGTGGATTGGGTTTTCAGTCACTACCTGATTGCGTGGGTTTGCTACACTATAAGCGTTTACTTCGTTTCTTATGAATAAAAAGGAGTAAATGCTTCAGATTTCAAATATGCACTTGTCATATTTCAAGTTTGGGTAGGGGCTACCTTGAATATATAAAAGCACATAATTGCGATACTCCCATCTGTATGAATACAAATTAATCAAAGGCCTTTACTGAAAACCATTTGCTCTTTCCCCAGACTATTCTTCTGGGGTTTTCCTCCCACCTCTAAAACTGTAATTTCTTCTCTTTGTCTTCTCTCTACATGTTTTTTTCGGGGTTTGCGAGCTACAGTGCCTGGGGCATGCACTTTTGAGGAATCCTTGGTTTTATTACCTAAAAAAAATATTTATCGTTTACTTCGTTTCGTATGAATAAAAAAGGAGTAAACGCTTCAGATTTCAAATATGCACTTGTCATTCACAAGGCTGGGTTGGGGCAACCTTGAAATTGTACAGCAAATAATTCTGCGCAAAAACTACAGCATTTATTATATGTTAATCGCGAAAAATTAATATTAACAAAGTTCATTAAGTACAAATGATACCATGTTCGTATGAATAAAAATGGCATTTGCTTTTACTTCCAATTTTGAAGCATTTACTCGCATCTGTATGAATGAAAATTAAGCAAACACTTTTACTAAAAACCATTTGCTAGAATCTGAAAATCATTAGTTTTTACCTTTTTGGTTTTTGCTACACTATAGGCGTTTACTTCGTTTCATATGAATGAAAAGGAGTAAATGCTTCAGATTTCAAATATTTACTTGTCATTTTTGTGAAGTCCTTTATCTACAGAACTGCGATCTTTGAAAACACATATAAGGGAAAGTCCGATTGTCGAGAAACTTGGTGGATATAGCTAGATAATGGTACTAGTATGCAAAATTCGAAAGACATCACCATGACGTCATTGGTTAATTTTGTATGATTTTTAAAAAATATTTGTGTTGATCCTGATCACTCTACCGCACATGTTGTCCTATAAGCCTTACATGACATATAAATACAATAACAATTTTTTTTCTTTTTATGTGACGTCATCATGACGTCATCACGTGACATGGGACGTCATAATTCAAAGCCCTACGAGAATGTAATCATATATTTATATGCCACAATTTAATATATACACATCCTTCCTGGATGGAACTTATACTTGAAACTATGTCACATATATGTCACAAAAAAAGTTACCGAAACAGCCCTGTGTTTGTCCACAAACATAAGTCTAGTTTTTTTTTTTTGCTTTTCGGGGGGGGGGGGGGGGTAAGCGCCCCCTTGCCCCATCCTAGTGACGCCAATGTATTTTTGATGACTGATAGTCCACGATGTCGCACCAAAAAAAATGTATCTTGATGAAGGAAGTAACCACAAAACATCACCGTGAGATAAGTGCATGTAGGGTAACATACCATCATGACACTCATGGCTACAGACAAAATATTGCACATATAAAAGACATTAACTTACATGAAATTATGTAGACATGATGGATCGTGAGATGTTACATGCTGGCTGCGGACACAACAAAAAACCCGTTGATATTGTTTTCGTCAGATGCAAAATAGTGCCACAATTACTAATAATTTTATACACAACCGTTTTGTTGTATACGACGCGTTAAATGTGCTACCCTCTCCATTAGAGTAATAGTACCAGCATCCCGTATACAAGTGCTGTGCGATAGACTACTCCACAGCAAAAAGCCTAGGTCATGTCCGATTTTTTTTTATCGTTGACGTAGGTACTGTGTTATCGTTCACTGAACATTGGCACATAGCAAAGTCCATCCTGCGCTTATACAATACCGGTACGGTGTAGGCTATACTGACACTATACTAGAGTAATACTGCACGAATCTCGTATTCCTTTCGCGCTATTACCATTGCGGTAGGCGTAATTTTTATTCCTAGGAGCGTTAGGGGCAATGTCATGAATAATTCATCTTTATCCATGAGAACGGACAATGACATCAACAGCATTGTTGTTAGTTACTCAACTAGTTACAATACATTAAAGCATTTTAAAGAACGGTTGTCGTCGAGCTACCCCACAGTAGCCTAGTGGATAGCGAGATGAGCTCATTTTCATCAGCTATTTTTCTTCTCCAAATTTATCACTGAGATAATTTTAAATTAAGGGGAAAATAGAACGAGAACCTAAGTCTTGCAACGATTCAAAGGAAAAACTGAATTATTCATGACATTGCCCCTAACCCTCCTAGGAAAAAAAATTACGCTTGCGGTAGACTACACAAAAAAAGTACAAGACATTCGCATTCGCCGCAACTGGATACAGATTAATAATTGATTTTTTTTTCTTATAACTTGCGGTTTAATAATGTCATTATCTTGAAACCTCGTAAAGTCGTTTGCGGTTATCCAAAAAAATATCTACGGACAATTTAGAAATATAAAGGACGAATGGTTTTCATTTAAAGGAATAGAAAAAAAGTTTAAATGTCTTTGACGTGCCGCTAGGGGCGCCCTTTCGGGTGATGTCATCAGCATGCTGTTTTTTGTGTGTTTGGCATCCATACTAAATATTTCGATAATTTGTTTTCAAGTAACATTTAATTCTTTTCGCACCTCCGCTAAAGCCGGAATTGAAGATCGAACGAGGATCACAAATATTTACCTAGGCCATTACAAAACATTAGAACGTACTCGATTCATATAAAAACTACGGTCATTTTTCAAATTCTGACCTTTAACCGCTTGTGATTTGATACCTGATGAGGTCATGATGACGACACAATTGCTGTTCACATTTTTCGACCAGGATTCAGGTTTAACCGGGTTTTATTATCATCCCGTAAACCGTTTGAAAAAAATCGGTTTGGATCGATTTTAGGCGCATGTCCATTTTTTGCATTCACCTAACTTTGACGTTCTGGTAGCCTCGAAAGTAAAGCTCATGAGACTTTACGTACGTGAATTAAAATGTTCATCACTTAAACGATCTACTTGGTTATAAAATCCAAACATCAATAATTACTTTTTGTTCAAAAGTTATAAGTGAAAGCAAGTTATTAAGACCATTTTCGAAAGTTTCAAAATAGTTTAATAATTTGAAGAACATTAAAAAATTCTTTAGGTTATAAAGTTAATAATGCATGCAAAATCGGCTCTGCATATGATATTTTGATATTTTCAAATAATGGAAGCGGCTTTATAATAATTATTTCCCACACCAAAGCAAAAGCACATGAAAGAAGAAACGATTGAATAATCACCACTGACCCTGTTTGCCCATGCGCCCTTTACAAACTTTTTTTTCAGTTTTTCCATAATTATTTACAATAAATATAAAGTAATAATTGAAAAAGTCGTTAAGAAAACAATAAAAACAAACATTGTATCGTTTTTATTTGTTGTCGATAAAACCTAATTGTGACACCTAATCTTTTTAATTGTTACCTCCAAATGGTAAATGTATACGATATTTACAAATGGGATTTTTGATTCGATTTCAAGATTCACGTACATTACTTAAGACCATACTCAACTTGACTTGAGAAGGATTATCTGGCAAGTCAGAGTCAAACGGGAAGACGACATATTATTTAATTTGTTTTGTCTTTACCAACTTTGCTTCAAAAAGTCTTCAAAAAGCATTACAAATTAATGATTCACAAGAGCTTACAAACTCTGTGCACAGCGCCCTCTAGCGGTGAAACGTTTACCATCTTTGTGTTTATGAGTGGAATCCATTGTATGCAATGGTGGTCGGGGCACAGCTCTCGCAAACCAGCGAAAAATGAGCGCCCTCACTTCACTTTCATAGGCTAAATAGCGCCCTCTCTTGTTTACGCACGATTTCCACACCGGAATGTCAGACTTGTCCCGTAACACAAACGCTCATAAAAAAAACCATTCAGTTCTATCGATTGCCTCTACAAGTGGGGTTGCACGTCAGAGAGCCGCAGTCTACGTCCCGCGTCTCGGCCGTCGTCGTCCGTTCGTAATACCAGTCGGCGAAGGCCTCCCTAGTCGTTCTTCCAGCCACTTTGTAAGTCATCCAGAAATAGTCCGAGGAGGCCTGTTTGTGATCGTAGCAGGATGTCAGGAACATGCCGTCTTTGTTGTAACGGTTGATCTGGTCCGTACGCTGCAGGAAGGTTCGCCTGTGCTCCCCAATTACCCGGAGCTCCTCCTTACTGCACTCAGTAGGGCGACAGCGGACTCCGAGGATGTTCTTCAGAGCCAACCTGTCGTAAGCGGAGTTGATGACAAACATGGGGGTGGTGACGTACGGGTAGGCGTACTGTGCGAAGAAACACTCCCATTTGTTCTTGCCTTTGGCAAGCAGACAGTCTTCATCAAGGCTCCCTTGAATTGAAAGTAAAAACCTGGTTTAGATTTTTGTGTGACCGCTACCACGATATACCTTATGCGTTGCGTGTATCACAAGACTGCAAACGCCTTATCACCAGATTATTTCAAGCAAAAGGGTATATGCAGAGAACTGCCTCTATTCAATGAAAAGTAACACACGTCTTACAAGAAAAGTATGATTCATGCTTGTGACAAATTTACAATTCGTGCGATATATAATACGCGTGGGAGAACATTGGATCGGCGTGGGGGAACATGTGAGCCTTTTAGTGTTATTTTCTTGAAGTGTTTTTTTTCTCGTTAGAACGCTAATATGCCCTTCTGCCGGGCACCCGACGAAGTGACATCACACGTCAAAACCCAGGTACATATTGTGACAAGCAATCTACAGGAACAGATACAAATGGATTCATATACTATTGTTTAGTCGTTGTTTCCCGTGACCCCATGGTGATGGGACTTGTGACTGATTCGATTATGTTCCCTGAGTAAATCTCACCTTCCACCTGTTGCATTTGGTAGACGTCCTTCATGGCGTTTTCCCACCTGTTTCCACCACTGGTATCCGCCTCGGGCACGAAGAAACCCCCGTCTGCCACGGCTTTGAAGGAGGCGTCGTCGGGAACCATGCTGCTGACACGATCAGCGTGAAGGTAGACAGCAAGTGCCCCGGCTGTGGATGACGAATAAAGGGAGAAGTCCATTCAGGCCTTCGTCAAAAATCAAATCGCTGAGAAAAAGAAGGCACTGATCTCCTTGTAAACAGATTTGCAGCTTGACCATTCCGAGCATGGGGACTCAGGTTGGAGTAGCGGTACTTTCCTCGCCTTCCACCGCTGTGACTTGGTTTTGATACCTGCCTGGGCCAACATGTGGATTGGGTTTTCAGTCCCTGCCTGATTCTGTGGGTTTTCCCCAGAATATCTTCCGGGGTTTTTCCTCCCACCTCTAAAATTGTAGTTTCTTCTTATTGTCTTCTCTCTTAGTTGGTGTGGTGTTTCCCCTGGGATGCCCATTTATGTGAAGATACAGATACATATACAGCTGTATAAAGAAGTGAAGCTGCGCACTGGTTCCCAACCCCTCCATTCGAAAGCGGGGAGGGAACCAGTATGATGCACTTACCAGATGCGCCGCTCAGAATGACCCTGTCGGCCCTCTGTAGTCCTGCTGATTGGAGTAAATAACTTATGACGGCATCGAGCACCCTGGAGCCCCGGTAGTACATCTTTGTGTTGTTATAATTAATGGGATCTTCCCGGTCACCTTGGGTTAACAATGTAAAAGGGTGTTTCTAAGAGGATGACAATTCTTTATTTTCAAATTCAATCTCTGGGTTTGATTACTTTTGCACCAAGCCGAACTGTCTATCGTAAAGTAGGTGTTTTTTTTAAGAGTGACCATTAGAAAAACATCTTTGGGTTAAAAGTCAATATCTCTCTTGCTTCGACGTGTGGAAACTTCAATGATTGCTGGATTGCTGGAACTCATTCAATTGGCCCATATTCTCTCTGGATTTACTGATCACTTTCATTACACCACCCAATAAGCAGACCCAGTTGAAAATTCTAGTTGAAACTTGTTTAACTGGTTTCAACTATTATCAGTTAAACCGGAAATGGTTAATTTGTTAAACTGGTTTAAGTAGGTTGAGCTACTATGAACTATTGGTGTTAAAATGTGTTAAATTATAATAGCTGATCCTGAACCTGTTAAACCGGTTCGAAACCAGTTAAACCAGCTAATAACCAGTTAAACAATACATACCAGAAAACGAGGCTCCGTCGCAGTAGTTCACGACTGCAACATTCCAGTCGTAAAAGTCCGGATTGACTGTGAAATTGGCCGACAGGATGCCGCCAAAGAGCTGCTTTGGACTGAGCATGCGCGATGACCCCAGGTCGGTGGCACTACGGCGTGCGCATTCGGAGTTGTTGTAGCACCACGCACCGCCCAATAAATGGATAATCCAGGAATTGTGGTGTTCCTCGGAAGACGCTATGGAATTTAAGTGGAACAGTTCACTCTGAGATAAACAGTGTTACAAAAAAAGTGGAAATTAAGAACTCTGAAATATAACTGTGCGTTGGAGCATGTGGGACTAACATTATGGTGTAGTGCCTTAAGCACGAATATGTTTGTAAAATAAAATTAAGGACGAAACAAAAAGACGTCATTTTGGATCTATGTTGATTTTCATTTTACCATTAGATATAATCCATTTATCTGCGGAGCATCTAGTTATGATAACATAAAGCATGAAGTACTTTTGAATATTTCACAAAGCCTGTGTACCCGCGCATGCCCATTTATTGTCAATGGTCCGGAAATAACTACAGCAACTTAGAAGTGTACTTATTTTTATGATTGAAAAATGTATAAATGTATCAAACGGCAGAATGGTGTACAAAATCAAACAAATGTACAAAGACGTTGGCTGCACACTTTATCTACGGCTGTAGAAATGCATGTGTGGCGTGTTTTGTCTAAAGTACCAATGTTTATAAAAAAAAAAAAAGAGATGTGTCCACAATTTAGGAATCTTAACAGCGAAGAAAGCAAACATAATTAATCTATTTGTTAATAAAGGGGGACTGCAAACTGGGGGAGGGGAGAGGGGTAGGAAAAAACTTGGGGTGTACGGAAGCCCCCCCCCCCCTCCCATGCCCCTGTAGCGCCACCACTGCTGACAAACTCACCATTGCGGAAGTAGTAAGATGGCGGACTGCCGTCCAGACAGTAAGCCCCCGTCGCGTCGGCCAAATCCTGCGGCAAGACTACCAGATCGGCCTTGACGTTGCGACCGACCGCTCCGGAGCCGGCAGCGCCCCCAGCGTCCCTGAAGTAGCTGAAGTAGAGCCACAGCCCGAAGAAGGTCAGCCAGAAGGCGGCCAGCAAGGCCGCGATGGTCCAGCAACGACAGGAAGTGAGCCTGGGGCGCCACCTAGAGGCGTGCTCGAGGCGCTTCTTCACGACCACCTGGTCCTCATTGAGTAGGCTATGGTCCTCCTGACCGGTTCCGCGTAGGTGAAAGTTTGACATCTTGGAATCCAAATTTGCGAACGTTGACGTTGATGTGATTTACGGTTGATATCTATGGATTTTTTGAATGAAGAAAAAAAAACAATTTAAACAGTCATTTAAAACTTCAAAATACTCTGTGTTAAAACCTTGGCTCCTAGTTCCTGAGGACAACCCTGCTAAATCCAACAGAGTCCAACCGGAGTTTCCTGCTCAATCCACTGTGCCTCATTTTCAGTTGTCTGCTGAATCCAACGGAGTCAAACTTGGCGTTATAATGCGGTTCAGTTGCCTGCTGAATCCAACATTTTACATCAGGAATGTGCACAAGGTTTATTGCTCAATTAATCCAGCAGGCTCCATCGGGTATAATAGGTGGATCCTGTTGGATTCAGCAGGGTTAGTGTTAACTCTACCCCTGAAACTTGAACAGCTAGATACATTTTTTTAGGGTTGTGTTTATTGTTTGCCTGTTTTATGAAGATTCATAAAAGTTCCTTTACCGATTTGTTTACCAAAATGAATAAATCATCAGAACAAATCATTCGATCATCAAAGCAGACGACGTCCTGTACGTAAGGATGAAAAATCCAAACAACGCATAGGACTTGTCACTTAATAGTGTCGGTGGAAGAAGACTAATTTTATTATTCGCTGTGTGAGATATGTGACACAAGGGTTCAGCTTCTAAAACTTTGCGCAGAGAAGTATTTTCGTCTGAAAGCACAAAATAAACATAAGTGTTTCATAAATTGTTGATACGGATTCGGCAGTTCTTGTTAGCTTTAAAAAAAAAAGCTGTGTCAATAGTCATAACAAATTTGTCCCTTGTATGATCCGTGTGACTAACATAAATAATGGCCTGGCAATAACTTAAGGCCCATACCAATGTTACACTGCGACCCGCGTTAATGAGGAGTGTTATTCCCTGTCAATTTTTTTTATATTTTTATACAGACTGCCTTATTTTAACTATTCCCCCAAAAAGGTTAGCCTAGCCCCTAAAGATAACCCTTGTGTACTTGTCCTTGGTTTTCGAAGAATTCATTATACACCGCATGTTTTACGAAGGCCGAACTGAATCAAATTGGAGCACCGCTGTGATTAAATTTTTCAGGCAGTCCTTTTGGTCCCTTTTGTAAATTTGCAGTGTTTTCCAAACCAACAGCTGAAGGTTCTTATGTTTCGCCAATCTACGGCAGTAATAACCTACTCGAGCACGGCGCGTCTCACAGTGCGATATTTCAAGTTGTATCACAGCCTTTCACGCAGAGTAACAATGCACGGCACTTTCCCGTTGCACCGGCTGTTACATGGCACTTAGTGGTCGGTCTGTCCCCGGAAAATTGACCATAAACGCCCACTAAGTTTCCCACAAAACATAACTACCAAATTTAAATTTTCAAAAAACACACAAAATAATTCAATACTAACAAAAATTGTTTGTAACAATTCGTAAATTTGTTTATGACAATTGTGTAAATGCATGGAGGCAAATTATGTGCAGTAATGGTATAGTGACGTGATATATAACGCGTTTAATGGGGAACTTAGGGGTGTTCTTTTGGTCCTCTTTCGGGGCAGCCTAGCGCAGTGAGATTTTCGCGTGGGACGACGCGTTGGACGGCAGCCCGGGCTTGTACGCACAATCACCGGTCAACGTAACGCACGACTTCCATGCAAGACGGCCAGGGCTTATCGTGCACTCGCACTTGTTAAATAACTACTGAGCGGGAAAATTGCAGCAGTCTCATTAATTTCAGCCCCATTATGACATGAGGCGGGATGATCAAAGCAGAAATTGATGCTAATAATTATGGTTAGGCATGACTCTTCTAATCTAATGGAAATATAAATGACTACAAATTTAAAGTGGCATTTAGGTTGATGTGATGCTGTTTCATTCGTTTCGTATAAACAAACTGTTTTCGAACATGCATGGTGTATTTCATCGACAATCATAATGTCACCGCTAAGCATGCAAAACAATGTCCGCGTCGATATTTTTCACTAATACAAATAACGGGTTTTTTTTCTGTCTTCAGCTTTGGCATTCAATAGTTCCTAAAAAAGAAATCAATATTTTGCGCAAAACAAATAATAGCCCTGAATATAATACTGACAGTATGGAGTATAATTAATTAACTAATCCGTTTGAAAGGTCTATAATCTAATGCACTTTGAACTAATTTTGGATCATCTTTTAAAGTAGAAGATAAGAGTTGTGTTCCACTTCTAAAACCGTTGTGTTCAACCGAGGATAGAGAGCATTTAATAGCGTCAGTCAACCATCATTGATTTCTCATAGTCCACGACTTGTCACAAAACTGTATTTACAGTACGTGAAGTGACCAGAACAAATCAGTATGAAAAATTCATATTCGATTACAAATTATAACAAAAACTACCCAAAAAATCTTCAACTGAACGAAGGCAATGACAAACTTACGTGGATGAAATGTTAGAACGACGACACGTGCATGTTACATGCTTGTGAAACCACGTTTATGCTGTTTTCGTCCGATGCAAAACGGTTTCGAAATTACAATTTAATTCATGCACTACCGTTTGTTTTACATAATACAACGTGTAGGCCTATACGTGCAAGCTTCTACACTGAGTAACACTACCAGCATCCCGTATGCTAGTGCCATTCACATACCACTGCGGTAGACTACACAAAATTAATTAATTCCAACGCTACCATCTGGTCGTAGTCTTGCACACAGCGTCAGCACTACCAACAACTCTTTGATATACGGTGTTTGTACGGAGATGGATCAATAATAAACGCTTGATGACTAAGCGCAGACTTGAGAAAAGTCTACACACGCAATACGTGTGAAAGGGGCATGTAATTCCATACAGTTGCTAAAATATACATCCAGACGGACACGATTAAACTTACACAAAATGTGGGAAAAATACAAGCACATTTGAAACAACACACTGCAAAATGTTTTAAACAGCAAGGCTGCTTTGATAAAAAAGAACAGTTTCCGGTTTAAATAAATCCACAACAATATCGATTTTCACATATGTTTCTGTAGACTACCTTACTTTCATCAATCACTTTCCTCAGAAAAATTCTAAGCGAATACGATTACTTCTAAATCATTCTAAATCCTAAGTTTTAACACTTGCTACTGTTGATTTCACATTACAGCAGGGTTTTAAAAGTTCTACCAATTAAGAGCGGTATTTTAATTTAATTATCAACTAAATATAGCCATTATTATTTTTTCCCAAATATTTGAAACTGAACGATGTCGACAATCAGCAATAATAATACATATTTTCTAAATTTACAATAACACGTCCTTCGCTGTGAATAGGACAATCGTAATCATCATGTTCGATTTTTCTTTGGTTAAATTTAAGATTCAATAAAAATATTGGACAATAAAAATATTGGAGCAAAAGATAAGCTTCATTGTACTAACCGAAGAAACATCTGTTGCTATTTCAGCGCGCGGTAGTGACATATCACTGTATAGGCTATCAGGCACCTGTTGCCAAATATGCTAATGAGGAAGGTTCCATTCTTCTCAGAGAGTGAATCCAACGGAGGGGATAATTTATTTGTCCAGTATGATTACACGTCATTATCTCATTACTATTCCGGGAATTGTCCGAGGATAATTGAAAACACTTAAGTGCAAACGACGTGGTGTTAATGGTTAAACGAGTCTCAAGGATAAGTTGTTCAATAATAATTATTGAACAATAATTATTGTGGTTCAAAAGAGAGGAAAATTAAAAAGAAAATGGTTGGACTGCGTGTTACGTGCTATTTTAACTACATACAATCAATATCGATTTGTTACTGATTATCTGAACAACCTTTGAGCCCTTTGAATTCAAAGCAGATTTCTTTTGAAATTCAATTTAACCTTTAAATAAAAACACAAAACAAAAACGAGGATGTTGTAAATTACCTCTTTATGTTTCTTTTAGTGGAGTCATTTTATCTTTGTGTATCTTTATTTTTCATTTTTGTGACCAAACAGCTAGCACCAAAACTGCACCAAAACACTTCTGATGTTTTGCAATATGAAGATTGTAAATTAAGTAAAATGGGATAGAAAGGAGTATTACAAACTTGAATTCAAAACTGCATTCGGCCTGCGAACTGCAGTGCAATTGCTCCAATGAGAATACCAAACCTGATCATCCTGTACAGCGCCACCCCTTTCTTACTAGGCAAAGATTTCACAAACACACAGTAAATACACCAACGCAATTTACTATGCGAGAAAGAAGTCATTAAATTGAATTACCATATATGTGAACAAGGGAACGTTTCTCGACCTCCAACCTGGGGCCAATTTCACAGAGCTGCTTAAGCACAAAATTTGCTTAAGCACAAAAACGTCTTGCTTAATAAAATCAGGTTAGCGGCCAAAACTCCATGCGATTGTTATGCTAAGTAAACAACAGCTAATTACCAGTCACAAGCAATGTACATCACATGGAGTTTTGGCCGGTAACCTAATTTTACTAAGCAATGTTTTTTCGTGCTTAAGCAAATTTTCTGCTTAAGCAGCTCTATGAAATTGGGCCCAGCTGCAGCCTGGGTACAATAGATCATATGTACGTTGCAGGTACCACAGACGCTGTTTTGATATTTCAATTTAATTACAACTAATAAACAAAACGTTTACTCGTGCATATCCCTCACAAAACCATTGCCTTCGACTCCGCCTCAACGTATGGGGTGTATACGAGCACAAACAGGTCACAACTTACAGATGAAGTCAAAGAGCTGAGACAAATTCACTGCGGGTTTCTCAGCATTGTCGGAACTTTGGTTAATGTTCAAGCTTTTACCAAACAAAAACCATGCATGCCGGTCGAACTCGGAACTAGGCCAACCAGGTCTAATTACTCCTTATCTAACCCCCAAAACGCCGTACAACAAAAATAAATCGCACTCCATCGATCGCAAACGACCGGCATTTACATTAGACTAACCTTCCAACATTCGAACACATTAATCACAAGTCATTTCTCAGGATAACATTTCTATAGAGCCCGACCTAGAATGCTGGCCTGTCGTGATCACATTGTCTAGTGTTCCTTCATTGCCAAAACCACTTTGAACAAAATTGAATTGTCCAGAGTGCGCCAAATGAATTGCAGGAATTACAGTGCACGCATCAATCATGCGGAGAAACGTTTGAATTCTGTTTCTAGAAACTGAGCTGTATTTTTTTTCAAAGTAAATATTACCCTCTTTCCTTGTAAACGGAGACCGGTTTTATTAAATTGGAAGGATATTCCTTCTCAACACTCCAGAAAAGCAAACAAGTTACTAAGCATAAGAGGTATGGAGCAAACACCGCGTATGATAAATATGAATAAAGTGCAATCATCAATTTCCGCGGAGAAAAATAAAGTACCCCAGATTTGTGTAATTAATAACACTGAGTTAAAAGATTAATGTGCAATAGGTAAGCTAAATTTTCTTGTATTCTAAAACTTGAACTGCAATCGACTTTTAAATTTTATGTTAAAGGGAAAATACAACATTTGCAAACATCAAAAAATAAAACTACCAAATCATTTTGAAATACCTTGCTGGACTGTTAGTGAATGACAGTGTAAAGCATCCTGTAAAATCATGGCACCTGGTATACTGTCATTTTCAAGAAAAGTGGTATTTTTGTATCAATTTCCAACGCTGATCGGCCGATCAGCGTTGGAAAAAACTGGCTTTTTTCAAATACTGGCCCCAGTTGACCATCGCACTTGTTTGCAATCGATTACACACCTATGAACGGGTACAAGCCAGCTAGACTGGTTCCCTGACCTTACAATTCCCCAATATATGTAAACTGCTCTGTTTCTTCTTAAATGGAGTCAGGGAACCAGACTACAGGAAAATGATTGTTTTTCTTGGTTTTTATAGCATTTTCGAACCCAAAACCTCAAAAAAGTCAGTGTTACTATATTTGCTATATATTTCCAACCCCCCAATTCCATCCATTTCTGAAAATTACAGCAAAAGCAAATGATGTATATTCCCTTTAAGAAATGAACAAAGTATCTCTAAAAAAAATAAGGAACAAGTAATAAAGATCGTCATCATCATCGTTCGACTGCACCGCAAGCGACCATAATTTTCTTCCAACGACTGCGGTGACTGGCAAGGTTGACAAGTTGCCTTGGTTGAAGCAGGTTCCTTGGTTGGAGCAGGTTGTCCTTATCCACAAGAAAGCTTTGATTATAGTTTTCATAATGTTGTAGTCGGTCGCCGTGATCTTTTTTAACCGTGCGGTGGAACATAAGGCCAAAAAAAAAAGTCTCCGGTTTCTGGTATGGAGCTTGCCCCAAAAGTGGTGCGGCGACGCGGCTTTTTTTTTTTTTTTACCTGTTTTTTTTTTTTTTTTGGCTTCAAATGTCGGCTGATGACTGCAAATGGTGCCCGACTAAACTTAGTGCAAATATATGGGAGTCCAGAGAGGCCACATAAATCTTATTCTCGATCATAACCCCATCTTAAAACACGTTAAAATTGTGCAGCAGCAGAATTCCAGTCAAACCAGTGAGTTTGGCGGTTTTGAAACATCATCTTGCATTGAAAAAAAAAACTTTTTCATTTTGCCGACGCGCATGGCTACGGCGACGCGCGCGCATACCAGAAACCGGAGACTTTTTTTTTTGGCCTAAACAGCATATCTTTTTTTTCCTGATGCGACCGAGAAATTGCAGCTGGCGAGATCTGATTTATGGCCAATTATAAAATTCTCTCTTTCTTTTTTTCATTCTAGTTTACTATATTTGATCTTTGTTTCATTTCGTCAGCAATATGTACAGTGTTTCTTACTCGTTTACGTACGTGTTTAATGTCATGTCCATGTAATCAGTTTGTTTTGTCTCCGATCCGTCAATTTGGTCTTTCTGTATCTGTTTGTCTGTTGTGTGTGTGCGTATGTGTGCTTGTCTGTCTGTCTGATTTATATGTCTCATCATTTCACAGCATTTCTTTATTTAGTTATTATTTAAAGGCATCTCTATACAAGCTTCTGCTTCCAGAATATGCCTCCATGTATGTGCCACAATTGTATATTTGCTTATAATTATATTGTTATTTCTTGTATATTCAATTGTGCTGTGCAGAATGGAAATAAATGTGAACTGAACTGAACTGAACTGATATGATGGATAGAGAAAATTGTTTTGATGATGTATTGAATATATGCATTTGTAAAAAGATCAAATTGGAATTGTTATTTTTGTCAAAGACCTAAGGACAATGAATTAATGAGGTACTCGCTTGTTCCCTAATCACGCTTCATTATTACCGCAGAGACGCCGCTTGCATTTTGTTACGATCTGCACATGCAGTCTCGTGTAGCCAGTTCAGTGCAGCTTCTCGTGCGTGCGGTGATTGGATGGGCGTTTGCCGAGTGATTTGGTTGCGCGCAATCTCCGAGCGCAGCTTCATCTTTAAGCTTTATGTGGTGCACTGTCGCGGGAGGAAAGAGCGGGCGAGGACGGTCAGCAAGCTGGCTGATGACAGTTCGTTTCGAAGTCATATTGTCGTCGTAGGCAGCTCGAATTTGGCGTGTGAAATAAGTCCATTCATTGGTGCCGTGGTGTGTAGTTGTCAGTCGAGTGATGTAGAGATTTATTTCAAAGAATTGTGAGTTTGAAAATAAATTAAGCCTGCACGTTTTCAGTCTTACTTTTTTCTTCCGACTACGATAACTGGCAAGCCAGTTGCCTTGGTTGGAGCACATTGTCTTCATCCCCGATGTTTTCCGTAGACTGTGGGCGAAACTACGCTGCTAAAGTGTGATCACATAAAGTGCCGATCTGGCGTGAACAGGATTTATAGCAGGCTCATCATAAGGAAGAGGTATATCAATTACCTTCAGTCTGTTGCAGTTAAATTGAACCAAACTGGATCAACGAGACAACAAGTGTAGACGCCGGCCGCACTACATGTACTTAATCTGCGGAAACTGAGATAAAACCTACAGCTTGGCGTCACCAGGTAGGTCTCCTGCACTTCGGGATTATATACTTCAGGTGCTAACTGTTGTACTGACAAGCTCAGAGTTACAGGTGCATGAACAGTATTAATTAATAATTTTAGTTTTTTATTATAATTTTTTGTTACTTTTTATATTCTTTTATTTCTCGGGGATAACATTTTATTGCTCTTCAATCAATTCTCATCCATGACCCAAAAAATACAATATTAACTAGGAATACATCTTTAATTAATGAAAACTTAAACGCGATTACAGATGGGATTACTTCATTGACTTCTCTTTACAGCTTTCTTCAGGCTCTCGAGCTATGTACAGTGCCTAGGGCACTTTTGAGGAATCCTTGATTTCATTACCAAAAAGAAATAAACTAAACTAAAATAAATTACAATTTCTACACGCGTGTACAAATTTTTGAAAATGCAAATGATATTATACCAGAGTAAGAGAACATGTAGTGTAGTGGGAGCGTGCTGTACCGTCATTACATTCACTGTGTGGACTTCCGAACTAAGGAATGCCCACGCTTGGCATGTAACGTAAACATATATGGTTTGCCATGCACTTATGCAGAAAAGCCCAATTCCCCAGGTCGCGGACATCAGCTTGACTTCCGGGCATTCCTCAGTCCTGGTTTTTTGATTGCGTGCCGGGAACCAGTTGATAAAACGCTTCGCTGAACGACCTCAAAATCACCCCGGCCACCGCCGTCCCCTGCTGTTTCCAATGTCATCTATATGCATTAAATCTAACTGATATTTCGAACGTGAGCCGCCGTAAAGACGGAAAGCATTCTGGCTTATTAGCACTGTATTACGAGCGAGTTGGCAATGATCAGTGTGTGTATACTATTCGTCAGTGGTACCGCTCAAAAAGCATCGCAAACATAACATCTTCATCTTAAACCCATCTGTAGCCGTAGCAACGACATTTTGCCGCCTGAGTATAGAGAAAGACCAGACGCTGTGAATATTTAAAGCTCTTGTTTATTTGACTCGCATTTTGATATCCAGTCGTACAAAATCTAACACGGTACAGCTGTTCAAACTCGCTTTCGTTTCCTTTGCCAGGACATGAAACAATTGATTTTCGTTCAATAGTGTGTACATTTAATTAAAATGCACTTCAGTTTCTTCAAAGAAAAACTGCACTTTGAACAACCTTTAAAAAAAAATCTCCAAGAGTAAATATTCAACTATCGCGTCGAATGATATAAATTAACACTTGGTTTTGCGCCTTATTTTCAATAATTCAATTTTTTTTTTGGGGGGGGGGAGGGGAATGCAAAGGATAACGTGTTTTAGAGTTAAAACAAAACAGCAACCGTTTTCTTCTAGGAACACATTATTATGAAAAGAGCAATCAACCATGGTGTAGCCCATCAGTTGTAGCATCTGGAGCGAAGATAACTATGAGGATGGAAGGGCGGTGGACCGTATATTATCAATTGAAGGTATCGGTTGGTAAGTGAACGTGAGCCCTAAACAGACATCAAATATTGACACGATTCCTATAAATATACCTTAATATTCACCAGGAAGCCAATTCTAATCTTGTTAGAAGCTGTTTATAGTTGAATGGGATGCAGACTTGTATTCGAGTCACGAAACATCGAGTCCAAGTCCGAGTCCGAGTCACATTTCTCGACAAGTCCGAGTCCCGAGTCCTCCAGGTCGAGTCCGAGTCCGAGTCACGAGTCACAAAGTTCGAGTCCAAGTCCGAGTCACGAGTCATACAAGTCTGATGGGATGGTGCCAGACTATTTATGCGTTCCCAGCCTCTTATTCAGTTTTCTTTACCAAATGTGGCTTGAAACGGTAGTGGATTTTTTGGATCGCAAATTTTAAATTATTCATCAGAGCAGACTAGTATTAATTTTTAACTAACTTCATGTCATTGCTTTCATTTCTCTTCGCAAGCTCCGTTTTGCTTTAAAATTTAATGTAGCCTACTCGTGGGAAAAAGCCTGCATACAGATAC
This sequence comes from Patiria miniata, assembly GCF_015706575.1. Classification (NCBI taxonomy): domain Eukaryota; kingdom Metazoa; phylum Echinodermata; class Asteroidea; order Valvatida; family Asterinidae; genus Patiria; species Patiria miniata. The sequence goes on from NW_024037057.1 coordinate 7,641,296, forward strand.
CTGCGCTAGTGGATGCGTCAAGTCAAACGCGAATGACACGGAGTTACCTAATTTGATCCCTGGTTTAGAGACACTAGTAGCCGGGGGGGGGGGGCGAATTTGCGCCCTCTACGATACTTTTATGATACGTACGAGGGTATATAATATCCCCCCCCCCCCCCACGTTTTGGCGAGCAGTGCGATTGCTCAGTCGATGCAGGGTCATGATTTTGCACCGCGAGGTTTGAAACACGGTTTTGCACCCGAATTTTTTTCTTTTCTAACCTGAGGCTTTGGAGGATTTTTTTAAAAGGGGAAATAAAGTCTGAATTTCAAAACGTTCGCATTCATTTTTTTCCTTCTAATTTTATATTTCCTTGTCATGTTTTTAGAAAAGTTAATTCCAAAACGCCATAGCGTACACCCATTTGCGGATGTCGTTTGGGAGAAAAAAAAATCGCGGCCGGGGGATCAGAATATTGAAACTGTTATTCGTGACAACCATATTCTGCACACCACTTTAGATTATTTGAACAATATATACAAATCACGAGTTTCTCGTTATTTATATATCGGACAGGTGCAGTGGTGTGCCGCGACGCGACAGCAGGTTGGCCATTAATTAAAAACTAAATCAGCCGAGCCCGAGAATCTCTAATAGGGCAATCTTTGTATGCAAATTTGAATATAATTAACTGATGAGTAATTGTAGGCTGCCGTGGTTCAGTGGTTACGCGATGGTGCGTCGGTTTGAACATGGCGTTTGCATCCTTGAGCAAGACACTCATTGCATATCTCCACCCAGGAGTATGAATGGGTACCTGTGAGGGTAGAGGACCGAATGTGCACTGATATGGGCTACCGCATGGTCTCGTGGCCTGATGAGCTGGAAAGCACTATACAGATGAGTCAAAAGTAAAAACGAACCCCAAATGTCGGGACTACTGTTTTAGTGACGTTCTGCATGTAGCACTTTTAAATCTAGGATATGAAAGCCCAATTCATAAGCTTTCGTTTAGTACAAGATTCATTCAAATCGCTCATGTACTTTTCAAGTTACGGAATTCTAAACACAACCACCGTTTTAAAGTTCCGTCCACGGATCACAAAAAATTGAGCGTTATTACAGGAAAACTAAAACAATTCACACCCATCAATATGTGATTTGAATTCGTTTTGTTGAAAGAACACTTACTTTTTGTGATCCGTGGACTGAACTTTATAGCGCTGTCAGTTCTGTCTTTTACTGGAAGAACTCTGTTACAAGTTTCTGTTATCAATCATGGTCAATCCTGCTCGTTTCTGTTTCTCTCCGTCAAAGAGAGGCCGCTCTCGCCCTTTAAAATATTTCTCGAGTGCCACACAATTTATCCGAGGTCGACACTTGAATAATCACGACATCTAATAGTTACATGTCATTTGCCTCCCATTTGTCTCTCGTTGCTACCCAACCGCTCATTTAATTGGTTTTACTACGCACTTATTATTCGTCGTTACCAACGAATTCCACTTCATTGCATTTTGTTTTTACGCAAAAAAATAACGCACAGAAAATTGAAGGCCTGGTTTGGCGTTTGCTTTCCGGTTAGTCACGGAAAATGAAAAGGAAAGAGTGATTGTTAAAATATTGCTGCACTTAAAAGTTGAATGGTTTACCCGTTTTAAATTTACGATTTTACGATTCCGGTTTTCTATCTTCCCATATTGTTGAGTTCCCTTTGATTAACAGTATTCTATTGCGCATCTGCAGCAGAAACACCTATCGTCATAATTATCAAAGTGAAATTGTGATGCTTTGATAAATTACCTAATCGATATATTTTCTTTAATTGAAATCCATCCTCACGTTTGAAACTGTACCTATTTTTCTCATGGAATCAAGATAATGTCAATGCCAAACAATCAGTTCAATTTTATTCCATGATTGCAATTATTATTGTATTCACAGTCAACTCAGCAAAATCTGATTTCTTTAATCCTCTATTATAACTTTTGTTCGCCTGCATATTTTTTCGTTGACTCAAAATTGCAGCAAAGTCTACCCAAAAGGTGTACCATCTTTCTTTTGTTTCCTGTGGAAGTTTACACGCAGGTTTGGTTTCTGGGATTCGTCAGGATTCGCCATGTTTATCAGCGCTACGCATCTGCTCTATTTTACCGTCATTCATTCAGTGCAACATCCAATTAAATACCTCCATCGAGTAATCTAAATGCATCAGCCATGCACTCCATCATCCTGGACAGCCACATAAATCAACTCACCTGTTCACCCAATCCCCCATCAAACTCATTAACCAACAAAAAGACATCTACCAAATTATGTACCCCATTTACCGTTTATTTATCAGTTACTTAAAAAAAAGAATAACGGCAGATCAAAATGAAAAAATAGTAGAGCAGCAGAAATTCAAATCCCATAACGAACCCAACTTATGAACTATTGAATAGTCCTCTAAAAATAATACGTTGCTGCGAATTCATGCTCATATAATAGAAACATCGAAATATTTAGCGCATTTCATGTTGTGAAAGAGTTTGCATCAGCCTCAGTGAATTTTCAAACTCACGACAAATTGCAAAAAAAAATCCTAAACCACGTTCTTCTCCAATCATTGATAGGGCTTGAGTGATTGTCTTATTAAAGCAGGATGTTTATATTGTGTAGAACATCGCTTGAAGCCATTTAGTTTGCACTGTCGCCTTGATGTTGAACTAAGTTCGCCCCACTAATGTTTGTAATAAATCACTCCGACCGCCCGGCTCATGTCTGTGATGACTGCTCCATGCAAAGTTACAAACTTGTAATAGCTGTTGCTGTCGCCCGTAGCTCCTTTAATTTCAAGTTGTCCGTATTTGTTTTCTTGCACCTTACAGCTTGATCCTGATCGTCTGTAATACTGGCTGACATCCTAAACCAATAATGTTGACGGGAGTAAACGCGACACTCTTATTCTTCATTCTAGTAATCGTGGGCGCATGTGTCAAGCAAGCTCATTCTCAAGGTAATTGCAATAACTTGGTTAATTTATCCAGACACTGATTGTGAAAACTGACAGTATATTTAATGTTTGAGCCATTAAGGGGAGCTCTGAGGTGGTGCAAAGAGAATGACAAAAACATGTACAACTGTTACAGAGGTCTTTTGTGGCAACTGTAAAATAAAGCTTTCTTATATTTTTGGACGAGATAGTCCAATTTGATGTTAAACGTTACGCTCTGCTTGCAGGACATTTGTGCACTGTAAAACGTTGTTATATTTCGACTGGATGACCACTGAACACCCTTTTAGTTGGTTCGAGTTCATACTGTCTTGATCTTCTTAGTGTAGACGAATATTGTGTGTAGGACATGGGTTGAATGCACAGTTCAAATACTTTATGTTGCATAAAAATCATCATACTATATTCTGTACTCAGTGCACATGCCTTACGGGACTGTATTTACTCTGTGCGCAATATGTTAACTGCATAGATTTTCTTGGTATATTTGTGTAATTTTAATCTCAAGCTGTCAAGTTTCATCTCTGTATTTGGTCATCTATAGGTGATCCTCCAAGCGTTACCTCCGATGGCACTTCCTTATCATCGTACACCATTGGACCAAAAAGCTGTATGAACGGTGAAAATGACTGCCCAATGTACGATGGTAAGGCAAAGCAAACACACAATAAATTTATTAAAATGAACATTAGCGTGAGCTTATCTCTTGAGGGCGCTCTAGGGGTTCAGAAAGTAAAAGGTCACTGTACTTTGATAAATGTGGTCAATCAATATTAACTACGACTCGCACAACATTTGCAACCATATGCTTGAAGTAATATATTAATGTACTAATATTATATCATAATATGGTAGTGCTAGTAAAATAATAAGGTAGTTGTAATGAAGCAATAATATAAATTGGGTTTCACTTATAGGTTACATGAAGTGCGGTGAAACCGACGTTCTACTGAACGACTCGGGACCAGTCTACACAGCGCATGCGCCGCTCCAAACCCTTGCCAACCAATGCTTGGAAAGCCTGTCCTGTCTGTGGCTCATCACTGGTAGCCCCGATATGAACATCTACGTCCAGATTGTAGAGCAGCGCGGGCAGTACGTGTCCAAGGACACCAGCGAAAAAGACGTGGTTACAATTGGCAGAGGTCATGACCCCTCTGACGTCACCAGCAACTTTGCCATCAATGACTTGTACTACGCGAGGCGTCTGGATGACGGCAGGGTCTACATTATCCACGGCAACCTAGCCTGGGTTACCGTCTCTGCGCACGGGATCGGTAACACAGACTGTGTTGGATTCGATTTCAAATTCACACAAAGAAAAGAACCAGGTAAGGGTTCAAGGCCTTAACAATACAAAAAGCCTATTTATTATTTTATGTTCCAAGAAGTACAAAATATGCCCTTTAAGCCTAAAATCTAAGAGGTTCGACTTTGATAGAAGACGGAGTACACAAATAAATGGGTCGGATAAGTATGTTTACAGTGACGTGTCCACCATTGCTATCATTCAATCTATGACGACTCCAAAATCACTCTTTCGCTTCACACATTTACCTTTATCATTATGCCATTGTAAGCAGTCGCCAGCGTTACCGATGTTCAAATCATAGCCTTTTTTATTTTACCAGATTTCTGCGAAGCAGATACAACCATTTGCCACAACTCGTCCATATGTCTGCCGCCCTCAGCCTACTGTGATGCCAATCTGGACTGCCATGCTTTTGTCGACCAGTACAACTGTGGTAAGATTCTTAGTCTCCCATGTAGTACATGGGGTTTGTGTAGTTGGGGCCCCTGTTCCTATAAGGAAACGATATTAAATCTACCTTTAAACTTTGGGACTCACCTAAGAAGATGGCATTGACAACGTGTCCTCAGCTACACAAAAACCATAACAAGGATGTCTAGTAACCACTGGCGTTTTGAAAATAGGTTTCACTACGTGTTGCAAATGCTGTGTCCATGTTACCAACCCGTCTGGGGTAAAAATGCGAGAACATTCTTGTCAGTGTACTACACACGCTGTGCAGAGATAATTGAACGAGATTGAGATTGATCATTCGTGTCATTGGGGTGAATTCAAAACATTCAACATTGACATCACTTATTGTTCCCTGCAGTGGTTTTGTGACCTATCAGCCATCAGAAAGCGATAACATGTCCTTAAAGTCCAACTTCACAGAGAGAATATTAAAACATTTACTAAGAAAACATTTTTAAGACCAGTCTCTTAAACTTTGCTCTCAGGGTGTCAAGTGATGTCCAGGTATGAAACTCTTTCCCTCTGATCTTTCATAAACTGGTTTTATCCTCCTCCAACGATGGGAATTTAGTTGAGAAACTAGGAAACTGCCTTCTTCTTTTCTTGACACTGGAAGTACCAATATCTTGTCGTGATTGGCAATGGAGGATAATACAATCTGTGCAGAACCTGAACTGATGAGTCTTTGGTATTTCCGTAAATGGTGATAATGCTTCTTTGATAATTCCATAACTTCTTCCAGATATGTGTGGAAACACCACCATCCCGCCACTGGTTCCCGGCGTCCCCCACCACTTAAAGTACGCCTCGTCGTGGGTGGAGAAAGACGGCGAGTGGAAACCACCCAACATGGATTGCTTCTGGCTGGTCACGGCGCCCAACGACAGCGTCATCGAGATCAACATCCTGGCAACCAGCAAAATGGGCCCGGCACTGTACTGGGACTCGACGGCAGAGGGCGTGAACGAGGACGCGGCTAAGGCTTTGAGTTCCGGGTCATTAGTCAAAACCACCTACGTGGACGCCACGGGCATTTGGATTTATGCTGACCTGTCGCAAGAAAATGATGCTCCCGCCATGCATGTTGGGACAGTGTATGAACTTCAGCTGACCGCCTACAGAAAACGAGGTCAGTTATTGTTGTACGATTAAACAAAAAATCTAATTATTAGGCAGGATTACCGTGGGGCCTCGTAGCCGAGCGTGGAGCTACGGAGTGGAAGGTTGGCGGTTCGAATCCCAACAAATCGGCATATCACAGCTTGATACCAACCCGAATCATCAATCACATAGCTTACACATTCATGTTAGATCAGGTTCACAAACTGGAATTGTGTTGCCCTTTTTTCCCGAAGAGTGTGGAGTCGACGAGTTTCAGTGTCTGAATCAGGAGTGTCTGGCGGGTACCAGACGATGTGATGGTATTCCGGACTGCAGACTACACGAAGACGAATACGGATGCGGTGAGTAGATAAGCTACATGTATATTCAGAGAACTTAGCGGTTCAGTAAGATTTTCTTTTGATAAACAAAGTCATTATATTCGATGCAATTTATTTTGACAAAGCAAATCGATGTTCTGTTGGGAATGAAATTAAATAAAATGTAAAAGTAAAAGTCTGTCACGAGCCAATATGGCCCGTCAGGCCGGTGTTTATTTCCAGTTTCCTCGGCATAAAACGACTGAGAATATTCCTATTCCCCCTAGATGGGATGCTAGTCCATCGCAGGTTACTCCCTAGCTAATGCCAGTACCTATTTACACTACTGGATGGAGAGAGGCAAGTGGGAGTGAATTGGCTCGCCCAGGACATTATGGCCAGCAGGTGGATTTGAACCCCTGACCCCCTGATCATGAGTCGCAAATCCACCCTAACCTCGCACCCCTTCCCCAATGAAACTAAAGGAAATACATTTTTAAAAAACCAGGACATGCTGCCAATAATTGGGACTCAGTGATTGCTTAGCACAGCTATTCTAAATTAGTAGCAGATACATACACATTGAAATTGCTCGAAGGGAAAGATCTTGATGATCAGTAAAACAAAATATGTTCAATTACTCACAACTATTCCCTCCCTTCGACAGAAGAGAGCTGGTGTGCAGACAGGTACCTTTGTGCAAGCAAGAAGAAGTGTATTCCATCACATTGGGTGTGTGACGGGGAGGGAGACTGCCCATCTGACGATCTATCCGATGAATTGGATTGCGGTGAGTAGAACAGTTGAGTTACCAACGGTAAACGAAGCCAAACTATGAGCTCCTGCGCTACCAAAAGATGACGCCCTTTTACCTAACAACGGCGTCCCTTGGGCGGGACATTTCGCTGGTTGACGCGCACCGCTCCTTGTGTGTGACGCACGTTCACCAGGGGATTTGTTCTATTTACACGCAGTGGCCGCGCTTCGCGGCAAATGAATTGCAGTCAGGCAAGATGGCGTCGGTCGGTCACCCCCAACTGTACTTCCTTTGCCGGTGAGGGGGTGCTTGTGAACGGAGCGGATACCGACGCCTAAGGGCACTTTGCCATTTCCTTCCTGCGACCACGTAAAAGTGCGTTCTTCCCAAGCAAAGCCAACAGTGAGGTCCATGCTAAATTTAGGTACAGGGTTGGGGCTACATTTATGTATTTGGTGTTACTGTTGCTGCTTAAAGCCTGATCACTCCACGTCAACAACAACGTGGTCTCTGCTCTTTTTCCCAGGACGTTGCGGCAACCCTTACATTCGCCTCAGCCCGGAACATCCACTCCTCCTCACTCAACCAATCGACATTACGGTGGACTGCTTGTGGATGATCACGACTTCCACTAACCGTTCACGTATACGTGTGGATATCGTCAACCTGCCCATCAACGAGATCATTCGTGGCGATCCGTTCCTAAAGGCAAAGGTGACTTTCGGCTACGGCGGCCTCCCGTACGTCGGAACAACGGTTGCCCGGATATTGTCTCAATCCCGAGCCTACCCGAAAGTGATGACGTTCGATGGCCCCGAACTATGGATTATTTTGGACATTGTGAATAATGTGATCAGCACGCCCGGTCGCCTGCGGCTCGAGCTGCGTATAACGGAATACGATATGCAAGGTTAGAAATTCTTCCCATAGACCTTTCTTTTGCTACACCAGCTTGGCTAACAATGGCCACCATCATTGCAAAACAAAATGATAATTTATTTTATCAAAATATGTCATAAACCCTTAAAACAACTACATACACTAAATAATTAGCAGACACTACAAACAATGCAGGTACCTCTCTAATGGGAGACTATTGAATCGTTGGTGGCAGCAAACACACCCGTCCTTTTCAATTGTGTTTGCTAAAGCGCGCACACTCAATATGACGCAAACAATGGAAAAAAGCCTGACCGGTGTCTTTGCTGCCACCAACGTCTCAAAAGTCTTCCATTACAACTGATGATGCAAATGTGCCATTTATGGCAAATTCTTTTGCCTTCTATGGTTGAGGTTGAGGACTATGAAACTGACAACCGCAAACAATTAAACGGCTCTCAATAATTGTAATCGAACGAAGACCTTCTGTATATCAGTTATTACTTGTTGTGATTATTTTACGATATTTTGGAAGCGTTGCCGAACAAAGGGTTATTGAACATATTTTCTGTGATTTTGTTTGAAAACAGATTGCAGGGAAAACATGTTTTCTTGCTCGTCCGGTATTCTGTGCATTGATAAAAGCAAAGTTTGCGACGGGAATGTCGACTGCCCAGAATCAGATGATGAATTCAACTGCGGTAAGATTTGTTATGTATAATTAATTTTACAAATACATTTCATTGTTCAAATTACAAACAATCCAAACAATTGTTGATCTGAACGAAGAAAAATTGAGAAAATGATTAACTATTACCAAGAAATGTGTACCAGAAATTTCGAATCGCATTATTTATGAAACTATATCCAAATTCTCCATGATTCACATTAATCCCAACTGTTCATACCGTTTTTCAGCTTTGATTTTTTTGGGGTTTGTTTTCAATATTGACAACAAACATCAACTTTACTGTATATTGCATCGCAATAAATTGACGTTTTGCGATGTGATACTTCTTTCCCCTTTCAAATTTTCAAGGTACATGTGGAGAGTCGGAATACAGATGCAGGAAGAGTGGCGAATGTGTTGACTCCTCGAAGATGTGTGATGGAGACTACGCCTGCATCGACCGATCTGACGACGGGAACTGTGGTAAAATCGGCTTTAATTTGTTGTCAAAAAGCTTTATAAATCCATCCCAAACATTTTAAAGACTCTTGATGGGAAAACATTTTCCGCAATGAAGGAAGATCTAACAGAGTTTACCCGTTACCAATCATGTTCTGAGCACTAATAGTACAAATTCTAGAGGAATAGAGGTATCTAATATTGAATTTGCATTACAAATTTGTCTTGGGGTTATTTTTTTTTTTTTTTTGAGCCAATGCGAGTTGCCTACCAAATGATAGATACTTTTTTTAGGTGAGACATTTTTGGGAGTCGGTCCAGTTTGAAATTAGTACTAAGTGCTAAACGAGTGCCACGCCCTTGTCTTCATTATTTTGTAGAACCCTGTGGCAATACCATCATCGATCTATCACCGCGTCCCCAGACTCTAACCTCAGTCGGGTACCCAGAGCCCTACCAACCCAACAAGCACTGCATCTGGTTCGTCCACGCGGACCCAGGCTACGACATATTGGTCGTGTTCCTGGACTTCGTCTCCGAAGAATTCTTCGATCACCTGTACGTGGGCAACGGGACCCACCCGGAGCCGCTGGCCAAATTCTCGGGTCCGCGGGCGCCGGCGAGGGTATCGCTTTACTCCGAGGATATCTGGCTGTCGTTTTGGTCGGACTACATTTACCAGTATCGAGGTTTTAACCTCAGTCTGGAGCTGGTAGAAATGGGTGAGTTTGCTTCTGCATTCAATAGGGGACTTTGAGAAATAGAGGACAATAGGGTCCCCAATTCCCGAGAGGTCCCCAATTTGGATTCGTGTACAAAACATATGGGAGGTCTTCCTAAAAACTTAAAGCACAAACAAAAGAGGGACACAACAGAATTTAAAATGATAACTAAATGTATGGATGACTGGTCATGCTATTTAATGCATCACAGCCCAACAGCAGATGTGAGCTGTTACAGGATTATATGAAAGAATTACAGGAACGAAACAGACACCGAATCCCATTCAGTACAAGGTTATATAACCATGGAAATGCAAATTTTAAGTACAATGGAAAAGGCAATGAAGCCTGTACACAACACATACACACGTACACGCATGGGTGTACAGCTTCATTGATAGTTGTGCCTGCAAAGACAGTAGCCACGTTGTGCGTGACAGAATCTAGCCCCATAAATGTGGCCAATTTACTGGACTACTGAAACATCTGAAAAAGGCAGCACTTTCTGGTTAGCCTTATAAAGAGGGTGAGTATGCTTCTAAATCAAAAATATACTACAAACTAAGCCTAAATATGAAAATCAAAATTTGACAAAGTTCGACATGTTTTTGTACATGGTGGAAGTGTGGCCTTTATTTACGGAGGTATTCCAGTAAATTGGCCACATTTATGGGGCTAGACAGAATCAAACAAAAAGAAGTTATTACAGCATCAGCATCACCGGGTTAGGAGTCATTAAGCAGTTAACAAGGTGTAGATTTATAACTTGCAGCAAAGTGAGGTGAATGCTTAGAAATATTAAGTCTAATGAATCGAATGCATTAAGTATGAGATTAAAGTGAATGATGATTATAGGTGAAATGAAATGATATGAATAAAACAAACGACAATAATTACTTGATTTAAACCGTTTGGGTTGGTCTTTAAAATTGCCATCTGGTGTTTTCTAACTATCGGGGTCAGATTTAATTTATTTTTAATTCATTACTATATAGTAAAAGTTCGGAAAGATTCCCATATCTAGTCTGGCCATCAGTAATTTTCCCCTTAAATGACCTATCAGCCATCAGAAATATGGGAATTTTCCACAAGTTCATTTGTTAAGAATTATACAATAGTGAAAAGGACTCCTTAACCCAAAACTCATGCTCTAATTCAAATGTACTTATTAAATCAACAAGAAAGACATACATATTATAGCTGATGTGAAACAATAACGAGTACTATTCTCTACACATTAATCACCGCTTCGCGGTTCTTATACCCGAAAACAGTTATAAAATGCTCGTTAATGAGTGAGATACTTCTGGTGAAAAAATGAAGCGATCTATATTTTCGAAATTATTTTAAAAAAAGAAGAATAATCTTCTTTCTCCATATAGATTTAATGTTTGTCTCATTCTCCACAAAGATTCAAAGATTTTCTGTTGGTAATCTTTCGTAACAATGCCTCTGATGAAGCATCCGAATTCATGGTTTTTGTTTGTTTTCGTTTGTACTTTCGTTCCTCAGTTTCTTGCTTGGAAGGCGAGGTAGCCTGCAATGGCACCGCCTTGTTGGTCTGTATCAAGGAAGAGGTGGTCTGCGATGGCAGAGGCGACTGCCCCGACGCCACGGACGAAGAGTACTGCGAAGGTCAGTCCAAAATGAAACCTGTTACACTGTAAAAAGGTTGGATAAAACACTGTTGGGCGATGTAATTTACCCAGCATTGGTATGAAATTACCTCATATTAGGTTGCATTGGGTAAAAACTATCAAACCATTGGGAAGAATTTGCCCAAGAGTGTAGGCAGTTGATGATTCGACCAGCATTGGTCGAATTTTCAACCCATTTTGCCCAACTTTTTTACAGTGTAACCGCTTAATTGACAGTAAATCAAACACATTTGTGCATAGATTTGAATATTGACCGTTGGTTTGGTTAAAGATATATCGGCATAATGAGGAAGAATACATTCAAGGAAGCACGCGTTCCTTAAACCCTTTATTTGTCACAGACTTTCTTCAGTTGTTCCTTGTGATTTTCTCTCCAACGAGAAGCAGGATACGGAACATTCTTTACCAACATTAGCTCTTTTTGAAAAACAAAGCATCATTTTGATAATGGGTGGTAAATGTCAATTTAAGCCCCAATTACTCCGTTCATCGCACACAAGTGTGTAAACACCATCAATTGTGGACCCCAAAGGCCCCTCTTTTTTCCAACTTTCATTCGGGAGGTAACACACTGAGTATACAGTGTTTATACGTCGGTGAAGGGCAAACCTTAATTGTTGGATGTTTAGGAAGACCGTCAATATGTTTTGTACACGATCGTCAATCGTGGACCTTGTGGACCATATTGTGGGAATTGTGGACCATATCTTCTTCCAATGTTCCACGTCCCCTATTGGATACAAACCCATACACAGTTGCACGCATTGAACCCACATTCAATAGACCCTAATGTTAGTTACTACTGTTATGGAGTGGCATTATGTGGCCTCCGTATCCCCATTGTACGATGTGATTACGGGCCATTAATAAACCACTTTCAGTGAATGCTACACTTGAGTCCTGCTGTTTTTAGAACAACTACGGGGCCAGGTAATTTTCACCGCTATTAGAGTAACCTCTAATAAATGTTGATTGTAATGTCAAGAATCAAACATTTGTAGTGTATTTTGTCACATCAGATATTTGTGGTGAGACTCTTATCGACCTGTCAGGGAAATCCGAGTACCAGCTCTACTCGACTCTGTACGAGCGAGGCGCCTACCCCGACAAAGCCACCTGCGTCTGGCACTTCCGCACGGACGCAAGACGCGAGAAGATCAGACTCGACATCCAGTCCTTTCATCTGGAGCAGAACTTCGACTTTCTGCACCTTGGGGTCGGAAACGACAGCCGCGAGGGACTGGTCGCGAGTCTGACCGGGACCACCGAGATAGCCGGGGTGTGGTTCGAGAGCAGCGAGATTTGGCTGAAGTTCGAGACCGACTCTAGCGTGTCTGAGGCCGGTTTCCACATCACCTTAGTAGCTGTTGGTGAGCCTTAAAGACTATATCTTCAAGTATAAAAACTGATTCAATTTGCAACATCCAAAGTGAAAGCACAGTGGTTTAACCGTGAGATGAACCTTCTATCTTTAGTATCGATAGACCTACCTTGGATTGAACATTATGCTATATAGTTTGTTGGTTTTCCAATTCAGTCCATAAGTTACCGATCATAGTATTCTTCATATATAAGGTGAATGACTTTTACACAGGAGTTGAGCGCAGACAATTCCTTCAACCCGCAAAGGTAACCGCTGATTAGTCGTTATAATAATTGCAAAATTAGGTGGCCAATAGCCATTCTAAACATCAACTAAGGGTTAATTAACTAAAAGGCAGGTTGCCTCAAAAAGCGTTAGCTGCGATGGGCCAATATTATGGTTCACTGAATAGTTAATAGATTGTGACGTAAAAAATATGTAAATCGAGATGTAATTACATCTCTCTACTAGGAACGTCCTCTTTCTCAGCTAACTTTGGTCGAAAGTCCACATCTCTGTTTTGTTATTTCCCGCACTTTTTGTTGCAGATAAAGCTGAGCTTACTTCGTGCCGTTCTAGTTGCTCGCACTTTGAGGACACGACGCTGTGCCTGCTTCCCCACGCGTACTGCGACGGCATTTCCGATTGCATGGATTCCAGTGACGAAACCAATTGCGGTACGTAGCAGTAATATCAAGTGGACGGTCAGCCCAACTGGGGAAAAATGTAAAAAATATCTGATTGGACAGGTCAGTCATACGTCATCCAGTCTTAAATCAAGGTGGTTACCTGATAGTGACGAAGACATTTTAAGATCAATGCTTTGTCCAGTTTCTTGCTTTGGCATTACTCATCATTTGGTTTATGATCCGCTTGTGAATTGACTTGTGACTGACTTGTGATTTGATTACGGTGATTCAGCTTGTGGTTTGACTTGTGATTTAACTTGTGATTTGACTGGTGATTTGACTTGTGAATGTCTTGTGATGTGACATGTGATTTAACTCGTAATTGGCATGGGATTTGACTTGTGACTGACTTGTGAGTTGATGACCATGATTTAGCTTGTGATTTGACTTGTGATTGGACTTGTGACTTGATCTGTGATTGCCTTGTGATTTGACTTGGGATTGACTTGAAATTTGAGCTGTGATCGCCTTGTGATTTGATTTCGGTGATTTAACTTGTGGTTGACATTTGATTTGACTTGTCTTTTGGCTCGTGGCTCAACTTGTGATGGACTCGTTACTCGACTTGTGATTGACCCATAGCTCAACTTGTGCAAAGCTTTAACCATTCTCGTTAGAAGCCTATTTAAGCCACCCCACCCTTCAATTGTTTTTTTTAATCTAAATATATTGTGCCTCGTGACCAATAGTCAGTTTGAACTGTAGCTTGGACCTGTACGTGTGCTTGGGGAAGCAACAATGCCTTCTTTGGGAGTCGGTATGCGATGGTCGGAAAGATTGCCACCTATACCACGACGATGAGAAAAACTGCGGTAAGTCTTCCTATTGGTTCAGCATTACGTTCTTTGAATTCAATCTGACAATTTTAAATTTCCACCGCTGTTTCTAATGTTTCTGCTTTGAAGAATAATCTTTACCAGCAGATATCTAAATATCTGCTTGAATTTTCCTAAATAATTTGAAACAAATTGTTGATTCGTTCTCCACAGATGTGCACGGCTGCCCCAAGGGTTGTAATTGCTTCATATACGAAGAGGGGCTGAATGTTAAATGTAGTCACGGTTGGAGCTCCGCAACTACAGCTCAACTGGCTAAAATAACAGACGCATTGTAAGTATTCGGTTCGAAAGGAAATATAGGCTGACAAGAGTTACTATGGTTACACATCGAGTAATCAGGAAAAACTGTGTGTATTAACTATAGACTGTGTTAATCCCGTAACTTAATTCGCAGACATTATCGATATGGCACAATGCATGCCCACGGACATTTATGTCGTGCTTTGTTTTTATTCGACGTGCGGGCCCATTTCTCGCAAGTTATTAATAATTCCGGAGTCTTCTATAGCGCACGTATCTACCAACAATTATCTACCCAAGGCGCTGGTAATTATGTCTACATGTATGTTTAAAGACAGGTAAATGAAGTTGATGAGAAATGTGAGACCCATTATGTAGCACCTTTATAGGGGTTTATAAGGTGCTGCGGCGCATACTGCAGCCACTGCCAGAAACACCGGGGCAAACCCCTTCTCTTTAAGCGATAAGGGGTTCTTTCACGTGCATTACACAACACACGGGACCTACGGCTTTACGTCCAATCCGAAGGACGAAGGAATAATGGTAAAGTGCCTTGCTCAAGAGCACAAGGACCATTTTTTCCCGTCAGGATTCGAACCCACGTACATAACACAGTATTGGTGGGAAGATTATGGACATTATGAATTTGTATTCTATGGAACAACACTTGACAATTTACAAATTACTTTTCTGTTGAAGCTGCATGTTCTGAAGGAAAGTTTACTCAAATGCTTAGAATTCAACCTGTCAAAATATCCAGCAATATATTTTTTTCCGGGTAATTTGCAGAGCCTTGACTGGCGCCAATATGAGCACACTGGAGGCGGGACTTTTTAAGAGACTCGGGTCGCTACGCACTCTGTAAGTATAACGATGGATATAATTAATTGATGAATAATTGTGTGTCAGTTCGAAGTTTGTTCGTCTATACCCCAAGTTGATAAGATAATTGTCTTAAGAACCCAATCCAATTGTAAATCTGAAACAAGAATGTCGATTAATATCAATGCTTAAACTCGATACTGAAACTTCATATTTTTTATTGATTTTATTCTAGGTATTTACGGGGCAACAACATCACCAATATCCACATGGATGCCTTTTCAGGCTTGAGGAACCTTACGTCTTTGTGAGTATATCGAATAATAATACAACATCTGCTTTTCTATTCAATACTGTGTAAGATTGTTTATTTCAAATATTGAACAGATGGCTATACAGTTCTCGGTATTCAAGTAAAAGAAGGTGTTGCTTCGTTTCAATCAGAAATATCTTGTTGTGTTTCATTCAGGGACATCTCTGAAAACAACATTTTCGAACTGGCAGGGGGAATGTTCCGCGATTTACCTCTGCTGACATTTCTGTAAGTAACTGCACTTCAGTAATAATTGTAAAATGCATCCCATTTCCTGAAGCCTTGCAGAAGGTGACGTTTAAGTCACGGGGCTATAAAATGCGCAATTTATATGTTTTTATGTTTTGTTATTAGGGGAATGCATTCAGTACCAATGCAATACATAAGAAACAACGCATTCGATGGATTGACACGGCTGAAGCAACTGTAAGTGCATTTATGTTTTGTTTAAAATGTACAAGTCTGAGAGAATTGTAGCTTAACAATGTCGTCAAGTTTCAATTTTGTTTTAACCCTTTGAGCTTCAAGCCCAAAAACTTTACGCGGAATGGCCACGGGGAGAATTTTATCACCACACGTGTTTCTAGGTCAATAACCCCCGCATGCCTGTACATGCACAAGATATAGGTCATTCACATCATCAGGGATTGTTTACAACTTGTCTGAGCTCTGGGCGGCACAAGGGGTTGACACAAAGAGATCGGCGGCACAAAAGGTTTGGCCGCCATTTTCTCCAAGTACTGCACGAAGGCATGAGCCGCCATCTTGGCCTCTGTCTTTCAACACTCCTTACTCCAGAGTGGCTAGGGTCTGGCCAATGGGAGTCTACAGGCTTGTGGTGTATAGTAGGGGTGAGGATTACATGGAAGCTTGGCCTAATTGGCCCATTGAAAAAAATTATGCCCATATTTGGAAAATGTGGAGAATTTTATCGTCCGCTCGCTGCGCGAAGGGTCATTGCTATAGTAGTAATAACAGAATTTTAAAAAGGAATATCAAAGACAAAATGGTAGGACGCTATTCAATGTGACAACAATGACACAAACTGTGAATGTCTGCGAGTGAATGACGTTTATTATTGAACAATTGATTAATTCTTGAAATGATCGTTGTCAATTGCAGGGTGCTGATGCGTGGCAATGGTAACTCCAGTGGGTCGAGTCCATACGGCGAAGCAACTTTAATAGAAGGCGGGGCACTCGGTGATCTTCATTCCCTCCAAAAACTGTAAGCGTTCGTAATGGTGGACAAAACGTGTTTTGGTAAAACTCGCATTGGTTTGGTAGAACACGCAACCGGCACGATTTTATGTGATTTATGATCTGACCATGAAGTCGAGTACATCACAAGTCCCTGCAAATCCTCCAATCCCACTTCAACTCACGGATATTAAGTTGTTTTGAATTATTGTTCACTTGTGACAGGACTTGATTGTGATTTACTTGTGACGGGGCTCGCAATTTTCTGGTGACTAGATTTGTGATTTACTTGTGACTGGGCTTGTGATGGATTCAACTTCATGTCTAGATATGACGGTGGAAACATATACCTATCTACCTTTAAAGAAAAGGTACAACGATTTTAGAATAAGTTGTTAGTTCCTTTTCCTGCAATCATCAAGTGTGACTGAGGATGAACCTTTATTTTCCCATACATTAGGTACGTAGACGACCATCGCCTGTGTTGTAACTTCAGGTCACTGCTTCCAGATGACGAACGCTGCATCAACACCCAGCTTGAGTCACCGCTGTTCAACTGCGGCCGGCTGATGCCCAACACTGTCCTGCAGGCCTTCATGTGGATCCTGGGCTTTAGCGCCCTCATCGGCAACCTGGTGGTCATCGCCTGGCGGATTCGGGAGGACAGCGGCAAGGGCAGCAAGTACGTGCACTCGTTTCTGGTGCTGAACCTGGCCATGTCCGATTTCCTGATGGGCGTGTACATGGTGATCATCGCCACCGTCGACGTCATCAAGAAAGAGGAGTACTACCTGGTGGCTACGGAGTGGAGGAACAGCGCCCTCTGTAAGGCAGGAGGAGTCATGTCAGTTCTGTCCTCGGAAGCCTCCGTGTTTTTCATCACCCTGATCAGCGTGGATCGCTACCTGTGCATCGTCCATCCGTTCAGCCGAGTGCGCCTCAAAGAAAAGTCAGTCTGGGTATCCGTAGCCTCGATTTGGGTGGTTTCCTTGCTAGCCAGCCTCGTTCCAACAATCCTAGTAACCAAAGACTCCGACGTCTACGGTTTGTCCGATGTGTGTATTGGTTTGCCTTTGCTCACCAGACCCGTAGACTTTAGATTTGACCAAGCCGATATCGGAGACGCTTTGGGCAACGATACCTATTTGGTACCTCAGCCCATCGGTAGTAGGCCAAGCTGGTCCTACTCCATTGTGCTTTTTCTGGGAGTCAATCTCATCTGCTTTCTCTTGGTCACCGTGTGCTACGCCGCCATCTTCAGCAAGGTCAAGAGGTCAATCCGACGCGTGAAACGCCGCCACGCGCCCAAGGAAGAAGAGGTCAAGATGGCGATTAAAATGGCCGTCATCGTGGGCTCCGATTTCCTCTGCTGGATGCCTGTCATTATTCTTGGCATCCTGTCCCAGACCAGTGTGATTCAGATCCAGCCGGATGTCTACGCCTGGCTGGTAGTCTTTGTCCTGCCAATTAATTCCTCCCTCAACCCATACCTCTACACGATCGTCACAGCAATCAGTCGTAGACGCCAGGACCAACAGGCTTCCAAGAAGAACTCACAGAAGCCTAAAATAGCTATCTTCCCCGCCCTGCCTCTCCTGGATCACAAGCAAGACTATAACCAGTGGACGGCACCCAGTCCCAGCCCCACTGCTTCGCCCAACAGCTCAATGAACTTGATAAAACAAAACTAAAATTATCTTGGACCATTTTATCATTGACTTTTAATGTCACTGTCATTACACCGTGTAAATATCTAACTTTTACCAGAAGCTTATTTTGTGAATTAATAAATGGAAGGTTCGACAACCATTACAGTTTTTAAATTGTGCAATGAGTGTAGATCGGAAGCAGCTCTTTGTCATCATAAAAAAATAATCCCTAATTGGACCTCTACTACAACTTTCATGTTAATTCGCATTAAATGGAACTTCAGCCCGAATGTCGTCTGGCCATGCGCCAACATCTTCTAAATAACAGGCTAAATACACACTTGTCTCACTCCTTTTTATAACCTGTCTCATAAAAACGAACTTCAAATATATAAACTTGAGTTGTGTGGGTTTTTTTGCAGTTATCATTCATAAACACCTGTAACAGCTTACCCATTTCTATTGGTCCAGAGCCCGTCACTAGGTCAGTTTTAAACGGTTGATAAAGACTTGCTGGCCGGTCTTAAACACTTTTCTAGTCTCACGTGAAATTCGGAATCCCATGAAATCCGGTGCCTTTTACCGTTTTATTGTTTGAACTGTCACAATCCCCACGTATAGGCATGCGCAATACTACCAGTGAGACAGTTTTGGTAAAATGATGTATCTCACTTGAAGGACATTTTGAGAAAAAGTGATTTAAAGATTGAAATGTTGCTGTTTTGGTCTTTAGGTCTTCAAGACTGTGAAGCAGTCATTTTCTGATGTCTAAGCAACTAATATTTTGTTTTCTTACATAATTCACTAAATTTCGTGGATATTTCTAGAGATATAGAATGTTTTTGGAAGATACATCATTTTACTAAAAACGACTTCCAATGGAAAGCTTGGATTTGTTACGCAGTAATAATGTATGTGTACATATCATTTGAAGAGACTTAAAAACGAAACAGTCTGCATTTAAGCCTGTGAAAGGGTAATTTTGTTTATGATGAAAATAATGCAAACGACTTTCCCCAGTTTACTTACATATCAGGGGAAACAAATGGGATATGCATGAATTCAAACCAACAGTGCTATTTTGGTAAAATGGTGTATGTCTGACATGCACAAACAATTAACGAGACTTTAATTACCAAAAATGCTGTAAGTAAAAGATACACCATTTTACCTTGTTTGTGAGATTTGCAAACACAGATATATGTCACGTATGTCAGACTTGCATTATTTTTCTTAAAAAAAGCTGCACTAGTTAAGTTTTCCACGCTGAGATACATATAATATCTTTTAAACGCTTCATTTCTTGACTCTAATATTTTCTGAATCGGAAACAGCGCCCTCACTTTACCGGGATTTGACTCTAACTCAAACTCGCCCAAAAATCGACTTACATCATTTTACCAAAATAGGGCCGCAGTATTTCATAGGCCTAATATACAAAATACACCGGCACAGCTGCGTTTTGCGGCACAGCTACGTTCTGCGGCACAGCTGCGTTCTGCGTCACATTGCACAATACGCGCGACGCTCGCACCAATCTTGATTGTTTACGTCTACTCGCGAGCAAGACACTCAGAATTACAGCTACAGAGGTGTTTCGAAGAACAAATCGTAGAAAAATGGAAAATATTTGACTTGCTTGGACCTTTGAATACAAAAGTGTAGATTGTTTTGACAGAAAAGGTTTATGAATTACCAACATTCAGACTCCAGCTGGTTTTAAACAGAGTCTTGAAAACTGGCCAAGCACACATTTATTCCATTTTTGTTGTCGACACTAACGGGCTTTCATACCACGGAAACCACTTTTAAATATCTGAGACAAAACATGTGAACAAGACTAGTGGGTGCAAACAGTGTTTAAACTCTAAGCATCATTGTAACGTCGCGCGTCGATTTTAATCATGCGCGTCAATCTTTTTTTTTTCCAAAATGTTCCGTGGTAGCTCCAACAGCGCCCTCTATTGCCGCACCTCCTCAATTTTTTTTACCAAAGAGCACCAAGGAATGGGAAATTGCACCAAGGCAAATGATCGAGAGCACCAAGGCAAATTATGGAGGACACCAATGTACATGAGGACACCAAGTAGCAAAATAGTACCCCACCTTGTCTGTACAATCCAAGCTTGAAGAAAGAAAAAAAAGCCGCGTCCCCGCGTCAATTCCGGAACTTTGGTCTGACCAGAGACCGAATAATTTTTTTTGGGGGGGGGGGCCTTACATGCCGTGCTGTATTGTAGCTCCTATAATTGAAATATCGAGAAAGAGTCATATTTTTCACTTGACAAAAAAGGTGGGGAGGCAGTCAATCAATGAATTGTAGCAAGACCGTAATATCAGCAATCGGGAGCGTGTGACGCAGTTCGATGTTCGCCCATTGCCGGCTACGGTGCAAAGTCACGTTTTGCGAATTTTGTTCGTGAATGTATGGCCAATGAATTAACTAGCTTGATCGTCAGAGATTGGTGGTGACACGACCAATGGCATTGATTGTGTACCTAATTACCGTTGCATTATATTTATATCATGTTCACGTGGTAACGGTCTGCCATTCGAGGCGCGGGACTCGGCTGACGAGACGACGATGCGTTTAGCACTTCTAATTTTAGGTAAGGAATTGTCTTATGTTCAGTCTTATTTGTTTTTGTCCTTGGAACACCAAAACATGAACTGTTTATTATTATTTTTTAATCAGGCTGTTATATTCATTTTAAGCAAATGGCAGCAGCAATCTATCAGAAACGGCAAACGACAAAATAAAAATTAAAAATCGGCAGGTCAGGGAGGAAGATTTCGAATGGAAAATTTCAAATTCCAGACTCTCGATAGAACCCTTTTAAGAAAACTACTCTGTAAAAACAGTGGGGTTAGACTATCGTGCGGTAGGGTGACTGCTCTATGTTCCGACGCCCCTATGTTCCGACAACCTAGATTGTGTTACTCCCGGTTAGGGTTAGGGTTAGGGTTAGGGTTAGGGTTAGGGTTAGGGTTAGGGTTAGGGTTAGGGTTAGGAATAGGAATATGTGCAGTCGGAACATAGGCGAGTCGGAACATAGAGGTGTAACCGTGCGGTAGGGTGGTCCAAATAAAAGTGACCTGGATTAATTTTGTTTCTTAAAAACCAGTCAAATTTGATGCACCACTGAAGAATATCTTTGCATGATGTTCATCCACTCATTTGAAAAAAATATAATTGTTGAAATTAATCCATGCTATCCGAAGTTATGCCGGTTTTTCTAAAAGAACCTATTTTTTGTATAGTTGTCCATGGAAGGCCATTAGAAGCTATTGAGCCGAGTGACAATTACAGATTACACACAGGCATTCAAATTTGGGTCAAGACTGAATCATTGCTTTTACTGCCAGATTGTGTGTTTGAATATTATGAGGACCAAGTCAACTTGTCTTTCCCTGAAATGTTGATGGCGATTTTTGTATTTTTTTACCTTTGTGAGTTTTCGTTCATTCATGGAGGTGGGAAACTTCCATGTTGCATTGTATTTAATGGGCGAATAACCAGTTCGTAGAACGGTAAATGGTCAGTGGTAGACAGCTAAATTTTGTGATCTCCCTATTAAAATACGAAATACTTGGCAAATTACTTCGGTCACTTTCTCTTTCACTCACCATGAAGAAGCAAATTTGTTTAGGGGGAAAAAACCCAAATAGCAGGGTTCGTTTTAGCGGTAGCCTGCTAGCCAAATGCTAGTCAAAACAGCAGCGGGCTAGTCAAACTATTCCTTAAGTAGCCCGACTGGCAAGTCAAAAATTATTGGGCTACTGCAAAGATGAAAGGACAGGGAGAAATGAATCATTAAATTCAGAAAAGCAAGCATGTATCAATTTGTGTCTAATATGATTAACTGTTCGGGGAGAAAATATGCGACCGAAAATGAGGAATGTCCCCCTAAACCTTGTTTTGAGTTATCAACGCCTGAAGTCGGATATACTAGAAATATCGTGTCAAAATCGATATTGATTGTTTTGTAGTTTTGAGTAGCCAAGGTAGCCAAGATTCACACTATGCATTTTTGTTGGGAAAAAATGCCCACAAAAGTGGAAAAACTGAAGAACGTTTTTTTACTGACGTTGGTGGCGCAATGTGTGTCTTTTTTTCAAAGCCGTTTTTCTCGAAATGAGGTTAGCAAAACTTGGCAGGACACTGTTGAAGTTCCTGCGTCATATCTTTGGAATAAATTAAGCTACAGAAATAAATTTGGTATCATTGGAAAGCCAATAATTTGCGTTTTAACATCATGTACATAATGTGAAAAGTCAAAGATGGGGGTTATTCCTCATTATGCCATGGCAGGTCACATATGATCTGTTCATTAAAACACTGACAAGATTGCCTCAGGATACACCTTTTTACATGTATGTACATTGTTGTTTATGAGACACTCTATAAAAGAAAAAAATCAAGCGGGCTAGTGATAATGTCCGCGGGCTAGTTTTTAAGAGTCTGTTTCAGTAGCCCGCCTGGATAGTGAAAAAAAGTTAACGTCGAACCCTGAATAGCGTTAATTTCCATCGCAGTTTGTAGTTTAGGTCAACTGATATGCATATAGTTAAAAACCGATATAGAATATGATATAAATTCATTTAAAGACAGTATGCACAAAAGTCATGTAATTACTCGGAAACCTACCTAAAAATGAATGAGAAAATCCTTGATAGAAGTGGAGACAGAGGTATGGTCCCAAATACCTTTTGAAATTATTCCGCCAGAAGTTTTTTTCCAACGATCGAAAGAAACAACCATTGAAGGTGGTTTTTCAAAAATTTGCCGGCGAGCACATTTCTAACATGCGTTAACTTCGGAATCGAGTCACGAATTTCCCAAAACGTCTAGCCACTGACCTTAGATTTCAACAAGTTAGCTTTAAATGAACCCGACTTCAGATTAGTTGTTTCAAACGAAGACAAGAGATACTATGCTCCGGTACTTTAACAGCTGCACCTGTTATTTCATACGTTGTGACAGGTGTTTTGGTGGTGACCGAGTCGTGTAACATCTGTTACATGATCACCGAGCCCGATCCTACCGGCAAGATGCGATGGGTGTTCCCGTACCCCGATCCCTGCCACCAATGCGGCGAGATACGCCCCGGCGGGGTCAACATGCGTGCGCCGAAGCGAGCGTTCAAACCCGAGTACCACGACTCGCTGCTGATCAGTAGTGATCCTGCGGAGATCTGCAAGTTTCTGAATTGCAAGCCCAGTGAGTATCCCTTTTGCACTTCATATCAACAGATAGCCGAAGAGCGTCATTTTGTATGGGTTGCTTCAAAGGCATACAGCCTTGGTTGGCAACAGTTTGTGACACAAATTGCAAATTAACAATTACCGTCACTGTGCTAAAAGGAGGTTTTTTATAGGTTTTCCTTGCCAATTTCAGCCAAATTCAGATTTCTCAATTTTGTTGAAATTTCGTTTTCGCACACAAAAAAATGATTTCAATTTGGTTTTGCCATTAAGGTTCCTTTGAGTCAATCTATTTCTTTTATAACGATTCAAGATTACATTTTCACAATTAACAAACATTGAAGCAAGGGCGGATCCAGGGGGGGGCCAAAGGGGGCCATGCCCCCCCCCCCAAACGAAACCAATTTTTTTTTTTTATGTGACATCGCAATAAAGGCAGGCAATGAGTACACCACCATCTTTTCCTAAAAAAAACATTGGTTAAAGTGGTCAGAAATTGCCTCAGATCGCACCACAGAGCATCTAGAATCCAAAAAATTTTCGGGGCCCCACGCCGTAATTTTTTTGACCCACTTTTTTGGGGGGACCAAACATTTTTTTGGCCCCCCAAAAAAATTGTGTTCTGGATCCGCCTTTGCATTGAAGCGCATGATCCTTTTTTTTCGTTTCGAGGCAATCTATGTCAAACTCTGAGTGTTGAATTTACATTTGATATGGATTTTTGGAGTAGGCAATTTTTCCTTCACTGTAATTTGTTCTGAATTATATGCTTGTTCCATAACCTGATTTGAATAATTCTTTTATATCATTATTCTGTTATTTGTGTCTACGCCTGTCTCTTGAGTCCTATGAAATCAAGGCAGATTATATTTTTTGCTCGTGATTATGTGTACGGGTGCTTAATCTTTCGTTGTTTTTTATGTTTTAATATTTTGGACCATTTCAGATTAATATTAAAAAAAGTTTGTAGAAACAAAGGCAGTATCAACGTTATAACATGAAAACAAAAAAACGCATACTAAAGAAACGAACTTGAATGCACACATGTGAAAAAATATTTGCCAATTAATCAACCATACTTGATCAACATCTTTCTGATCCTGAAGCCTTCGACGAATTTGAATGAACGAAACGACTATTTGGATTTTAATGAACTTATTTCTCGAAAGACTGCTCAAATAACGAATGTTCGAATGCTTATAATAATGGGGCATTCGTTTTAAATAATTTGAATGGGTCTCGTCTTAAATTGAACAATTGGCCAGGAAAACCTATATTAAATCTTTGGTAGCGTCTGTTGGTTGTTTTGAATTTTAAAACTATTAAGGTATGTTTGGGAACTTTAATTACTATTCTCTATTTTTGACGACGTTGTCCTTCCACATTTTGCCTACCTGCGGTTGGCCAAAAATGTCAGCCACGGATTGGCAAGAGAGGGTTTAAAATAGAAGTTTACTAATCTGTTTTACGGGATCTGCGCAATGCAGTTCCGTACATCCGTGTCGGCGAGTGGGGGGGGGGGGGGGGTGTTACCAACATCCTAAAATTGCCCGGTAGTGGAACCTATAAAAGTAGAGGGGGGGGGGGGGGGTTGTCAGCCACATGGAATTAGGGGGTGCGGATATGATACACAGTGTACATTTCATGCAAACTAGTGCATTCCTGCCGTTCGTTTTCCGGTTTTTTTTTGGTTGGGCTGCATTTTAAATAACCTTAAAATCGGCATTTTTTGTCTAGTAGGCCTAAGAGTTGCTTGTACAGAGTTGCCTACTGACATATCACAGAGTCATTTCAAACAGCCGAAACAACTGTAGTTGTCCGCCAACACAATTTGTAGTTAGTGTTATTATTTTTTATTTCTAAACGGACAAGACAAACACCAGAACGACCAGTGAAAAGCTAGAATGTCATGACGATTCAATGGCGCCACAAAAACGACTTTCGGTGATAAAAGCCCGCTGTCAAATTACGGTTGTTTTTTTTGTATTGGAATATTAAATGAGCTACTTCCATTTATTATTGATTAACACCCAGATATTTACACAAAAGAACACAATCATTTACTGCCTGCCAATTCATCCTCTTTCCAAAATGATGATACGAAAAATCCACCCCCCCCCAAAAAAAAGGAATGAATTTGTTGTGGTTATTTTATTCACAATGCGGTGCACCGCGTGGTGCATGAGTGGGTTTAGAAACAATGCGAAAGTCACAAATAATATTTCATATAAAGATCACCTTTGAATATTTGACATCACGGTCTCGAGGAGGGAAAGGTAACAAGCAAAGTACGCGAAAAGCAGTCTGGTAAATTCTTAAATACTTATTTAATTGATAAAAGAAACTATTAAGTCAGGTGGCTTAGATATAATTTCTGACAAAATCGTGACCGACTGGTCCAAGTCACCGAACTTGCCAGATAGATTATAATAGCCCAATATGAAGAAGGGGTGACACCTGAAATTATATTAGGAAGATTGCATAATTTGCATAAATCGTAAATTATAGTTGCCGTGTAATATATTTATTCACATATTTTGGTACATTCTTTTATTGAAAAGTCTCTTTTGGGGATTCCACTTTATATCCTAATACTTAAATAACATTTTCTAAAGCATTATACAGTTAAGGGCCATGTTTTAATCCACGGAACTGGATATTCGTTTGTACCTGGTAGGTAACCAGACAGGGATAGGTTATACAGGCAAGTCAAGTGAAATTATGATGACGTCATCACGCGTCATGTGACTCACATTAAAGGGTATATTTTTATGGCCTAAATATATAGAACTATACGTCTGATTTAATTGTTACGTATTTTATACCTTGGTATAGACAACCGAAACAGCTGTGTTTGCATAAAAAAACACCACATTTCTAGTTAGTATAATTATTATGTTTTCTCTAAACAAACAAGACAAATACAGCAATGACAAGTGAGTAGCGAGAATCTAATTACCATTAATCGGCACCACAAAAACATCTTTCGGTGAACGTGAAAGCCTTCCGTCTATTTATCATTATTTTTTTTCCATTGGAATATCAAATGAGCTGCTTCCAATAGTAAAGGATTAACTGCGGCAATTTACACAGAAGAACACAACAATGTAGTGCCCATCATTTCAATCTCTTGCCAAGATGATGATACAAAAAATCTCCCCTTCTCCCCGAACCCGAGCTGCCGTCTTTTATAATTCATTCAAAGGAGCAAAACCATTGCGTGCAAACCACCTGCTTCTCTTTCTCTTGCCAAAATGTCAGCGAAGGGAATTATTTTCATCCTCTTTCTTTGGACCGTAATCACCAATTGTCGTTGATGAATTTCTCATGCTTGTTTATGCACACTGCGGTACACCGTGTCGCACATGAGTGGGTTTGGGAATAATGGGTTTCTCATGTAGTATTTCATAAAGATCACTTTTAGATAATTGAAATCAAGACCTCAAGACGGAAAAAATGTAATAAGTAAATTACGGGAAAAGCTGTCTGGTAAATTTTGAAGTACTTATTTACATTGATATGGGAAACTAAAAGGGATTGTTTTTAAAGTCTTAGCAGTTGTTGAGTCTGCCCACCAAATCCAACTTCATAAAAATGTCGGGGGGAAATCGTTTTTGTTCTCTACTAACAGAACGAAAACCCTGTTGACTAAAATAGCTTTTACATTGCGTTTTACATCAATATTAAGAGTGGCTTGCACAGAGTTGTCAACGCTTGAGGGCAACTGCATGTCAGTCAACATAGCGGTAATTCGTAAAACACCCCCCCCCCCCAAAGCAAAATAACCCCTTGGCTACGGGCTGATCTTTCATCCATTGCAATTAAAAACGATTGAAATCATTATCCTCACGCCTCCACCATTCGTAATATTATGTATCCATCTCCAATGCCTTGAATAAGGACGGACAGAGCACACTATCCAAAATGTCCAGCTCTTAACTCAACCAACCGGTTCTTTTCAGAACCACACTTCTTCCAAGAAGAGATTTCTTTCCACATGGTGTTTTCCGCAAACTTTCAAATTTATCTCATCCGGCATGCAAAGCTTCAACACTATGTTCCGTTGATCACGTAAGATACTTTGGTGTGTTTTTGTCTTGGTTAATAGTTTTTGTTTTTCTCGTGTTTTGTGAATTTCTTTTTTATGCAGCACTCGTCTGTGAGAATAGCAATTTCACCATCAGTTGTGACGTGGGAACCATCGACGTGAAGTGGGCCCTCTACGGTCGCGAAGACGGTACCATTGATTGTAAAATCAACAAAGCTGTACCGTGCGGCGATCCGACCACGTCTCTGACGACGGTGCAGGAAGCATGTCAGGGAAAACCTCAATGCGCCTTCCTTGCCGAAAACGACTTCTTTGGAGGAGACCCTTGTCAAAATGTTGGCAAGTACCTGGTTGTTCACTACCTGTGCTCGTGGGAAAACGTCCACTAAACAACGACTGTTTCATAATATGCCTCATGATGTTTGCATGTAGGACCTTTAACTGTGCTCATCGGCTTTAAGAACATCCACACACAGCTCATCGGCTAACGTTCACAAAACAGCATCTGTTTCGTACATCAATGTCCTGATGTTAGCAAGTAGTCGGTTCATTACCTGTGCCAATCGGCTTACACCTATCGGCTAATCACCGTTATGCATATCGCTCATCGGAAACATCTACTAAACAGTTACTTGTTCATGAACTCATATCCGGATATTGTAAAGTATCTGTGCTCATCGAATAATTCCCAATGGCTCCGGTCGGTCACAGAATGACTGGGGAAAAACTGTCAGGTTTTAAAATCACGAGTTCAGATGCGGTCATTTATTTGACTGTCATTAAGTTTAAAATAATAATTAAAAAAATAATACGAATCACCTTGTTCAGGCTGGAAAAGTCATATCTTGTTGTAGACGTGTTCCACTTTCTTGAACATATTCCGTTTTGATGTACTGCAAAATGCTAATACGTTCGACTTTGAATTATGACAAAACATTTTGGAGAGCAAAGCCGAAGGGAATGCATCTTCAGTGGATACATCACAATGCTTACGATTAGTCAAGCTGTCTATTTGTATAGTTACCAATTGGGAATTTCGAATTGTGATTCTAGTTTAAGATATACACTTTTATTTCGGTTGTGTAAAAATCAAACGGTGGTGTACTATATGAACCTAGCAACCTGTTGTGTAATTTGTTGTTTACACAACTTGTGTAAAATATTACACAACTTGTGTAAAATATTACACAAGTTGTGTAAAATATTACACAACTTGTTCAATTTTTTTACACAACTGGTTGCTAGGTTCATATAGTACACAGCCGAAATAACAGTGTAAAATTGATATATCACTACGTTATTTGGTATTAGACCAAACTAAGAAATTAACGTTGAATGGAATAATAGATATTCATTTTTTTTTCAGTACATCGATTTGGGATTTTTAAAACTCACGTATGGAAGATTAAGTAGGCCCACAAGTTTTATGAAGCACTGAAAATGTCTTACGCCGGGAAGGGAAAAAAATTAAAAGAAAAACAAAATAGATATTTGAAAATTCATTTACAACTTGTTCACTGATTTGATTTTGCGAAGAGTATTATTATTTGGTCTGCTGATTAAATAATAAAACAGCTGGATTACCAATGTTACATTAATAGTTAATATTATTTATTCTGTTTCGTTTCTCGTTTCAATGAATTATCTGAAGACTTGTTTTTTTTTTCGAATTTAATTTTGTTTATCGAAAAGTACGTTCCGGAACGACACTGCATCTTTTTGGTAATAAGCAAAGTTGTGTTTAGTTATTAATATTCTGCGAGTACCATGTGACACACAAAGCGGTACCAAGGAGTGTCTGGAAAACTGTTAGGGCAAGGAATGTTGGTCGGATCGTCAGAATGAGATGCAGCAAGCTATTGGGGGGGCCGCTGGGGGGCTGGAACATTTCATGGGGGTGCGTCATGTAGATCAATGATAATTTTTTTAGAAACTCAAAATCTCAGTGGGGGCGACTGGGGGGGGGGGGGCCACAAGGTTTCATGGGAGGGCTGTCGCCCCCCCCCCCCCCCCCCCCCCCCCACCGCGTGTGCGTACTGTACTGAATCGTGCGCAAATTATCCTTAATGTGCACAAAGCTAAGCCATAGCGAAGCTTCCCGCATGAGCCCGTCTCCCAGACTAATTAATTCCCGTCCCAATAACTTTGAGGAGGAGGGTGGGGGTGGTTTAGACGTAAAAGGGGCACTCACCCATCCGTGCTGAAATGTAGACAAGTTTGGTTTTTTTTCACAACGTTTTTTTTAAGTGTGTGAGCGGGGGTCGCTGGTACCATCGTTCTACAGGGGGCGCTGTTCAAACCAGACGATCATGGGCACTGTCAGACAATAGGTGGCGCTTATCAGTGCGGCACAATTCCCGACATTGGCGCTAAATACCAAAAAGGCCACTATCGTAAAAAAAAAAAAAAAAGGCTTGTAAAACCAGGGCATGCATTTGTGTTCGGACACTATAAAAGTATGGGCGTGTTACACGCTAGTGAGAAGGGGGCACGTGTGTACAAAACGGCACTCTTTACAGAACAATATTTGGGGGTTAATAACTCCCTTAACCCCCGGTGGCTACGGAGAGGCGGAACAGCGCCCTCTGTAAGGCAGGAGGAGTCTTGTCCTCAGAAGCCTCCGTGTTCTTCATCACCTTGATCAGTGTGGATCGCTACCTGTGCATCAACCATCCGTTCAGCCGAGTGCTCCTAAAAAAGAAAAGTTAGTCTGGGTATCCGTAGCCTCGATTTGCGTGGGTTTTTTTTCAAGGAGCTAACCTCGTTTCAATAATCCTGGTAACCGTTGACTCGGTTGACTGTGGTTTGTCCGGTGGTTAAAAGGTAAAAAAAAAAAAAAAAAAAAAAGATGCGGAAAGTTACGGGAAGATCCTGTGACTCAAAGACACTTTACACATAAAGAGGCAACACTCAAAAAGTATACCCAACTTCCTCTGAATAGACTTTTTAAAAGTTCTCAAAAGTTAAACATAATTTCATTTACTGATTACCATCTTCCTAAATCAGCTCATAATTGCAAACTCTCTAAAATGACGGATTTCTTGAGGACTCGGAAACAGACTTTCATAACGGTCCTTTGATAGAATTTTTGAAGGAAAAGTATAACTAGATTGGGATAAAACATGTGAATTCTCTTCCTCATTTTAGTTAGTTCATGGGTGTGGTCACGTCGAATGTAGTTTCATGAGTGATGGCTTCCGACTGCTGAAGATTTTGATTCTCGCTGAGTGGCGTGCCGTGAATCAGGGAGGACAAGGCCCGTCTGAACCGTTTGTACTTGAAGGCAAAGATGACGGGGTTCACGCACAAGTTAGCTGACACGAGAACCGAAGAGGTAAGGTAGAGGGGCCCGGTAAAGTCCAGATCCCAGCCAAAATTGAACATCAGGAAAAGGGTCTGGTTGAGAGTCCAGCAAACAAGGAAGCTGACAAAGACGAAGAGGAGGGTCTTTAGGGCAACGTGACGGGCGCGATGCACCGGCTGCAGTTGCTCGTCGGACCAGGTAGTAGTGTTGTCATTTGTGTGGTCTGTTCTGGTGCGTCTCAGCTTCTTGTATATGTGGCCAAAGACGAACATCATTGCAAGAGAAGGCAGGACAAACGTCACAACAATGAGAATGATGCTCCAAGCCCTGGCAATCACAGAGGAGCTTGTGTAGCAGTAGCCGTCCTGTAGTTTGTTCGCCACTGCCATGTACAGCCCCTGAGACAACGGCCCGAAGAGCCACACGGCAACCACCATGAAAACCATTGCTCGCTTGGTGTAGATCTTGATGTACTTTGCCGGGAAGACCAGCGCGATGTAGCGCTCGCATATCAGCGCGAGAAGGTTGATGGTGGACGAGGTGAAGAACGACCAGAGGAAAAGCTGCGAGTACCATACGTGGCAGACAAAGTGGTACCAAGGAGTGTCTGGAAAGCTGTCAGGACGCGGAATATTGGCAGTCAGAAGGAGGAAGAGCGACCCGAGAAAGTCAATCGCAGCCTGGTTGAAGATGAAGGCGTCGGTGATGGTGTGCATGTAAGGCACTTTGTAGATGACCACAGCCACTATCCCATTGCCTATCATACCAAGCACACCGATAATGGTCTGCAGGATTTCGAGTATCAAGATATGTACGGCCATGGTGCACAATGCTTACGGATTGAACTTGCCACCGCAAAGCAATTGATTGGAACGTCGCTTTTTAGGGTGGGAGTTGGTGTATACTTATACCACCCGACGGCAGTTGAAACAATTTTTAAATTAAAACACTTTGTATATTATAAATTTTATTCTCAATTGTTGCTGGTACTACTATTCAAAGAGACGGTAAACATCGAACAAAAAGAATATTGGCCTTGTTTTCATTGCAAGCTCAGGAGCCCAGCTAGTCAGCATGTATAAATAATGTTAATAAGAGAATAAATAGATGCTTGGCCGGTTTTAAATGAGTACGTTGTAAACCGGCTGGTTGCCCGGCAAATTATGGCCCGAGCCGGTGTAGCATGAATTTAGGTTTTATGAAATACGGACTCATTGGTGGTATTGCGCATGCTCACGAATAGATAAATTAGGAGAGGGACTGGTAACGTGAGAGGGTTTAACCAATAAATGGAAAAAAGAGTCCGATTTTCATACGAGTCCGATTTTCATATGACACCGGCAGCAAGGATCAACAGCCGCGACCAGGCAGTGGAGACGCAGCAAGATATGCAACTGAGCTAGCGACGTGTCTCCTGCCGAGGCGAGAGCTCAAGAGAGAATACACAAGCAGTGAATGATACACGTCAGGCACTAATAAAATGATCATAAATGCACCTAACGATCTGTAGCGCCAAGCAGACGTATGTTTGAGGCGCAGATGAATACGATGACCGAACGGTTAATAAGCAGGGCGTTATGCATGTACCATTATCATAAGCAAACATAGTTCATTATTTATGTTGATAATACAGATGAATTACAAATTTTGTTCCCGCAGTAAAAAGGCTTCCATTATGTGGACCACAACAAGAAAGTGGAGTATGTTTACAACACGAGATGACATCTCCATCCTCAGCAAAGTGTTGTTTTTGTTTTATTAACACAAAATATTGCAGTCAAACAAACGAACAAACTCGTGATGAGTTTTGTCAGTTTTTCCAGTCTTTTTGTGACTCAACTAAAGCTGTCCATTAGCACAAGTAAAAATATCCGCATATGAGGTAATGAAATAGTTGATGTTTAGTGGATGTTAAACGATAAGCAAAATGTATAACATTAATTTAAGCCGATAGCTGTGGGATTTTTTTCTCTTTCTGGTAATGAAACCTAGGATTCCTCAAAAGCGTCTTAGGTATTGTAGCTCAAAAGCCTCAAGAAACACGTAGAGTGGAGACAATAAGATGAAGAAGCCAGCCGATTGGCACAGGAACTGATCAAAATACTTGCGAACACCAAGGTTTTGATATACAAAACAGTTGGGGGTTTTGGTAAACGTTAGTCGATTAGTAAGATTTGAGGCTTTGCATGGTAGAGATAATAAATAGTGAAAGATTTGCGGAAACTCCATGTGCGAATAATTTCTCAACTAAGAGAATGGTTCTGAAAAGAACCAGAGGTATAAACTCAGAGTTTATACCTCTGGTTCTTTTCAGAACCATTCTCTTAGTTGAGAAATTATTCGCACATGGTGTTTCCGCAAACCTTTCATTATTTAGCCGATTAGGGTAAAGCAATGTGGACATAACCGGTGAGCACAGGTAAAGGTGTATACGTGCAAAAACCTGGAGATATATGACGGAACAGTCGTTGTTTAGTGGACGTTTGCCAATAC
This sequence comes from Patiria miniata, assembly GCF_015706575.1. Taxonomy (NCBI): domain Eukaryota; kingdom Metazoa; phylum Echinodermata; class Asteroidea; order Valvatida; family Asterinidae; genus Patiria; species Patiria miniata. Next base: position 7,674,769 of record NW_024037057.1, read on the forward strand.
GCACAGGTAGTGAACAACCCGGTACTTGCCGACACCAGGGCAGGGGTCTTCAAAGAAGTCGTTGTTGACGGTGAAGTGCAGTGAGGTTCTGCTGCACCTTCGTCAGTGACGTGGTCGGATTGCCGCATGGTTTGACTTTTGTGCTTGATACAATCCTCTGAACCATTTTCGCGACCGTAGAGGGCCCACTTCACGTCGATGGTTCCCACGTCACTTCTAATGGAGAACGGGTAGGCCTCACAGACTTGTTTTTTTTTAGCAGTGCTGAAATAAAAGAGAAACCATAAAACATAAGCCAAATAAATTCATGAACAAAGAAAGAAACTTACAAATGTGTGTTTTCTAGATAAACGCAATATTATTTTTTTAAGGCATTGGTGATTAATCTGTGTTGTTTCCAATCTGTATTAAAAAACGAAAGCGATTTTTTTTCCAGGACATATTTATAAGGTTAAATTTGATTAGCTGACTCAGCTACTGCTAAGACAAAACCGATCCCTTTTAGTTTCTGTTGTCAATTAGCATATGTAGTTTAAAAAAATACCAGACATCTTTTTGTGTACTCTGCTTATTAGTTACTTTTAAAGTACACGTATCTCATAAGAGTTATTTGCTCTCTAAATCGCTTGACAACTCCCTTGTTTTGAAAATAATAAAATAAACGTTATTTTGTTCTAAGTTGCTTCATAATGTACGGTGAACATGTACGTGCATGTATAAATGTATGCATGTGTCTAGAACACATTGCACTGTCCTGATGCTACAGATGGTTAGGTACATTTATGATAATTTTACTATGCATTGTACCTGACGTATATCATTAATAATGCTCGTTTATTATCGCTTGAGCTCTCGCTTCAGCATGGAACACGTCGCATGTTGTAGATAGTGATGTTTCCACAACTCGCCACTGATGAGGGGCGTCAATTCCTTGGGGGGGGGGGGGCGTAGATCCCCCCCCCCACTTTTTATCATGAGGGGTTGGGCTATTGGATCATCCCCCCCCCCTCCCCAAACACACTTTTTCGTGGTGAGAAAAAAAGGCGAATTTGGAGATATATTTCGAATTTCCGAGATGCGTGAGTACACATAAGATGTACATCTGTATCACGAACAGCGCCAAGAGGTGTCATGTGGTGTCCAGCAAGCCCCCCCCCCCCTGCTTTTTGAATTTCCACGGCCGGGCATTTTTTGTTTTGTTTTAATCATCCCCATGCCCCAGTCCCCGGCAGACATTTACGTCAATGTGGCCAAGCACATTAGATGTATTGCATCATTAACGTTAATTATTATACATACTGCAGCTTTGCTCTATAACTTGCAAATGAAATAATAAAGACCTTGACGAATTTTTCACTCGATTTTATCGAGCAGTAGTACCAGCAACAGTTGATAATAAAATGCATAATTTTACATAATTTATATGTATCAGTATTTTGTTTTGGTACTTAGCATTCGAGGCACATACTACATACATAGCAAATTGTTGAACAAAATCGTTTGATTTTTTGTCAATTGTTGACATATTTGACTTTTTGACTGCGGTTTGTGAATGGGAAGACATTATGCAGGCTCAAAGAGGGACGTTATTCTGCGAACAGGCACCCACCTGGTTTTAGAAATACTTATGTTAAACTGGCCATGCACATAATTACATGCATTCCCTCATTAACGTTAATTATACATGCTGAATAGTTTTGCTCTCAGACTTGCAAATGAATCTAGACCAATCTTTCGCTCGGTGTTTCTCATTTCGTGTTTTTGAACTTGAGGTTGTACCAGTAACACTTACGAAACAAATGCATAATTTACATAGTGATTTTAATTTACGCGATTTAATTTACAAATGTTTAAACTACCGCCTGGCGGTATAAGTACACCAACTCCCAGCCCTAAAGCGACATTCCAAGTACTAGCTTTGCGACGGCAAGTACATTCTGTTGACGTTAACAGTGCACCATGGCATACGCCTTGATACTCCAAATCCTGCAGACTGTTTTCGGTGTGTTGGCTATGATAGGCAATGGTATAGTGGTTGTGGTCATCTACAAAGTGCCTTACATGCACACCATCACCGACGCCTTCATCTTCAACCAGGCAGCGATTGACTTTGTCGGGTCGCTCTACCTCATTCTGACGGTCAACATTCCGCGTCCTGACAGCTATCCAGACACTCCATGGTTCCTCTTTGTTTGTGTATGGTACCGCTCTCTCTGGGCGTTCTACAACTCGTCCACCATCAACCTTCTCGCGCTGATATGCGAGCGCTACATCGCGCTGGTCTTCCCGACAAGGTACCTCAAGTTCTACGCCAAGCGAGCAATGGTTGCCATGGTGGTTGCCGTGTGGCTCTTCGGGCCGTTGACTATCGGGCTGTACCTAGCAGCGACAGTCAAATTCGAGGATGCTCGCTGTTTCATAACCCCCTCTGATCTTGCCAGGGTTTGGAGCACCATTCTCATTGTTGTGACGTTTGTTCTCCCTACTCTCGCGATGATGTTCGTCTTTGGCCACATTTACGTGAAGCTGAGACGCACCAGACAAGACCACACCAATGACGACACTACTACTTCGTCCGAAGAGCAACTGCAGCCCGTGCATCGAGCCCGTCGCATCGCCCTGAAGACCCTCCTCTGCGTCTTTGTCAGCTTCTTTGTTTGCTGGACCCCCATCCAGACCGTATTCCTGCTGTTCAACTTTGGCTTGTTTGTGAACCTCAGCAGTACCGGGCCCCTCTCGGTTCTCGTGTCAGCCAACTTGGGCATAAACCCCGTCATCTTTGCCTTCAAGTACAAACGGTTCAGACGAGCCTTGTCCTCCCTGGTTCACGGCACACCACTCAGCGAGAATCAAAATCTTCAGCAGTCGGACGCCATCACTCTTCAATCCACAGCTGACGTGACCACACCCGGGCCCAAGATCTAAACTGCTCAGCGTGCTCAACAGTCAAGTAACAGATCTCATATTTCAATCAATCAATCAATATATTTATTGTCCATGTTAAAATATAGAAATTTGACATCCACTGGCCAAATACAAGTACACACAGTCAATATAAAAACTATATAAATTACAAAATAAGACAAGTTTGAGATACAAAGCAACAAAAGACCCGCACACTAAAAAAATGCACCAGCCAAAACGACGCCAACCGGTCACATGGGACAACATCCAGGCTGGAAGGATACAGAGAGAAAAGAAAACCCAGCCTTCCTACCCCGTAGCCCCCCGTGACCAATTAACGCTGCCCCGACCAATCCATTCCAAGAGTGCGAAAAATCAATAAAAACAGGAACGAAGATGAACTTGACATTTGCGGTGACATATTGAAGACAAAAACATCAACCGAGACGAACAGAAAAAGTGAAAAAGTAGGTGCAAAGTAAAAAATTACGGAGCACAAAATGGCCAGTGGTGGTCGCCGTTGAACAGCGCCCTCTATTTCGTCACCGTTTTCACGAAGGGGCGAATTTCATGAAAATTGTCTGTTTTTCAAAATTTGTTTTTGGTGAAAATAAATAAATATATCAATGTCTACAACGTGGTGACGAAGCTATACTTTCAAAAAAAAATTATTAAAATCTCAATTAAGCTAACTAACGAATGGGCGAATTTGCCACAAGTGCCGTTTTGCGTTTTCACGAAGGGGCGAATTTCCGCACTCTTCGATATTAATATTTTTTTAGTAAATAAATTCATTGTAAAGCCCGGTTCATACTTCATGCGAAAGCGAATGCGAAGCGACTTTGACGTCATAAAACATTCGTTGCGAAATTCGCCCGAGTTGAAATATGTTGAACTTTTACGAATTCGCAGCGCGAATACTTGCCACGACGTCACAAATTCGCGTTCGCTTTCGCTTTCGCGCAGAGTATGAACCGGGCTTAATGCAATGGCGCGTATATCACGAAGGGCGAATTTGCTAATTGGTCGTTTGTTTTCGTTTTCACGAGCAGCCACTTCTCTTAATTGATTAATTCTGCAATACTAATCACCTTTTTTCTCAAAGTTGGCTACATTTATGAAGATTGAAATACCTACTTTCCTCTGATCCCTAAATCTTGCATATTTTATGCATCTTTAAGTTTCAAATTGTTAAATGAAAAAGGGACCAACTTTAAACGGGATTATCTCGAGTGTTTGTTCAGACAATAAAATACTAAATTCGCTTCTTCGTGAAAACGGTGACGATTTGAAAATATTTGTTTCATTTTTGCCAATATTATCAGTCTTTTCTTTTCCAAAATTTTATCAAGGACCATTATTAAGCCCGATTCTGAGTCCTCAAATTGTGTCGTTTTGGAAAGTTTGCAATAACTGCTTTTGGAACAGGGTGATCGGTATTTGAAATTATGTTTTAACTTTTTAGGTACGTAAAAAAGTTACTTTAATGCACTTTCAGAAAAAAATTACACAAGTTGTGTAACATTTAACCATGTTTTCTATGTACTATACGAACTCGCTTGCAATTGTGTAAAAAGTTACATAATGCGTGTTGGATAAAAGTTTTTCTTGACAGTTGTGTAAAAGTTTACTTGATGTATGTGTAAATATATTTACACATTTATTAGATAAAAAGACAATTAAGTAAACTTTACATAACTTTTAATTGAAACAATACTATATTATCATGTCCCGAATGGTGCACTATCACAGCATATAGCTATAAGTTGGAAAAACCATATGACGTCTGTGACAACAGCTACTTTCTGTCTTTGAAGATAACATTGTCCTCAAGCTCTTTGCGATTGTCATACCGTCCCCAATCCATAGCAGTTCTTGGACACTTTGCAAGATACGATACAACAGAACAGGATGCATAATGGCCCACAGCTCGGCCACGGCGAGTATGCACGCATGCATGTATACGTGCCGAATACAACTCGTACTCGAACCAACTCGTACGCGCCCAACTCGTACACAATACAACTCGTACGTGGACAAACTCGTACGCGATCCAACTCGTACACATGGATTAAACTCGATTCGTGACTATGTACTGGGAACGGTGTCGTTCAATGTCTTTAAGTTGGCTAATTTTGGCCCGCATACGAGTTCGCTGGCGTACGAGTTGGCCCGCGTACGACATGTACGAGTTGTCTCGCAACGAGTTGGTTCACGTACGAGTTGTATAATACTAACTAATATTAAGAATGTCCTGTTTTTTTTCGTACAAAGTGTCCAGACATTTCTGGGGCTTGGGGGCGGTATAACAATCACAAGAGCTTTAGAAAATGTTACCTTCAAAGACCGAAATTAGCTGCGTCATATCCCCTCGTTGTTACAGACGTCACGATGTACTCCATCTTCACTCATGCTGTGCTGTGCTAGCCAATGCATCGCGTCACCACGCGTGTACGTTTTTACCTTGTTTTGGTACGTTTTACCTAACTGCAGTACGTTTTTACATAATTAAGGTAAATTGACTGCTTTACTCATTCAATTTTACAATTTACATGTTTACGAGGTTTTTTTTTTCCGGCGAATTTTACCAAAATTGTGTATTATTTTACATAACAATTTTTACCTAATCATTTTTTACATATCTTTTTGAGAGTGTGGAAGTTGGGTACGTAACATTTTGCAGTGTTACTATTGAATTTTCTTTAACTTTCAGATTCAAACTTTCATTTTTGACTTTTTAACGATTTTTGGTTTTACCATTTGTGCACTCAGGAAGTATGGGAGTCCTGAAGACACATCACGGTACAACATTTCTGTATGATATTCATTTTTGCAATGCTGTTTTGGGGGACCGTAGGGTTATCTGCAAAGCTGCAAGACGTTTGCGATATCTTGTAATTTCTTTTGAGTCGGGTCGTTTTAGCCATTGAAGTATATTCTGGAGTAGCTGGAGTATTATAGCCCAAGCGGTGTGTGTTTTTGTTGTAGGGGTCATTCAAAATATAATTATTTTCTTGTAGGATTAGTAAAACATAGTTTATGTATTTGTTTGTTGATTCTGATCCGCTACATTTAATTGGTTTTTGGGGTGATTTAATTCATTTTTTTTATTGTCATTGATTAATAAAGCACTTTGCTTGGAGCATATCAGAAAGCATGATTTTGTTCCTACTTATTTAAGCATTTCAAGATCTAATCCTTTGAACCCGTGGTATTTTCAATATTGTCTAAACATATTTACTTTTTTGTTTACTGCAAACTGGGGAATCTGTTTTCCCGGTTACACACACACATTGATTGTTACGTAATGATTTGGTTGGTACAAAACAAAACACCAAAAGCTGAAAAAAAATATCTTTGGCGTCCGAATAAAGCCACAGTTGTTGTTTGGCAATAGATTGTTTCGACAGGATCAATATATCGGCGACCTTCATCCCCTTTTGACATCGAGTGCATATGTCATCGATGGAATTAACTGCCAACTTGATGGGCTTTTCCACAATCCTGGATAGAGCACGGTTGGCATCAACCCCAACGTGGTGATGGGTAGTATACAAACACAGCATGGTTTGAGTTGAAGTAGTGGGAATTACTGGTCCCGAGGTGTAGGTCAGCTTTGCGTCGGGAGGTAGTTAAGCTGACCTAATCACGAACGCCATATAGCTTCCTCGCAGGCTAGTTTCTAAGGGACAAAAGTTCACGTTGGCCGTGGGTATAAGTAGATTTTAACTTGCAACTGACGCGTTATAATTATGAGTTTAGCCGCAATGTTAAGGAAGACGACCAATTAATGAACCGCCATTAACAGTACTCCAGTGTACATCACCAAGTCACACAAAAAGTTACAACTCTCCAAAGTTTTTAAAACACACAACATATAAAATTGTATTTTTTTTCCTCTTTCATTTTCTGTTCATTTTGAGGGGTAACTCCACGGGGGTAATTCTCCATTCTGGGAGAAATTTCTATCCAAAGATGATCACCAAAAGTAGTCAGGAAGCCATCGCCATCTTCCAAAATTATGCCTAAGCTACATTGCAAAACGGATCAATTTTTGTGCCCAAATTTTATCAAAATGTCACATAAATACACGCTCACAGTTTGCAGCTAACGGCTTCCAACCTTCTGCAAACTGTCAAGTTCAGGGGCCACAAAAGCTCAAATAGAGAACCTGAGGGCATGCAAATCAATATTTGGCCGGCGTATGTAAGTTTGGCCTGTTCGCTGACATGCACAATGATTTACATATACCTGAAATCTTGCTATTTCTCATAGACCACTTTTAAGGCAAGAAGAAGGATCCATGTTTTAAAAAAATGATGCGACAATTAATGTTGAGGTCGATATCAGGCCTAAACATGCGCATGCAGCTTGCCCTGCTCTGCTGTGCGTTAAAGTTAGAGCGCCCCCCCCCAACCATTTTTTTTTTACTTTGCTACAATCGTCGGATAGCCTCTCTTCATCGAAAATTTAGAAAAGAAAATCGTGAATCAGCCCTTGATGCCCCCTTTAAAATGCTGGTCCCCCCAGGACCCGCCCGTTAGAAACTCACTGTCGCGGCATGCATGGGCGCCTCCATTTTTGAAAGTCTAAAGGTGAATCCGCACCGTATGTAGTGTTGCGATTTTTTGTTGGACTGATCCAGGTACTATATGTATGCACCTTTGACCTTGCCTCTCGTTTCTCTTTGGGCAATGTGCTTTTGCACACAAAACCCTGGAAGCCCAGGCAGGGTTTTGTGTGTGTAAAATCTCAATGACTACAAGCATCGAGGTCCCGGCAATATATATGTAAAGGCCAATTATGCACTGTCTGTGCAGTGATTAACCGATGTTCGCCTTATCACTGAAGGTTGTTTGAGTTAAATTGGACAACCTGATCGACATACGTTTGCTTGAAGTACAACCAACAAGCTAGAACGCTGTCATTTCCGTCCGCTATGGCTGACATCAACCTGATTCCTCAAATCCTGCAGACCATTATCGGTGTGCTTGGTATGATAGGCAATGGGATAGTGGCTGTGGTCATCTACAAAGTGCCTTACATGCACACCATCACCGACGCCTTCATTTTCAACCAGACTGCGACTGACTTTCTCGGGTCGCTCTTCCTCATTCTGACTGTCAACATTCCGCTTCCTGACAGCTTTCCAGACACTCCATGGTACCGCTTTGTCTGTTACATATGGTACTCGCAGCTCCTCCTGTGGGCGTGCTTCACCTCGTCCACCATCAACCTTCTCGCGCTGATATGCGAGCGCTACATCGCGCTGGTCTTTCCGGCAAAGTACATCAAGATGTACACCAAGCGAGCAATGGTTTTCATGGTGGTTGCCGTGTGGGTCTTCGGGCTGTTGTCTCAGGTGCTGTACATCGCAGTGGCGAACAAACTACAGGACGGCTACTGCTACGCAAGCTCCTCTGTGATTGCCAGGGCTTTGAGCATCATCCTAATTCTTGTGACGTTTGTCCTGCCATCTCTCGCGATGATGTTCGTCTTTGGCCACATTTACATGAAGCTGAGACGTACCAGACGAGACCACAGCATCGACGGCATTCCTACCTCGTCCGAACAGCAACTGCAGCCGGTGCATCGCGCCCGTCGCATCGCCCTGAAGACCCTCCTCTCCGTCTTCGTCAGCTTCCTCGTTTGTTGGACTTTGAACCAGACTATATTCCTGATGTTCAACTTCGGCTGGGAGCTGGACTTCACGGGACCTATCTACATCACCTCTGTGATTCTGGTGGCTGCTAACTGTTGTGTCAACCCCATCATCTTTGCCTTCATGTACAAAAGGTTCAGACGCGCCTTGTCCACCCTGATTTGTCGTGTCCCTCTTAATGACTCACAGCTCTCGGACGGAATAACTCTTGAAGGTGTCGTAAATAACCAATTTGAAAATTAAATAACTCAACTGGTGATCCTGAATCCGGTCAAATGCGTATCAACCTTCCCGTAAGAGACGTTGTGTTTCCCGTGGTTTTTTTTAGACAAACTCATCAAGGATCTTTCTTGTCGCACGATGCAAGCGCAGATTTACCCAGACTGGGACCTTGAGTGAAGAAAAACATGAAAAGCAAGATCGGACCAACTCTACTCAATCGTTTGCCAACTAAATTATCCAAAATGTTCATGGGGTAAAGACGAGGTCATTATAGTTCTCACCAGCCAAGTTTGAGGTCTCCATTCAATTTTATAAAGGAGACTCTTTTCTTTAACATTTTGCAACTGAGAGTGAAGCCAGGTGATTTCATTTTGAAGCTAAAGACTAGACTGGTGCACGTCCAACTTTTTGCAAAGATTGACCCTTCAGTAGTCTGGTGGCATGAACATAAAGAATGTGTAGAAATACAGCTGGGTACCAGATGAACTAAATGCCAGACACAGTTGATGCAGTACTAAAACAAAATAAAATCTAGTATTGCATATTTTCATACTCTATCCTCATACACAGTATTGAGTCCCAAATTTTCAGACACAGAATTACCCATGAATGTTGCTGACTTCAACATGGAGGTTTGTTAACCTTCAAATCTCATCTTATCTTTTATACTACTCGAACACAAGCCAATTTTCAACTATCAAAAGTGAAAAATGATATGAATGTCGGCATATTGTACCTCAGCCCATGGTTTGGGCGGTAAATGGCGCCACCAAGAGGTGAAATCTGACTGTCCCTTTTCACAGCGCACAATGGGGAAAAATGATCCGTTCCCAATCTGCACACTATCGAGTATGGAGTTTTATTCTGCGCGCAATGTGCAATGACTTTTTTATTACGAGGCTTCAAACGAACAATAAGCGGGTTCGGTATTCCAAAATAGTCTGGTGCACAGCAAGATTCGACCAGTTTTTTTCGGGATATCGCTGTTCATATGGGTCTGTATGACACAGCGTGCCAAAAAGAGTTCCGATTTCGGCGCGAAATGATCGCAGTAAAGGGCCATTCAGAATTTTCAATGTTTTAAAATTTCGACTTTTTTTTCCAAATTATTTTGACCCACCCACCCCTAATTTCGATTAATAAAAAAACTGATTTGTTATGCAGTATTAAAAAAAAACCACATGTATACATGTACATGCACTTGCATGTACATCATTACATCCCACTGGCGGGCCTGTGCAGTACATACAGGGGACGAAGTTGGAAAAGAAACATGCATCGCAAAATCGGAACGCTTGCGCGTAGTTCAGGCAAGTCAAAAGATTCTGGGTTTTTTGGCTCTTTTTTTTCTTTGAAAAGTGAATTTCGATTTTCAATTATTTAGCTTGGCCCACCCATCCACAATTTGGAAAAATAGTCGAAATTTTAAAACTTTGAAAATTCTGAATGGCTCCTAAGACACAACTTCATGATAATAAATGGCTGCATCCAACAACTGTGTGCGTCCTACGAACCGCCAGAGTCGGGTAACCGCCAATATATAGATAAGCTACAGTGTTATAAAACTATAGAATATATATAGCATAGCATAGCATTGCATAGAATAGCATTGTACATAGCAAAGTAGACGACTATTATGTCGGACTTCCCACCCGATTTGTTGTCCGACAAACATAATTTCTGACTACGATAATAATCCGTACACGCCTTGATTTCTTGCAAATCGTACATAGCATTTGTATTATCAGCTTGCTTGGTATAAGTGGAATAAGCATAGTGGTTGTTTAAAACAGAACGCTGTTTTCGTTATGGTGTAATCCAGTGGTCGTCGATCATTATAAATTATGAAAGTCACTTGTTTCAAATTAATTTGTGTTCAATTTTCAACATTTTATTCAAAAAAAGTATGTGTGAAATAAACCAGACGTGTTATTTCCAATGTCCGTCTGAGGTTACCTCGGCAACTTAAAACAAGTAACAACAAATGATAAGATTCAACATAAAGACAACATAAATCGTGTTATAACACATTATGTTTATATGCTAATATTTCCATATTTCAGTGACCATTCCCTTATACATTCTAAAACTGCAAAAGGTGCCTGGAGAATTTAGTCGTTAATATCTTCAGCTTTTTTGCTACCAATTTTACAGCTTCTCATCTGCAAGTATAGGGATGATTAGCCTCCCAAATGATTATTAATATTATTAAGTTGTCCACACTTTCAAAGGTTTAGAAAATATTGAATAATGTAGCACTTGTTTGTTGAATAAAACAGCTAAAATGGTTGACAAAATTTCCCTCACTGTTGGTCAGTCAGTCTATACCTTCCGGAAAAAAAGCCTGAAATTCATTCTTGGTGGCGCCCTTCCTGAACACTTGAATTGGAAAATAAATTATTAACGTGCACAAATTATGCAATTTGCAGTTGTTCTTAGTACATTGATTTCTTAAGAAAAATCACCCTCGCAAAAAGAACTTGTAAATTTGTTACAAGCATCTCAATTGAAGAAAACTGAAAAATCGCCTAACTTGAAAGAGAAGTATTGCGCCAAAAAAAAATGACCTCTCACTTTTGAAAATTTTAAAAAATGTGAACCAGTGAAACTCGGTGTACTCGTACAAAGATAAAAATGTATACAATAATTTCGTGGCGGTCATTGGGTGAAAACTTAATATTAACAGCAGATTTAAATGTCTTAGCAAATACCTTTCTTTAATAAACGTGAAGGACTCATAAGTATTTACAACAACAAAAATCTAAAATGACCGCTGATAAGGACTGCATTCAAGCCAGCCCGACTAAATCTAGAACCCATCGGCTGTAGGTAGGCAAATCTTTGCGTCGATATGCGTTTTCGTTTTCGCGATGTACGTTGTATGCGATGAATCATTCTGTCAAAAATTATGGCAAAAAGAAGGGCAATTAACCTTGTGTAAAATGCCCAAAGACGGGCCGTGCGAGGGTTCCGGAAGCTAGCTACGTAACCTTTTTACATTATATGATATAAAGCAAGCCCCCGAATCATATCTAATCTACCAACATTAAGGCTGGTTCCGAACCCACTGTATTTCAACTTCGGCTTGGGTTTTGGTCCACTGATACGGAGCAGTCCAAAGTCGTAGCCGTCTCCCAAGCAAAAAAAAAAAAAAAACCTTCTGGCTACAGTAAAAAAAGAAAAAAAAAAACGACATCAACATGCGACGATAAAATTGTGTAGATCCGAGTAACTTGGGGACAAAAGCTCTATTTTGAACAAATTGTTGATAATCCCTCATTTAAGACAATTTCTGTATTCACCAGCGTAGCCATGACGTCACTCTGATGTCACTGACACTTCGGCTCAACGATTGGTTCACGATGCCGTAGCAACAAATAGTCAGTCAAGCCTATACGTTGTGTTTATGGTACATAATGCGAGGTGATAGCGCCCTCAAGTGAAAATGGATAGAACGGCGCCACATATTATTAGCTAATAGCGTAACAGTTTGGTAACTTTCATTCTGAATTATATCCTACGTAAATCTTGGTGAAATGAATTTCCGTACATATATCTGTCTGCTGTTTTGTTCTTCAGTTGTTTTGCTTTCGGATAGCGACATAACCTTTAAAATGATTCTCGCAAGTCTCTGCAGACAACCTGCGACAACCGCCAGTAAATGAGGGTACTTAATTAATAGCACCGGGATACATTTTAATGACATTTTATCATGCTGTGCAAGAAGCGTGAACCACTGCTAATAATGAGGTGCCCGTGACCTCGACAGGAAGTGACGTCATCACTACGACGGCAAAACCTGCGTTCGTTTGGTTCAGTAGCTATTCATGAGAGTGGTGATGATGAAGTACGTGGCTACTGCGACCCCAATAACAAGCACGATGCCCGATATCAGGCCGACGTAGCTCCACATGTTGGCCTTCTTGGCAGCTTGCTCTGCTCCGTCGTAGTCCCCAGCCGCGTACAGTGCTCGAGCCTGTTGAAACAATGACTTCGAGTGAAATTGGTTCCCCCAAAATGAGGGAAGTATGCGGTTGAAAGTTTTACACTTAACAGGAAATTCTTCAACTGCTGAGAGCTCATAGAGCAAGAGGAGCACAATTTTGTGAGCCTCCTTGCAAGAAGTTTTTCCCCTTTTTTTGGTAGGTTGGTTGTTATTTTTTTGGCTCTTTGTTTTCGTTTGTTTCTGTTTTTGTTTATTTGTTAATTAGTTTGTTAGGTTTTGGTTATTGCCAGCCGCTCCAAAATGCACAAAAAAGGTTAGTTGAGTCTATAACAAGTCCAGTAAAGTTTATATAAAACGTCCAGTCAATTTGCTCAAAGGAATTATGCGCTTGTCATGTTCACTTGAATTGCTTGTGACTTGACCTGAGACTGGATGACTTGTGATGGACTTGTGATGGACTTGTGATGGACTTGTGAGGACTTGTGAGGACTTGTGAGGACTTGCGTGGACTGTACTTGTGGTGGACTTGACAGGACTTGGGAGGAATTGTGGTGGACTTGTGATGGACTTTTGATGGACTTGTTCGGACTTGTGATGGACTTGGGAGGACGGTGGTGAATTGTGATGACTTGTGACGGACTTGGAAAGACTAATGAGGACTTGGGATGGACATGTAGCGGACTTGTGATGGACTTGTGATTGAATTGTGAGGACTTGTGATGGACTTGTGTTTGAGTTGTGAGGACTTGTGAGGACTTGTGATTTACTTGTGAGGACTTGTTAGGACTTGTGGTGGACTTGTGATTGACTTGGGAGGAAATTGTAAAGACTTGTGAGGACTTGTGATGGACTTTGGGAGGACTTGTGATGAATTGTGATGACTTGTGACGGACTTGTGAAGACTAATGAGGACTTGAAATGGACTTGTGATGGACTTGTAATGAACTTGGAATGGACTTGTGATGGACTTGTAATGGACGTGTAATGAACTTGTGATGTGGTGTACTTGGGAGGACTTGTGACCGACTTTTAAAGATGGACTTGACCACAGGACTATACTGAACTGGAACTCACTCTGTTTAGCTCGGCTACGGCCATCCAGCCTATCGGGCGACACCACCAGAAACGAACGCAGTGTGCGAGGCACGCCTCCCGCTCAAACACCTCCGAGGGACACGGAGCCGCAGGCTGAGGCATGTTGTGGACCACTGTTGCCGGAGAATATTGGGCAGCAGGCTAAGACGTAAAGAGTATCCGAAAAAAAAACCAGCCAAGTGAAGAAACAAATGGTGACATGCACACAGCGGCGTAATTGGGGAGAGGGGAGGATCCTAGCTTCCTTCACCACGTTTTGACTATAGGCTCCGTGCGCCAACTAAAGAGGGCGCGTTTTTACCACTTTTGAGAGCCCCGTGGACGGGACACACAGCGTGTGCGTGTACTGTACTGGTTCGTGCGCTAAGTATACGCACGCGTTCCTGAATGTGCCAAAGCTATTGGCCACAAGCGTTTTCACGAGAGCGTCAGGCGATGGTCTCCCAGATAAATCCCTGACCAATAACTTTCGATCATTCGCAATACGCAGTGCATGGACCGGGAACCAGTCTAGGTCTCCCCCAACTTTCCCTTTCTGGCCGTTGATGGGGTACTTGTGCACGGAGCTCTAGGGGGATGAGCCGTAAGATTATCTGCTTGAAGGGCCTGTGCAATTTAATTTGTTTAATGCTGTCCATGAAAATGCACCTTCGTGTCCCATTTGAACTTATTTTCAATTTTCGTTTTGCTATTCTGAAAGGTATTTTGGTGTCTTATTGGGTTTTTTTTTAAGGCTGATGCCAATTCGTGTTGTGTATGTAGTGCATTGAGTTTAAAGCATCCTTGTTATATTCTGGAATTCAGCTGTAATTTCAGTCAGTTACCTTTTGTATTTTTTTCTCTTTTCTACCCTGTAATTATAGTTGTACATGTATATTAATGTGTTAAATGAGGACCCAGGCCACGTACAAGCATTTGCTTTTTGCCTGGTATCCGCCATTCATCACCCCCTGTGCATTGTTTAATTGTACACTATTATTTATTGTGATGTATGGAAACAAAACAATACCAATACCAATTTCCATATTCATGAGCAAAACTGAGCATCTTTTAATTGTTATTTGATTTCCGTTACAATGAATGCACAAAGGTTCACTTATGCATATCCTAAAGGCATTGCTCCCACGAATGGCTGCTACGCATTAGGTCTATGGGCTCTGTAAAAGACACATAGGAAATCTTGGTTTGAAAAGATACCAGTTCTTCGAATAAAAGGTGAGAATAAACAGCACTTACACTGTACGGTGGGGGGTAGTCGGCGGGAGGTTGCGATGTCTCATCATTGACAACCATATCTATCACATTCAATATTACAAAATAATTAGGCTCAGTTTAAGTAATGCTGGCGAAATTTAGTGACTTTTCAGGAAGCACAGCCCAAGAAACACAAAACAGACGCCATTAATGACGGCTCCATTAAGTTATTAAAGAACACAAGGTTTTGTTTAAAAGTTAAGCAATAAGCGTAGCTTGAATCTCGCTTGCAGAACGAGAGTTGAGTCGTTTTGATTGGGATAGGCATATGGCATATTCAGTGGCGCACACACGATTTGGCTTGGAGGGGCTCACGAGTTTTGTTTTTCAAATTTTGTTGGAGTAAATTTTTTTTTCCAAAAAATTTTCCCTAAATTTTTGGTCGCAGAAAACAATGTGGGTTTTTTTTTTTGGGGGGGGGGGGAGGGGGAAGCGGACTATTTTGACGTTGGTGGCGCCACTTACACCCACTACTCGAAACTAGGCCACATAGAATATCACCAAGGTCAAATCTTGGGACTAAAAAAATATTACTCAAGCCCCCTAGCCCCCCCCCCCTTGGGTGCGCCACTGTGTATAGTTTTAACCAACCTGTCCATCCAATAAGCTAGGTGGGACCATCGTGCGTATACGGTCGGCTCATTAAAGTTTGCGCAGATCAATCGCCATGAATTGTATATGAACTTTTCGACTGAGACCAAAGTTAAAACTGGTCGTGCGCACGCTGTGAGCTTCTTCAAATAACTACTGAATACAATCAGTTACGGCGCACTTTGGCCAAATCGCGATTTTAAACGCAGTTTCGTTTTCAGTATACACGTAGCAAATGACTTGTGCATTTTCGTATCAAGATATAGACTTCGCCCTTGGCCTTCGATCGAGACCAACGGATTATGCACTAAAACAAACTGTCGTTTTAAGTCAGGGAACCATTTTGTTGTTTTTATGGTATCACAGTATAGTTGTGAAGAAAGCAAAGCATAAAATATTTTATGTCATTTCCAAGCGAAAGGCGGATCCAGAAAAACAAAATTGGGAGGTGCCAATTAAACAGTAGGCATATTTCATTCTCACGACTACAAAACTCGAAACTTTGAAGGTTTTTTTTCTCAGTTCATTACTTTTTTTACCATAACCATAAATACATTTAAATAACCATAACTCGTCAACGGAACGTCCGATAAAGTGCAACAACTGTACAAATATTGTTATACTCTTTCCTAACACATGTACCTGAAAACCCTCCTTTTGACCTCTACCAAGTTCAATCTCATTTTGCCAGGAAGCCTCACACACTTTTTTATTTAATCAAAGGATGTTTGTTCCTACCTTACAACCCATACATGTAGTGGTATTTACTCGAATGTTACTACTCTATACACATCACACAATCACGTAAAGACCATAAACTCTAAAGCAAACAGGTCGATAATGTAACATTAATAATGTGTCAATGTGTCAATGGCCTATTACCTCCTTTCACGTTGTCCTCCATGTTGTGTCCGGATGTGTTTCGATCTGAATCGGAATTGATGTCGCCCACACTCGACCTACCTCGTCAAGAAAAAATCTGCCTTGCGCAGGTTGGGTATAGTTTGAATAAAGGCGTATTTGGGTTAAAACACCGCCCGCTGCACAAAGTCCGACCCATCACCGGGAGTGTATACGTACGTCATACGTTGTGCGTCACATAACGATCAATTCGTACGAGCTCAATGATTTGATTGAGGGCGCTATTTGAGGTTCCAATATGTTGATGGGGGCGCTGTTCAAAACCGACGATTATGCACACTAACGGACAATGGGCAAGTTCGCGCAAGGACTATAGTTAACCATTGGTCGACTAACGCTTGCCCGATCTCTGTCTAGTCAACGATGGTTAACTACGCTAGTCGACTATTTGGAACCAACCTACTGGGGTTGGTTGCTTCGCTGGTAACCATAGCCACGCGCGTTCATAACGTACAGCAGGGAGCCAGGATCCAGACGTTTTGCAATGACATTTTGACCAGCGTTCGACTAGAGACGTTCGCACTTTGCTATTAGTGCGCAGGCGTAAGGTACGTCACAAATCAACCACTAGTCGACTAATGGTCCTTGCCCGAACTTGGCCTATATAGTGTGCTTTTCAGGGCGATACATGCGTGAAATAAAAAAAAGGCACACGGAACGGACGATGGCACAAAACAGAGCACTACTTCTTTTTTGAAAGGGCACTTGTTCAGAAAAAAAAGGGCACTTCTGAAAACAGGGGATCTCTTTACAAAATATGGGGGGGGGGTTAAGCGCTGGTGAAAAAAAGGCATTTGAATGGAAAAGTGCAACTCTTTAGGTAAAATTGGGTGGGGTGGGGTAATTACTCCCCTTACCCCCCCCCCCCCCCCCCCCACGCTGGGTACGCCAGTGTCCCCCCCCCCCCCCCCCCCCGGATTAAAAAAAAACCACCACAAGACAAACTTAGGCAATTGATTGAACAGTTTTGTTTTGTCCCAACATACTTGATCGTTGCCCTCTACTGATAAGGGTAGGAGGTCGCGATTGTCTGATATCACAAGGCGCACTTTAGTCACTGTGTTGGACAAGATCACCTGTCGTGATCAGAATAGCATTGAAAGCAAATTTATGGGCAGCGGAAGCTTTAATCTGTTTTCTTGTGGAATATTTTGAACTCTAATTGTGTTTCAATCCTTCCACTTTTACGACGAGGCGTATATGAAAGTTGCTGCACGGCACATGGTTCCAACTATAAGACCGCTGCGGTTGATTTAGGTAGTAACTTTCCCAATGACGTTGACCGAAGTTATTTAATTCCACATGATATAAAATTTACTTACTAAAAAGGACGAGCCTTTGCAACCCACTAATTCATAATTATATATTCACCTGTAGCCGGTCTCCCACAAAATACAATACAAATCAGCCATCTGACTTATATACAAACCAATCATTAATTTTATTTACAAAGACGTTTCAATTACGAAGCTAAAACCAAGTAAGTTTAAATAATTCAGAGCACTTTTGGAAGGGTTTTTTTTAATCGGATTTTGATTATGATTTTAATCCCTCACGATTCAAATACGAGTTTACTGCTCCTTTTTTCCTATTGAAAGGTTGACGTCAGTCATTCTGTAGTGTTATGCAAAAAAATGAATATCCATGTATATTTAACACATTTTAAATGCCTAATTTTAGTATTCGGCCATTATGCTTAAGCATTTATTTGGTTCAATATTACAACAACCCAAAACCTGTTGTATTAGTTTACGGAAATTCTTGTAACAACAGTGTCGCACTTTCATAACCGTCAATGCTGCAGGGATTTTATAGTTATATAAAGTGTTATAAAATGTCTTTCTAAGCCACCTTCGATCGCTTTACGCTTCAATGACGTCATACAAACTCACATATTTTGAGTTTTTACCAAAATATTGTTAAAATGCCATCCTTACATTGTGTTTTTCTTTCTTTTTTTCAGGGGGGGGGCGTGGATTGCGAGGAATGTTGATTGCAGTGTCCGTGCTGCTATTTAAATATAAACACAAAATTAACTGGCCATAGTAATTATGGTTTAATAACTGAGTTTAAAGAATAATTTCATTTGGACGAATAATTCTTCATTATTTTTCTGTGAATTCAATCATATGCACTCAACCGACAGAACAACGCAATGGTTTAAAAATCTTAGGTCTAGGGCGCCCTCAAGCAGCTTAAGTACTGTCGCCGGTTTCGTCCATCTTGCATAGCCGAAAACCATAGAGCTCATAGCGTTCGTGTGTCTTGTTTACCATGACTAGCCTCCTGACTTGAGCTGGGTGAGTGTGTCTTGCCAGCTAAATATACTTCATCAGGAGGAATATCATGACCGAGAGAGCAAGCCCGAGAAGGATGAAGCAGCCAGAGAGAGCGGCTGACCACGCCCACCAGGTGGAGGCCTCCGTGGCCTGGGCTGAGGCATGGTACTTACCGGCTTGCCGTAAACGACGCGCCTGGAATAAGAATGACAAAAGATGCAGACATAAACGGTTAATTTGGATTAATTTAAATTGTACCATCTTTGTTTAACCAAGAGCAAATTTCAATGGAGATGAAACTGTCCATCTTGCGTAATCTGGTGGACGTTAGGGGGCGCCATCGATATTATGTTGTTCGTGAAAGGTGTGAAGTCAAGGCCATGTCCGAAAGTTGTGGCTGCAGCAGGAAATAACACGTGCGCCTATTGAAGCCACTGGCTTGTGGCTACAGCCACTTACCATAGACGTGTGTGTTACTCCCGGCCGCAGCCAGTTGATTTGGACACGGTCCAACTCACTATCAACTCAATAGTACCTGCCATAACATATTCAGTGATATTGCTGTTTTGGACATTATAATTTTTTTTTTTTTTAACTCACACGTGCAATTTTGCAACATACGATTTTACAAGGCTTTAATTCAGTTGTCTCCCCTTACAGCATTTTATTTTGTAATTTCTATTTTGGTAAAAATGCTCAAAAGTTTGCACCTAAAAAGAATTACCAAAAAAATCGAAAGATTTGTCGAAAAATCTCACCTTGGAAGCCAATGAAATGGCCACGCAACCGCATACCGGACAGCAACACGAAACCAAGATGGCGGTAGGTAATACGTCAGCATCTCTTGGAAACATCTCCGGTATTCCATCTTCCATCGCTGAGGGAGTCCTGGGCCGGCCATTTCCCAGTTCCTCAATGTTATTGCACGGATCAGTATTCTGCGAGTAAGTTTTTAAACACAGTGGTTAAAATCATATCCCACGGTGACTGAATTTGGGGACACCTGGTTTTAATTGATACCCTTTTGCCAAGCAATGTGGCACTTTTGAGACATTGGTGGCAGCAAACACACAGGTCCTTTTTCCATTGTTTGCGTCATATTGAGCATGCGCGCTTTAGCTTAAACATGACGTAAACAATTGAAAAGGACCGGTGTGTTGCTGCCACGAACGTCTCAAAAGTCTGCCATTGAATGGTTTGAACTTTTGTCTAGAAACCTGGGGACGAGGTTGCACCATACACAATGCAAATCAGAGAGACTTACTGCCTCGTTCCTGGCTGTGTGCTGACCATTGTCGAACTTCACCTGAGGACTTCCCCAGTCACTTCCATTTCGATGCTTCGATTCCTCGGTTTTGGTCGGATCGAGGAGTCGATCATAAGACAATGATCCTCCCGGATTTGACTGAGCTAATGACGTCATGCTGCTTTGATTCTCCTCCGTAATAGTATCGATACTTTGACTTTCTGAAATGAGAACTATAAGATGGGGTAAAAATGGAAATCAATCGTTAAAAGTCTCCACAGGGTAAGTCAAACAAAATGTCATTTTAAAAGCGTTCATGATCTCCCACAAAAACGGGAGAGGTTACCGTTTTTTTTTTCTATTTGGCCAACATTCGGTCTGGCCCACTGATCTCTATATAAAGACTGGATAGCTAATAAAGAGCCGCACAATGAATGAATTTGACGCCATATTGAGACCGGTGAGACCGGCTGGTGATCTACAAAGGACAAGTTGCCGTCTTATAATAGACAGCATGATTTCTTTTGTAACGTCGCGGCGCGGTTCACTTGACTTATATTTTGACCACCACCACTGACCAAGGTTTACTACAATTTTTCTAACGTCGTGGATACTTTTATAATGCTGCAGATCACTTTTTCGGCGTTTTTGAAATAATAATCACTACGGAAATGTGTCCCTTTTAGAACATCATAATATGTGTACGTGACGAAAATGCGCGTCAACTGTTGATACAACGCGCGCGTATTTACGCGTAGAACGTTCGTATTATACGCGGCCATCTTCGTGAGACCGGGGGCGAATTGGTCAATATGCGAAGTCTACTGTGTGAATGTTGTATGCATATCCGCTATCCAGTCTTTATATAGAGATCAGTGGTCTGGCCACAGTCTGTAAAAGTTTCACTAATATATTCAGTCATGTTTGAAAAGGATACAGCCTTTCTTTGTGACTAGTAGTGTGACTACCAAAAACACTACCTGGGTTCAGCCTAGGCCTCAACACGTACAATGCTTATTTTGCTTAGTATAGTAGGGCCTATACTATACATATATACTATACTATACATATACTATACTATACTATACATATATATACTATGCTTATTAAATTACTGTGCTTATAGTTATAGGAGCTCCATGACATTGGGCCCCATTATTTACATTGTGTCCATATGCAATCCCTATAAGTAATAATGTTGTCACGCTTTGTTTACTGCTTTCCTATGGAGCTTGGTGTATGGTTCACGATCCCAATCTTAAGCGCACATGTAAACTATTAAAGCGTGACGTCATCATGTCTAAGGTCTATTAGTAACCATACCTTCCTGTGAATTACCTGCAGTCTCCATCGTTTGGCTTCTCCAAGTCAGGCTTGAGGAGCAAGTCTCTTAAACCTGCCTATACCACGAGTCTATCCCCAAGGCCCACTGTTAGAGTCGATCGACAGAAGCTCGGTCTCGACCAATCTATTGCTGTTTTTTTTAAAGTCTGTTTGCAGGTACTTATTTATGGACTGGAACTCGGCGAAACAAATCTGTAATGGCGAGAAACTGTCCAACTTGCCAACACTATAGTATTGCTGAATGATCCGATGTGAGGTCTGTGTATTATCGACAAGTGGAAAGCGTCAATTCGTGTAGTGTCCGGTTCGGTGTTTTTCCATTCAAGTTGACATCACACAATACCGTGCCGTGAACTGTGTACAGGTTACCTACAGAAATAAAACGAACCGGAAAAGCAAATGATTATTTATCAGAATTATTTCCTTTTCCCTAGGACTGTGCTCAATGTGACAAGGAAGCATACTATAGCGTACTATCTTAAACTATCGATGATAGAAAATTAGCTAACAAATTATTACGTTAAAGTAAAAAAAATGTATCTGATAACCACAAACACATAATTGTGTACAATCAAGACAACTTATTGTGACGTCATAAAAGAAAATTCACTTCACGCTCGCAACGAAGTATGATCTATGGCACAGAAACAAAAGATTCGAAGGACGAACCGATTAAATTCATTCAGATCAATCGAATAGATCGAGTTTTCCCTGAGTTTCGACTGGGCCTATAAATGATTTCTCATTCCCCAAGGTATACAGTTCTGTCTATGAGAGGTATTTTCACTCAATCGTCCGGTCCCTATTGCGACTCTCAGCGTTACAACAAAATTTCAATTTTGAAATAGATAAATGAATCAAATATGCCTGTATAATAATGTCATCCTTACATGCATGTATAGCGCACTCACTCTGGTACAAAATGTGGAACGTATATAGGCATTATGTACAAGGCATGTACTGTCATATCGGAATAAAGGCGCCTGTTTTCGTATCCACGTTTTGAGTCCGTATATGTGTCATTTTACACGGCCTGCTTACAGTTTTATACTCAAAGAGAAATAAAAATGGTTAAGTATACCAAGCCAAAAAAACATGCAAGCTCAAAATGGACTGCAAAACGTGCAATGGCGGTTTGAAAAAAATGGGTACATACCTATGTTGCTCGATCCTCCATAATGCAGTCACCCTTTTTCTACAGCCATACAGTCTTGCGCGATGTTGCCCAGTGTTTGCACTTTGTCACACGCGTACCCAGGCTATAGGTTTACACACAGTACAGCAGTTAATTATTGAACCACGCATAATACTGACTGATATAGGGTTGTTTTTTTCCCCCTTTGCAAGACAAAGGTCGCAGATTATTTTTTTTATAACTTTTATAATCTGAAGTCAATACACTTTGTCCTGAACCCTAGACGATCGAGATTAGTTTTCGGTATTATTTTGTTGTCTCGTTTTAATCACTCCTTTGTTTTGTTGACTCGTGTTTTATTACGTTATTAGTTAATTGTGTGAGAGTTTTTTTTTCTTTAGGTTTGTTTGCATTTCTTCAATAAATTGTACTGCTCATAGCTCTTGGTTTCATTTTAAATAAACAAAACAAAAGTAATTTCACATTTGTAAAAACTTGCGAGAATAAAATCGACTGTTTTTACATTTCAATTGATGTCCAGCATCAATGTAAAAACAGTCGAAGCTTGCTTTCATTTTAGATTAAAAAAAAGTTGTTTCACATTTTTACTTGCGAGAATAAAATCGACTGTTCTATACATTTCAATTTCATTCCAGAGGAGGGCAGTTTCCCATGTTAGTTCAAACACAAAGGCCCTTAATGAACACAGTCATGGTGATGAAAAGAAAGCATACAACGTGCCGCGTAGAACTCTTATATATGTAGTTATGTAATGTTTGACTTATGCTTCTCCAAATATTTACCATCTCGACGTCGTGGAGGGGGATGGTCGAGAACCCACGTCCAAACGGTCAATGTGCCACTAAACAAAAACTGACCGGTGCTCAGTACTACTAGCCAGGGTGAGGGCCGTAGTCAGCCTGGAGTGGTGGGAGGGATCAGGGATGTTGAAACTTGAAGCGCATCTTTCATGTCTATCCGCACAGAAATACATGTAGGCCTACACATTAATTGAGTAAAACTTAAAATAATGTCAATCCCAAGGAAAAAAGTGGAACTGCGGTCAATTGGGGGGGGGGGGTGTCATCCGACGTACCCCTGTCCACTTACTAAACTGTCGGGCCCACCGTAGCCGGGGAATCGGGGGGGGGGGGTAGAAAGACCATGGAGGAAGGAATTAACCTTCCTCCATGGAAAGACCTACCCATCCCATTACATGTCCCTATTTATATCCCATGACGTCACGACGTCGCGGCTGTCAATATAACTGGTACTTGTACTTCTTCTATAAATCGGCAAGCCTTACGGGGTGTCGGACGCTTCGCCCCATTTCCACGTCGCCCCATGTCACTTCGCCCGTTACCACTTCGCCCCATCCCCACTTCGCCCCATCCCCACATCGCCCCATCTCCGCTTCGCCCCATCCCCGCTTCGCCCCATCCCCGCTTCGCCCCATCCCCACTTCGCCCCATCCCAACTTCGCCCCATGTAGTATGAAAAGGTGAAGGCTAGGGGTGCAGACCAAATAAACTGCCAAAGACCCCAGATAATAAATGCTCCCAATTCTAGAAACTCAGGAAAAATACAAACTCTCTGATGAGGTGCTCGAGACACAGATGAGAGAAATGATGGCTCTATCCCATTCAGAGACGCCTCTCCTATCATGCCTATTGGCTTGTGAATAAAATCATCAGCCCGGCTGGATTCAAAAGAATCCGTAGGTATGGGTCAGTGAGTTAAAAGGAATTCACTGCCTTGAGGAAAATGTTCCGTCAACATTAGGATGTCAAAGGTATTGTCGTTCTCAGATAAGTGGGAGACGCCCGGTTGGTATAGCTGGGTTGGGAACAGTTGGATCTCAGTTACTTCAAGCTTTTTTCTCGGTAGAGGAGAGCCTAGCTTGAGAGGTTGGTTATGAATTGTTCATTTGGTGATGGGCTAATTCTTTCCGTTGGTTAACAATTAGTGAATCTGTAGAAATTTTTTTTTTTTAAGCCAATATAACAGATGAGATTTTTTTTTTTACATGTAACGGCTGGGGCGAAGTGGGGATGGGGCGAAGTGGGGATGGGGCGAAGTGGGAATGGGGCGAAGTGGGAATGGGGCGAAGTGGGAATGGGGCGATGTGGGAATGGGGCGAAGTGGTTAGGGGCGACGTGACATGGGGCGACGTGGAAATGGGGCGAAGTGTCCGACATTCGCCTTACGAATACGAGTGAGCACCAGTTACGTGAAAGGCACATTCACATTCTCGTCAACCTCGTCCCCGGGGCTTACTATATTTTCAACCTCGCGCTGAGATAGCAGGTAGCGGTGGCCGCGTACTGCTCGACACCCTGAGGACGAGGCTGCATTCTCGTTTGTTATCGATCAGTGTTGTGGAACTCCGTCACACTCTTGTCCGCTCAAACCCGACAAAAACTCATGGAAAGTCAAGGTAAGTGAGACTGGTGATTGTTTCTTTTATTTCTTTGTCAACTCAATTAACATATGCGTCAATTAGCTGGCTAACATTGGATGTTTGTAAGGGTAGAACACGTAATTTTTAAAAGTGAATCCTCTGGCTCTGTGCATGACTAAACGTACTGTGTGGTGCACAGTTCCCACCGCGTCATCACAGGGAATTTCCCATTGCACTTTTTGCAGTATTGCGCGGTACGTCGTAGGCCTATATTGCTGTTGTGCCCATTCTTGAAAATCACGCATTCTCGAAAATGGGCATGCACATTCTCGAGAATGGGCGCGCATTCTAAGAATGAGCGCCCATTCTTAAGAACGAGCACGCGTTCTTAAGAATGAGCGCTCATTCTTAAGATTGGTTGGGAATATCACGTGCACAATTTATTAATTTTGCCCAATCTTAACAAACATTGCACGACATAATTATGTTAAATGAATTGTATAGCGGTTAAAAGGGAAACAATTCATATATTGAGGAAAGAAAATGTGCTATGCTTCTGTACTCGTATAATTACGATAATTTGAATCAAATTAAACCTGTTATTATTGCTTTTTTCTGCCCACTATGGGAAGTTTTGTAATAACGGAGGACTGGGAACTAGTCTGGGAAGTGCTTTGTTTAGGCTAGACAAGTTACAAGTCCCTGCATGTATCATATGCGTGCCACAAAAAAACCGATGTCCAGAACCTGCCAAAATTGCTCTTTTGACTAGATAGAATCCAGCTCTGCGACGTTATGGTGGGATGTGAACAATAAATTGGTGGCAATTTAAATGGGAAATAGCATTAGCACTATGGGATGTCGCAGTATTCATTCTCATTCTTCACATTCTTCATTCTTACGTCCCCCCCCCCCCCCCCCCCCCCCCCCCCCCCCCCCCCCCCCCGCTTTTATTATCCCAAAAATCAGAATTCTTTGCACTAGTATTATTATGTCTCTTATATTTTCCCGGTCCCCCCCATATTAATACGCCTTTACTTATCATATCCACTCTACTTTTCAGCGCCTTGCGTTGCAACAGTATAATTATTGAGAATCAGTGAACGAGGATTCAGCTAGACTTGCCAAGCGCAGCCGGTGCTCGGCATCGACAAGACCGTTATCTTGTCGCGCATTCTCGAGAATGTGCGCTCAATCTGGAAGAGTTATTTTTTGCCAAGATTGAGCAAGGATCCAGTTGCACATTCTCAAGAATGTGCATGCCCATTCTCGAGAATGCGTGATTTTCAAGAATGGGCACAACATTGCCAAAACTCTTCGTTAATTAACGAGCTCTCCTATTCCTTCCTCCATGCTCCAATTAATACAAACAGAATTACTAAATATCACTGTGCAATCAGTTGACGTTGGTGTCAAAACTGTGTAGGCCTAAACAGTTTTTTACTCATTAGTTACTGGCATGAAATTTACTATTTAGTCCAGTAAAATTTCGTCATGTTCGTGGGAAAGAATAAATCCAGATTGTGCACAAAGTCTATGGAGCTGAGAGTCATGGGAGAGTCAAGAATATTTTTCAAGTATTTTCTAACAAAATTGGAAATGTTCCTCTGTCCCGGATTCATGTCTTTTCATCGTTTTTTCAATGACTGACCTTCGTTGAGATGATATATGATAAAAAAAAAGTGGGTTCAGGATGCAACATTCTTTCCAGATCGTGTCCTGAAATTAAGTCAAGTATCCAACTGAAATTTGAGTCATGTTTTCTTGTTTGTCATAACAAAAAAATTAAAATCATTTGCTTATTTTTGTTTGCATCTTACAAGTGGTCTAAGCGCATGTAAGAAAAAAAAGTCTGAAATGGGGTGGTATTAAAACTCTATGATAAACCATATCGTGGTTTAGTTTCTCTGTCATGCGTGTATTTTTTTTTACACACAGCAAATTAGCCGATAGTGGTTTCTTAAGACTTAAAGGGAATGTACAACATTTGCTTTTGCTGTAATTTTCAGAAATGGATGGAATTGGGGGGTTGGAAATATATAGCAAATATAGTTAGTTACACTGACTTTTTTGAGGTTTTGGGTTCAAAAATGCTATAAAAACCAAGAAAAACAATCATTTTCCTGTAGTCTGGTTCCCTGACTCCATTTAAGAAGAAACAGAGCAGTTTACATACATTGGGGAATTGTAAGGTCAGGGAACCAGTCTAGCTGGCTTGTACCTGTTCATAGGTGTGTAATCAATTGCAAACAAGTGCGATGGTCAACTGGGGCCAGTATTTGAAAAAAAAGCCAGTTTTTTCCAACGCTGTTTGGCCGATCAGCGTTGGAAATTGATACGAAAATACCACTTTTCTTGAAAATGACAGTATACCAGGTGCCATGATTTTACAGGATGCTTTACACTGTCATTCACTAACAGTCCAGCAAGGTATTTCAAAATGATTTGGTAGTTTTATTTTTGGATGTTTGCAAATGTTGTATCTTCCCTTTAAGGGAAAGAATATTGCATCGTGATGCCACTTTTATCATCATATATTATCTTAATGAAGGTCAGTTATTGCAGAAATGTTGAAAAGACATGCATCTGGGACTTAAAAACATTTCCAATTTTGTTAGAAAATACTTTAAAAATGCACTTGTCTCGCCATAGACTTTGTACACAACCAAAGAAGTGGTGTCTGGATATTACATTCTTTCCGTTTCGATGACTAATCTTTCATTTTTCTGATAATTCTGGCCCAATTTCTTCATTGTTAGCTGTCGCAGCACTTGGTGGTTTAACACAACCATTCATGACCCCAGATATGCCGAAAACGAGTACAAGTAGCAAAAAATATCAACCATTCCCCCACTCCATTAGTGCCTCAGTCTGCACAATAAAAATTGCAACAGAATGACAATATACATTTCATGTTCGTTCTTTCAGGAAGCACCGTAGCTGCTCCGCTGCCGGACAAGCAGGGCCAGGCTTACAGTCAGCAGCCTGCCCCAGGGTATGCCCCAGGGTATAACGCCGGGCAGATGTCTCAGGCTCCCGTCCCCCAAGTCATGTACCCCCCAGGCCAAGCCCCACCGGCCTACTCGGTAAGTAACTCTATATAAAGTTGCTGGGAATAGACCCGTGCAGTTGGAGGAAACAACCATTACGCCTCTTCAATAAGGGAA
The DNA here is from genome assembly GCF_015706575.1 of Patiria miniata. Taxonomy (NCBI): domain Eukaryota; kingdom Metazoa; phylum Echinodermata; class Asteroidea; order Valvatida; family Asterinidae; genus Patiria; species Patiria miniata. The sequence continues at coordinate 7,702,936 of NW_024037057.1, forward strand.
TAAATGTGTGCTCCGGAGGTTTTTATCACTCTGTTTAATACCACTTAGAGTCTGGGTGCTGATAATTACCCGAGCCGGAGGCGAGGGTAATTATCAGCACCCAGACTCTAAGTGGTATTAAACAGAGTGATAAATACCGACGGAGTACATATTTATTCCCATTCATAAATACCTTTTCGGTAAAAAAAAATCATATAATTCGTTCAAAACATCCCGTTTTTGTTCAACAAATTCACTTCATGGTTTTTGAATCATCCCTCCTGCAAAATAATGGAGTGTTCAGCTGGCGAGTAAGATGAAAACAACCCTTTTATGGAGATTGACGCGCGCGTATCATGTTCTATGCGATGTCGCGCAGAACGCACCTGGCGCGTTGCGTTTTGAATTTAGAACTATAAAATTCTAACTCCATGGTAGTGTTGCGCATGCCTACGTGAGGATTGTGAACGTTCAACCAATGAAACGATAAGAGGCACTGGATTTTTAGGAGTCCACATTTTATTGTGACACTGGAAAAGTGTTTAAGACCAGCTAGCCATGTCTTTATCATCCGTTTAATACCGGCCACGTGACGGGCTCTCGACCAATAGGAATGGCTAAACTGTCTGAGGTATTTATGAATGAGCCTTTTCGCAATGTCAACTGCGCGTGTGCACCACAATTTTTAGTTTAATGAGGTTTTATGAGGGATACAAAGCAGATGAATGCACACAATAGACCTTATTCACGATGAAGCTATTTTTGATCGTGTTCCCTGAGTTTCATTTACACGTGATTTTGTCGCGCGATAATGTCACGCGTATTTATACACACACACAAATCAATGAGCGCGTTTACATAAGTCGTGCGACTTATCGAACTAATAATTTCAAAAATCGCGCAACATATCACGCATTTGTTCATTTGCATTGCCGCGCGACATAGTCCTTGCGACAAAATCATTTATAAATAGGCCTTGTAAACTGTAGAATGGGATGGTGTCAGACTATTGATTTTTCATTTTCATTTTTTAAAAAATTAAATAAAATACACAATATACTGGTAATGACATTTGCCAAAGTCACTGATTTAGAAGGAAAACAATTCTAACTTTTAAAAAATTTTATCCCAAATTTTCCAGACGGCTCCACCAGTTCAGTACATCATTCAGAACCCCCAACCGCTTGTCAATCCACCCAATGATTACTTCATCCAGGCCATACTCGTCACCGTGTTCTGTTTCTGGCCAACCGGCATCATTGCCATCATCAAAGCATTGGATGTGAGTATGAGAGTCTTAGGCCCCCCCAAAAAGTCTCCGGTTTCTGGTATGGAGCTTGCCCAAAAAGTGGTGCAGCGACGCGGCTTTTTTTTTTTTTACCTGATTTTGTGCTTCAAATGTCGGCTGATGACTGCAAATGGTGCCCGACTAAACTTAGTGCAAATATATGGGAGTCCAGAGAGGCCACATAAAGCTTATTCTCGACCATAACCCAATCTAAAAACACGTTAAAATTGTGCAGCAGCAGGATTCCAGTCAAACCAGTGAGTTTGGCGGTTTTGAGACATCATCTTTCATTGAAAAAAAACTTTTTCATTTTGCCTACGGCGACGCGAGCGCATACCAGAAACCGGAGACTTTTTTTGTAGGGGGCCTAAACTACTTGTTTCCCACCTTTGTTTATCACACATCAGTTGAGGGCGTCAACATGCAGTGACTTGTAAAAATTTAGTAAGTTGGCCACAGATTCGCCTACAAATCTCTCTTAAAGACTTACAGTTCTCGCATGAAAGTATACTGTCTGAGGTACAAGGTAAGCAAACAAAATTGTCTTTTTTTTTTCTGTTTCGAAAGTAGCGTCAGGTTGCAAAATTTTTTCTTGTCATGATATATGATTCATTTTCTTGTCTTTGTGCTTTAGTCACGCAGAGCCGCCCAGACCGGTGATGCCCAGAATGCCCAGCTGTCCTCCCAAGCTGCTCGCAAGATGTCCCTCATCAGTCTCTTTGTTGGCATAGCGATACTCGTCGTCATTGCCATCATCATCGTCATTGAGCTGGTGGTCGTCTTCTCCTTATACTAACGACTTGAAGGCACTGGGGCCGGTTTCACAAAACCAGAAGACGGTTCAATGATTTCAGGACAAAGCAATAATGCATGTAGTCACCAGATTAAACGACCCAAACACTGATATTAAATTAAGACAAGTGTTAGTTACCAATGAAGTTTGGATGCATTGAACAAATCATACAGTTTGGTAAGATGTATTGCACAATATGCCCTCCTAAGACACATCTTAAGAGTTTTGTGAAATTGGCCCCAGCCGTGCTGTGGTGAAAAGAAAGGACTTGCATCACTGAGAGTTTTTACAAAGGGGAGACTTCAACTCCACTGTCAACTACTTACATAAAATAACAATAATGGGTATTTAAAAAGTGCACTCCCTGGGGAGTGTATGCTCCATGCGCCAACAAAAGAGGGCGCACTTTTACTTTTTCTGAGAGCCCCTTGAACGGGACTCTGCGTGTGGGCACTGTAATTCGCGCACGAATGTGCAAAAAGCCAAGCCACAGCGTCTTCGCACGTGTGTGTCAGGCGTCGTTGGCGCGTGAATACATTCGAATCGCTCCAATTTAACTTGCGATTGTCTCCCACACTAATCTCCGACCCCAACAACTTTAGATCTTTCAAAATACGCAGTGGATGAATCGGAAACCAGTCTAGGTCACCCCCAACTCTCCTTTTTCTGGCGTTGATGGGGTACATGTGCATGGAGCCCATACAGCTCGCTGCCATTTTGGCGCAAAGCAGCTTAAATCAACCACAATAACCATCTCTGCCCTCACAGGTACCCATTCACTCCTGGGTGGAGAGAAGCAATTAAGGATATAGTCCATCATTTGTAATTTGTGCATTTTGTTCGTTTGAAGCAACAAAAGTGTTCAAAATCTAATGAAGGATACTGAACAACTAACCTGATGAAGTTTCAGCTCAGCTTCAGCTGTATATTCCGAGAAAAACAGCATTCTAGGATCTCAATTTCAAATCAAAAGTTGCTGAATCATGTTTTGGATTGGGCCTGAATTCAGCGTCTGAGACGCGTTCTCACTGAGCCGATTGCAGCTATACGCGATGTCGCGCATTGATCCGACGAAATATAGCAACCGCACGCGTGTGTGCGTCATGCCAATGCTTGCGCACGCTGCGCCGAATAACAAAACGAACTACTAATTTAAATTTTCCTACGGTGCGTCTTAAGACGCACCGTTGGATCGGCCTTCTTTCGTTGATTACTTCAAAATGACAGCTCGCCAGAAAGAATAATTTCACAGGGAGTTTAGTCCCCTTACTATCTTTCAACCAAGTATGTTTTCCAACAATAATTCACCAGTTACTTTTTGGATGGCTGCAAATGATTGACTATAGCTTTAAGGACAACATACTGGCCCTCGGGGACCAGCACCAATTTAAAAGTACAATGTAGTCTTTTTAAATGATGAGATTTTCGTCAGTGTGTAAATATTTTTTTCTGGAATCGGATGCTCAGCTAGTGGGAAATGGCTTGTCGAGCATTTTAAAGGGCAAATGAAATATTTCTACTGTACTATGTTTTATTTGAAATTTTGCCTTTTAGTTTTTTTTATCAGTATTCTTAATTTGAAAATAAGACATTTTTACTTCATGAGTTTTCGTGTTGCAGAGATATAGAATGTATTTTATTTTATCTTTTATTTCAAGTTTGGTTTAAATGGAGCATTTTCGTAGCTAAGGGAAATATAAGTTAAAGTTTGTCATGATATCTGCTATTTTTCTTTAAAGGAACCATATCAGGAAAACTTAAAGGAAGAGCAGACCATTGTCATTGGTGCAATTTTTTTTTGGGGGGGGGGAGGGGGTTGAAGTAACACAAGTGCTCAAAATCTAACAACTAAACCTGATGAAGCGTTAGCTCTGTCAATGCTGTATATTTCGAGAAAAAAAAGAACAATATTCTGATTTTTGATTTCAATTCAAAAAGTTGCAGAGTTGTGACACAATCCAATAACTCGGTATTCAGGACATGATTCTTGTTCCGCCGATTGTTGATACGTGATGTCACACACGACTGATAATTCTTGCTAAAAATAGCATCTGCGTGTGCGTCGTGTCAACACGCTTCCACGTATTCACGGATTTACCCAATTACAAACCAACTGTACCAATGGAAATTTCCAAAAATGTGTCACTTGACTCATCTTTGGGAATGACCTCTTTTTTTTTCAAAATGACAGCATGCCAGAAGGAATAATGTCACAGGGAGTTTATTGCCATTACTATCTTTAAACCAAGTAAGCTTTTTAATAATAATTTGGACGGTTACTTTTTGGATAGATACAAATGTTCACTGCCTTTAACAGAATTATCTTCATAACGGCCATTATTTACTTCAACTGACAAAATTTAACAGCTCGCATGTTTAAACTCGCATGCAAAGTATTCATTGTATTAAATAAAACTATACTAATATTCAGTCTTGCACATTTTCACTGACCACCGCAATCTCACAACCTCTGCATAAACTGTTGATTCATAAAAGTAGAGGATGTGATTTTGTTGTGTCCGAGAGAAATATTCAATAATACATGTAAAGTACTTTCGGTATATTTTTCTATAGATACAACCTGCTTTCTAAATTATTATTAAAAGATGTATCATTTTGATCAAGTTTAATAAAAAAAAAATCCTTCATTATAATGTAGCATCTTTACATCTGTTGCTGATGAAATAAAATTATTCTTATGTCAGAATAAATAGATAAAACGTCTTTAACAGAGCTTGTCCTCTTTTTTTACATTATATAGTTCATTGGTGTTCGATTGGGAAAAGAATGATGAAACCTGTTTCACTTTGATATTTATTTGTTCAATGTGTTTTTCTGCAACATAATTTGTGCCTGTTTATGCATGCATGAGCTTCATGACAAAGAAAGTCCCCCCTTCCAGTAAAAAAAGATCGATATAAGGCCCCCCAAAAAAGTCTCCGGTTTCTGGTATGCGCGCGCGTCGCCGTAGCCATGCGCGTCGGCAAAATGAAAACTTTTTTTTTTCAATGAAAGATGATGTCTCAAAACCGCCAAACTCACTGGTTTGACTGGAATCCTGCTGCTGCACAATTTTAACGTGTTTTTAGATGGGGTTATGATCGAGAATAAGCTTTATGTGGCCTCTCTGGACTCCCATATATTTGCACTAAGTTTAGTCGGGCACCATTTGCAGTCATCAGCCGACATTTGAAGCAAAAAAAACAGGTAAAAAAAGAAAAAGCCGCGTCGCCGCACCACTTTTTGGGCAAGCTCCATACCAGAAACCTGAAACTTTTTTTTTTTGGCCTAAATAAACATTTTCCAGTTAATGCTTGGAAAATCTGACTCTCTGCACAAAGTTAGCTTTAAGAAGCGGCTGAGGGCGCTGGTCACTACCTGAAGTATCTTAACTGGTATCCATTTACGTACGTAAACTTTGGTAAAGTTTTAAGCAGGAACTGACGAAAAAGCGTTGCGGACGGATACCAGTTAAAATCAAGATGGCAGCGCCCACAGGTTTGGCGATTTTGGAAGGTGTAAATAGATTTTTGAATACAGCTAGGTATAAAGAGGCTTTGGCGGTTATTAAAGGCCTGAGAAATGGAGCAGTGTAAGTATTCAATAATTCACGGTCAGATATGTTATTGTGGTCGTTTTCGTTCAGACGAAGCAACACTTCTAATGATCTTGAAATCTTCGACATTCGAGTCCATCCAGCGCGCCATCAGCATCAATCATGCATGATGATGATGTGCACCGCGCGCACCGGTAATCGTGTAGTTACGGACCCGGTTCCCCATAAGAGAAAAGCCACATTTATAAAAGTTTTAATTTATTTGACTTACTAAACTAGTAGTGGGCGACATTAAGAACATGCATGTAATGTATAGATAGAGGGTAAAAAGGTTTTAAATTTTTGAGGTAAAATATTGGGGGAAAATGAAGACCGCGATGAAAAGATAAAACACAACATGAAATAAAGATGGCATGGATGGCGATCGTCGCGATGTACCGTGAACACTGAACTGGCATTGTGCACTAAATCGCACAGCACCAAGCATAAACGCTAACTAAAATTGTTCTTTTTAGAAAATTTTACCCCTAGATCATGAAGATACAAAATTACAAAAAAATTCTTACCAATCTTAGTAGAATAGAGAAACACTTGAGAGAAGTCTGCTTTAGGTTGAAAAGGTTATTTTGGAATGGTAAAAAACATCCTTGACATCCTAATTTGATCGAAACTAGGCCTAAAGAGGGGCCCGTAACTAAATGATCGCTAGTGACTGTACTATCAGTGCATTACATCAAGTTGATCTTTTCTTGTTTTTTTTTTTTTTCCTCCCACAGGTATGGTGTTAAAATCAGGGCTCCGCATGCGCTGGTTATGACATTTCTGTTTGGAAAAGGAAGGTATGTTCATCCCTGACCTGGTCAATGTTGGTATGAACAGTTAAGTTGAATGATTGACAGAATGAAGAGGATATTAATATAACGCATAGGCCTAGCTTGAGTAATTCCAGCTCCAATGCTCATCCGGAATTCCACATATAAAGAGCTTGAGCTTAAACTATGTTGCATATACTAGATTCTTTAAATAGTCCCTAAAAAAATGGGACTCTCTGTATCTGCATCACAAAAATGGTCCTTTTTCCCTCTATTATCCCAACCCAGATTCCATCAAACATAATGAGGTACGTGTAATTGAATCTGGGTTGGGATAATAGGGAAAAACTAGGACCATTTTTGTGATACAGATCATACAGAGAGTCCCATTTTTTAGGGCCTCTAAGAATCTAGTATCAACAACATAGTTTGAGCTCCAGTTCTTTCATGTCTATATGTCGAATTCTCGATGAGCATTGGAGCTGGAGTTACTCAAGCTAGCATAGGCCTACATTTTTAAACTTGTAATCTATCAAACTTTAATTTGTTTTTCTCTGTAGCTTTCGTCAACAAGTCATTTCTATCCTGAGAGCCACCTACACACATTCAAAGAACCTAGCATTCTATGTATTTTTGTACAAGCTGATGTTGTTCATCATGCGATGGGCGGAAGGGAAGGCCCATCACTTACACCCGCTAGTGGCAGGATTCATCGGGGGTTATCTTATCTTCGGCACCAATGACAAAATCAATAGTCAGGTGGGTTGCTTGCTCCAGTGATGTAGTGCCTTGATGCTCCGCCTTGGCCTTAAGGCTGCCTTAAGGCTGGATTTTAGGGCCTTGGCCTCGGCCTCGAGGCTTGAGGGCAAAAGCCTTGGCCTTGAGGGATCACGGCCTTGCAATTTTGAGTCAAGGCTCTTCAAGGCCCATAGATTTTTGCATTTTCCAGATAAATCTGATCGAAATTTTGCTGTTACCATTTTAATCATATTACCATGGAGGAGGGAACCCCTTGTAGATTTGTGTGTTGGGCACACATCCACTTTTATAGCATCACATGTTGTTACCATTGTAGTAGATTTGCTGCAAAAATATTCTGTACACTTGTGGGGCTAATGAGATGATCACTTAAATTGCATACAATTATGGAATAGATCTGATTGGTTGTATTTCTCCCTGATAAGTGCTAAAAATTTGCTAAAGTGCTAAAGCCTTGGCCTTGGCCTCGAGGCTTGAAGGTCTAAGCCTTGGCCTTGGCCTTGAGGGTCAAAGCCTTGGCCTTGGCCTTGGCCTTGAAGGTTTAAGCCTTTGCTCCAACACTGGCTTGCTCACTCCAGTACTCCTCCGAGTCCCGAACTTGGCTTTGGAGTCAAGGTTTTGTTTTGGAATCAACTGTAGATTTCCTTGGCTTGGGCGATTCAAACATTTTCTGGATTCAATCTTGTTTTTGTTGAAGAGCTAGGGCCTAGATGGTGTTTGGAATAGACTCAAATTTCCCTGGAAAAAAATATAAAAAACATGAAACCCTTAAAAGTATACAAAAAAATGAACTGCAATAGTAAATGGCTAAAGACTGATACAAGATACAATGTAAGTGTCATAGTTTTTACAGGATAGAAAGAGATTAAAACAGAACAAGTTGCGCTGAGCTACACCTCCAGCAATAAACTCTGTTGAGTTTGTTTCTCCCTAGAATTGCTTGTTCTTTGTACTTGTGTTGCAGTTGTTGGAGTCTCAGAATTATTGGGTGCTGCCTGTAATTGAGTCTCAGAGAACTACAAATATGGCAAGAGTTCATCGCAAAAACTGCAATCATTAATCCGACTGCGAGCTGTTATTATTTGATCAGGACATGGGTCACAGTTTACTGAAGCCCATCCTAGGTTGTTATGACCCTAACTCCTTAGGCCTTTTTGCTAGGATGTAGCCTCAATCCTGCAAAATCCCTCAATTGCCTCATGAAAAAATAGCATATAGCCTCGATCCTGCAAATTCCTGCATTATTTCTTGAATATGGTCCGTGGAGGGGTGACCACTGCCTGAATCCTGCAAAATCCTGCGGCTTGGACTCAATATGTTGAGGCTTGGCCAGTGACATCCTGGAGCAGTGCAGAGGAGTTTCAAGCACAATCCAGGGCTATATTTATGCATGACTGAGAAAAAATAACACAAGGTCCGGCCCAAGACCTTGACAAAGTGCATCCTGCGAAATCAGTAACGCACTTTTGCCATGTAACCTCAATCCTCCAAATTCCTCCACTTTAACAAAGAGGATTTTGGAGGATTCAGGGCGGTTAAGGATAACCTGTGTGCAACTTCAGATATCATGGACACGGAGTAAAAGCTTAATTTTTTTTTGTACGTTTTATATCAACAGATCAACATGTATCTGCTCTCCCGGATCCTATTTGGTTTTGCCCGCCTGGCCGTCAAGAAGGGCGTGATTTCTCAGCCCAAGAGGGACCCCTTTCCCATCTTCGCCGCCGTCGTCTGGGCAATAGTCATGTGGCAGTTTGCGAGCCACCGAGAGGTCTTGCAGCCCTCGCTGCAAAACTCCATGACGTATCTGTACCACGATTCCAACGTGTGGCACGGCCTGAAGGACTTCCTCTGGCACAACAGGCTATGATTACCACGGAAACTTGATAATTATCATAGAGAAAGGCGATATCTCTAGGACCATTTACAGCCAACTCTCTTTAATACAAACTCAACTGGACCTACCCAAAATGTTTGTTATAATTATCAGAATTTTGTATTAAGTGAAGTGCCCATCCCATTCATTGTGCACATAAAGCACCGTCGTCGGGACCAAGTATTTATGTTTGCTATAATCAGAATTTGTACGAACAGTGTTTGTATTAACAAGAGTCGACTGTATTTTCAAGTTTGAATGCTCGGAACATTTCCTCCGGCCGGGCGAAATGCCTTTTCGAATAAACAAGCCCTTGATTCTGAATACAGCTTGGAGATGCCAGATTATGAATCCTTAACATTAACAAGAGAGGGCGCTATGCAACCTTACAGTTAGCGCATGTGGAGGACACTTGGCTGGTACACGCACACCGTTCACTGTTTTATAAAACCAACGTATACCAGTGCGCACCAGGCAAGATGGCACCCAGTGGTCCTTCAATATTAGAACATGTGAATTTTAATGTATTCTTGAGAGCATGTGTTCTGCATGGTCACCATTTTGTTTTGTTTTGTTTTTTGGGGAACATGGGGGGGGGGAATTTGGTCTCATAAGTTTGGGAGTTGGATGGAATTGGAATAAGGTGTACGAGAAGAATGTGTTGAGATGCTCCTTTAAGTTTCTCGTTAGGAATGTTGTAATTATGATGAGGTAATCCTTGGAGTTTTGCAAAAAAAATTCCTTTATGTCTATGGTTTCCCAATATATACGGTCTTTTTATTAAGATTGTATTGAAATGCCTTATATTCTGTGAAAACGCCAACAAAGCTTTATGTTGAGCTGAATGTAAACTTAAATAATAAGGACCAAGTTATCAATTTTGTCGGTTGTAAAAAAGTAAAAGTGTGAACTCTGTGCAGATTGGTAGTCTGCAACTGGGCACCATCTGTGACATGCTGTTAGCCAAATACAGACAGAATCCATTTATTTAAAGCTTTGTGATGTTTAGCTATGCACAAAATATTTTGCACAGGGTGTTATAGGTCAAACATCTTTCGTATTTCTCACATTTGTTACCCCAAAATGCATTTCTTTTTGTTAAAATGTTAGTGTTTTATCGAGGGGCATGTTAGGGGCTAGAATCATAATTGTAATTATTTTGAGATGTGTCAATCAGTCAATCACAAGATAATCACAAGTTAGTCACACAAAAAAAAGATGAACATTAACAATGGCAATGAATTTCAGAGCTTGAGTGTTCATTTGAGATCATGACTGACTACTAATTGATAAGTTAGGCCCTTTGATAACTTGAATGTGTTAGAAATTAAACAATTGCTAATTATTTATATATTATCGTATTGTTTTGTATGGGATGCACTAATAACCGAACCGATTTGGAGGGTTTTAGAAAGAATTTATTAAGTGCTTTTATGCAGCCTCCACCACTTTTTTTCTTTCTCGTATCATTTCCCAAGTATTGTAATTATTGTGTAATTTATTTTACTGGATACGATGTATAATTGGTTAAAATGCCAAAAAAAATTGAACTTGTAAATTTGCTATTTTTAGAAAAAGTTCTAGAAGGTATATAAATAACTAGAGAAAAATTTTTGACCCAAAACATTGGTGTCATTGTAAAGTTCTTTTTCAACAAAACTAATCATGTAGACCTACAGCCCCGCTCTAATCCTTGTTCAAGAGAGCCTGGCAGTGCTATCATATAGGATTACCTTCTAATAACCCAAAGCTTGCGCATATCTTGTAAGCCACATACATTGAAAGACTACCAGTGAATAAAGCCGTTCGGAATCAATTTTGCGTGCCCTGTTGTTTGGACCACAGAACCTAACTTAATTGTCTCATAATATGTGTCTTACTATCTATCACTGTTTGGAATATTCCAGTGCATACAAAAAAACTATTATATCGTTGATCATAACTGCCAAGTGCGTGAACCCTGTTTCAAAACTGTCAACTGATGCGGCCAGTGGCGGCGCTATGGGGGGGGGGGGGGGGGGGGGGGCGTGCATGGGGTGCATTTGCATGGCCTTATGATCAGCAGCGTCTCCATAGGCAGGTGAGGGCCCGGGGGAGGGGCAATTAACATACCAGGTATTTTATTTCTGATAGAAAAGGGAGTTTTGGACACTATCTCACAACTTGCAGGTGTGATTTAAGTGGCGCTCGTGTGGATACTGCAACTATAATAGCCGCTGTGATCGATCGAGGTGGTGGCACTCTTTTTTATGGGGGGACTCGGAGTTGCCCCAGTGGTGGTTCTACGGGGGGGGGGGGCATTTTGTCTAGCCCCCCCCCCTTAAAAAAAAAATCCATGGAAAAAAATTGCACTAGCATAATGTCAGAATGTGATGTGCAAGCGAACGGTCTCCCCCTGAATTAATAGTCGTGATGAGAAGGGTGCATTTGTACACTTTGAGTTAATATAGTGTGCCTGATTGTAGGATTTTATCAGCGCTCCCCATTGAAAATATGGCACGAGCCCCCCCCCCCCTCCCCCATTGATTTTCGGAGGCCTAAGTGTCCGGAGAAAATAACCGCGCCTGAGTTGCCCGCCCAACCATTAATAGGCACACGAACGCAAGAGCACTGGCATCTGGAGTCGGCGGCGGCTTACGGGTCTTGAGACTGTTTTGGGGAGGTCAAAGGAAGGTGAAGGATAAAGCGTACCCTGCCACTGATGAGGCGCAGTCAATCGGTCATGTTCCGGTCAAGGCTAAGGGACCGGGAGTAAATTCGTGGTGGTCTGTGGGTTCATGGAGGAAGGAATAAGTTAATTCCTTCCTCCACCTTCCTGGTGGGTTCCAACTGATATTCCTTGCTCTCTTTAGTGGAGGTTTAAACCTTGGTTTTGTCTCCAAACTTCTGATTTCGTCTCTGACAGCCTAGCTTGGCTCAGGATTCCTGAGATTCATGCCAAAACGAACATTCAATTGCCTTGGCCCCGTGTCATATTTACTTAGGAATGGACCATGCATTGACACGAAATCTTGCAAGAATGGAGCCTGATACCGCAGCTGGTAATGAAACCCAAGTTTCACAAAAGTGAAAATGGTGGCGTTTTAAAATGTTGAGTGTATAGTCTTGCTTCGAGACTTGTTTCATCCCAACAATCCACAATGCTCGAAAAACACCGCCCTTAGGCCAAAAAAAAAGTCTCCGGTTTCTGGTATGCGCGCGTGTCGCCGAATCCTGCTGCTGCACAATTTTAACGTGTTTTAGATTGGGTTATGGTCGAGAATAAGTTTATGTGGCCTCTCTGGACTCCCATATATTTGCACTAAGTTTAGTGGGGCACCATTTGCAGTCATCAGCCGACATTTGAAGCAAAAAAATCAGGTAAAAAAAAATAAAAAGCCGCGTCGCCGCACCACTTTTTGGGCAAGCTCCATACCAGAAACCGGAGACTTTTTTTTTTGGCCTTAGCATCCGGCGCGGTTAAATAATATTTAGAGAGCTAGAGAATTAAGTGATGCCGGTCAATTCAAGAACCGATATATTGACTTGATGTTGCAAAATTGCATGCATATCATTATACGCATCTTGGCTTAACTCATCCTTAAAAAGTAACGATCCTGAATGACCTCTGCCAACTAGGACAATGAACGACCGTTCCTTATGGCGACTCAAGTGAGGTCAAAATTACCCCGTGCCATGCCGCGACCCGTAAGTTCAGTGAAACTCGCGATCAGTCAACTTTCTAGACTTATAATAGGTTGTGCTTCGACTTTATCGATCATGTCCGATGTTTGTGTGGAAAAAAATAAAGCTGGCAAGAGCAGATCAACTGTACGTATACTTACTGCATTGTTATTCACAATGGAGCTTATGTAATTCTTGTTTGAAGAAAGCCCGTGCTGACGTGTACATTAATCAGCAACTCAGGGTACCGTGGCACGGTGAACACAATACATGTACATGTACTACCAGTAGCCCATCGTACAAAAGGAAGCAGAGCCAGCTAATGTATACGTGCTCCTATCCTCCGCGCAATCGGGCGCCGTGCAAGTAAATGATTGATGCTGGTATTGGGATATACTTTAAGCTCCGTGCTTGCTGGACGGATGATGACTTCAAGTTTTCTTCGAGTTTCTCGGACGGTGAAGTGCTCAAGATACACACAAGGAATGTGCCTTGATTGACTTGAAGGAGACTTCGGAAAGACTAGCGAGTGAAAATCGGTAAGAAAAGACATCGAACTTGAAAGATGAACTTTCTGATATACATGTATATAACAGTGTGTAACTACGGGGTGCGCTTTTGGCCAGCTTTTCTTGGAGAGGCCAGAACTCAATGAGTTTGATGATTATTTCAGGCAAGACAATTCAAGTTCTTCCATTTCCCCCTTCAGGAAGAGGGGGCAATGTTGGCTGCTTTTCGTCGATCCCTTGCTACAGTCTGCACCACTAGTACTAGCCCTATAAATGGACCAAAATACTGACTACATATATATGCGGAGCATATGTACGGAGGTACTTTCAGTTTTGGGTCCCATTAAGGGCTACACCAGAGCAAACATGCATGCATGGCTACCGTCATGTAAAAACATGTCGGTATAAAACACACAGAAAATCTTCCAATTTTCCATGGTGGAAAGCGTTTTTTCTTTGGCATGATGTACAAAATAGATTACATGATAAGTAGTATTGCTAGGAATACATTTACTGCAGAAATCTTTGAACGTGCGCCTCGATGAACCGTACTGTAGCCAATTAATGCGGAAGACGACGTTTCAAATATTGCTTGTAAATTCCCTGGTTCAGATTCGTGATCGTTTGTTAGTACCAGAATTGAATTCATAATTGAGTAGCATCTTGATTTTTTTCTCATCTCACGTGCCACTGATTACACTACATTTAAAGACTCCCGTACAGATACAAACAGCCTAATTATTCCGAAATCCGGGAGTAGCTAGCCCCCGATCGCACCCAATAAAAAGAGTAACAAGCTGAGTGTTAATGTTATCAACCTTTCCATATTTTCAGGGCTGCCGTGACAGGCCTTTTTGTTATTGATCCCAACATCTGCTTGTTTGAACGTCTAAGTCATCTTTTAGCTCAACTGATTATTGATTACCATACCAACATATGATGATTGCTGCCCTATCTATTGACAACATTTAATCTTTAAAGAGTTATTCTTTAGCCCTGAACATTTCACAAAGTGACCTTTGTAATTACAATATTACATACATGTTCTTATCGTAAACCTTTTGTTCAGAGTTGCTGACGTCAAGTTCATGAGACAAGACGACATCTTACCACGATGACACAGATTCAAAGTTCACTCTTGATATGTCGCTACTTGTTTGGACACAATCATTTTTTGTTTAAATTTACTTTGGAAAGGTTGTTACATGTATAGGTATCGCGGAGGTCAAGAAAAGGTTATTGTGCAATGGAAGATGATCATGCATATCATCGGTGAAAATGTACGATGCAAAACCAACGCATCCCCCTTTCTTGAAATTGACGGATTGTTTCAAATCACATTCCGTTCGATTTCAAATGAGGTTGCCGGCAGTATCTCTGCAATTCTGCATCGAATTTTTCCCCTTTGAAATTTCTTGTATTCTGTACTTGTAAGCCTTGTTATATTACAACCAAATTGCCTCTACGGTAGGCATTTTGATCTCATTACAAGCCTCACAATAATTAGAAATCTAGAATTACATTTGACAGAACTTTAAAACGGTGGTTGTGTTTAAAATTCCGTAACTTGAAAAGTACACGAGTGATTTGAATGATTCTTGTACTAAAAGAAAGTTGATGCATTGGGCTTTCATATCCTGGATTTTGAAAGTGCTACATGCAGAACTTCACTAAAACAATAGTCCCGACATTTTTATTTTTTTTTTTTTGCTTTTTTTTACTCACCCTGTATGTGTGGATGACTACGTGCAACTGACAAGTGAACTTTAAACTCAGGGAATAAATAGTCATGCATCACGCGCGTTCAAATTAAGTGTTCTAATTTGCATTGAAACAAAAAAAAACATATATACGGGTTATTAGCATAATCGTAATGGAGGCAGGACTGTTGCTCCCAATGAAATGATCGGGAAGACGATCGAAGGACGAGCGAGTCAGCTGCGAGATGAACTGACGCATAAAATTAACTTAAGATGGGCACAAAATTGAGAATGTTGAGCGGTTTTATCAATTGGAAGTCCACAGCTGTTTTTTGAAAAGGGGTTTGCTGAACCAAACATTATTATATGATGCCAAAAAAAATGTTTCCTATATCCCGTCCCCTCCCTACCAAGAAAATCGTGAAGAACCTTAATATTTGTATTAAAAAATAATTCATACAAACTTCTGGTGCCGCCCACCCTAGTTTTTGCGGACATTGTCCTGCCTTTAATTTTTTTTTTTTTTAATTCAATTTCATATTTTTTTTATGATGCGATCAAGCTAAATGAGTCGTTTGTCGACCCTGGTTAATCTCTTTTTTTTTTACAGATTTGAAAAGAGCACAATCAATATTACTGCTGTGAAAACTGCATGCTGATCCCATCTTTAGTTCAAAACAATATGGAAGTCGGAACACCAAGAGATTTGATGAAGTGATTTGATGAAGTGGCCTCATTTTGGCCTGAATCTCCTTATTAAAGTTTTCGACAAACGACTCAGTTAGCTTGATCGCAAAATGTTGGTTGACATGTGTTCTTGCCGTATGCGGCAGCGAAGCCTATAGTGCAGCAAATGCAGAATGAAAAATTGATTCACATATTTACTCTTAACTGATACGGATAGAAGCGAAACAACTGGGAAGTTAATCGACCACCATATTATTTGAATGACCCCAACGCATCCGAGAATCGATTGAAAGCTGCCCCGTTTGTAACTGAAGCCAATATTCCATTACTGAATATTAGCGCACCGCTAATAAATACGTCTCGGTGCTTATAGTTAGACTGCAGCACGAACAACTACATATAAATATTACCCTTTCTAAAAAGTGGCCTTCCTCAGCCAAATCATGCCTTTTATGACATATTTTTACAGTAAATTTGTTGCAGTAAATATAATTATCAGACATTATTTGGGATTTCAAATTTGCAAAAATGAAAAAATGAAAGTCGAAACAAATCACCCCATATCGTCTTTGTTTAGTCGTACATGCCCACGCACGTTTTAAAGCTATATACTATACCCAGATGTGTCCGAGTTTGATAACACACGTCACGTAAAGCTTATAATATAATGTTTGTTAAATCATTGTAGACGGCTGTTTCCTGGGTGCAGCATCATCCACCGACGACTGTTGCATTCACTACTGGTGCTTGCAGCAGGTGGCACCACACCACACCGGGACGCAAATCTACTGGGGGTTTGCGGCTCAACATGTCAGCACGGAGAATCATCAGAGCCACCAAAAAGCGTATTACTGTGGGACTCTTGATTGTGTTAGCGACCCTGTACGCTAGCTTTGTGGTGTTCGGGCGGGGCTTTGTTCTCAGCAAAACAGGTGGGTACCAATTAACCATTTAATTAATTGATTAATGTATTAGTGACAGGTGTATGGGTACACCGGGATGATTGACCAAAATGTACGGGTTATATATCATACCCACGGCTGACTAGTAGCCCCAAAGGAATTGCAGACCAGTAAAAAAACACATTTAGAACAATTATCTTCCAAATTTTCTTCCAAAAATTAGTCAAATAATTAATGTAGTCTGTCTCTCCAAGGTTTTGAAAACATTCGTTAACTTAAAATCGCTTGATCTATCGTCAATTTCTGGTGGATATTCAGGGCGTAAGCCGTTGACATTTGGGTGACGTTTTCCTCTATAGATGGATCCACCCCCCCGTCGGCAGTTCGTCACTCTATTTCACTGCAACATGTTGGTATGCAATGTCACTTAGGATCAGTTTGAAATCCTGTCCTAAAAAGAAAAAGCGACAAAATTTCAAACTTGGTGCGGCTTCGCTGGTCCCAAAGGCCAGCCACGTGTCATTCTTGTTCCTATCTGATTGACTGTCTAAATCTTGACTTCTTGAACCAGTGTCGCGAGGAATTGTCTCCCCAACTTGTGTCTTATTCTGTAATACAAATACATTGGTTAGAATTAAAATCCTCATGACATTTGCTACTTTTGCATTGACGCAACTTCTGTCCTCATTATATTTGACCTCGAAGGCGTCACGGACGTGCCGCATTGACAGTTGGCATCCCACTTGTGCCAATTATGATATATCAGACTTCAGAGGGGAAGTCGTCATGACCTTGACGAAAATGATTTGCGTCCCTCTAGAGGTTTGGCAACATTACCAATAAATGTCACTGTCGTGTCAACATGCAATGAAAGAACGAGCCGTGAGCGGATCCGTTCAGGGACTTGGGGTGAAACGATTACGCATGTGCACCCAGGGCATTAATGGCCTGAAATCCCCGAAGATGAAAACTCATTATAAAAGTAATGCATCAAAAACCAACGTCTCCACACAATAATAATGATAATTGTGAGAAAATGAAACCAATTAGGCTGATGGAAGCCCAGCTGTTGCCATGACAACACTGCTTACTCATTTTCGCTTTTCCTGTTGTCAAACACTCTATTCTGGACTAACATCAGGCTTGGCTTAAATAGGTCTAGCAAAAAAAAAACATATTGTGACTAAAATAGATTTCGTTTCAACAATCGCAGATTATAAATTTACGACTGCAAATGTTTGGTTAAAGATTATGAATGATCAAGCTAGGTTTTACGCAGTGGTGCTCGATATAAAGAACACTGACGGTGCATGACGGTGTGCCGTACTAACGTGTTACCCAGATGCTGGGCTCAGCAGGGGCGGATCCAGGGTTTGCTGGGGGGGGGGGTGCAAGAGAGGGTTAAGAAGTCATTTTGTCCAAGTTGTTATGTTCCTGCTTCCCGGCTCCTCGTAGACCTCAGGCTGCAACAGCTCACCCACTGTTCAAATATTTTCAAGTCTCTTAACTGTCGTGAGCTGTAGACACATGAAATTAGCAACTTAAATCGTTTGAACTGGTTTACCAGGGATATAATTCGCTCTTTTCACACTTCCACATGGGCATGCAGTGCGCCTCGATCTGGCAACTTTACACAATACATATAGCGGGTTCAGTGATTCCCGTGTCGGGGTTCAGATCACTGAACCGGCTATTTTTATTGTGTGAAGTTGCCAGATCGAGGCTGTGCATGCCCAATGGCGGAGCGTGAAAAGAGCGAATACGCATGTGGAGACCACCTCTGCATTCGTTGTTAATGATTAGCATAACGCAATCCTCTTCCAAGATGGCTGCTAAATGCAATGGATCTCTATATGGTAACGATGTCAAATAGCCTTATTTGTTTTCCAATGCGATACTACGCCCCATACGTGGGTATTTGTAAAGCGCACCCATGCATCCACCAGGACTGGTGCTCAAAGCGCTACATCATTATTACCCCTGCTCATTGGGCCCATGAAACATTCCCAACACCATCTCAGCTCCATGGAGAGTATACTGGCTCGATGCTGCCTGTTAGGCGCAAGGAAGCTATAATTCAATCACAAAAACCAACTCTGCCCCCACAGGTTCCCATTTACTCCTGGCTGGAGGGAAGAACGAGTGACAAAGTGCCTTGCTCAAGGGCACACGCACCATGACCCCAGGCTGGACTCGAACCCTCAACCTGCAGCCTTACCCGCAGACCACGAATCAGTGCCCTTAACCACGAGGCCATATCGCACTCCAGTCCATGATGACCACATATTAATCTTTTTTTCCCTGCGAAATTGTGTTCTTAATTATAGGGTACGGGAAAGGTTAACTGTTGAAATCCTCCCTCAGTACCACTGGAATTTTTTTTGGAAGCTTATTAGTGGGGAAGCTTTTGGGGCCCACAAAATAATGTCACTGTGAGCATCTGTTTTTCACATGACACATACGTCACGACTCTAGAGTCTTGACCCTAGACCTTGACTGTGACTCCGCTGGCAACATCTGTCAGCACTTTTTCTAAACGAAAATCCCAAAGTCCACAGTATTAAGGCCAAGCTGCTAAACACCCTTAACGAGTGACACAGGTGGATTCGGGCTAACGGATTAACCGATGTGGCGGCGAATGAACTTTTAAATGAACTCTAAAGCCCAGGAGAAGTCAATAAATCACCACTGTATCTAGGGAACTAGGAGGTACTGTTTAAGGCGGAACTTCTTAAAGGGAATATACAACATTTGCAAACATCGAAAAATAAAACTACCAAGTTTTTACGAAATACCTTACTAGGATGTTGGTAAATGACAGTCTCAAGCATCTTGTAAAATTATGGCACTCGGTGTGAAGTCATTTTCAAGAAAATAGTATTTTTGTAAACATTTCCAACGGTGGTCGGCCGACCAGCGTTGGAAAAACCTAACTATTTTTCAACTACTGCTCCAAATTTACCATTTTTTCACTCCAAATTTTGTTTGCTATTGGTTACATGTTCATGAACGGGTGCAGGCCAGCTAGACTGGTTCCCTTGCCTTACAATTTTCCATCATCTATAAATTGATCCATTTTATCTTTTGTGGAGTCAGGGAACCAGACTACTTGAACATTTTTGTTTTTCTTGGTTTTTCCCAACCTTTTCGAACACAAAACTTCAAAAATGTCATTGTAACAATATTTGATCTATTATACTAACCTCTCAAATAGTTCATTTCTGAAAATTACAGCAAAAGCCAATGATGTACATTCCCTTTAACCCAATAGTTCAATGATACACATGTCCCCATCCCCAAACAAAATTTACAAAAATAATAATAATTAAAACCGAACCCTCAAAAATGAAAACACCCTCTTGTTCACAGTTACAAAAAATACATCGCAATTTTATAACACCTCACCCACAGATTCTGTGTCTTGATTGGCCGAGAGCGAGTCACATGTTACTTTCTAATTTTGCTATCTTTCTGTGCACGGCCAAAAGTACTATGCGCATAGCAACCAAAGTACTATACCATTAGCAACCAAAGTGCTATTTCCACGGCGCGGTATTTGTGTGCAAATGCATGCTGGTGTGCGCGTTGCGCGTTGTGCGTAGCACGTTTTATTCCAAAGAGAGCGCGCCGCAGACTTGGGTTCAAACATTTCGTGAAGGGTTAGTTTTTAAGAGAGAAATACATTTTCCACCAAATTTGTATTGAAATTGAAGTTTATTTCAACTGTGTTCAGATTTAAATAATGTAAAATATTAAAATCAAGCAGAATCTGTGGGTGAAGTGTTATAAAACAAATATTGAATGCTTTATCTCGTGGTGAAGTAAAACTAGCCTCCCTCGGTGATCCATGGACCATTCTATTTTCCCTCGGCTTCGCCTCGGGAAAATAGAATGGTCCATGGATCACCTCGGGAGGCTAGTTTTACTACACCACTCGAAGCATTCAATATTTGTATAATAGAATATTTGGAGAGTATAGTTGATTCAGCTTTTGAACATCTATAAAAACAATTCCAATCAAGCAAATATGTATTGAGTTATGGCCAATTGAAAACATGTCCACGGTCTCAATTGTTATTTGTTAAGAATGTAATAGATTTGAATTGAGAGTATAGTTTTGCTTTCTGACTTCTTTTTTTTTGCCAGCTCTAGATTTCATTTAAGGTTCCGGTATAATTCCAATTTTTTGCGTACCGATTCGTCCTAAATTTGTAAAATTCGTCTCGTGTAGAAATCGGCGTTGCATTAAAAAAGCAAATTCGTTTTTTGTTTTGGTCATTCGTTATAATGTTGTTTTCATCACATTTCGTTTCTGGTGACTTAAAACGTTACGATTAGAAAATGTGCCCAATCTTCGGACTAATTTGAAGAAAAAGTATCGAAATAGGGAATTCGTGTGATACAAGTGCTAAATTAACCGGGAAAACCTATATTAAAAAATCGCTTATAAAAGAAGTTGAAAATTTCTCATAATGTATCATGCATGTCGCATATTGGGGATAAAAGAAAATGTAGGTTTTAATGTTGAAGTTATGATAAAAGAAATAATAGCCAACAAACTTTTTCCTTAAATTTTCGAAAAGTGAAATACCATAAAAAAGTGTCTTTCTGAACTACAAGTTTTATATAACCGCCACTTATTTTCTTTGTTGTACTGCACGAAATTTCCAACATAATTAAACACGTATTTAATATGTCCACGCATAATAGGTCAACGGCCATAATATTATTGTTGGTCTGTCAATCTGTGCACAGCACGGGGCCATTATCCAGCTTGGTATGACCTATTGCTAAGATCGGGTGCGAATATCCGCTTAAGTACAGACACATTTTTGCTTAGCAGAAACAGTCACTGATCGCTAGCCCATGCCATGAGTGCGTGTTTGTTGCTGATTTCGGTGCTGAGCGCGCACACTTGGTAAGCAAGGCTTTCCCAGCAGAAGCTTCCAATGAAATGTGGCCCATGCAGTGAGAGTATAATTTCAGTGCTCAGATTTTCTTTCGCGTGCCCGAAAAAAAGTTGAGCGTTGGCGGGGGAAAGGCCACCTACTGTGTCTCACAAATGTCAGCTCAGCATGAAGAAAAGAATGTTAAATTGTCATTGCTGTGAACATGAATACCTACACATCCCGCAGAAAACAAACATTTAATGATGGAGTCATTAGGACACCGTTGGTTCGAGTTTAGGCCACGGAACACCCATGTGATTTTTTTTTAAAAATGAATGTTGGAACTTGGAACGTGCCATTTTGACCCGTTTGACCTTTGTAACCTTGTAAAGACTGGCCAGAGCATAGGGCTGAATCAGCTTATGGCTATGCCTCTGGTTTCCCAGGGAGTGGAAGGAGAACTCAATGAAAGTTGGAAAATGGGGACATTTTATACTGTTTAAGAGGGGCAACTGTAGGTGAAAATAGGAGATGATGTCATATAAGGAAAATATAACTTATATGACATCATTTCTGAGTAAAGGTAGACTGACCATGGACTGACGTAATGGTCAGTCTGGGGAGTACCCTTATGAGGTCATTTTCCCCTGTACAAGGTTGAAATCACAGTCTTGGCATGCTGTGGGTGGTTCTCTTGTACACTGCATCGCTAAAAGTGTTGACATATAAATTATGTGGGCCAAACAACATAAACAAAGTGTTTCGGTTATCCAGCGGTTGCTTGTCTGCATTACATTACTGGGAACATGCATACAAGGAGCATTTTAAAACGCGTAGGCCAACGCAGTAGATCGGGGCACGAACACCCCCACCCCATTCAGTGTTTCGGTTACCCAGCGGTTGCCTGCCTGCATTACATTACTGGGAACATGCATGGTATACAAATGAGCATTTTAAAACGCGTAGGCCGACGCAGTAGATCGGGGGACGAACACCCCCAACCCATTCAGCCGCTAAACAATTATTGATACCTAGTAAAAAATAAAATGGGTCAAAAATAATAACATTTGACTCAAAGTTCCTAATTGTATTCTCATACTGCCTTAGAATGGAGGAGGGGGCACGCCCCGGACCCCGTATATAGCATATGGGCACGCAATTCACTCAAATGTCAAACCCCCCTCCCCCTGTCTCAGTATGTTTCCCGAAAGCTAGATCGGCCCCTGCTACGCGTACGCTTGATTGAAAACGCCGTCTCAGTCAGCTGGCTGCCGGCCAAGCATTTACAACAAAAAAAATTATGTGGAAATATTCAAGCTTGACAGTCTTAATGCCATCCTTCTGTGCATAACCACATGTCGAAATCCAGGGAGACATGTTAGCCTAGATTTCTATGGACATTAAAATTTAAGGGGTCAGCCCCCACGATGAAGCTATGTGGGGCAACAATCTTGTCCCAATTCGTGAACAAAATTGTCTTCAAGACATGTGTTCCTCAGTCACTGTATATTTTTTTATTATATGCCTCAGTCGCCACATTTCGTGTGCCATCAGTTCGCTATGACCCACGGATGTTAAAAATATAAATACTGACTAGAAAAAAAATGTCAGATAAAGCTGAACATCACAATGCACAGTTCAAGCGCCGATCGACCTCTTTAATATGAACGTCCAAAGTTCAGAAAACGCTTGACATTGTACTGCAAAAATAACAATTTGTCATTTTGATAATTATTTTGTGACACAATAAACTGACAGAAGAAAATGGTGCCACCATTATGTACACGTACAATATCTATGATCATTTGCATTTATCCAAAAAGTATGCCTACACCAATTACTAAACAGGTGCTAAACAGCCCGTGAAATAATTCAGTCTGGCTAGCTGTCATTAAAAAAAATCAAGAAATGTCGGTGATTTTTAACGATATCAGTTGACTTACTGCAATAAACTGCAGAGAGTGCTATCGACGAAATCGTGTTTCGTGATCAAAGGTTCTGCACGGTTTGTCACTGTTTTTTCGAAAAGTCTTCCACATCTCAGAGTTGAAACTTCAACATTCTTCTCAGATTTTGAGTGGTAATTATTGGAAACGAAAAGCAAATGATCCTATATTACATGCCTTTAAGTAGTAAACTATTGTCAGCATTAATATGAATCAATCTGAGATCCCCCTTCCTTAATTTTTTTTAAATATAAAAAAAATCATTTGTTTTGACAGATACGTTGTTGAAGAGAGTGTACACGGACGATGTGTTGGATGTTAGGAACGAGGTTGTTGCACCCCCGGACACGAGACTGCCAGTGTCACATGGGCACACATTACGTAATCACTCATCAGAGATCCAGAATGCTTCGCGGGTCAACACTAGCGCTGTTAACAACCAAAGTAAAGAAATAATGCAGGTATGCATCATTTAAATAAAGGCTTAATAGCAAAGCCATTTTTTTCACGACTCGAATCGCATCTAGTCCCTGTCCCCGCCCGTGGAGAATTACGCAGAGGGCGCTACGCATGCAATAAATTTTTAAAACTACTCCGATCCGTGGAACAAGTCACTGATGTAGTCGAACTGTATATCCGTAGGTCACGGTTCGAATCCCTCTGGGTGTGATTTTCTTTCTTTCTTTTTTTAGTCATTTGGAACTTGTTCCATTGCTAATTTGTGGTTTGGAAGATTTTGTTTAGCTGCGGGATAGCAGCTCATTATCATGTCTCCCCATTAGTACGTTAGTTAGTAACACACGCTGATATTGTCTATACTACATTATTTTTGACCGATTTCAACCAAACTTTGTCAAACGTATCAGTAGCCCAGCCCAACATGTCACATGACCAAACTAGGGTCAAAGGTCACCATGGGGTCACTGGGGTCAAGATCCTGATTACATGGCACAATCACGTGACTCATGCATGAACACAGGTTCGTTGGCCCGCAGCTTCCAAGATCCGACCAAGCTTATTTCAAGGGAAAATAAAGTCCGACAATAACCCTACTTGCAACTCAACGTGCTTCGATACACGTCCATATAATGTCTTTGTATGGTATGGAAAAAAATATCGCTCCCCTCCCCCCTTCAGGAACTATTTTTGTATGTAATCTGTTCACTCGGAACCAAGCTTATCTTTATTATTGTCCACAGGATAAGACAGAAACGAATCAACAAGAGGAAGATGCTGAATTCCTTCAGCGCATGGCGGATGTGCAGAAGGCTCGCCACGACCTGATCCGCAAACGATGCGCCGACACTTACAACATCACCGAACAAGTGGATTTCAGAAGGGACCGCGCTAAAATCCTGTCCTGGAAGAAGTTGTACGAGCACGCTTACGCCAACGATGACTTCAAGTTCATCATCTGCCGGGTGCTGAAAGTCGGCTCCTTCAGCTGGCGTAAAGTCATCAGGTCGTTGTGGGAAAAGGGGAGTCCGGCTTTCAAGAGGAAACAGAAAATGGGCGACTACGCGATGCGAGAATACGACGACGAGACGTTTCTAACGGAGCTGGAAAATTACACCAAGGTCTTGTACGTGCGGGAGCCGTTCGCGCGGCTACTGTCCGGCTACAGGGACAAGTACGTCGAGCTGCGTCACTTCCCGTACTACAAGCCCATTGGCTCCAAGATCATTCAAGCCTACCGAAAGGGCGCCACCAAGAGTCAGATTAACAGCGGCAAGCCCACATTTGAAGAGTTCGTCCGATGGCTGGTCAAGGACCCAGACAACCGCGAGGGGGATTACCACTGGAGGCCGCTCTTCGACTGGTACCACCCGTGCGAGATGCAATACGATTACATTGGGAAGTTAGAAACTGCTGGCGAAGATGCGAAGTACATTTTCAAAATGCTTGGTATCGATAAGTTGGAAACCTACCCCTCCACAGAAACACATCATAAATTTAGCTCCACTAAGGACATTCTCAAGCAGTACTACTCTCAGATCTCGCCAGAACTTTTACCAAAAATCGTTTATCGGTACAGAGAGGAATTCGTGTTGTACAATTACACTGTTCCGGAAACACTTAGCGATATTTGGTCTTAACTGTAAAAGCTTCCTTGGAATATGACAAACTTTATCTTTTAACTTTTTGAATCCTAAGGCTTACTCTTCGTGAACCTATTGCCTGAGGTGATAGTTTATGAACATCTTGTTGAATTTTTGCTTTGTTGTTGTTGATGCCGTATTGATGTCTCACAGATTTTAAGAAAAACAAAAATCTCAGTCAACTCATTTTTAAGGAGAGTGTGGCACCCTTACAAAATGTTTTTTTGGGTAAATAATTGATCATTAACATTACAAAATGGTATGAACTTTCCACTAAGACTTTCAACGAGAAATCGGTCCACGCTAATTATGAATTTGTTTCAGCTTATGCGCTCAGTGCGCGAACAAGACAGGGCGTTTTGACCACAATGTCTCCCCCACCCCACCCGTGGTCTCCCACAACTCTCTCTTTCTTACCGATGAGGGGGTATTTGTGCACGGTAGGCCTACCAAGTAAATGCCTAAATTTCCATTTTATTATACGGGTCAGTAATACTAAAGAAGTGTTGTAGACTCCCCCACCCCCCCCCCCCCCGCCTTTGTGTATTTTGTTAAATATAAACCTGTCCATTACTTTTTTTGATAACGGGACTTTTAGAATTATGTCCAATGTTTGCCTCCTGTCCCCGAATCGTGTTCATCCGCGGCGTTTGTCTTCTCAGAGGTGAATTTTCACTCAGTTGATTTCGCTTGTGCTAATTTCTTTTTTTCCTGAATTTTTTTTAGAACGATGTCAACCCTATTTATTTCCCAGTATTCAAAATCTATCAATATTTGTCTTTTTATTTCATACATAAAATCAATTGTTTAATGTTTACACAAATTAATTGTGCCTATTGTTGATTCCATTAGTTTTTCATATTGTAATATAAAATTTAATTCTGCAACTTTTCATGGCCCGATATTTATTTTGGAATAAAATGTAAAATCATCACAGGAAATTCATATATACATGTAATAGCCTTTCACGGTCTCTTCCACTTTAAATTGATGGTGGTTTTTTTCGATGAGGGCGCCCTGGCCATTTGACGTCAATAAGGATCAATTTACTTACCATGTTTTTTTTTATCACTTCCAACCTATTACATTGTATAGGCAAGTTTTTGAGATGGTGATCCCCCCAACATGTTGTAAGACTGCCCTTTTCCATTCAAATGCCCCGTTTTTTTCACCAGCGCTCCCCCCCCCCCCCCAATATTTGTGATTTGTAAAGGTGTCCTTCTTTTGTTAACAAGGTCCTTTTTTTCTGAAACAAGTGCCCTTAAAAAAAAGTCGTGCCCTTTTTTTGTGCCATCCGCCGTTTTGCCCGTGCGTTACGGGTGCCTTTTCTTGAATTTCGCGCATGATAAAATCACCATTGTCCGTTAAGGTCCATAATCGTCGGTTTTGAACAGCGCCCCCATCGACGAATGGTACCCCTTGTATGATTTTACATGTCTACATAATCTATACTACAATTCAAGGAATCTCTGTCTGTCTGTCTGTCTGTCCGTCTGTCTGTCTGTCCGCCGATTATCTCCAGAACTGGGCACCGTATGGAGTTGAACATCGGCGGGTGCATTGTTCGGGACAACAGAATGTGCAGTGCCGAGTTTGAAGTAGTTTGGACGAGGGGTTCTCGAAAAAGCTGCAAAAACAACAGTATTTTCTGAGACCTAGCGCGCCAGAATATAGCCTAGAACTCCGCGCACTGCCGTTCTTTTATATTGTTTACGTCATGTTAAAGCAAGAGCGCGCGTGCTCAATATGACGCAAACAATGCAAAAAAGACATGGGCACATTGTAGGGCGATAGCACTGCACACCATGTCTTCGTACGTTAGTGGCATGCACGGGCACGGGCACATGCATTTTGTAGTCAACTGAGCAACCATCACTGCACTGTATGTAGGCGGTCGACTGAGCAACTCTAATACAATATGGTATCGCCCTACAACTACGCCCTACAGTTGGGCAATACCATATTGTCCAGTAGGGGTAAATATCAGTGTCGGGGGTTGACGACATATTGTGCGTTTAACTTGCGAGTGTGCGTTCACACCATTGAATAATGTGCGTTATTTGCACGAGCTGCAGTTCTCAGCTGCCCCCTCCGAACACGCACATTTTCGACTGGCCCTGCACTAGTCTTACTATAATTCCAGGAATCTCTGTCTGTCTGTCTGTCCGTCGATTATCTCCAGAACCGGGCACCGTATGAAGTTGAAAATCGGCGGGTATATTTTTCGGGACAACAGAATGTGCAGTGCAAAGTTTGAAGTTGTTTGGACCAGCGGTTCCCGAAAAAGCTGCAAAAAGCAGTATTTTCTGAGGCAAACGTGGCAGTATATAGCTTAGAACATAACACCCGCACGCACTGCCGTTCTTTTCAATTGTTTACGTCATGTTTAAGCTAAAGCGCGCGTGCTCAATATGACGCAAACAATGCAAAAAGGACGGACACGCGCACGTGCATTGGAGGGCGATACATTGTCCAGTATGGGTGAATACTAATGGATCAATGGGTGAATAGCACTGCATACCATGTTTTTGTATGTACACGGGCACATTATTTTTGTAGTCGACTGAGCGACCATTGTAGGTGGTCGCACTTCAAACTTGGCAAAAATTTTGACGTAAGTGTGCCTTCAACCTGTGAAAACAACATCATTGAATCGCGTGCGTTGTTTGCACGAGCAGTTCTCCAAAACTCTGAAAGTATGCAACCTATACCAGCGGCAAAGCAATTTGCGTTTCCCGAACATGCACATTTTAGACGGGCACTGCACTAGTGTTCATAATTCAGCACGGATGCGCAAGTACCCTTTTCAAGAAATTTGCCCCCCCCCCAATAAAATGACCTTGCTACGCCCCTGAAAGAATGGCGTATCTAACAAAATAATACTCCTTTCAACTTCAATTATAGTTCTAATGGAAGATTTTTGCTAGTTTTTACCAGAATTATTTTTCCTTTGGGATATGGTGCAAATATGCCCAAATACTGCCTACGTCGGAGTGGCGAAATCACGATTTGCAGGCCCTCGACTCAAAGTTGTTTGTTAGAGCATTTCGTAGTCCATGAACTTGAGGGTTTGTTAAAAAGCTCGTATTTCTGTGAAATTCGGATGAAATTGCTCTATTTTGCATCTTTTAAAAAAAAAAATTATGGCGCCTAGCTCAGGAATACCTTTGGGAGTGATCATCTATTTGGATGGAATTTTCTCCCAAAAGTCATCAGTTAACCCCTCAAAAGTTGAGCAGAAAAGAAAGATGATGAAATAAGCTTTAATTTGATGTGTATCTCAAACACCTTGGAGAGCTGTGAGTATATTTTTCATATTCAGTTTTTGGAAGTGGGCGTAATTATCGCGGAAGTCTACGGCAATTTATTTACTGGTACGGGTAGTTCGGTCCGAAGCTGGAGCGCCCTCAATGTAAAATAAGAACGAAAGTAAGATTGGACAAGTCCCCTTCCCCTTTCAACTTGCCCAGCTGCAGCAAACCGTGATTGGAACCAGACTATTACAAATCACTGCATTCAAGATGGCGATGTCCAGAGGCAAGTTTTTGGAGACTCTTCCCCTTTCCTTTCATATCAAGCATTTTACCTTTATCCATCCTCAAGAATGAGTTAATGAAAGAATGATGATGAATGTGCTTATTCAAAGCTACAGCGAGCTTAGTTTTTTGCCGGTGCAATTTGCCGCCGTTCCCATCTGCCACACCCGTACCACTGCACACACATTTTTAATGAACCAGTTCCGATATGGAACGACAGAATTTCTGAACCACATAGGCCTACCTCCAAATAATTTCTGGAAAGAAGGTTGCATCCTGACGCCACTTTTTTCATCATAATAAACCATTGAAAGAATGTAGTATCCAGACGACACTTCAGCGGCTGTACAAAACAAAGTCTTTGGAGAGTCAAGAACATTTTAGTATAGTAGTAGGCCTACTAGTACTAGGATTTCCTAACAAAAAATGGAAATGTTTCTCAATGATTTAATCTCAGTCATGTCAGTCGCAGATTCATGGCTTTTCAACATTTTGATGATACATTCTTTCCAAACAAATTTCAACTAAAGTTTCTACATTTATTTTAGTATTAATTTTTGATGGGGTTTGCACTTTGGAGAAAGTCGTATAATTTTTTTTCAAATTATATTTTGATTCTGTCATGTCTGTCAGATTCTGGCAAAGTACAGAAATATAAAGCTCGGGCCTAAGAAAAGATGTATTTAAAGCAGACATTTGTTTTTGTCCCTTGAGTGAGTGTGTATCATTTGTGTATGTTTAATGCAGAGTAAAGTTACCATTTAGAATAAGCAAGCCCCATAGCTCTAGGGGTATAGAGTAAAGTGTGATTATTTGAATACAAAATTGGGAGTGTAGATTTATGAGTAAACACTGACACCTGTACACGTATTTATAATTTTTGTGTCCAATTCACTGAGGAACTTGATGAAATTAACTAAATTGCAATTTTACAGGTATTTTTATCGTGGCTGCCAAGCGTACCCCTTTCGGTGCCTTTGGTGGCAAGCTGAAGGACCTAACACAGACGGACCTGTGCGAAGTTGCTGCACGTGCTGCACTGGCAGCGGGCAACATCAATCCAGAAATTATTGACAGCACATTCGTTGGTAATGTCGCGCAGGTAAATAACTATATTCACAAAATACACTTGATACGTCCTAAATAGATCAAAGATCTGTAACGAAATATTATGAAAAGAAAACAAATTTTCAAAAAAATTGAGAGGCTACACCTAAATACATGACACAAAATTATAAAGCCAAGAAAAAGATTAATCAGTTTCTCTTCCCCACATGAACCCTTTTTTTTCCCCGCCCGTGTTTTTTTCCCTGTGTACTGTTTTTATTTATTGGCAGTATACCGGTACATGTAGATTGTCAATTTATCTGTTTCTAGCAAAAGTGTAGCTGTGTACCCAAGTTCAAAATCTAGTAGAAAGGGTGACAGTGAGCAGTGAGCAGTGAGAAAATACAAGCATTTTCTTAGAAAACACTTAGAATTTTTCAGTCCAATCTCATAGGGCTTGTACACAGGGTGTTGAGTGAACTTCGTATATGGAAATCTTTCCAAAGACTGTATTACAGTGTTTGATATTTTTTTCTTCTTTTAGGATTCACAAAGCCCAGTAAATCCGCCAAGGGGACCAGTGCGGGGTACATGAAGTGTAGTAAATGAATTAGTAAATCAATGGGAACCAGTGCTAGATTACTGACGTGTGATTTAACCCATTTGTCTTCCTAGACTTCGCCTGATGCAGCCTATGTTGCGAGACACGTAGCCCTTCGGTCTGGCGTCAAGGACGACAAGCCAGCTTTGACTGTGAATCGCCTGTGTGGGTCAGGGTTCCAGTCCATTGTCAGTGGAGCTCAGGTAAAACTTAGGCCGGGCCTGAAGTACTTGGCTACGACTTGAAATAACACACGTGTCTATGGGAAGTGGCTGCAGCGGCTAACATAGTCGTATGTGTGACTTCCAGCGATAGCCAGCTTAGCCAAGTAATTCGGACATGGCCATATTTTTAAAGCTATAGTCCATCATTTGCAGCCATCTGAAAAGTAACTGGCGTAATTATTGTTGAAAAGCATACTTGGTTGAAAGATAGTAAGGGGACTAAACTCCCTGTGAAATTATTCTTTCTGGCAAGCTATCATGTTGAAGTAATCAACGAAAGAAGGCCTTTCCAACGGTACGTCTTAAGTCGCACCGTAGGAAAATTTAAATTAGTAGTTCGTTTTGTTATTCGGTGAAACGCGCGCAAGCATTGGCACGACCACACGCACACGCGGTTGCTATAATTCGTCGGATCGGTGCGCGACATCGCGTAGCTGCAATCGGCTCAGTGAGAATGCGTCTCAGACGCTGAATTCAGGCCCAATTCAAAACATGATTCAGCAACTTTTGATCTGAAATTGAGATCCTAGAATGCTGTTTTTCTCGGAATATACAGCTGAAGCTGAGCTGACACTTCATCAGGTTAGATGTTCAGTATCCTTTAGGCCTAATAGATTTTGAACACTTCTGTTGCTTCAAACAAACAAAATACACAAATTACAAATGATGGACTATATCTTTAATTTGCTCCATTGTAGAGAGATCTTGAACGTAAACAAAACAAATCTGCAACTTGAGACTGGGTATGAACATGAAATGAAAAGGAGATGGGCAGGGCGCGAATTTTTTTCTCCCAAACGACATCTGCATACATGGTTGTTTAGCGCCCTCTACGATACTTTTATGATACGCACGCAGGTATACAATTATTTGTTTCCCACGTTTTAGCGAGCAGTGCGACAGCTCAGTCGATAGACGGTAGGATTTTGCACCGCGAGGTTGCGGGTTCGAAACTCGGTTTTGCACCCGAATTTTTTTCCTTTTCTAACCGCTTTGGAGGATTTTTTTAAAAGGGAAATGAAGTCCGAATTTCATAACGTTCAAATTCACTTTTTTTGTCTCATTTCATATTTTCTTCTCATGTTTTCATAAATGTAAAGTCCAAAACGCCATAGCGTACACCCATATGCGGATGTCGTTTGGGAGAAAAAAAATTCGCGGGCAGGGCACCTAGCAAGAAGACAAGACAACAGATGGACCAAGAGACTCACAGAATGGCAACCAAGGACAGGCAGAAGAAGAAGAGGCAGACAAAAAAGAGATGGAGAGATGAAATCACCACATATATGAACACGGCAACATGGAGTAGAATGACAAACAGAAGAGAATGGAAACTGCTTGAGGAGGGCCTCATCCAACAATGGAAGACCACAGCCTGATGATGATGATGATGAACATGAACATGTCGACTTCATCACCATTTTGGACAAACTAAAATTCACATCTCATCAGGAAACCTGATGAGATATGCATGTTGCTGGGTCGCCCACTGAACAGTGAATGGTTTGAGAGTTAGTGCGTTGGTAGTTAAAGAAACTTAAACTCTTGCCAGCATTGGAATTTGTTTAAGTTTATGATCTTGTTTCGGATTGATTTCAGGACATTCTAACGGGAGATGCAGAAGTTGTGTTGACTGGAGGCACGGAGAACATGAGCATGGCTCCGTACACCGTGAGAGGGAGCCGCTTCGGGACCAAGCTTGGAGTGGACCTCAAGGTAAAACAAGAAAATAATAATAAAAGTCTGGATGTGATCACAAGATGAGAAGACATGAAAGCATCTTGAGAGTCTTTCACTTCCACCTGCAGCTTGAAGACACCTTATGGGCCACCCTGACAGACTACCACATCAAAACCCCCATGGGCATGACGGCAGAGAAGCTGGGGGCCCAGTACGGAGTCACCAGGGAGGACTGCGATCAGTTTGCTCTGTTGTCACAGCAA
Organism: Patiria miniata; assembly: GCF_015706575.1. Classification (NCBI taxonomy): domain Eukaryota; kingdom Metazoa; phylum Echinodermata; class Asteroidea; order Valvatida; family Asterinidae; genus Patiria; species Patiria miniata. The sequence continues at coordinate 7,735,745 of NW_024037057.1, forward strand.
CGATGGAAGAAAGGTACACAAATATCTTCATTTTCTAAGCTTTGATTTGATTGGTCAGCAACTCCATATAAATCACTGTGGTTTTTATTCCAGCCAATGACGAGGGTCGGTTCAAGGATGAGATGGCTCCCATTGAGATGAAGTCCAAGAAAGGCGTTCAGGTGATGGACACGGATGAGCATCCACGAGAAGCTACTCTGGAAGCTTTGGCCAAACTTCCTCCCGTTTTCCAAAAGAACGGGCTAGTCAGTGCTGGAAATGCTTCAGTAAGTTAGCTTAAATTGTGTGGTGTGCTCCGTCCTAAACCGACTCTTCTGTGTAGCTTGTCTAAAAATTAGTTTCAAGTATTATTAAAAAAGCATTGATAGAGGTCTCGAGACCAGTCTCTGTCTCACGACAAACAGTAGTCCTGTTTTTCACTGGTCTTGGTCTCGATCTTGGTTTCAGTATCTTAGACCCTTTAAATGAGACACAAGTAGACCAGTTGGAAAACCTCTTCTTTTTTTCTGGCTTGCTTAAAATATCTCTGAGTGATCTCTTTTAGTTATTTCCCAGGTTTGCAGCATTGCTAATGTTGCTAGAAATCATGACTTTAAGGCGTGATCCCTGGCGACATGGCATATACAGATTCATAGGTGGCCAGCACCCTTGGAACAAAGACATTGAGAAAATGCCAACATAGGGCTGGATAGCTCAGTAGAGTATCGAAAGGGCGATCCGGAAGGTTCAACTAATTACAAAAAAAATGTAAAATTTCTGTATTGATATCTGCAGGGAATTTGTGACGGAGCAGGTGTGGTGATACTAGCAAGTGAAGAGGCCGTCGCTAAACACAACCTGACGCCGTTAGCCAGGCTGGTCAGTTATCACGTCTCGGGATGTGACCCGAGCATTATGGGTATTGGTCCTGTTCCGGCAGTTAAACGAGCCCTGGAGAAAGCCGGGCTTCGACTAGCTGACATGGACCTCTGTGAGGTACAAAATATTTGTCTTCGGTGGAAAAATTCCAGTCTTTAAAATCTCAACTCAATGTAAGGCCCCCAAAAAAATAAGTCGGTCTCTGGTCGGCGCGCGCATCGATTTTAATCATGCGCGTCGATCTTTTTTTTTTTTCAAAATGTTCCGCGGTAGCTCCAACAGCGCCCTCTATTTCCGCACCTCCTCATTTTTTTTTACCAAAGAGCACCAAGGAATGGGAAATTGCACCAAGGCAAATGATCGAAAGTACCAAGGCAAATTATGGAGGACACCAATGTACATGAGGACACCAAAAAAGCAAAAAAATACCCACCTTGTCTGTACAATCCAAGCTTGAAGAAAAAAAAGAAAAAAGAAAAGAAAAAAAGAAGCCGCATCAATTCCGGAACTTTGGTCTGACCAGAGACCGAATATTTTTTTTTTTGGCCTAATTTATAGTAAACCCAGGTATAACTATGCTCTAGGTTAATCGATCCTACAGCATGCTATTTTTCTTGGCTACTTTGGTATGAGTGGTTAGCAAAGACATTTGTTCTAGTTGTTTATGATCAATTGCATTCGGCAAGATGCCAAGAGAAACAGTCCAATTTCATGGCACTGCTTAACAGCCGATTTTGCGCTTACCGAGCCTCGACTTATTTCAAAGAGACCGTAAGCAGTAAACACGGCAAAAGAATGCTGACCACAGAGGATAGAGTTGCTTAAATCAGTGATGCAACAATCGAAATCTCCATGCGCGCACAACCGTTGAGACGTCCACGCCATGAAATAATGCTTAAGCAGCAGTATGAGTTTGTGCTGTAGGTAGCACAACTTTTCTGCTAATTGTTAAAGCTATAGTCCATCATTTGTAATTTGTGCATTTTGTTCGTTTGAAGCAACAAAAGTGTTCAAAATCTAATGACGGATACTGAACAACTTACTTGATGAAGTTTCAGCTCAGCTTCAGCTTTATATTCCGAGAAAAACAGCATTTCTAGGATCTCATTGTTTTGAATTGCAGCTTTACGCGATGTCGCGCACTGATTTGACGAATTATAGCAACCGCGCGCGCCTGTGCGTCGTTCCAATGCTTGTGCGCGCTGCGCCGAATAACAAAACGAACTACTAATTTAAATTTTCCTACGGTGCTTCTTAAGACGCACCGTTGGAAATGCCTTCTTTCGTTGATTTCTTCAAAATGAGAGCTTGCCAGAAAGGATAATTTCACAGGGAGTTTAGTCCCCTTACTATCTTTCAACCAGTATGTTTTTCAACAGCAGAGCTGTGAAATTGGGCCTTGGTGTTAATATTATTTTTATTCTACCATCAAAATGTAAAAAAAAATATTGTGGAATAAAGGAAATTTACTTCAGTAGGATTCGTACTCGCATTCTGTGGAATACTGCTCTAGTGTTATACCGACTGAGCTACCTATTCGCAGTTGTGAAGTGCACATCATTATCAATCACGTCGCTCTTCTTTTTCAGGTTAACGAAGCATTCGCCGCCCAGTTCCTGTCCGTACAGAGAGAGCTTGGACTGGATATAGAAAAGACCAACACCAATGGGGGCGCTGTTGCCTTGGGTCATCCCGTCGGGGCGTCGGGAAGTCGCATCACAGCTCATCTTACCCATGAATTGAGGTGAGGTGGTTTACTGCCTTCGGGCCAGTTTATGGTTTACAAGCATGCAAGAGCAAATCGAATTTCATGACATTAACAGTTTACCTTTTGTTTTGTCTGTCTCGGATGTTGCGCGTTCCGCGTCCATATTTGTATATCATGTAATTGGACAATACTTCACAAGCTGCATTGCCACAATTCTACCGTGATTCTGCCGCGATAGGTCAATTGAAATTACATTGACGTTCGCCGTATAAACCTTAACAAACTTCTTTGGCAATCAAATTCATTGTTAAGCCTCCTAGGCACATTGAAGAGGAATCACTAGTATGTTTTAGTACGGCTATTTAATTAATGTCGAGCTGAGTAGCAGATGTTACCTATGTAACACCGATTTCCAGGTGTCCGTCCGTCCACTTTGCTAGATGATACGGCATGGCTATTAAGGCACGTTTGAACTGGGAACTCGCGAAAGCGAAATCTTTTTCACCAATAACACCGCAGTTATGCATAAATTATGAGAATAGTACTGCAGTTTGTAGTCCTTGTCGCTTCATCATATTCATAGAGAGATGTTTTTCATTTTGTTTGTCTGCAGGCGGACCGGAGGGAAGTATGCCTTGGGCTCGGCGTGTATCGGGGGAGGCCAGGGTATTGCTGTCATTCTAGAAAACACCAAGTAACAGAAAAACTCCAAACTCTTCAAACAATGCACTTTGATACTGTAAAAATTATACAAAAATTATCTGTTTGTACTGTTCTTTCAAATTTAGATTTTCCATCCGTGAGGCAATAGGAAGCTTCAGGTCTCATCCATTTGGCCAAATATTTATGTGTCTGAGTGTAAAATGTATTCAATCCTTTATTTCTCCAATTACATGTATTTGTAATTTGCAATTTGATTCAGTGAATGAACCAAAAATCTGGATAAAAAAAGTATCTTAATGAAAATGGTGAGTGCATGAACAAAAAAGAACCTTTATTTTCTGAAGGAAGTTCTACTTAAACCACACACGCACAAATTAGTTTGAATTCACAGATTTAAGTTTATACATTCCAATGTGTGTGCGCAGTTAATGGAATGAAGTTACTCTTACAAAATTTAATTTTTAAATTGCGAATATAAATGTTACGATGTGCAAAATAAAATGTTGAATTCAAATGCAAGATCCAGATTTGTTTGGGAAGAGTGAATTTTGTTTGTGTCTCGAAAGAAATATTTGACTTCAAAACAAAGAAAAGGTTCAATCCCACGGGTTGTATGCAATTATTAAATCAGATTCTTCTAACGAAGTTGAATTATTTGAAACGGCAATTAGGTACGGATTGTATTTCGTAACCCTATAAACGCCACTTGGTTCCCTTTTGGAATCCTGCCCACTCCTGGCTGCCGTAAGTCAGTTTTGATGGCTGTTAAATACTAAGACACAACCTAAGAATACATGTATAATTAAGCGAAAAACAGACTTTAGAAATGGCTGTATTACCGTTTGTATTGTTTAAAGTTTGATAACCTTGCAAATTGTTCACTTTTTGAATCGATATGTCACATTTAGGAAATAAACTACTCATATTTATAACAATGTACATGTATTAATATACTAATTATTTTCATACATTACATTTCATTTCACATTAAAATAATAAGTAATCAAATTGAAGGAATCACCATCCATGTAATAATCAAATGTCAAAAATGCAATTGAAAATTTGCTTTAACATCAAGTTTAAACCGTTTCAAAAATGCAGTTTCAATCAGGCTCAAAGATGCGTGAATTAAGTGTTGTCACTTGTCACTTTTACATGTCTTTCACCTGTAGCTTCGCTGCTCTCATCATCAATAATTTCCCCTTCTTCCAGGGAAACATTCAATGAATCCACTTCATGAGGGAAAGTGCTGGAAAGAGCAGCATCATTTGTCGTGTTGCCATGGTGAGCATCAGCACCTGCCATCGCATCCATCACTAGGCAACAATCCTCTTGACTGGCAGACGTAGCATGTGTCTCACAGACTGCTTCTTGTACTAGTTCAGTTGTGGCTTTTAGCTGTTTGTCCACAAATCCGGCCAGCTCTGAGCCATCAGTTATGGGAATACTTCGCTTGCCTTCAAGAGTGCTGCTGACATGAATTCCCCTCACTTCATCCTCATTTGTGGTGTCTCCATGCATGTCGCTGAACTTGTCCAGTCGATGGCATGAGATAACAGGTGGGACTTCATTGTCATCATCACTCTCGCCATTCTCATTAGACTGCGATAGTCCAGAAAGTGAGCCACGGTCGTCGCATTGGTCATCCTCGTCGTCCATGTTGGGCATGAAGAGGGCAAAGGCCTGCACACCTGTAAGATCTGGATCGATGCTTCCATCCTCGGCCAACAGTCGAAGCATCTCCTCCGTCAATTCTTCGGGGATGATGAAGCCGGCTGCCTTTGCATCTTCAAGTGTATCAAACATCTCTGCCGATTGCTCTGCCTGACTGATGGGTTCTTCAGTCACGTCTTGAAATGGACTCAGCACTGGAGGCATCCCGTAGGAATCAACAAGAAACTCTTGTTGATGAGAATTGTATTCTGAAGACAAGGTTGGATTGGGATAGGTGGCTGGAGTATCTTCAGCTACCTGTTTGGTTTGAATGTCATCCTGAGGTGCGATGCTATCTTCTAACTTTAGATTGTTAGCATCTGTACTGAATTTAGTATCAGTTATCCAGGTATCATCAGTTTGAATCCCCTGATGAAGTAAAGGTTCCACAGGATCAGAAGTGCACACACTGAATTCAGCAGCAACAGGTGGAGTGTCTACAAAGATGGACTCATCTCCTGTCTGGACTTGGGGCTCTGTTTTAATTGTTACAGACTCAAATTCCCCAAGAGATCCAGTTTGTGCACTTTGTACAATGTCCTCCCACGTGGACATGAGGAGTTTCTGGAAACTCTTGTCCTTGGACGGTCCACCTCTTGGAGTCCCGAGCTCGTTTGTCATCACCTTGAACCCTTCATCTATGGCCAACTTCTCGGGACTGATTTCGGCCTCCTTCCACTTGAGGTACGTGCAGCGGTAGCAGTCTTCCCAAGTCTGGGCTGAGATGGAAGCCAGGGTCTTCCTCCCGCGTGTGATGGGAGATGATGGGGAGCTGTCTACCTGGCTGTAGCTGCTGACTGAAGCTGAATCCTCTTTGCGCCTTGCTCTTGATCTTGTCTGCCTTCTAGCATCAAAGTCGATGGAGGTCAGGCTGCCTGAGGCAGGATCAGTCAAGCTCTGAGGCGAAACTTTACTTTTCTTTTCAAGCTTGCGCCTCTTGGGCTTCTTTTTGGCTGCCTTGTGTTTTCCCTTCTTTTGGGCTGGTGCGACATCCAGATCCTTGTCCTTATTTTGCTTTCCTTTCTTTGGAGTTTGACACTTCTTTTGGGGGGTTTTCGTCGCAGGGGAACTCACGGCTTCATTGATTAAAGGTTTCTCTTCTTCAGTGTCATTCTTGGATTCTTTGTTCCTCTCCAGGTGCTTTGCTGATTCTGCAAGAGACTCGGCCAGGACCACTGATGAACTTCGTCGCTTGTGCCAGGGCGTTCCTCCTGGAGGCCCTTCGCGCACTGGCTTCCTTTTCTTCTTTAACCCCAACATTCTCAAGACCTTCTGCCAAAGTGGGGCATGGTATGACTGATGCCCCCTATCTTGCCTCCGTCTCATATTTCTCCTTGCCTCTTGATATGACATCCGCTCTTTTGAGATATTCTCTGGGCTTCCAGAGCTGTCACTGTCGCCAAAACTTACCCTCTTTGAGTATTTTGACAATACATGTACTGTGTCAGAGTCACTGCTTTGACTTTTTGAAGATCTCAGGTGATGTCTTTTAGAGGGACTGTTGGCCTTACTCACAGGAAAGTCTTTGTTGATTTGCCCATTGGTAGAATGGTCTTCGTCTACCTTGTTCTTTTTAGATTTCTCCTTTCTGCTGAGAGTGTTAGGAACTTGTTTCAGAGGTTCTGTTTTGGGGGGAGTTTTATTCTTGCAAGATGAAGAAGATGAAGGCCGTGATGACAATGAGTCATCATCTTCAACTCTGCGAAATGCCGGACTACCTTGATTTTCAATGTTGGCTTCTTTCCATTGTGTGCCAAAGTTGACCTTTGTGTCTTCCAAGGAGGACAACTTGCTAGTGATGCAAGTCTGATGTTTGAAACTGGTCCTCCCTGTCCTGAAATCGTTATGTTTAAATACAGCAATCGTTGCAGATGTTTCATCATTATGGCCCTTGCTAATCTTTGTGGCACAGTCTTCTTTCTCTTCTGAAGGCCTTGCTTCTCCTGAGCTTCGCCTGGATGATGTCCGGATGTTTATCTTGGACAAACCGCCGGTCAGGGCATTCCGGAACCTTCTTGTGCATTTGGATGGTATTTTCACTGGGACTGATGGTCGCCATTCATCCTTCTTGTCATCTTCGTCATCAGATCGTGTTTTGTAGTCATCTCCATGACTGGATGTTGTGTCTTCTGACTGAGTATCGCTGTCATTTGAAGAAAGTTTACTCAGAGCCTCCACGATATCAAAGTCTTTTTCACCCATAGGCAGGTCAGAATTATCCATATTTTCCAATGATGCCGTCTTTGATGGAGATGCAGGACATGTTTCTTGCTCTCTGGATGTCTTCTGTGAGTCAACATCTTTTCTCTCTGCGCTCGAATGCAGTGTTTTGGGGACATAAATACAATTGACGGTAACAGAACTGTCAAGGAATTTGACGTACCGACCTTTGGGCCCTGATCCTGCACACTTTTTAGACTGAGAACACGGAGAAGATTCTTTGTCATTACTCTTGGTCTTTGACGTTTTATGTTTATCAGTATCTTTTGCATTCTCTTCTAAAGAGGTGGCTGCTTTGGCGATTCCAACTTTCAATCTTTTTTCACAATCTATACTCTTTACCTCCGGATATTTTTCAGACACTTCTTTGGAAGCATTCTGTTTGTTACTGACAACCAATTTGTCACTCTGATGGTCGTTCTGAGATTTGTTGTGGGTGACTGCCTTGGAACTTCCTGGCCCGCTCTCCTTCTCCTGTATTTTCTGATGTTGGGATGTGCTTTTGCTTGTCAGATGGACGAGCTGCTTTTGTGACAGCATTTGGAATGGCAGTCTAATCCCTGTGGTTTGGTCCGGCTTCATTTTAACAGTCAAGGCTCTGGATGCCTGCGTGTGTGGTGGATGTCTAACAGATTGTAGGGGTACATCTTTGCCGTGTCTTGGAGGTAAACAACCCTTTGGTACAGAGGCAAGATGTATACGACCTTGAATTTGCTTGTTTAGACCTGCTGTTTTGCCATCTGTAGGTTTTGGGAGCAGTTTATACTGCTGGGAGGAAATGCTCGGAGATGGTTTCCGGTCACCTCCATGTTGCCGGGGCAGTTGTACAAGCCCCTTCGGAGTTTGAACGAAGAGTGTACCGTTTGGAATAACAGAAGCCGGAGAGGGTCTCGAAGATGGCTTACTTATAGTAGGATGCCCTCCAAATGGTGTTTGTTGTGGCGTTGCCTTCTCCCAAGGTGACTGCTTTTGTGTTGCAGGTGGTGGTGGTGGCGGCGGTGGCGATTGTTTAGATGGAATTGTTGATGGTCGAGGAGGTGGTGGTGGTGGTGGAGGGTCCCGATGATGCAGGGGTCGAGGTGACTGCTGCTGACCTAGAGGTGCTGCTACCATTTCTTGAACAGGTGTAGGTACCCGAACAGGTGCTTGCAGATTTGCAGGTACATGTTTGGAGGAAGCCGCTTGTTGCGATGACGACACTGAGGTTCCTGTGACGGTTGCTTTGTAAATGACATACCTTATAGGTTGGTAATTTCCAGGTACCACAGTTGAGGGTTGTACAAATCTCACAGCTTGGCAGCGTTGACCTTGCCATCTTGGTTGTGTAACTTGGTGTCCTGTAATTCCTGGAACATTCCTGTTGGGAAGGGCTTGGTGATACTGGGGAAGCATGATTGGCTGGTACTGCGTGGGTAAGGTTGTTGGAGTTTGGTACCTCCCTCCCAAAATTGGGGTCACACATTGATGATAGTGAGGTGCAGTACTTGTGGACCAGACCACTGGACCACATGCTCCTTGCCTGGGAAGTGTTGCTTGGGTATTGCCAGGAAAGAACAGTATCTGAGGCTTGTCTTCGATGCTCGCTGATGCTTGTGGAGAAACCATTCGCTGTGGAAAGCATGAGGTCGGGCACGGATGGGTAGCCACATCATGACTACAAGAGCTTTGTGTGGCACTCGTTGATCTTCTTTGAAAATAGGACGGAGACAGGAGACGGTTTGTTATTGCGCCAGATGCGATGAATTGGTAGGCAGGATGTGTCTTGGAATTAGCGGTGTAGATTGGCTGCTGATTGCCAGGTGGTTGTGGGATTGGTGTAGTATTGTTCGCAGCTGTGACCACTGGTCTAGACAACTTCTCTTCAACCAGTTTCTGCTCATCCTTAATGCCAACTTGACCACTCCCTGGCTCTGGAAGCACTGACGTAGATCTGCATCCCACCGACGCAGATGCAGGTCCATTTGTCATTAGAGATGGATGTTCGTGTTGTTCTTGTGTAGACGGAGTTGGCTTGCTTGTCGAATAATCAGTGATGACAGACAGAGAGGCAATAACAGAAGAGGTTTGCTCCGATGTCTGTGCAGTGCTCACTGGAATTGTTTGCAATGGAATGTTGCTGCTGTTCTCTGGATTCTCAGAATCAGCAGCCTGCAGACTGCTCTCCGATTTGGCCTTTTCTCCCTGCTCCTTTGCCTTCCATTCTAAGTCAGTTTTGTAACCCCAGGTAGTTTTGTCGGGGAAAGTCTCGACACGTTTGAAGACATTGACGCCTGTGTCAGTATCATCACTTGGCTGCTGCGTTGTGGGTGATTCATCAATGATAAGATTCTTCTCATCATCTTGGTCGTCAGAAACGCTGCCCTCCATTTGCCTGTCTATATCCTCTGTCTTCTCAAACCAAGACCCTTGAAATTCATGGTTAGGAGTTTCGCGGGAGGAAATCTTTGCAGCTTCAGATATCTGGGACGAGGATGACCTCAGTGACATGTCATCACTGACATCAGCTGCTGGCGATCGGTTCCGATCTGCAACGGCATCTCTAATCTCCGTGATCTTCTCTTTGAACGTCACCCTCTTCCCCGTATTCAAATCCCGTACGGGCTTCTCGATCTCGCGTGATCTCGTGCCGATCTCGTGTAAAGACTGCGAGCGTCCCGGTGGCTGTTTCCTGTCTCTCTTCTTCCTCGTCGATGATGACGATGATGATAATGCAGGCGTGTTCAACGGAGCGAAGAGCACCGATGCCAAGTCAAACTCGTCCTGCTTGGGGATAATCCGTCTAGGTCGGTCTTGCTGGCCTAATTGCACGGTGGTAGAACTTTCAGCTTTCAGAAGGCGACTCGGTCGAGAGGAAGCATCTTGTGTTGTATCTAAAATAAAGTCAAATTTGTGTAAAAATGACGTGTCCTCATTAATTCAGAGAACATAAGCGTACTTATAATGGATTCACACCGTTCTAGAGATTTATCTCGTTTTGGCTTGGCTATATATTAACGTAAAAGCCTACCAGATCTCTCTAATTTCCAAGCAATGAAACTAGATAGGTATATCTACTACACGATTTAGAATATTATTATAGATGACGTATTTTGAAAAAAAAACACGTCGAAAATCGATCTTCTTCATTTTTTTACTGAATGAATTTCACTCTTAAATAATCGTATTCCAAGTTCAGCTGGAGTGAATTTTCGCTCTTTGGAGAGGTTGTTTATGAAATGTATGCAAAGATGATGTGAATTTTTAAATATCTGAATAATACGAGGGACGCAAAAGGATGTACAACGCCACGACAAATAAAAGAAACGAAAGTCGATCATAGACGCGGAAAATGCAATATTGTTCCGTGAATTAACAACTTTAAGAACTTTAAAAGTCCAATTTATCATATTGGCGTTTTGGACACGGCTCAAGCACATCGTTATAACAATGAAAGAGTTAGGACTGAATAAAAACAGCACCCAAAGTCGATTGAAATGTACGGACGGGCGGTTCCAAAATCCAGTTTGATGAACACATTCCCCAAAACGTTTAAAGTCGCTTACCTTTCACCGACTTCCCTTGCTTTTGGAGCACTTGGACCTCACAAACATTAGCCGCCTGTGGCACTTTGGCGTGATTCCTCTTCGAAGTGACCGTCTGGAGTGGCTTTGGAACCGGGGAGTGGGCCCTAGACGCGTCCGCTTGCTGTACGTCGTCTTGTCGCTTTCTCGGTGATGTGGGTGCAGGGACGGGGATGCTCGACTGCGAATGAATTGAGTAACCGGCTTTTCAATGCACAGTGGCGGATTTGAGACCCCTCTCGAGTCTTAAAAAAGGAAAACCATGCAGAAAAACACAGCAAATACCACACCCTCCAAACCATACCAAAAGCTGGATCCGCCACAGCTGTACCGCATGTATGAACTTTTTAGTTCGTGCATGCAATTTGATGATTTTGCTGATAAGCTATTGTAAAAGGGTGCCTAAATTTATTAATATTTTGTTTGGATTTGTTTCCACGAGTCAATCAGGGATGAATAATATTTCAGGTAAAATAAACTGCAAATCAAAGACAGTGGCGTGTGTAACTGAAGTCCAAGGGTGGATCATCCGCCGCCGCCCCCCCCCCCCCCCCCGGGCCGGGGGGGGGGGGTTGCGCAATGAACGGGGGCCATGCCCCCCCCCCCATTTTTTTTGGGTTTAAATGACGTCACAATAAAGGCAGGCACTGTGTATATAATTTATACACCGTACCATCTTTTCCTCAAAACAAAAATTGGTTTAAGGTGGTCAAAAATTGCCTCAGATCGCACCACATGGCATACATCTCAATGTTATAAATTGGAAACAAAATCCTCCACATGTGGCATTAGCTATATGGCTAGGGAAATAGTTCTAAAAACAAATTCTTGTTCTTTGAAATAACAGCTTGCGAAATGCCAGTCTAATGTTTTCAGACTCATCTAGAGCTATAGTGTTACTGTTAGGCCCAGTGATACCTCTGTTGAATGGGTCTATCAGACGCTTAAAAAAATAGCAAATCGAAAAATTAGAGGGCTCCAAAAGTAACTTTAATGCACTAGCCTACTCTTACTTAAAAAGAAAGAAAATTGGAAGAGAAGGCCTACTTACAAGTACCGGAGATCGTCTCATGTGATGATCAGCAGCAACGTATTCAACTGGAGACAATGAAGTCATTCTCTAGAAGTGTATTATCACGACTTTATCAGTTTTGGTCGTTCACTGTTTATTCGAACATTCACAATAAAAGTTGAAATACACCGAGGCCTACAAGACAATTCATCGTCATTTTTCCAACGCCCGGTGACTTTTTTGTAAGCCAAAGCAAAAACAAAATACTACTGTGAAATTAATTACTCCAAAGGTAATGTTTGTTTATTCCCTTGTTTATACGCGTGCTCTTTTATGAATGAATTGTGCGTTTACAAGCGCGCTTGAGTAGATGCAAGACGCGCGCCTATCGTGAGCCCGCGCGCCTGTTGTACACATGTATCAGTGTGACGCAAGTTATGTGGCGGAAAAGCGCGGCAAAATAACCAGTTCATGTACAAGCACGTGTTGCTCCACTTCGTCGGTCGTTTTATCGAGTTTGACCTATCGCCGTTTGCGAGTTAGCCACGCCCCTTACAGATAGAGATGCCAACCATTACTCTTTTGGAGTAATTATTAGGATTTTGAGGCACTCTAGAAAATTCCAGCTGTCCTATACGCCAACATTGTGGCTACTTTGGAAAGTACTGTGGTTACTCTTAATTAAACCGTTGACTGTTGTCCTATGTATTTACATTAGCATTACTCTTTGCAGGAAGATTCATTACTATTTTGTAGTCTGTAAAGTTGGCATCTCTGCCGTTATTTGACAACCCTATAAAATTTTGTACGTTAAGTTTGGTTTGTCTCAGATATTGCCCGTCCGCGTCCCTTTATGCATCGTGTAATTGGACAATTATTTCACAAGCTGCGTTGACGCGATTTTACCGCGATATAGGTTCATTGCTGGGAGGTCACTAATGAAGAAATTCCAAGCTTAACTAGATTTTTAATGACAAACGGGGCAATAACATGGAAGGAAATCGATTAACTGTTGAGGAAACGGTATTACATGCCTGTTTTAATTGAAGTTTTAAAATACTTCAGCCGGTGTTTTATAAAACGTTTGACTTGAAATGTATCTCAATGGTTTTAAACCTATTGTTAAAGGTAATATACAACATTAAATTTGCAAACAAGGAACAATAACCACCAAATTATTATTAAATATTATCTAGCATCCTGTGAAATCATGGTACCTGGTTTGCAGTCATTTTCAACAAGAAGTAGTTTTGGTATCAAAAACTTACTCAGTTTTTAAAAATCAAATACTGTCCGCAGTTTACAAAATTTAGTTTAGTCCACATTTCTTTGCAATCGGTTACACATCCGTGAACTGGTGCAAGCCAGCTATAGTCTGGTTGCCTGACGTGACTATTTTCCGAAGTCAATAAACTGTTTCATTGTCTCCGAAGTAGGGACAGGGAACCAGACTACTAGAACGGCATATTTTTTTTCCAGCATCTATGATCACAAAACATTAAACGGGTCAGTTTAATCAAATTTGCTATAAAATACAAACACCCAAATCCATCCATTGCTATAAAATACAGCAATAGCAAATGTTGTATATTAGCTGTAAACTACTACACAACAAACTATTGAGCTACGTGTACAATTTCAAACAATCCCACTATAACTTATGCAAAAAACGAGCTTGCACTTGCTCTAGTCTTTATAACAGCTTAAAACTCACTTGATATCATGATAATTAATACTGAAAATGCTGTATCTACGTCTTATAATTTAAAACAATGTAAACAGATGGGAAAGAAAGTTGCATCCTGAAGCCACTTTTTTTCATGATAATAAATGTATTACCTCAATGAAGGTCAGTCATTGCAAAAAAAGTTGAAGAGACATTAATTTGGGACTGAGAAACATATCCAATTTTGTTAAAAAATAATTTGAAAATTCGCTCGACTCAAACAACCAAGAATTGGCGTCTGGATGCAGCATTCTTTCTAAAAAGGACTTAACTCACATATAATACAAAAAAAACTTGATAAAAGCATTCAAAACGAAAACAGTCTGTATTAATAATACTTCATGGCAGACAAGTTTGCTCTGCAAGACTATAAAATGGCATTATAAAACATTATAAAAAGTTGTCTGCAGTGGCAAAAGATTGATACATAGTAAAATTCATGCATTCGAATACGAGTATGTTTTCAAACAGTTATTACACTAATTCATAAAATATGGATGTCCAAGTAAAGGGAAGTTCCCATTTGCTGTTTTACGGCATAAATATGCAGCCTATTTTTAAGTTGTAGTTGTAATGGAAAACAAAATTTGAGCACAACATGATTTTATTTTAAGAACGAAGCAAAATAAGTTAGTAACTTCTTGGTTTAACCTTGGCACACAAAAATAAATTAATTCGAAATAGCTCTAAGTCTCAACGTAGCACCTTGGATTCAGATCACCATTTAGTATCGGTAACAACAAAAAAGGCAGCTAAATAAGCCATACATTGTACCTTTATGTCCTTTATGATTCTGAAAGGGCAATTTTCTGTGGCGCACACAAAAAAATCAAATGAGGCCAAGATACTAACTTAGGGCTTGCCTTGGTTTTCTAAACCAGAGTATTCTACCTTTTGGTCCAAATATCGCTTATCTTTTGTGGTATGGGATAATCAAACAGCTCAAATTCCTCTTTGTATCGGTTGACGAGTTGAGGCAAAAGATCGGGCGGCAGTTGGGAGTAAAACTCCTCAAGAACATCTGCGCTGGAGCTGAATTTATGATGCGTCTCGGTTGACGGGAACGTCTCAAGCTTATCAATCCCAACCATCTTGAAGATGTACTTTGTATCCTCAGTGGCCGTCTCCACCTTCCCGATGAAGTCGTACGAGATGTGGCAAGGGTGGGCCCAGTTGAAGAGAGGTCGCCAGTGGAAGTCTCCTTCAGGGACCTCCTCTGCAACCACCCATCTTGTGAACTCCTCAAAGGTCGGTCTTCCCGACTGGATCTCTGCTGGCGTGGGATTCTTACGGTACTTCTGGATGATGGACATTCCGATGGGCCGGTAGTATGGGAAGTGACGCAGCTCGACATACTTGTCTCGGTACGCTGACAGGAAACGCGCAAAGGGCTCCCGGACAAACAAGATCTTCTTGTAGTTCTGCAGCTTAAACATGAAGGTTTCATCATCGTAGTCCCTTATGGGAAAATCGCCCATCTTCTGCGAGCGCCGAAACTGGAGACTTCCCTTGGTATAGAGGGAGATCATGACTTTGCGCCAACTGAAGGAGGCTGCTTTGAGCTCGCGGCAAATGATGAACTGGTGGTCGTCGTTGGCATAGGCATGCTCGTAATACTTCTTCCACAAGAGTATCTTCTGACGATCACGCTGGTAGTCTAAGGGGGTCAGGTTGTATCTCGTCTGGCACTGCTGCCTGATTCGGTCGCGTCGTTCTCTTTGAACTGTCTCCATACGCTGCATGAACTCCTCTTCACTTTCATTCTCAGGTGGAACAACCTGCAAACAAAACGTTTGTGGCTTGTTAAATTGTCACGTTTTTATGTTAAACCTTCACTTTACTGCAAACTACCCCCAACCAAATCCATAAGTTCCAGCTCCTACATTACATGCAGCTCAAAAGGGTCAAAAGGTCCAGGTATCTATCAAACAATTTATCATAATTGCACTTTTGAAAGCTTGTTTTACGTTAATGTACACTATTTAAAACAGCCCTGGTCCAAACTGATATCTATTTTACAGTACAGAAACTAAGCAATTATTTCACATTTTGACAAATAAACCACTTTGGCCATCTTCGTACCTTTCCATGTAGTCCAGTACTTTTGTGACTATTTACTTGTATCTCTCTGGACACGACAGGCTTTTCGGATTGTCTTAACTCCAAACCACTCCTCAGTTGAGCTGCATTTGGTGGTACCGGCCTTCCATCCTTCTGGATAGTGATCTTCCTTGGCAGGTTTCTGCCAGGGATTCTGTAGGCAATGTTGTCATCGCGGCCAGGTTGGTTCATTATCACATTGGACAGACTTGGGTCCCGATTTGCTACGTTGGCAAGATTGAGACCACTGTGAAATTTAGAGTCATCTGATGACTTGGATATATCAGGAACAACTTTTGTGTTCTCTCTTTCAAGGTGTTCACTGGCATTTGCAAGAAGGGTTTCACCGTCTTTATGAAAACCTGCTCTTATTGGCTTCTTGGTGACAACTATGTGCTCATCAAGTTGCGTGTCTGGAGGTGGATGAGGGATGCGTTCTTCATTTGGCATCACGGTATCCTTGGCAACTTGGTCTCTTCTTCCTCCATGAGGCTGAAAGACAGGGACAAGTTGTTTTGGCTCTTCATGAGACACTGGATTATTGCTCTCTGCAAAACGAGACCTAGGTGGCTGAGAGTCGACTGGCTTCCTGTTGACCACAGGAATTTTCCCTGCCTCAGAAGCTGTAGCAACAGCATCCGTCATCTCTCCATGAAGCACACCAGAGGGCAGAACTTGCCTTTGCCATTTATCAAGCTCATCCTGAGAGACATTTGCCGATGGATAGTGGACGTGCTCTTTGTTGAGCAAGCCAGAGTCAGAGGACTTGGCCATGTCTTGAGAAACCTCATTTGTCATTCGGTCTTTAGGCACGACACCTAGAGTAGAGTAAGTTGGCACTGTATACGGCACATCAATTCTGCCATCATTTCTGTCCACATGGAAGACTTTGGGCAAAGTTTGAGCATCTTGTGGGGGCTGGGGTGGGTTTTGCTTTTGATGAGGCAAAACATCTTTCTGACTTTCAGAAAACAAAAGAGCATTCTGAGGCTGATGGATTTTTTTCTCGTATAACCCTTCTTTAGAAGGTTTCACTGTTGCCAAAGCAACCTTGTCTTTCTCTTCATCCTGATGAAAGGGAGAATTTCGAGGCACAGAACGGTTGTTATCATCAAACAATCCAGCCTGTGCAGGATTCTCTCTTTTCACAACAACCTCCGCATTTTGATCATCTTGAGATGAGACGTCCGATGATTGGGTGCTCGAGTCTTCATCATCCGGCCCTTCATCTCTACTGAAAGACTTGCTGTCATCGTCCGTCTCTTGACGAGGCACGGCCAGAAAGTAGTTGTGGTTTAATCGATTCGGGATCTTAGCATCTGGTCTGAGCCTGCCATCATCTTCCAGAGGGGGCGGAATGCCGTTGATGTCTTTAGCAACATCAGGTCGTTCCAACTCAATGATGTTTGGGTCTTGGTGAGCGTCTAGCTTTGGCTTCCTGGCATCTAGAACAGAGGAAGGAGGCTGCATGCCCTGGTGCACCTGGACCTTTGCATCAAGTACGTTGGCATTCCAGCCTGGGATCTGGGCGTTATCGGAACTTTTCCGCTCACTGGCAACATACTGTCCACTCTGCACCTTTTCACCTGTAAAGTGAAATAAAAAAAATATCATTTTTACAATTTCCTGTTTAAGTTAAAAATTATGACCCTGTAGCTTCTATTAGTTTTGTGTGATCCAACACAGTAGGGCCTATAGACCTTCCACCAATTTGAAAATCATTCTTCAATTTTCAAAAGAGTTTCGTTTCAGACTTGGTTTTGCAACACACATCGCACGTGCATGTTTGTCTGATGCTTACAACACATTTGACAATTTCCTTTTACCTGATTTGAAGTAAGATTTCCAGCTGATGAGGAAGAACAAGACGACACCCGCACCCCACAGTAGAATGAACCTGGTCCTAGTCAGTTTGGGAACCCTCATGATGGATGGATGGCACAATGTCGACGACTGGTACTCGGTACTAGCGCAATATTCCAGTTGCTATCTGCATACATATACGGACATGATGGATTCATGAAGGTAAATTAATACAATCACTCATTTTGTACGCACATTTCGAGAGTTTTTTATGTACAGATCACACAGTCTCCTAAAACAGTCTAATATTTGTATTATTGAAGTACATGCATACATATTTCAAAAGGGGGCGCTGTTCACATTCGATGATTGTTAACACTAGATTACAGAATGGTGTACCGTATTTTGAACAGGCAAACATTATACCAGTATAACTTTTTTGGGTGTCACAGCAGGGGAGTGTCACAGAGCTGGGGGGGGGGGGGGGGGGTTGACCCCCCAAACCCCCCTCTGGATCCGCGCCTGGGCCCGTCTCTCTCTTCCCCCAATACACTCGTTGTCCGTTGTACAAATTCACTCAAGCAGTTTTTGCTACATAAAGGCTTATGCCATGGAATTGGAAACTCACCGAGTTCAAGTACGCAAACGCCTCGGAGTCGTTCACGCGTACACGTTGGCAGACCAGCCAGCAGAACATTGACTTATCATTTTAGTTACGGCAGTTATTGTTCATCATTTGTTCATATACAGACAGCCGCACCTTTATCACCGTTACGGCTACTTATTCAAGTCATGCTGTGTAGGAACAACATCACAATAAAAAGTGACAAACATCAAAACATTGTCTAAAAATCTACAAAACATCCGCGTTGTCTAGCCATGTCTACGGATGTCACTGCACTTTCTTTGTACCGCGGAAGTTGTTGATCAAAATTGCGAAAGACAGTCGGGTACCCCCTGCTTATCTCACGTGTAACATGTTAATGGCTTTTGGGTACATTTCACCTGCCAGTCATCGCATGTGTACATGTGTTCGATCATTTACTCGGGAATTTGATGATTTTCACCAACAAAAATGTGAAAAACTGTGCTATTATATGAACTACTTTTTATTTAGGGAACTGAATATTTATAGGAGGTGGAATCATGTTTGGCTGTTTGGTTGCTGGCCGTCTGGTGAGAGTTGTAATTTTCTTAGTTGCAAACAGTCATTATTGCGTAAATTTGCCTTGACTGGTTGCGATATATTATACAAGTTCAGCTGTTTCAGTTTCACATTAATGACATTATATTACTCAATCAGCATGCCGTGCATGATGCATGTTGAGTACACCAACATGGTTAATCATGTTAATCAAGTCACAAATCAATCAGTATAAACGTAGTAGGCCTAATAAATTCTGTGTCATCCTTTTAATTTTATTGTTAAATCTATTAAGGCCGAGTAAAAAAAGAAAAATAGATTCTTGTCCGGGGTTTTTGAAAAAAGGGAGGAAGCGGGGCTTTTTATTTTTTATTTTTTATTTTTTTCAAGATGACCGCCTTTTCAAAATTTTCTGCAACCGTTGGTGTTCCACTGTTCAAAGACACTTTTAAAGATGAAAGACAAGTTGGACAAGAGAACTGAACATATTTACAGTGTCATTTAGAGTTGTATTGGTATTGGTATTTATTTTCCGATGAATTTGTAGACTTTTTCGGTGTTTTTCTACTACATTTTTCAAAAATAAAAAATAATAAAAAAATCCAGGCGACCTCCAAAAAGGAAGCGGGCGGGGACGAGAAACTTTTTTTTTTTTACTTCGCCTAAGCTGACTTTAAATTAATTGTGATTGACTTATCGTCTTATGCTAGAATTAAATTTAAGACAAAGTCCAACAATAACATGTCTAATGCTGATTGACATGTGATTTTACTTTTGACTGACGTGTGATTGACTTGTAATTGACATGTACATTATCATGTGATTGACCTGACTTAATTAAACTGTGATTGACTTTATGATAGGCCTATATATAGTGATTTATTTGTTGATTAGGCCAAGTTTAAAAATAAAACCCCCTTCCCTGCCGTCCCTCTTTTTTTTTTAATTCATACATTTGCAATATATTTTGCACATAATTATATCATGTAAATTGTCAACACATTGTCTTTTTGTTTGCAGAACGAGAAACTACTAATTTTTTTTTTTACTTGGCCTTAAGTTGTGATTAACTTCCAAATTCATCTACAGGTGTAAATGTGCACTATTGGCCAAATAAAAAAATAAAATAGTTTCTCGTCTGGAGGAGGCGGGCACTCTTTCCCCTGCCCCCAAGATGGCAGATTGGATTCTTCCATTTTCTCATCTCTTTTGCCAGGTACAAAATTGTGTCCTAAGGAGCCGTAACCCTTTCTACATAGCTACAATTTTTGTTGAAACAAATAAAAAGACGATGTATTGACAATTGCAAAATATATAAGTATTGCAAGTGTAAGAAAAGGAGGCAGGAAAGAACAAGGAAGCGGGCGGGGACAGGAAACTAGTTTATTTTCTTACTTGGCCTAACGTGCACTGCTTCAGGTTCAGACGGATATGCAGCAAGTGGATCTGACACACTTCGTCTTCAACATTGAGAACGCGGACGCCGTCAACCACATCGTCGTCTTTCTGACGGGCACCATGCCGTTTCCCGAGGGGATGGGCGGGGCAATCCACTTCAGCTGGCCGTCACCGGAGGGGGTGGCCTGGCAGTTCTTGGGGTACATCACCAACGAGAAACCCAGCGCGATTTTTAAGATTTCAGGCTTAAAGAAAGGTGGGTTGCTGAAATGGTTTGCTGATCCCTATCTCACTGATTGGCTGACTGACTGACTCATGGACTGGGCAGTGCTATTGTATAGGATAACCCTTTAACACAAATGAATGGACTAAATCTGGCCCATTGTGTAGCAGAGTTGTAACGAGTCACTGTTTTTTGGGACTCGAGTCGAGTTGAGTCATTTTAAAGAAGTGACTCAAGTCGAGTCGAGTCGTTCGGTCAAGAAGGTCGAGTCGAGTCACAGTGTGTAGTCGAGTCGGGTCGGGTCGAGTCAAGTATTTAGCTCGAGTCAATTTGAGTCACAAATATTTGAACACTATTAATAAACAAAAGAGAGAAAGTCATTTTTTGGGGGGCTTTTTTAAGTTACATTCGGGCTACTCCATGTGGTGACACCACTTTTGACTCTTAATGAAAATAAAAAGGGGTGCCAGCTGATCGTCCTTCAACTAATGGGGACACTGATCAAACCACGTATCTATGTATACATTATTCGCGGATATTCTAATATGAAGTAAACAAAACCGTCACCGGCGTAGGCCTAAGTCATTGCAAACAATTTTCCCCAAAGTTTTGCTTTCATTTTTGGGACTCGAGTCTTATTAGCCTTCCTCAAGTCGAGTCAAGTCATTTGCTCGCAGTGACTCGAGTTGAGTCATTTGCCCCTAAGGCCAAAAAAAATAATAGTTGTGCTTCTGATTACATGGCATTCCAAAATAGGGTAGGTAGGTAGGAATTTTTTTTTTGCCATTTTGTTTTGTTTTTTGGAGGCGTCTGCATAAAGTCAAAGGAAAAAGGTAGAAATCGATGGTTTTGGGTATTTTTTTCCTCATTTTCCCATAAAAAAAATTAGGGTAGGGGCTGTCAGAATAGGGTAGGTAGGGAAACCGGAAGCAGAACTTTTTTTTTTTTGGGCCTAAGGACTCGAGTGGAGTTAATTACAACTCTGTTGTGTGGACCAGACCCATGAAAAGACTTCAAGTGAAAAGCGATTGTGGAATCAAGTCTTGCCTTTGGTGGTGCCCTTGCATTCGCTTGGCAACCAATTTTCAGCAGAGATTCTCAAAGTCAATTGTTTTTTTCTGCTAACAGTCATTATTCATTTTGTTTTATCAGGGAACATTTCCGCCAACAACCCATTCATGCAAGCTACCCAGCCCGGTCAACAGATGAACACCGTGTCACAGATCGGCATTGCTGTCGAACCAACGGCTCAGATAGCCCAGCAGATACCGGCAAAGAATACCCAGGTAAGAGTGTATACCCAGGTGGGAATATATACCCATGTTGGAATGAACCCACTTGGAAGTGGCCAGACTAGCCAGATGGAGACAATACACATGTACAAATGTACGCACAGTCGTGTTTTGCTATGCTTCCGAGGATTGGCTTTGTGTTTTCCTTTGTTCCCTGATCTAAACCTTTCCCATAGACTAAGTGCACAAACCGGCGTTCGAGGACAATAGGCACCGTCGTCCGAGGATGAAAGGCCCCTTTGTGCTCCTTTTGTTGTCTGTCCTCGAGCGTAATACAATACAAGAGCCGACATACAGGTAGATCCTTTCGGGATACCGCTATGTTTGTGGTCACGCGGCCATCTCATTAAGGAGGAGCTTTGTTCCGTTATGCTTATTGCTTAGGTTACAGTGGCATGATAAGACGTATTTTTGTTAATATGAAATATAATTTTGGGGTTTGGGTTTCGCTTTTTTGTCTACGTCTCACCCTGTAGTACTTAAGGTAACATGTCCTTCACTAAGTAGTAATAAAAGTTTTGTCTGCAGTTTCTGAGCGTGAGATGTGTCCTTTCCTTTTGTGTTTTGTGTTCTGCGCAGACGTCCAACGTGAGCAACTTCACGGAGTTCACCACGAAAATGCTGGAGAATTTTTACAATTTCGCCTCCTCGTTCGGCATCACGCAGGCACAGATGACGCCCCAGCCAGACGTGAGTTGGGTGCCCCTGACCGTCCTGGACAAGTGGTACGAGACGTTCAAGAGGAAAATGTCGCAAGACGTCAACTTCTGGAAGAGCTAGCAAGATCAAACCAGAACAGGATTTGCAAAACTCATGGATTTTGTACGTGCTTGAGGTACCGGGGTCCCTATGGGCTCCGTGCACAAGTACCCCCTCAACGGCCATAAAAGGAGAGTTGGGGGAGACCTAGACTGGTTCCTGGTCCATGCACTGCGTATTTTGAATGATCCAAAGTTGTTGGGGGCGGGGATTAGTCTAGGAGACCATTGCAAGTTAAATTTGAACGTGCCGACCTGTGCCGACGACGCCTGATGTTTACACACAAAGACGCTATGGCTTAGCTTTGTGCACATTCAGGACAAATGAGTCGTGTGTACTTCGTGCGGGAACCAGTACAGGATGCACACGTGGTGTCCTGTCCAAGGAGCTTTCAAAAGTGATAAAAACGTGTCCTTTTTAAGAACACGAAAACATATAGTGATCTATTGAGTGTTCTGTTTTCAGGCATGTAACTTTTCCTCGGATCAGCTGATTTCCTCTTTTTTACTTCCCATGTGTGCCATTGAAAATAGAAAAACACTGTACAAAGTCTGTACAAAGTCTGGGAAAAATGTGAATTTCCTCTTTTTTTTGTGATTTCCCAGTTGCATGCCTGTGTTTTGCGAAGCCGAGGGAAAATAGAATGCTCCATGGATCACCGACGGAGGCTAGTTTTACTACACCACAAGATAAAGCTGTCAATATTTGTTTTATAACGCCTCACCCACAGATTTTACTTGATTGTAACAGCTAACTGATTAATTCAACCGAAATCCAATTTGAAAGGTACTTTCATTGTTCGAACCCTCCATTATATATGAAGGCATGAATGTGC
Organism: Patiria miniata; assembly: GCF_015706575.1. Classification (NCBI taxonomy): domain Eukaryota; kingdom Metazoa; phylum Echinodermata; class Asteroidea; order Valvatida; family Asterinidae; genus Patiria; species Patiria miniata. The sequence goes on from NW_024037057.1 coordinate 7,758,759, forward strand.
TTGTAAATGCATGCACAACAAATATGGCTGAACCATTGTCTGAGAACAATGCGATTCATCCATTCAATTTAAGATGGAACACTTAACTGTGTCTAAATATTAGTTACAATTTATTTATCTATGTGTCTTATAGTTTCAAAAACTAATTGCTAAAGTACTGCTTTGTTTGTAGTAATCACTTGTACCGTAAAAAAAGGGATGTTTTCCTTAAACTGTATTTCGTTCACTGAATTCGTCTTTTATAATTTACACAAAAGCCAACTTGGATTGTCAGTTTTCATTTGTGTATTTCTTGTGACTGTATACGAACAATGTAATACAAAATAACACTTGGCAATGCTGAACTAAACACAGAAATTTGAGTGCTGACATCTTATTAAAATTTCATTTGCATTTCATGAATATTCATGGTCTCCACTCTACAAGCTCATGCTTTTTGGAGACCTCCATCCATCCATACACAGTTATTCAAATGTTAAATACAATACAATACAATAAATTAAAGATTTGATTGATTCATTTCACAGTGCTGATGGGAATTTTTTTTCTGGAAATTTGTTGGTCTTTTTCTTGCTATAGAAGTGAGGTTTCTAATAATTGAAAACCCTCAGGTTGTGCTGAGGGGCAGAGGCCTTGGGTCTGAGGTACATGTAGGAATTTGAGACTTGGGATTTTGCGATCGAACTTGCTGGTTTTATTTATAATGTACTAGCTGGAAGATTCATTGTACGTATACTTTATACTAAAACATTGGTCTACTCGATCATGTTCTTGATACATGTACTTATTAAAGCCTTGATATGGTTTGGTGGGAACTGAGAGTATAAATTTCAAGGCATTTCTTTTACTAAAGTATCCCCGCAACTGTATATCTGTTTCTTCAAAATGTTAAATTTAGAAAGAAGATTTAAAGACAGGGACATAGGAATGACGAGTGTTAAACAGTGCTTAGATATTTTACCCACATACCATGGTTTTGGAATTTATTTCTTTATATGCTATCAAAAAACAGCAGTACATATATGTATGCATGTACACTTATATTGGTTTAGTTAATATACAAATACACAATGCATCACAATGAAATGTAACAATTTCTGTTAACACTTGAAGGTTTACTGTCAAGGTAAATTAAAGTGACTCTCTCCGTTGTTTTTCACCCGACAATCAATTTTGTAAGAAAATTTATGACAGTTTCACTTTAAATATGTTTGAGTATACATGTTTAACTACATAATTAATGTAATTTACCTCTATCAACTATTAAAGCAAATCACTCATTTGTTTTTAAGTTTTTAAACTGATTTTGCGTTTATGATTCATTTACATTTGTCTAACAAAGGTAAAAAGAGAGTCAATTTTTAAGTAGTTTTGCTTTCATTGTTTTAAATTTAATTTGCTCTTTTTCTTTAAAATAAATTGTGCGTTACTGCACTGCTTACAACAAGCTCGACTATAAATTTAGAATGGCCAATGCTTCTCGCGTCTGAGCCCTTTTGAATCAAAGAATTGTCTCTGGACCAATATGGGCCGCCTATCTTTTCTACCACAGAGGCCCCCTATAATGGCAAAAGCATTGTGCTAGCTATTGTTCACATAAACTTTGATAAATGCGCACATTTTTCACTTTTTTTCCAAATGGATATACTGTGCTTTGGAAAGAAACTCTTCATATGTAAATTTAAACAGAAATACGCGTATCAACTTTAGTTCTACATTTTTTTTCACAAAGTTTACTGTACACCTGAGTTGTTATATTGTTAGAATGCCATGTATGATTTTTTTTCCACACATTTTACCCTTTTCTTGACATAAGTATTCCTCGGTCAAAGTGAAAACGATGACATCTGGAGATGCTGCATGTTATTCCGAGCTGGACAAAAAAAGAAGATAAACGAATATTTGGTAAAACAAATTTTTGAAAAATCCCATAAAAAGTTTTTATTATTTTTTGTTTGCCGAAGAAGTATTTTGAAGGTTTCCATGTCAGGTACAAGTTGCAGGATTCTAAACAACTTCCTCGCAATCTTTTCGCAGTGAAGTTATCAGTATTGGCAAGTCAAGCAGTTGCTGATGAAAATTTCCCCGGAACATGTCTGGGACAAATGCAGAGCTTCTTCCGGACAAAGTGAATGATTCTACCCGCAACTTGTCCAGAACTTGTCCTGGATATGTAAGGAGACGGCCCTTACATGAAATCCAAGACATGTACTTACCATCAAAGTACGTGGTGTCTGTCTTATCGTCTGGCGCAGGAATGAATGGGGCTTCGGTCTCACGGATGTGTGCCCAATCAATGCCTTGGAACAAGGGGTGGGGCTTCAAATCTAAAAAAAAAAAAGGGAAAAAGATGTTGAAGGACCTTGCTTATTCACACACACTGTGTGTGAGGCATGGTGGCAGAATGAGATGGAAATGGGCTCAGTAGTGGAGAAAAATAGAAAACTGAATGGGGTGATTTTGTTTTCGATTTTCAGATTTGATGATATTTGTAATCTGTTAAATAATAATAATAATAATAACGGAGTCTTATATAGCGCACGTATCTACTAACAATTAGGTACTCAAGGCGCTGGAAATTATGTCTATTATTAAAGACTGGTGAATGAAGTTTATGAGAAATATGAGATCCATTATGTAGCACCTTATAAGGGTTTACAAGGTACTGCGGTGCATATTGCAGCCACTGCCAGAAACACCGGGGCAAACCCCTTCTCTTATCGATAAGTGTTGCTGGGTTCTTTAACGTGCATTACACAACACACAGGACCTACGGCTTTACGTCCCATCCGGCAATAATGGTAAAGTGCCTTGCTCAAGAGCACAAGCACCGTGTTCCCAGGATCCCATGTCTACTACACATGTTTTTAAGAAATGGTACTAAAAACCGCAAAATAAAATTGTCTTTATAAAGGAAAAACAATTGACATCTTTCACTCGAAACTAGGCCTCTTTCTCAGTAAATTTATTCTTTGACATGTTGATAAAATGTGAACTTTAAACAGCCATAACTTGTCAACGGATTGTCCGATTTGAGTGCAACAAATTGAGAGGGCATCGTGTTGTACTTGAGAAATATATTGAAATAGCATAAGAGGCTGTCGCCCTCTAGAGTTGACGCATTTCTACCTTTGGCCGTAGCTCTCTTGTCCTGGTCCATGGTCAGAAGACGGTCGATGACGTCCAAAGCATTGTGGGACAAAGCTTCTTCCCCCTCTGGAATCGGAATGTCTGAAAAAGTAACCAAAGCAGCAAATGTAATTTGATTGTCAGCAAAAGCTCTGAATATAGTTGGTAGTCTGATGCTCTGTGACTTCTCTAAGTCTTAGAGATAATTCTTTGGGATACTGGAAACACTCCAGTTGCCTTTCATCACTAGTTCCCGGACAACATTTTCAAGCATTCTAATCTCCTGGCTGTCGTCACATCAATTCAATACTTTAGTTCTGAAGGCATATACCAAGTGACATTTGTCAAGTATTGACGTATTGCCTCTCTGAAACGCCTGACCCCAATCTTGTTTCCCTTACACAATCTTTCGCAACTCAAACTGTGGACAGATATCCTTGGTCACTATGACTTCTTTGTTAATCTTTCTTTTTGGTAACGCACATCTCGCACATCTTGGCCTTGTGATTGGGCGATACCTGTTAACCCCCTCCCCCTCAAAGGAGGGAGGGAGGGGCTTAATAAGCTGATGCCTACCTCTGCTCAGGATGTTCTGGAAGACCAGGTCTGGTGATTGGTCATTGAAAGGCGGAATCCCGGTCAGGAACTCGAAGAAACAAACGCCCAGCGCCCACCAATCAACACCAACACCTGTCGACCAACCAAAAAATAAACATATTTATGCCCAATAGTAATTTCAGGATGTTATAACCACCAGTGTTGCACAGGTCATCACAAGTCAATCACGAGTCAATCACGAGTCAATCACAAGTCCACCACAAGTCCATCACAAGTCCATCACAAGTCAATCACAAGTCAATCACAAGTTCATCACAAGGCAATCACACGTCAATCACAAGTCAATCACAAGTTCATCACAAGTCAATCACAAGTCAATCATAAGTCAATCACAAGTCAATCACAAGTCGATCAAAAGTCAATCAAAAGTCAATCACAAGTCAATCACAAGTCCATCACAAGTCAATCACAAGTCAATCATAAGTCAATCACAAGTCAATCACAAGTAAAAAATTGGTCCAAGTGACTAGTTTTGTGCAGGACGGTCATATATTAAGATTTGTTTTGGTACGAACTTTTACATTGGGAACTCACCGTGTGGTTTCTGAAGCAGCAGTTCCGGAGCCAGGTAGTCCGGAGTGCCAAGAATTCTCTCCGGGTGAGCCTCGTTTGGCGTAGGTCCCCTGCGCACACTCTTCGGAGTACGGTATGGGGTGCACGCCGGTGTCCGGAAGGGGGTGTGTGCCGGGGTCTTGAAGGTAGACTTGGCTGGGGTAGCACTGTGGGACTGTACGGGAGGACAAGCTTGAACGTAAAAATGCGTTCTCCATGTACTTTCGTGTTTTGCCTTCAAAAATAGATTCATTTTTTGAATTGCTACTTTCCTTGAATAAAAGTTATTCAGTTTAAAATGAGACATTGAATGAAAAAATCAATCCACGTTTTAAATATAATTTTTTTTCCATATAATTTGAATTATTGGCTGCTAGACAATAATTCGGCTCTCGCACGGAGTGTTCGTTTGTGTGTAAAATAAAATCCCTTTTTCAGAAGGTTGCAGACACCCAAAATTGGAATCAATTTTTTTTTTTTTTTCGTTAAAAAAACATACAATTTGAAGTTTGTAAGGAAAACAATTTCAAATAGCCAATTTTGGTTTTTAAACAGCTTATGAATTTGTTTAAACGGCTTATTAATTTTTGGTTTTGAAAATAAAGCATAAAGTTTGGATTTACTCTGAATGGCGTCCTAGTCGGCTTTTTATCAGCCCATTCTGTGATGATGTCATGATCACTTGACACAGGCAAGTGTGGCAGTTGGTTCCCGGGCTCCTCGTCGTTCTCATCCATGCTGGCGTCCGATTGGTCCAGCGGTTTCTCCTCTTCGTACGTTGCCATCTTGGCAGTCCGCTCCAGGTACGTGTTCAGTCGGGGGCGCACGAGCGTCGGCCCGCTTTCTAAATCAAAGCTGACGTTGCGCTTGGGTCTCTTGGCTTTGTGGTGGTCATTCCCGCCGTCGGAACCTTTACTGAGGTCTGATGACTCTTCGAGGCTTTCACTGAGGGATGAGGTGAGGCTCGAAGATGCCGACCTGTTGGCTGCGTCGGTGCTGGGACCTGATCCACCAAGACCCATTACGTTGACCTCCATTGTAAGACCTGTGTGCCCTCCTCCGCTAAAGAAACCACCCTCTCCTACAGGACTGATATCCGACAGCTCGGAGAGTTTGCGTTTTCGTCCAGCCACGCTGTGCAGTCCAGCGACATCACCGGAACCGAAGGTCAGCACCCTTCCACGAGAGATCTCTGGACTCTCGGCCAACGCAAACTCGTCGCTGTCCGTGCTGTAAGTTCTCTTAGGTTGAGAAGTCAACATCTTGTCGCTTGAATCTCCAGGAGAAGCCAAAGACCTCCCAGAGGCAGCATCGTCGGGAGTAGAGTGATGTGCATCGAGTTGCGGAGACGTTAGCGGAGTTGAGGATGTGACTTTCTGAGGACTGTGTGGATGTAAGCTGTCCTTGTCCTCACTACCAGCTTCCGAGCCACCGGCTCTACCACAAAACCCATCGTGAGAACCTCTACTATCGTACCCAAGATCTGGGGATGACATCGGGGATGTCTTAACCCGAGCATTCTCAAAAGCCAGGCTCATAATCGGTGCCGGCGATCCACTGTCTAAGAACCTTTTAGCGCCTTGCCCAGAACCACTCCCGATAAGACCCTCCTTCCCTTTCCCCAGTCTCCGCCTCCCTCCAGAATTCAGCGGGGTCTCCATCAGACCGAATCGATTCTCCTTCTCTTGAACTTTGACCCCAACATCACCACCAGTGTTGTCAGCTGGCTCACCGCCACGTGGTTCCTCCTCGAGAACGCTACCAAGACCTTTACTGATGGAGGATTCTTCCGTGACCATTGACCAGGACCCAGCAGGGGACGGGGATTTAATCAGGCTGATGTAGCTGTTGGACCTGTCGCGTCTCTCGTGGGTCTTCGGCAACGGTCTGTGGTGGGTTTTGTTGCCCAGTGCGGTCAGGGGTGTGGTGTGGGGAGACTGTGGGGGTCTGGTCTTCATTGCGGAGGCTTGATTCTACACAGAGAGGTACACAAAATCAAAAGTGAAATTATAACCAACTTGACATGAGCCTTAAGCATTATGATGAACACATTGTACGCCGGAAAGTATCCTTAACGCTACTTGTGAACACGCCAGTGCATTAATGTGATCCATTGGTCCAAAATGTCCAGGCAAAAGTGCCTCAGGGTCTGTGGTCGCCAAATGCAGCAGGATACAACTGTGGCATTGTTCAATTGGACTAGCTGTCATGTCTCAGAATTGGCCGTTTATGCACTGGTGTTGATGGCTCAATGCAGCAAGGTCCCACAGACTTTTACACCTAATGCACTGCGTTGCGTCTGGCAGGGTTAGGGTTAACTCTTGGCAGACATACTTATTGGTCATTAGTTGAATTAGCTATAATTTCCTGGCCGATGAATCCTAGGAATTAAGGAAACTCTTACGAAGGCAAAGCTGGTTGTGAGTGACAGGAGCTGGCCAGGGGTGCGGAAGTGGTCCGTGGATCCACGCCTGGGAACAGAAGGGGTACTCATGATGTCTGCTACACTGATTCCTGGGTCAAAAGAATAACACAAACAACAGCTTTATTGAAACCCTAACCCCCTACTTCTTCCTCAGGACTACCCTGCTAAATCCAACAGAGTCCAACCGGACTTTCCTGCTCAATCCACTGTGCCTCATTTTCAGTTGTCTGCTGAATCCAACGGAGTCCAACATGGCTTAATAATGCGGTTCAGTTGCCTGCTGAATCCGACATTTTGCATGAGGAATGTACACAAGGGGTTAACTGCTCAATCCAACAGGCTCCATCGGGTATGTGACAAAGTTGGTTATAATCTGCTCAAATTGACGAGACCACATAATGACTCACTACCAATAGCGGATCGTTTAAAGTTCTGCACCGTTCTAAATTTCACACTAAAATACTTAATTTGAATAATCCATGGAACAACAAAGACAGAACTTGTAGTTGGCAGCAAGTAGACTACTAGGAATGTATGTATTTTTATGAGGTTGATTTATAATAGTGTTTAAATAACAGTGTTTTATTTTGTCTTTTTAAACTGTTTTAACAATGGATCCATTTTCTTGATGGACAACTGTTGGGATTGGATTTGTATGGGGAGGGACACATATAAGGGGGAAAAAAAATGATGTTCACTTTTGTTGAGTGTGATCTGTGAGAGTCCGAAGTCAGTCAACTTGATGTGGCCGTTGTCAGCTATCAACAGATTGTCCGGTTTCAAATCCCTGCAAGAAAACATAGTCAGACAAGTGTTTTAAATCCCTGAAATAAACCAGTTGACAACTGCAATGTTTGAATACAATTTATCTGAAATATTAAAACAAATATTAAAAAAATCCAGGACAACAAAGAATCTGTTGTCTTTAGAGTGTATGTAAAGTAAGCACACACATACTTGTTAAGTAGTGGTGTGGACTACACACGCGTAGTCCACACGTTGTCCCATGGTCATATGGGGACCAAAGCCGCTGTGGGGACAGCAGAAAGTCCCTACAACTCGGTCCTAATTTGCCTAACAATAAAAAAAAACGCCCACTGCTTCCTACCTGTGTATAATGCTGTGACTGTGTAGATACTCCAAAGCCAGCACAATCTCCGCTGTGTACATAACGGCCATCGCCTCGTCAAAGTAACCACAGACTTGCAGAAGAGACTTGAGATCGCCTCCGATCATATACTCCATCACCTACGAAGAGAGATCGGGACACTTCATTATCATGAAAATGATAATGATGACAGTGATAGTGATTGTAATATTGGTGGGTGACGTGGTGGTGAAAGTCCAGTCACAAGTGAATCACAAGTCGGTCACAAGTCCAGTCACAAGTCCATCACAAGTTCAGTCACAAGGGAATCACAAGTCCAGTCACAAGGGAATCACAAGTCCAGTCACAAGTAATTCACAAGTCCAGCCACAAGTATAAAATCACAAGTACAGTCACAAGTCCAGTCACAAGTATATCACAAGAAAGAAAAGATTACTGAATTAGTCACAAGTTCGGTTACAAGTAAATCACGAGACCAGTCACAAGTAATTCACAAGTACAGTCACAAGTATACCACAAGAAAGAAACGATTCATTAAATAATCCTCACCAAGTAAATACACTTTGCTGTTTGGATTGAGTAGAACAACCTGACAATGAAGGGGCTCTTGGACAGTGCCAGTGCGTCTCTCTCGGCCGTGACCTGCTGCACCATGTTCTTGTGCAACATATCCGATTTCTTCATGACTTTGATGGCGTATATTTCATCTCGGTCTGCTCGCTTCCCAAGGTAGACTTTCCTGAGAATTCAAATAATCGGAAAAATGATTAACAAATAATTCGTAGAAAATCAGATGAAAATGTGTTACACAAACTAAATGCTTTGAATGCTGTAATCTTAGATTTAAAATCTGATAAATCTGAAACTTTCTATTTTTTTTAATTTACTTACCCAAATGCTCCTTTGCTTATTGGTTTGAGAATGGTGAAGTCTTCAATTGTCGGCATCTTGTGAAGGAAATAGGGAGAAAATGTGAATTCTTTAAGGCAGTGTATATTTTGCCGGAGACGGCAAACCTTTAGTAAACGTTAGTTTGCCGGATATGCACTGAACATGCGCAGTTACTGTTTTTTTGTACCCTAACAATTTCCGGTGACAAGTTTTAGTCTGGCTCCATGCCAAAATTATCGTTGTTACCTCGTATTCACAAGATGGGATTCAGACCATTTTATAATTTCGGACTTTATTTCCCTCTTCAAAAAAATCCTCCAGAGCCACAAATCTGAAAAAGAAAATGTAGGCCTAATACTAGGTGCAAAAAATGTTTGAGACATGTTAAAATAATAAAAGAAGAATATTCTTATTTATTTGGGGATGAGAAAAAAAACCTTAAAAATGTGGTGCGGTCGGAATCGAACGCGAGTCATCCCGCTTAGCCTACTAGAGCCTTTGCTTAACCATTACACCAAACGTGCTACACAACTTTTGGTGGGAATTTAATACATCTTATAATTCAGCCCTATTTTAAAGAGTATAGCGCCCTCTGTTGCTATGGATTGCCGCCGGCAAACCTTTAGTAATCGTTAGTTTGCCGTCATTACCTCCGGCAAAATATCCACTATCTAACATAATAACAAATTAACGGGGAAAGTTTATTTTTATGTTCTCAAACTCATTACCCTTGCCTTTGATTTCGTCGTAGACGGCACATTTTCATCCATATATTTTACACGTTGAGAAAGATTTTGGCGTTTTAAAATATCAAAGGTCGTCTCTGTGCTATCCATCAAGAAGGACAATCATTTCTCGGTCAACAATCGTCAACAACCTCCGTTTTCTCGGCGCAGACGAAAAATTAAAAATCCGCTGTTATCCGTGTTCAGTCTGGTAGCTGAACTCCCTGTACAGTTTAGCGAACAAAATGCCTATTATGCGAAAGTACCAGACGAAAACAGATGGCAAATGAACACAAGAGGGCGCTATTCAGTATTTCATCGAAGGGATTTTTTTTTTTATGGGCGGACCGGGGGAGGGGTAGTATATTGTCACATGCCCAAATTTGCATTTAAAAATCACCATAATATTGAGCATTTTAATTGGCTTAAAGTTTTGACTCTTTTCCCCCCGAAGCTCCCACTTAGTTAGTGGTTACATTTTTTATTAAAATAAACTGTAATTTGTTTCTAGACTTCTGAACAACTCCAACTAAGAACCACACATGAACGACATAAAAAAATGTAATGGATTTTTCATTTTGTTTGATTTTATTCAAGAAATATTTCAAGGTACAAAAGATCATCTGAAACAAAAAAAAAGATTGGCAATATATACAGAAATTCCTGAAGAATATACATGTATTCATTTTTCAAATGACATTAATGTGTACGACAAATCAAAGCACTCGGTACTTTTTTCATTTATATTCATCATTTTTAGGCGAAACAGGGTGCGTTGACACAAATTAAGCAGCTTTTTTTGGTCTAGCGTCTTAAAGCAAAAATATAACACACTTAAAGAACCTAGCAAAATATAATATTTATATAAAATGGAGCAAGAAGACTTGTTATAACAGAAAACTCTTCCAATCAGTTTTTACTTTCTTTTCAATTATTTTTCTAAGGCACAGCAAAATCTGAAGTAAATAGTGTTAGCAATTTCAGTTTCATTTCAAAATGCAGAACTGCACAGAAAGGCACACACAAAAGTAGTAAAATGTAAAGTCAAACACACAGAAACTGAAAGTAGCAGTATTTCATACATGTAGAAAATTCCCCCAAATCATGAACAAATTGAACCCCAAATTCAAACCAAAATCGGAAATTGTAACAATGAGAGAATCTATCGCTGAAGTTCAGTGAATATGATGGAGTACAGCAGGCACATTGAGAAACAAATTAAAAAACAAAATTATTATTTTTTTTTTTACACAAAACGAGTGGGAATAACCACAAACCCAGAACCCTAATTTTGTATTTCAGATAAGTTGTCAGCTTCTATAAAACTTATAAAGTCACTTTGTCATGACTAGCAACCCCAAACTTCATAAACAAATTTCCTTTAAATCCACTGCGAAAAACAATAGCATACAGTTGTACTTTATGTATTAAATAAGGGAATACGTAGTTATTAGGATTCGGTCACAATGTGAAAACAAGTCGAAACTTCACAAATTTCCAACGATTTTGCTCAACAATTTTAGTTTGTGTTTTGTGAAACACCACTCTAGCAATGTGTATGGTATGTGCTTCGTGCGCGTAGTACTAAAAATCTCCTTATATGGAAATGGTCATGAATGTGGCACGTATTCGCATGATGTGGCGCAGAGCACAGCGGTGTTTTACCAGCTGTTTAAAACCACCCACCCAACGGGCTCTCGACCAATAGGAATTAGTAAACTGTCTCAGGTATTTATGAATGTTCACTAATTAGCCCTAACCCCCTAGTAGTTCCTCAGGACTACCCTGCTAAATCCAACAGAGTCCAACCGAACTTTCCTGCTCAATCCACTGGGCCTTATTTTCAGTTGTCTGCTGAATCCAACAGAGTCCAACTTGGCGTTATAATGCGGTTCAGTTGCCTGCTGAATCCGACATTTCGCATGAGGAATGTACACAAGGGGTTAACTGCTCAATCCAACAGGCTCCATCGGGCATGTGACATAGTTGGATCCTGTTGGATTCAGCAGGGTAAGGGTTCATTTTAAAGGACAGTAAGCCACAATCCCTATTCCCCAGATGAAGTAAAAGATGCTCTTACATCTTTCCTCAACCCTACACAAATTTAGGGTTTTCATATTAGTACAGTAAACCATCCACATAGGGCTCAAGTTTTAACTACCAGAGTTATTTGACTGCAATATACATACACAGTACAGATAAACTTTGTCAATTCGATCTGATGAATCACTTGCTACAAACCCACTATAGTATCCATCAGGTCACAGATTCAAATTTCATTTAATTTACCTGTTGTTTTCTGACATGTCCGATTAGCATATTTGATAATTTGAAACTTGAGGAGTCACAACTCTCCACGCCAGCATGGAAAGTTGCTATAATTTTGTCATGTTAAACAAAAGAAAACACATGCACACAATGCAATATTAATTCAATGGAACTCAAGGACTCGGGTTGGCGCAGCGGTACTTTCTCCGCCTTCCACCGCTGTGACCAGGGTTCGAATCCCGCCTGGGCCAATATGTAGATTGGGTTTTCAGTCCCTACCTGATTCCGTGGGTTTTCCCCAGACTATTCTTCTGGGGTTTTCCTCCCACCTCTAAAACTGTGATGTCTTCTCATTGTCTTCTCTCCCACAAAACTTTAAATAGTTCCATGTAACAATATTTGCTATAGACTACAAACCACAAATCTATCAATTTCTGAAAATTACATCAAAAGCAAATGTTGCATATTACCTTTAAAGTCCACAAGGTTTTGTTTGCGAAACAGAACTGAAATGTCTCATAAAACAAAAATAATCATGTAAAACATACAGGCATGATATGATGACTACCAGTGACTGATTTGGTCTTTGTTTCTTACCGCGCAAAGGCATCTTTTCAAACTTATTAGTTCATTAAGTTGGGCATATACACATGCTTAGTACTGCGGTTCTCCAGTGATTTGAAAAAAAAAACCACCCTCATTTTATATTCTACTCCACTATCTTTACGTAATTCGCAGGGAAGATCCCCGTCTGTCCGTTCACGCGCCCCTCCCACCAATCAAAACGCGTGTCGGTCCTCGTAAGGACGTCGATGCGATCGCCTTTGTTGAACGAGAGGTCACACCGCAGAATCCCGGTGAACGATTGGACAGCAACGGCGGAGCACAGGGGAGCAGCTTTGGAAGCGATGTTGTTGTTGTTTGTCAACTCTGGCAAAGGTAAACAAACAATAATAATAATAAACAAGACATTTAGCTTCAGTGATGCTTGCCGGGATTAGCTGGCTCGTTGGTTCTTGGTTCTTGGTTGGTTCTTCTCCTAAATACTCCGCGTGGGAGTTTATACAGGAGACCAGAAACACCAGGGCAAACCCCTTCTCTTAGCGATAAGTGTTACTGGGTTCTTTTACGTGCACTGGATTACACAACACACGGGAACTACGGCTTTACGTCCCATCCGAAGGATGAAGCAATAATGGTGAAGTGCCTTGCTCAAGGGCACAAGTGTCCACCCAGCGGGTTCAAACCCACGCTACTGTTGCCTCTGAAACACCAGAGCACGAGTCCGGTGTTCTTAACCGCTAGGCCATGACGCTCCGGTTCGACTCTGTATAGCAGCGGGTACCGCAAAGAGTCCTGACGTGCCTGAGGATGGTTTTTTGTTTGCGTCGGGAAGATGCATTTTAATACAGATTTGAACCAGCCAGCTGATCCCGACAAATGCGGTGGTCGAGTGGTTATCTGCACTAGAAAGCAGGTCGTGGGTTCGAGTCCCACTTGAGCAAGCTTGTGATTTTTTTTCTTGCAAGTTCCCGGATAGCACTGAGCATACGGTGCTTATTAATACTACGTTGAGGGCAAAGACCCAATATTAAAAACAGCAGTAGTGTTTCTGTTCATCCGATCATAAGGCTTGACTTTTGACCTACCCGGTACAGAATGTCGATGCTGCAGGTGACCATCTGAGGACTTTTTCTTCCTGCCTGAAAATGTAAACATTTTGAATGAGAAGCAAATAAAAATACTGGATTTTACATTATAAATTGTACATTTTATCAACTTTGTTTGTAATTATAGTGTACATGTATATTCCAATAAAACCATATCAAATAAAAACCCATCACAAATTGAAGTGTACATATGTAATTCATTGAAAAAAATCAACACTAGATAATTCTATGAATAGTTGTCATAAGCTTTTATAGCATATAACACGAATGACAAATTAAAGTTCAAACATGCATGTAATTTAGTAACATGTTCTTTTGTCTCAAAATCTGATTTGATGGAGAGGTTTTAAATACAATTTTTGTACCACAGGACAAAAGTATACATGTAACTAGCAGGAACAACTGGCCAGTTTCAGTTTCAGAATACATGTATACAATTGTTGGGTATTGCACGCACACAAGAGAGACAAATAAACAAAATCATCTTCAATTTGCTTTCACTATTTCCATTATCTGTATGCACCAACGCCTGGTAGCCAAGTTTTAAAGGTAACATACAACATTTGCTTACAGCAAAAATCAAAACTACCAAATTATTATGAAATACCTTACTTAACTGTAAGTGAATAATAGTCTTAAACATCCTGTGAAATCATGGCACCTGGAGCGTAGTAATTTTTAAGAAAAGTGGAGTTTTCGTATCAATTTCCAACTACGGTCAGTTGACCATCCTTGGGGGAAAAAATGACTTATTTTAATTACTGCCCCCTATTTACTGAATTTAGTTCGACCACATTTTGTTTGCAATTGGTTACACATCTGTGAAGGGGTGCAAGCTTGTTTGTCTGGTTCCCTGACTATATAATGCTCAGACGACTATAAATTGCTTCCTTTCGTCTAAAATAGGGTCGGGGAACCAGACTACAAGAGCAAGTTTGTTTTCTTGGTTTTTCCAGCATCTATGAACACAAAACTTTAACGAATAAAAAAACTTTAATGAACAAAACTTCAAACAATATTTGCCATAAAATGCTAACCCCCAAATCCATTCATTTCTGACAATTACAGCAAAAGGAAATGTTGTATATTTTACCTTTAATGCCATTATTACAAGGAAGGAAGTGACAGCAATATGTATAAGGAAACTGGAGAGAATTAACGGGAGGCAAATCCTTTATCTACCACTGCAGGAAATGATTGATGGCACATTTGTTTTTGCACTTCAACTTTCAAAAGACATCAAGCCGCATGTAAAAATAAAGTACATGTAAGTTCTTGTATACATGTACATTTACCTTCCCCGAATCTGCAAAAGCTACTGTTGCAACAGACTTGAAAAACTTGCAAAACTTCAGGCCAACTTTCTTCACTCTTTAGCTGACAAAATTCTCCAAAATTTTTATGAGGCACAGACAAGGTCCCCAGTATCTCTCCAGCCAAGTTTGAAGTCTCCAGTCATTTCATTAAGGTGACTTTTGCTCAACATTTTGCACGCTTTGTTTACATATGCGCTTTCCAGGGCCGTGTATAAGTCCGACACTTCATACATGTCATAGGTCTGACGCCTCATAAGTCCGAAATTTTGGACTTATGAGGCGTCGGGCTTATGAGGCATTAAGCCAGGTAGGGGGGGGGGGGCTCCCATAGGAATGCGCATATAAACAAAGCGTGACGTCATTATGTCTTGGGTCTATTTGGACTAAAGTGAGGAATTATAAACATCCTTACTTTTATTCCTGAAGCTGAGGCTACGCAAACTAATACCCCTCTTCCCTTCATTATTGCTCATATCTCCTCATCACACGCATGTCTTGTCGTGATCAGCAACAGCAATCAAAGTTGTAGAAGACGACGAAAGTACTTGTGGTAGATCGTAAACCTGGAAGAAGACAGATTTTTTTCGTCAACTGTGTTTTTCATCAACTTCAAATACATGATCTCATGGACTACTGATCCATTCTGGATTGTAAGCAAATCCCAGAGTGGTACAGGAGAAAGAAGTATGTACACTACAGGGAAGTAGAGTTAGCATGGTTAGTTACACAGTATTAGTACATTGTACATGACTTCTGGGCTTTCAAAATAGAATTAAGGAAGTCTTACGAGTAGTGAACCACTGTCACTGAGGTCAGTGGGTCGCAACATTACGCAAAGAGGAAAGAATGTTGCAGCCTGACGCTGCTTGAACTTCATATATCATGTCAATGAAGGTCAGTCATTGCAAAAATGATAAGATATGAATCTGGGACGGGGAAACATTTCCAATTTTGTTAAGAAATACTTTTGTTGACTCTCCATAGACTTTGCACACAACCGCTGAAGAGTGAAGTGGCGTCAGGTTGCAACATTCTATCAAAAAAATAACATTCAATAAAAGCACATCACATGCATGCAGACATTCATTCGTATGCCTATTGCATTAAAATGAGAAAGTTTCCCAACAAAAAAATATCAAAAAACAAAAGGGTTTAACAAGTTAATTAAGCCAAACAAATTTAACGAAAGAAATCAATACATTAGACTTTTAGTGGACATCACTAATTTTTCCCTGCAGTGACCTATAAATTAAGGCTATATTAATTATCAGCCATCAGAATGCGATAACTAGCAGGGAAAATATTGAAGTATTTACTGAGAAAACAGCAGTAGCACTAGAAATGTTCAGGCAAGTCTCATAGTACTCTAGTCATACGGTTTGTGCACAGCCACAGCCAGCTACTGGCTAGCAGAGGGTGACAAGTGATGGCCAGATATGGGAATGTTTCCCCACTTTTGAAATTGAATACTTACAATTTTCAGCAGTGGATTTTAGGCTTACTACATATATCGTGTATATGTGGCTATGTAGGGGGGATGACCACTGCTGCACAAAATAAATCTGAACAACTATTTACTCTCGTTAAATTTTAAGTGTTGAAACTGCACTACGTTCCCTATCCCTTCCATAAACTTTTAACAGCGCCCTCTTTTGGTGTAATCAAGTCTAGACTGGTCTACGCGATCCAACTGTCACGAAAATCAAAGTATGTATGAGGCGGTAAACAGACAAGAATAGTTTTTTGAACTTTCCATGCAATAGTTTATCACCCCCACATGAAAATGCATTGCTCCAAAATAAACAGTATCACTTTCCACACTCCACCGGGGAAAAATCGATCAACTTTCCGTCCAATTTTGCACCAGAAATGTAGGTAAGTGAGCCGAATTTATTACCTTTTCATTGAATGTGCATGTATCTTTGCAGCAAGGAGTAATCGTGGGTGGAGTAGACAAGGTATTTGGGCAGGAAATGTGTTTGTTTTTGAGGTCTCAATTTAACGGCAGTGTGTCCCGTTTTACCGTCGGTTCGGTGTGGTATGGAGGCCGAAGGTCGGGGAGGCTTTGCCGAATCAACGGCATGTTGGACGGGCGGTGTTGGCCGGGCAGTATTGTTATTGTTGGCCGGCTGACAGCCCCAGCATATTATACAGATGGGGAAAAAAATGTTACAACCTGACGCCACTTCCGCGATTGTGTACAAAGTCTATGGAGAGTCAAGACAATTTTGAAAGTATTTCCTAACAAAATTGGAAATGTTTCTCGGTCCCAGATTCATTCATGTCTTATCATCATTTTTGCACTGAACGACCTTCTTGATATGAAGAAAAAAGTGGCATCAGGTTGCAAATTTTTTCTGTAACTTTATACTGAAGTTAAGCGTAAATGAATGATTTACTACGGAACATTTGATATGTAAATTTCTAATTTTTCCCTCAAATAACATGAATAATGTAAGGCGGAATGCATGCCAGAGTGAAGCCTCTGATTTGGCAATGCATTGATGGTATTTGGCAGACGAGTTTACTAAACAGAAGTGCACACTTTTGAATATAGATTAGAACACAGCACTGTTCTGGCGCCGTAATTATTAGTTCACAACAAAACACGTCCATTGATTGTGATTCATCACAACAATGATACAGCCAGAGGAAAATTAGCAAATGAATTGTCCGTCTGTACTGCTTGTGTTTCAGATCAAATGTGTCATTACATGCATTATCATTTACAAATTGAAAGGAAATGACAAGTAGGCCTACGCTACATTAAAAATAAATAGGCCTGAAGCTTCATTTATTGATACACAACAGCTGTTGACAAAATGTACGGATATTGAAATGTATGTTTAATAATAATGATAAAAGTGGCAAATCCATTAAAGTGCTCTCAGATGCTTTACATAAAGAAAAGTATAAATAAAAGGAACTCAAATTTCTGTATCTTTTGTGAATAGAATATTTTCCATGAAAATGTTCAGTTTCGGTTGCAAACATGATTCATTGTAACAGAACTTTAATCATGCTTGGCATGATGATCCCCAGGGAGAAATGTTCTAGTGAGCGTTTCATCCAGTGTTTCATATTCAGTGACTTAGTTGTGGTTTTCTCGTTACTACATGTATTCTCAAGTTGTATCATACAACAAAAAGCGGAACCCAAACCCCAAAAAGTTTATTTCATATTTAAAAAAATATGTAGCACCAAACATAATAATGACTGGAAAGCCAATTTCATAAGCTACTTTTAGATGAACAAATCACTGAAATTGCTCAATCCGTTCAAAGAATATCACCATTTATACACAATGACCCTAAAATCTGTTTCGTGTCCCCCCCCCAAACCCCCCCCCCCCCAAAAAAAAACAACCAACAACAAAAGCTGTCAATACAGTGTGTATTCTGACTGTTTGGAACTACAAAGAAAATGACACAGAATACTTGTTTCAACAACTGTCAACAACTGTTGTACACAATATCTTTATTAACAATCCTGGTTAGTGGTTAGGCAAACAATATGATTTATAAAATTCACTTTTTTTTTAAAGAGACGGGCCTTCAGAAGGACTTTGTTGAATATTTATAACTTTTAAACTGGAGTTTTATCGCTGGTGATGTTTGAAGACAATTGTAAAGACAATTCTTGAAATGGTATTTTTGGACGTATTTTTGTGTTTACATGTAAATGGTGATATTCTTTGAACGGATTGACCAATTTCAGTAATTTGTTCATCCACATGTAAAAGTAGCTATTCCAGTCATTATTATGTTTGGTGCTACATATTTTTTAGTACGTATGAAATATAATTTTTGGGGTTTGGGTTCCGCTTTTTTTGACTCGCCCTGTAGCACAGTTGATATTACAATGTTTTTAAACTGATAATGTTATCTTGTTGTACGGACGATGGGTTTAGTGCCCTACACATACATGTGCAGGAAACAGGAAGTGAGGAGTCAGTACAAATATGTATGTTTCATTTAATCTTCTAGTGCAGGCCTGTATAATACCGGTACCTTATACTTGAAATTGTAGCCAACAGGAAACAATGGCCAAAACAAATTTCAGTTGCGTGATTTTAATCACAACACACAAAAATCAATTTGCTGAGGGGTTCTTTGTAAAAGACGTGGATAGACAGATTTTGTTGGAAGTTGTTAGGGCAAAGGAGTGATGTGGTAGAAACAATTGACAATGTGTCACATGTTCACCCCCTTCAACCCCCCCCCAAAGAAAAAAAAAGAGAAGAAGTTAGAATGTGTACTGATTTACAGTGTATGTCAGGGTGTTTAACAAAAATCAAGTAAAATGTTTGAATATATCAGGCACTCAAAAACTGTAACTAAAAAAGATACATAGTTTCGTGCTTGAATGAAAATTTCCTTGTAAGGCCAAAAAAAAATAATAATCGGTCTCTGGTCAGACCGAAGTTCTGGAATTGATGCCTGACGCGTTTTTTTTTTTTTTTTTTGGGGTGGCTTTTTTTTTTTTTTTCAAGCTTCAATTGTACAGACAAGGTGGGTACTATTTTGCTTTTTTGTGTCCGCATTATACATTGGTGTCCTCCATAATTTGCCTTGGTGCCCTTTATCATTTGCCTTGGTGCAATGTCCCCATTCCTTGGTGCTCCTTGGTACAAAATGTGAGGAGGTGCGGCAATAGAGGGCGCTGTTGTAGCTTCTGTGTTAATTTGAAGAAGAAAAAAAAAATTGATGTGCATGATTAAAATCGACGCGCACGCTGACCAGAGACCGAGTATTTTTTGGGGGGGCCTAATACCAACACATACATGAACATGTACAGTACATGTACAACACATTTGTAGTGTGCTTCTGTATGCTACAGTACATGTATGTAGGCCTACATACTGTACATATGTATTATACCTTGTAGAGTTTCCAGAAGAGTACCAGAAATCGTGCCTATTAAATTTTGCATACAATCGTGTCAATTTTAGCTGGCCCCTAGACTGGCTTTCACTGTGTGCAGCCCATTGCATGGTATCACTTAAAGACCGAGCCCAGACAGCAGCTGGTAAGGTCAGAACGTGTTGCCACGGTAACGTGTCAACAAGTCGCTATAGCGCTACAGACACGTCCCACACAATCCTCAATAAATCAGAGCAATATGGTATTGGCATGCGATGATCGGTGGCTGTGAAGAACAGATGACTCACTGGCCGTCGGGCGTCGTTAATGATTAATGTTTGTGAAGAGGCTACGGAAATGGGCGAAGAAAGCTTGTCTTTAGAAATTCAACGCTTTGTTCAGCGTGTGAACACATTGCTGTACATGCCACTTGTTGTCAGGCTTTACGACTAAAAATATACAAAAACACAAAATGATGGTGAAAAACCACTTTCCCAGATTCCAGCGTTTGTGTACATTTTTTTTTTTATAAATTATAGTCCTTTAGAGACTGTACCGCCCCAAACTGCCCTGTCTATTTCTCCCTGTATAAAAAAAGTGCCACCAAACTGCCCAAGCCTGGATGGTGTATCAGGCATGAACCTTTTCCTCGGATCCACCGATTTTCTTGTTTTTTACAAATTTCGAATTTCCTCGATTTTTTTCTAAATTCCCAGTTACATCTATACCTGTTAACACAGTGCATTAAATACAAAGAAGTAGGCCTACAGTTGCTGTGAAATGTGTCCAGTTACAATCTGAATTATGGTTTAGTGTGTTCACGTACCGTACATTGTACTGGTTCTGACTACTGTACGATATCCACATGTGTAGAATTTCCTAAAATTAAAATTCCCACTGTGTACACCAACTCGTTGAGAGGATTCTAAACACTCACAGTTTTGTGTGTGTTCTTTGCAAGTGTCTATTCAATTCATCTCTGATCGCTATCTTCGGCAAACACTCCGGCTTTTGTTGTCTTATCGATTCCGAAACAGCACCCTACAAAAGAAATCTAGATTGTATTTGGGGCTCTTTCATGTAGTGACTGCTGGTCGTATAAAAATACTAGTTTTGTTTATATACCCTTGTTCTCTGTCGGAGCTGTGTGTGTTGTGACTGGGTGCTTAAGAGATTATAAATAGTGCTTGCCATGCTTGTAGTTGTAGTGTGAGGCTTATTCCAAAATAATTTCTAACTGTCTCAAAGTGAAAAAAATTAATGTCTGTGTCCAACCCAACACGGAAATTTCAGGAACCAAATTCGCACTACATGTAGCAAGAGTCCAACACGGCTTCAACGTACAGGGTGCGTCAAAAAAAGCGAAACCCAAACGTCGGGACTATTGATTTAGGGAAGTTCTGCATGTAGCACTTTTAAAATCTAGGATATGAAAGCCCAATTCATAAGCTTTCTTTTAGTACAAGAATCATTCAAATCACTCATGTACTTTTTAAGTTACGGAATTTTAAACACAACCACCGTTTTAAAGTTCTGTCCACGGATCACAAAAAAGGTGTGCGTTCTTTCAGCAAAACGAAAACAGTTCACACACATCCCTATGTGATTTGTTTTCGTTTTGCTGAAAGAACACTTACCCTCTTGTGATCCGTGTGGACAGAACTGTAAAACGGTGGTTGTGTTTAAAATTCCGTAACTTGAAAAGTACATGAGTGATTTAAATGATTCTTGTACTAAAAGAAAGCTTACGAATTGGGCTTTTATATCCTAGATTTTGAAAGTGCTACATGAAGAACTTCAGTAAAACAATGGTTCCGACATTTGGGTATCGGTTTTTTTTGCTTACGTACACCTCCTACTTATGATTCGCCCATGTTGATTTCAGCACAGTACGGAAGACTACACAGTGACAGTAGGCCTAGTGTGATAAAGCCTTAGGAGGACAATTTGCATGAAACGGGTCTATTCTCTTCAACTTGCGTATGGCTCTGCCATTTCTAGTCTCTGCATACAATGTATGTCCAACTTAAAGGGAAAATACAACATTTGAAAACATCAAAAAATAAAACTACGAAATCATTTTGAAACGCTTGCTGGACTGTTGGTGAATGACAGTGTAAAGCATCCTGTAAAATCATGGCACCTGGTATACTGTCATTTTCAAGAAAAGTGGTATTTTTGTATCAATTTCCAACGCTGATCGGCCGATCAGCGTTGGAAACAACTGGCTTTTTTTTTCAAATACTGGCCCCAATTGACCATCGCACTTGTTTGCAATCGATTACAAACCTATGAACGGGTACGAGCCAGCTAGACTGGTTCCCTGACCTTACACTTCCCCAATGTATGTAAACTGCTCTGTTTCTTCTTATATGGAGTCAGGGAACCAGACTACAGGAAAATGATCGTTTTTCTTGGTTTTTATAGCATTTTCGAACCCAAAACCTCAAAAAAGTCAGTGTTTATTTCCAACCCCCCAATTCCATCCATTTCTGAAAATTACAGCAAAAGCAAATGATGTACCGTATATTCCCTTTAAAGAAAAGGAACTTTGAGGTTGCGCCTTTTATTTTTGTAACCTTCAGTATTCTTAAGCCAAGTGTTCCCAACAACACCTAAGACCCTCACTGAATCCAATAAACCACAATCTCCATTCATAAGAAATGGACCGACCATTCAAGACCACATTGACAGTTTCTGCACAATGGACTTATAAAGGTGTTTACCTTACTTAATGTAAACACCCACATGTAGGATGAACCTGTTCATAAAGAAATATAGTTTTTGTTTACCTTTAAAGGGAATATACATCATTTGCTTTTGCTGTAATTTTCAGAAATGGATGGAATTGGGGGGTTGGAAATATATAGCAAATATGGTTACACTGACTTTTTTGAGGTTTTGGGTTCGAAAATGCTATAAAAACCAAGAAAAACAATCATTTTCCTGTAGTCTGGTTCCCTGACTACATAAGAAGAAACAGATCAGTTTACATACATTGGGGAATTGTAAGGTCAGGGAACCAGTCTAGCTGGCTTGTACCCGTTCATAGGTGTGTAATCGATTGCAAACAAGTGCGATGGTCAATTGGGGCCAGTAACTGAAAAAAAGCCATGATTTTACAGGATGCTTTACACTGTCATTCACTAACAGTCCAGCATGGTATTTCAAAATGATTTGGTAGTTTTATTTTTTGATGTTTGCAAATGTTGTATTTTCCCTTTAAAAAAAAAAATAAGCTTCAAAATAGTGTTACAAGTTTACAGGCAGCGTTAACGTTTAAATTTCCTTCCATTTACTTTTTTTTTATCCAGTACTGGTTTTGTTTACAAATTTGGGTTCCCTATATTCAAAAACAGTAATATTGTACATGTACACTAGCAGAATATCTTCATAAATTCTACAGTTTGTTCCTGGCTCATGTTTGTAAACATTGGAATCACTGACCCCTTTAGCAGGTCAGAGACTGGCTGATAGTATCTCCCAGGTTTTATGACACCATCTACCTTGACTTCATGAATGACTGCTTGTTATCACCTCACTCAATCTAGGTCCAGGGAGACATTAAACACTTAGCAGTTACATGTATTAGTCATCAGTGCTTATCAGGATACATGTGTGAACAGTCATGATTGACAGTAGGCCCTACTAGAAATAAGAATGTAACATTCCATAGAATAAGGACAGTTTTGAAGTTATAGTTACTAGAGGAGAAGTACATTGGCAGCTCGGAAATATTAGAGTTGTTTTTCAAAATGCGAGAAATGTCACTTTTGTTTCCTTTTAGAATCCCGCCCTGCCAAAAATCAGTTTTGATGGATATCGTATAGTAAAACACAATCTAAGAATACAGTACATTTTACATGTTAAGAAACAGCTTTTTAATAATAGGTCGTCTGTGTACAGAGTTTCCATAAACATTTTTAAAATTTAATTATGAATATTTGCGGTTTGGAAGCACATGTACATTGTAAACGTTTCAATTGAAAATGCAAAATGTGACTTTTTCATCGTTTCGATACGCTTCTGGCCAAAAAAAACCCTTGATACTTTGACTTCTAGTTTGGGTATGAAGAACCTAGACGTATTTATGTGATGGGAGACTTGAGATGGATTGGTGGCAACATTACCGGTCCTTTTTCAATTGTTTGCGTCAAGTACCTAGGTACAGAGAAAGTCCTCTATATTTTTTTTGTAGGGCCTATACACTGTACATTCATCATTAAGGACTATGTACATGTACAGGAATGTGCAGGAAAATACTGAACAAAATGGGTTCTACCCGATGTTCCCCAATACCTACATATGTTCCTCAATACCTACGTGTATGTTCCCCAAAATCCTTAGGGTTAGGGTTAGGGTTAGATGGTTAGGGTTAGGGTTGTCAAACATACATGTAGGGTATTGGGAATAGGTACTGTACGTATGCACCCAACAAAATGCATTAGTATTAGCCAGTATCCCCTTCTCAAATCCCAAAGTCAATTGTAGTATGTACTCCATTTGTGTGGAAATGCCATTGATTTAAAGTGGAAAAGTTTCCACTGACTAGAAAGTAAGAGTGCACATGTACACATGTACAAGTGGCAAAGATACCGAAAAGAATTGAATACATTGGTCCCCACTCCCCTTGTTGATATTTTTTGTTTGGTTCCCAGGTGCCGCTTGTTAAATTTAGACGTGATGTTATTATCAAGTTGCCCTACAGGTGTCAATCCTTAGTCTGGTGCTGTTTCTGTCTTGCATATTCTTCACTCATTGTAACTGACTATCGAGTGTCACTAGACGTCCTTGCTCTATTGTATCATGTATCAATCCGTTCTTTTGTTAATGTATTGATTAGCTGCGACACGTAATGACCATACTGTGGCTTTCTGACCTAAGAAAGAAAAAAGAAAGAAACTGGACAAAACAGGGACAACGTGATTGTTATGAAGATGAGTAATAGGGCACTGTGTGTGTCCTTGCAGAATATTGTGTGTGCACAATTTACATGAAACGCTGTACATTGTGAACAGAAACTAAAAGCGTGGTCTGTTTCTAATTTCTGGGCTTCGTCAAATTTGACGCACAAGATGGATACTTGAGGGTACAGTATTTCCAATTTATAATTTTTTTCTGAGATATACCAATTGTTTGAAATCAAGATGGCAACAGTTTTTAATTGTGACATTGCAAATATACCAACCAACATTGTTTTTATGGGAAGCTTAAAGCTGCACTCCCTGTTCTTTTCAACAAATTCAAGTTTTTTCTCTTAAAAAAATTTAACTAATAAAGTTTAAGTTGTCTGAACTAACCCAGATTTTCAACTGACCAAATACATTTTGGTGGGGGGTGTTTCTGCAACCCTTTTTATTTCGGTCACAAGCAGATCTGTCATGAGAGCAGACTGGCTCCTGGTCAGGTCTGTACTGGTATCGATACTGATTGTGAGGCGGGAACCAGCCTACCCCCTGGAGAACAGAAATGTTGTCAGGCCGCAAGTCATTTGGAGTTTGTACCTGGCATTCAACTTTTCCTCGGGTCAGCTGATTTCCTCGTTTTTCACTTCACACTTAAAAAATACCATTAAAAATTGAAGAACACTGTATTTAGTCTTGTAAAGATTGGAGTTGCCTCATTTTTTGTTTCTTGCAAGTTGCATGCCTTTTTGTAAGTAATTATACAATTTTATACTTCATTAATTACTGGTAAATGTTGGCCAAGTTTTTTTCGGTCAATGTCTCATTCAAAAGTGAATATAACTTTTGTATTGCTAGAAATTAAATAGCAATTGTGAAAAGGGAAAAAAGTTTTTGGGATGAAACTTGAAGCTAGCACAGAGAATGCAACTTAATAATGAGTTTGTCAACATCTGTAACCAACTGTAAGTCTTTGTACTGAACATCAGGACGTCAAGCCGTTACGCAAATTTTTTGAAATGTTAGTGATGTAGAGTCTTTCTTTGGCCTTCAAAACGAGGTAATAACGAAGTTTATGGTGCGTTTATTTGTGCTTTAACAAATGCCTGCGTATAAGGTTTTTTTTCCTCCAAGTAACAATGATTGTAAGTCTGAGCTCACCCAGCTGTAACAGACAATATGTCTATCTGCCAATCATCCTTCTATTCTCCATTCTGTTGTTTCTTAACACACACAAAAGTCTGTTTCTGCACGGTCAACGGTTCAAGCGTCATCCTATTTGGTCCTTCAATTATCAATCATGCGTTGACTATCTAAAACTCGTCA
Organism: Patiria miniata; assembly: GCF_015706575.1. Lineage (NCBI taxonomy): Eukaryota > Metazoa > Echinodermata > Asteroidea > Valvatida > Asterinidae > Patiria > Patiria miniata. The sequence goes on from NW_024037057.1 coordinate 7,784,553, forward strand.
ATTCAAGAAATGTTTAATGGGGTGAATTCTGCCGAGGAAGATATGATTAGAGGCTTTGGGCTTTATTCCTTTTTTCCTCCAAGGGTAGGCCTATTATGTTCCTAGTTTTTCTTTGTTGGCATTACTGCACAGTAGTTTTATTTTTGTCACGGATTAATTCCCACGATGGGCCATCTGCTTGCGGAAAAAAATAAATAGGGCCTAATCGTTGAATGTTTTTTTCATCATCTTATAATTTACTGTAAAAAATTTGGGGAAAAAAGTAACTGGTTGTTGAGCTTCAAGTTACCGATACTGCGTACATTTCTGTCAAACAATGAAACAACATCAGTTTTGTGCTTTAAGCAAACATAATATCGATCATAGGAATCTTAAAACTGCCAAAAAAATCAGGGTGTTTTTTTTGGGGGGGGGGGCAATTAATAATTTTTTTAGAACTTTGACAAAGTTACCAAGAAAACAACACCTTTTTATAGTTAGGATAGTGAAAATGTTGGATGTTGGAAGTGTAGCAAATTTTAGCCAAATTCAACGGCAAAAGTGTGGGATTTAAAAAGAAATCTGCTGGAAACTAACAAGATTTACAGGTTTGAAGGCCTTCGTGTTCCAATCCCACGTCCGGCAGAATCTGATCTCAAAAGCAGTCTTTCTCTTTGTCTTCAAGAAGGTTTCAACTCAGCAGGAAAATTACACCCTTAATTAAACAATACTACGGATGTCATCTTATCGTTTGACAGCATGACTCCATCCTCAAGGTTTTTCCCGACAGTAAGACTTTGAGAAAAAGTCTGTGATATCTCACTGATTGCCTTGGGACACAACATAAAGACCTCTAACTTAGTCTGTAGTCTTCAGGAACGCGCTCGGTCCTTGAAAGATGTCTGAGGCTGGATGTGTGATTGAGTCAAAATCAGAAAGCGTGTTGATTAATTGAGCATCACTGAAATCCCGGAAGTGACTTTAGCCTTGAACTTAGGTTTACCTGGATTGTTTTATTGTGTTTGGTCTGATTGCTTTCATGTTTTTATTTTCTGGTCTTTTATGATTCCTTCATTGATTCACGCACTTGCTGCAGCACAGTAATTAAACGTATTAAGACTAATTTATCATTCTATTGGTCTTGACTTCCCGACCTCAAGTCTGATCACTAATTTGATAATTTAGTGTACTAACTGTATACATGTATGTTCATGAATTATTTTACAGCGAGATTTGTATACATGTACAGTACTTACACATTATAATGTTGTCTTGTCATAGCATAAACATGATAAAGAACAGAAATTCCATCAACGGACAAAAGCAGGTGACTGGTAGGCAGAGCTGACTTAACCAATCTCCTGCAATCAAAGCATAGAGCAGATTTTATAACAATCACAGCCAGTCAATCCTGCTTTATGGAGGCAGGGAGCACTCAACTGCTGAAAACAGTCACATGATTTATGTTGACCAATAGGCTGGCCTTTTTGAAATTGCCATTCAGAGAGGGAGGGTTAATGTAAGTGATAAAAATGGTCAGGAAAAAAATGGACAATGTTCTTATTTTTGCTCTTTGGTGTACATCTTTGTATATTTTTGTTGTCATAAATACTCAGGATGCAATTGACAAATTACGTACAGCCGGTACATTGTACAAATAACAGTTGAATTTGCACTAAGTACAGACCTGTACACTTTACATCTGATAATTGAACCAAAGTTGAACCATACACATTGTAGTAACCTTGACCCAGAGCCTGGCCATTTTTATGAATGAACTAGGAGTTGCAGGTGGAATGAAGGTCATTTCTGACATCACTGTGACATGGTCAAATAAAATCAGACAAAAAAGGGAGCTTATTACAGTGTACCTTTACAGGACAAAAGACTTATTCGTAGGGTTAGGTGCCGGTAGTCCGTATGGGTGTTGGCAGAGAACTTCATAGAGTGAGGAACGTGTGCAACTGTAAGGAAGTTGCTGGTTCTTGGGGCATTCTGTCACTCAGTCAGAACTTCGTTCAACATCTATTCTTACTCTTAGTGACTTCATGATTGTGAATCATGTTTACATTTAGTCTGAGAAGTTATTGATCAATTTACAAACATCAAGTTGTTACTGGTTACTTTATTGGTAAGTGAACTTTGATTTCTTCATACCATTTTATTTTTAGAAAGTTCTAAAATTTCAGTAACATGCAGCACTAAAAAACGTTGTAAAAACCAAAGCACATGGGCAAAAAATGGTGAAATATTTTGCTTGAAGGAGTTTTTATGAACCAGACAAATACTACCGGTATGTTTGAAAGGTTTAAATAATAATTAAAAAACACCGGGTGTGTTCATCCCTCTTTTTAGGCAAAAGATGTTAGCTTTAATACTCTTGCTACTGGTATAGGGTACATGTACAGGTCTACATTGTACCAGACAGAATTATCAGCCCACTATTGGCCAAAAAGTTATTTGCAATAAATTCGAAAAGATTTCCATACGAAGTTCACTCAACACTCTGTGTACAAACCCTATGAGAGTGGATTGAAAAATCTCAAGTGTTTTCTAAGAAAATGCTTGTGTTTTCTCACTGCTCAAATTGACTTTGATGACATGAAATTGCTATCTGAGGGCTTGTTAGTCAATACAGAGGAAAATTAGTGAACTTCGCATATGGTAATCTTGCCATAACTTCACCTGACTTTAGTAGGCCTGCAAAATGTATCACTTGTGTAAGGAATTAATTTGGAATACAACATATCAGTAATGGGAAATTTAAAAAAGGGCAAACACGTACCGGTAGCTCAATTTCAAATACGCATACCATACAGGTCTTGCTCAATCTATGAATTTCTGGTCAACCCTTTTCTGTTTAGGTTAACGGTTCATCTGACATCTATGATTTTATAGAGTCTGATGCACTCCTTCATCCTCCAAGAGTGATTATGAATCACAAAAAAAAACCTACATGTACCCAACAAATAAACAATCATTTGAAGTCATTCTTAATGATACTGATACAAAGTACCACCAAGTTAACAGGGACAGGGAAAATGCCACACTTTGGACCCGCAATTTACAGAATGACCCATACATGTGTGGACTTTGTCATTATGGGGTGCTGTGGTCCAATGGTTACAGTGTTCGACTCGTGTGCCGTGGTGCATGGGTTCGAATCCTGACCGTGGGAACATGGTGCTCGTGCTCTTGAGCAAGGCACTTTACCATTATTGCCTCGTCCTTCGGATGGGACGTAAAGCCGTAGGTCCCGTGTGTTGTGTAATGCACGTTAAAGAACCCAGTAACACTTATCGCTAAGAGAAGGGGTTTGCCCCGGTGTTTCTGGCAGTGGCAGTGGCTGCAATATGCGCCGCAGCACCTTGTAAACCCTTATAAGGTACTACATAATGGGTCTCATATTTCTCATAGACTTTATTTACCTTTCTTTAATAATTGACATGATTTCCAGCGCCTTGAGTACCTACATACTGTACATACTATGTACATGTAATTGTTGGTAGATACGTGCGCTATATAAGACTCCGTTTTTATTATTATCTTCAAAAGTGATGCATTTGAATGGAATCATTAGACTACTAACTAGATACGAATCATATGGACGGACATTTGTAATTGATCAAGTGTTGAGCACTAGTAATGCAAGCACTAGGGCCTATCAATTCTAACACAAACCCAACCTACATGTACATGTAAACTTGTCTAAAAGCCTCCTACAATGCCCGACGTGTAGGCAACCTTTTTGTTGGTCTCATTAGTTTTGCATACAGCGGTCCACAAATGCAGCGCTGAATGGACCAGGAAGATTATGGTCTTCTTTCCAAACTGCAAGCAAAATGGAACGGACAATGACAAAATCCTTGTGCCTACAGTGAAGCCAGTTGCGTGGGTTTCGCTTCACTGCATTTGTCCACTTTTGTGGGTTCAAAATTTTTTTTTGGAGGGGGGGTCTGGGCAGTGAACAAAAAATCAAACAATTTTGTTTAGCGTTTCAACAACTTCATACTGCATACTGGTTTTATTTAGATTTAGTCCCACTTACAGACAGACAGAAATTTCGGATTAGCTGTGTCGGTCTGAACAAAATCTGGCTCGGTGTTCCGGTACATGTACATGCAGGGTGGTTGAGTGGGTTGTTATTGCTGGCAGTCAGCCAAGTTTGTGTTGTGAAACTTGCCACAACAACCTGAACAAAAGAGTTTTCTGCTCTGATGATCGCATCATGGCCTGTACTGTACATGTACCAGTATCATGATCAGTAGCTGTTTAAATTGCACAACTTTGTACGTGTCTTCTACATGCCTCCCTTTACTAGGGGAATACATAGGCCATTCAATAAATTTGGGCTTCTATTTCTTTTTTTTGTCCCTGTTACATCTGAAATTTAGAATTTAATAATTCTGATGCACTTCTTAATGCAATTATCCCCCAAGAGTTCAGCAACTACCAACTCAACAAATAAAAAAATGTTTGAAGTCATTCTTATTGATACTTGATTGGCAAATTACAAAGTACCACTTGAGGTAAAACAGGAAAAATGTCACACTTTGCAATCCAGATAATAGGCCTAGTAGACTGTTATAAAAACTTACAAATTTCCGACCCAGAATAAATTCATTTTCTTGAGAAGCCACCGAGTTGAGAATAACGTTTTAATGTAACTCCAGGTCTTGACATTGGTAAAAATCCGAAAGAAAATGTGTAAAATATTCTTCGAGACTTGGCATCTACCGGTACAGTGTACACATGTTTGATTATTGTTTTCCACCAAAATTCAAGTATTCAAAGATCATCTTTTAGCGATGGGTCAGTTGGGGATGGGAGGGGGAAGCTGGGGTTGTTATCTGGCAGATGTTTTTTTTTCTGCCTGATTTTTATATTTTTTTTGCAGCCCAAGAGCGGGGATACATGTGTAAGACACCCCCCCGGCCCCCCCCCCCCCCCCCCCCCCCACGGTAGATCTGTCAAAAATATCTATGCCGTACAAATCATGAAAGAATTTTGCATTTTTAAAATATCTTTTACTTCAAAAATGTATCAGGTACAATGTACGCATTTTACAATTGTAACATACACACATAAAATGTTATATTCTTATTTACTTATGTACAATGTACATGCTGATTCGTCACACCACCCAACTAATTGGTCACACCCCTGTAGTGCCAATGGAACATTCCTTCCAGGGTATACACCTGTATCATTACTACATGTATGGGGCATCCTTTGTGACTTAATTTGTAATTCCCAGTAGTCACCGCAGCGTCTTTTGTCCTCAGTGACTGCTTTGAAGTGTTGCGCATTTTTATGAGGAGATTAGCATAATTTGACAGTGTAATTAAATGTCATCTGTTCACTTGACCATTTGGCCGCACAGTTTAATGATCTCATTACAGCACACACTGTACAGTGACAATAAAAAATGTACTACCAGTACTTGAGAATTGTACATAAACAGCCTTTGGCAATCTTGTGTTGATTTTTTATCAGTGAGTTACTGGTACTAGTGGTAGTTCTTTTGCATCCCTGTGAAACAAAAACATTCATTTTTAAAGCATCGTGTCACCAAAAGAATTTAGCCATTCTTTACACATTTATTTTATATGATTCTTTGTGTTCAAATTCAGAACGATGGTGCGTCTACACATGTGTACTAAGTGCACCCCTATCAATCATAATGGAACATTCCAGAGCTCATCTCATAATTAATGTCTGTCTGGTCTAAGCTAACGATCAATCCGCACCAAATGGCGCGGAATTTATATTTCCTGCGTTACTGCGCTGTAGAGTTTCATGCGTGTGGGGTAGGCCTATCTGTTACACCGTAGAGAAAGAGTGCAGTACTACATGTAGGCATTGTACATAATTAATGTGCATACCGGTTGGCCTGATGTCTACATGTAGCCAGCACATGGGCGCTTAAACATGTATTTCTGGCAGTGGTGCTATTGAGTGATGTAGATGCTACGTGTTACTGGTATTATTATGGTATGATACTGGTATGGTATAGTATGGTACATGTATGCTTCATGGGTGACTTGGTCGGTGCATCTGATGTTGGCTCTTGTACATATATTAAAACATACGTGTACAGTTCCTGCAAGAATTGGTGGTACTTTTGACTGGTGTTCTCAACAGAGAAGCTTAATTTGACTAGTACCGGTAGGTTCATCAAGATATTTTGTTAATTTTTTTTCAAGCACTTTTTTGTCAGTAGTTACCGGTACATGTAGTAAATGTTCAAGTACATTAGGGGCCCCCCCCCCCCCAAAAGTCTCCGGTTTCTGGTATGCACGCGCGTCGCCGTAGCCATGCGCGTTGGCAAAATGAAAAAGTTTTTTTTTCAATGAAAGATGATGTCTCAAAACCGCCAAACTCACTGGTTTGACTGGAATCCTGCTGCTGCACAATTTTAACGTGTTTTTAGATTGGGTTATGGTTGAGAATAAGCTTTATGTGGCCTCTCTGGACACCCATATATTTGCACTAAGTTTAGTCGGGCACCATTTGCAGTCATCAGCCGACATTTGAAGCAAAAAAAATCAGGTAAAAATTTTAAAAAGCCGCGTCGCCGCACCACTTTTTGGGCAAGCGCCGTACCAGAAACCGGAGACTTTTTTGGGGGGGCCTTTGTGTAACTTTCTCAACGTGCACAAATACTGGTATGTAGACTTCACTATTTTATGTGTATTTTTTTCAGTACTTGCAATTTTGTTTTAATGTATTGGATTTCTAACTTTCCTGGATATCATTTATCAGGTTTAGTGTTGTTTTTTTTTTTCAGTGTAATTTGTTCGCAATTCACCCAGTTTGTTTTAAATCATTACAATGTATACATTTGTATAACACAGTGTATAAAGCTTGTTATTTTACTACATGGATACCGGTGTGAATTGTAATAGGATAATACAATATTTTGTACCAGTACGTATAGGCCCTAGTGAATATTGTAATGATTCTCCACTTTGTTTTTCCAACTTTTTCTGGATTCTTTTCATAATATTTAAATTAAAACTTTTTATGTACCGTACATTATGCACAATACTATACATGTACGTACATTTAAGTACATTTACTAAAACAAAAAATACATGTAATGTTTCAGTATCGTGGCAAACTTGTGTGCACATTTCCACATTTTACAACTTGAGGAGTGATACCGGTGATGTATCCACACACAAAATTCCTGCATCACAGGTCCCTTGCTAGTTATGACAAATTATTTGGCAATTAGCATGATTAGCTGATGCATACTCGTCAATTATTAAAAAGACGCCGCTGCTTCATCAAACCAGCACAGCTCCGTTTACCATGACAAAGCAAATCGCTCTGGACCCAAACAAAGACACGCCAACCTCGTTACAACGGCGAGCGTCTGGCCAGCCACGTGTCGGCTCTTGGAGCAAACTCAAGTGATGCTCTGAGTGCTATTGCCACATCGTTGATTGGTGAGGCGGTGATGCGGGGAAAGGATGAGGAGAACAAAGGATAGAGAGAGGGTGATGATGGGGGGGGGGGGGTGGCAGTGGGGGGGGGGTGGTAATGAGATGGGAGCAGTACTGGGGGACAGGAAAGCTGCTTTGTCGTCTGGTGTCGATGGGTACGAAGGTGATGAGAAATGTATGAACGGGAATAAGGCCAAAAAAAAAAAAGGCTCCGGTTTCTGGTATGGAGCTTGCCTAAAAAGTGGTGCGGCGACGCGGCTTTTTTTTTTTTTTACCTTTTTTTTTTGCTTCAAATGTCGGCTGATGACTGCAAATGGTGCCCGACTAAACTTCGTGCAAATATATGAGAGTCCAGAGAGGCCACATAAAGCTTATTTCTCGACCATAACCCAATCTAAAAACACGTTAAAATTGTGCAGCAGCAGGATTCCAGTCAAACCAGTGAGTTTGGCGGTTTTGAGACATCATCTTTCATTGAAAAAAAAACTTTATCATTTTGCCGACGCGCATGGCTACGGCGACGCGCGCGCATACCAGAAACCGGAGACTTTTTTTTTTGGCCTTAAGAAATGAGATGGAGAGATATTAGTATACAGATTCATGTCATTTTCGTGTCGGATGCTTTACGTTACATCTAGGCTGAGACCAGTGCAAGCTGCTACATGTACGTCAATGTGATCGCAATGACTCTGTGTTATTCCAAATGACATTGCAGTTTTCTTTTCCTTTTTAACTGCAACCTTTTCCAGATGCTCCAGCATACACCAGGAAGGTTTGGAGAATTTTGAAAGATAAACGAAGGAAGAGCCCAGCCACGTTACATAAGGCTTGATGTCGCTTGAAAGCTGACATTACAAAAAAAACAAACTGCCATTCCTTTTTAATGCTCAGTGGATGAAAGGTTTTTGGAGAATTCTGGCAGATATTTAAATAAAAACACCGCCTTTGGCATGTTTGTTTACACTAATTCTGTGCATCGTATTTGTAACGTGACCAATCCACGGGTGCATATGTTGTGACTTGGTCGATCGAGACGAGACCGCGTTTTTGATCTTGGAAAAAAACCTGGACCACTACACACTGAAGAATGCTACAGCCCTTCACGCAACGAGTACGGCAGAAACGGTCATGAATCGCACAGTTAACTTAAAAAGCTACAGTCCATCATTTGTAATTTGTGCATTTTGTTCGTTTGAAGCAACAAAAGAGTTCAAAATCTAATGAAGGATACTGAACAACTAACCTGATGAAGTTTCAGCTAAGCTTCAGCTGTACATTCCGAGAAAAGCAGCATTCTAAGATCTCAATTTCAAATCAAAAGTTACTGAATCATGTTTTGAATTGTTTTGAATTGCAGCTATACGCGACGTCGCGCACTGATCCGACGAATTATAACAACCGCGCGCGCGTGTGCGTCGTTCCAATACTTGTGCGCGCTGCGCCGAATAACAAAACGAACTACTAATTTAAATTTTCTTACGGTGCTTCTTAAGAATCACCGTTGGAAATGCCTTCTTTCGTTGATTACTTCAAAATGACAGCTTCCCAGAAAGAATAATTTCACAGGGAGTTTAGTTTCCTTACTATCTTTCAACCAAGTTTGTTTTTCAACAATAATTACGCCAGTTACTTTTCGGATGGCTGCAAATGATGGACTATAGCTTTAAAATACAATGGTGCTGTCTGTTTGATTTGCGCAGGTCTTCCGGCCAACCCATGCAGGCTCCTCTGCAGTCTTCCCACCATGGCGTCACCGATGCTCCGTCCACTCTCCCCGTCCGTCCACGTCTTTCCTGAAGTGACACGCGAGGGCGCTGTTCGGCATGTCTGCTGACTTGCTCAGGTCCAGCCCCCGGCCCGGACCCAGGCCAGGTATGTAGATAAATGTTCCAAATCCATTCTCTTTTTGTTTCTTCTTAGCGAAAATCCAGACGGGCCATGTCATGTGGCCTTTAAGCCTTAATGCTAAGCACAAGCACAGGCTTATTTTCACTTAGCACATAATGTTTTTGAGCACCATTTCTAGTTGGTTATTGTTTGAGATTGAGCACTGTAGATCACTGATCAGTTCTTTTGACTTGACATCATTTTCAAAACACCGTAAACGTCGTTTTTGTTCCCTTTTAAAACCCCGCTGGCTCCAGGCTGCCCAAAGTCAGTCTTGACGGGTTGTGTTGTTAAACATGTTAAATACAGAAGACAATACCCGTATATCGAAAAATGAAGTTTAGCAACAGCTGTTGTACCGTTTTGATAAATGTGCAAAATTTCACCTTTTTTTTTCAAATCGCGTTTTTGGAAATAAACTCTTTCTAAGATCTCAAAAATTTGAAGAAAAAAAAAGATTAGTACTGTTCTCAGTGTGTTTTTTGTTACAGTGCTATAATGTTTGCGTCTTTGTTATAAGAAATGCTTCCAAGTTATTTGTCCGGTCCTCTCTCTTGTAGCCCATGCGAGGGCGTCCTCCTCGGCCCCGCTCTCTGGCCGTCCCTCCTCAGCCGCCAGTGACTCCTCCGGCAGCACGACAAGCAGCACCACCAGCTCCGCGGGCTCCTACCGCAACCGCACCTTACTCAAGACCTACCACGACTTTGCCATGCAGATCTTCAACCCAGGCCACGCCCAGGATGTGGAGAATCTCTTCCTGGCCGCGGCCAAGGACGGCGACTACGAGCGGGTGGAGAACTTCCTTCGCAGGAGGAGTAGCGAGGTTAGTCAGATTATACTCCCTCTGTTTTCATCCTGTGTTTTGAGTCGAGTCCGTCACAAGTCCAGTCACAAGTTAGGTCTTAAAGATATAGTCCATCATTTGTAATTTGTGCATTTTGTTCGTTTGAAGCAACAAAAGCGCTCAAAATCTTAAGAAGGGTACTGAACAACTAACCTGATGAAGTTTCAGCTCAGCTTCAGCTGTATATTCCGAGAAAAACAGCATTCTAGGATGTTAATTTCAAGTCAAAAGTTGCTGAATCATGTTTTGAATTGGGCCTGCATTCAGCATCCGAGACACGTTCTCACTGAGCTGATTGCAGCTACGCGATGTCGCGCACTGATCCTACGAATTATAGCAAGTGCGTGTGCGTGGTGTCAATGCTTGCGCGCGCTTCGCCGAATAACAAAACAAATTACTAATTTAAATTTCCTACGGTGCGTCTTAAGAAGCACCGTTGGAAAGGCCTTCTTTCGTTGATTACTTCAAACTGACAGCTTGTCAGAACGAATAATTTCGCAGGGAGTTTAGTCCCCTTGCTATCTTTCAACTAAGTATGTTTTTCAACAATAATTACGCCAGTTACTTTTCGGATAGCTGCAAATGATGGACAATAGCTTTAAGTAATGGGGGTGGAAAGTTGCAAAGAAATGCCATCATAGCTGTTAAGTTGACTATCATTTGTCTTGAGACCACGTAGGAACATTTGCACTTACCCAGAAACATACCTATTAAATGAGAAAATGCTTTCTCAGAGTGCAGATAGGACTGACTAATGCCAAAACCCTGTAAAATTATTTCAATTCCCTGTAAAATTATCTGATCTGAAATGGTATTATTCGGAAGAAAACAGTCATTTTAAGATGGTTAAAGAAGTGTGCCTGTGGCATAGTTTTGTTTTAACGTGCATTTGCAACGAACTCCAGTTACGGTACAAGACCCCAAATTAGTGCATATGTTTTATCTGTCTTTTCTCAAAATGTAGAGTTCCACTGAGCTGAGACTTCAACATGTTAGTTGTCATGCACCCTTTTTAAGATTGTGAGCAATTTTTTGGCTTCAAATGAAAGAAAAATGCAAACAAAGCAACTAGTCTTTGTACCTTTAACATACCGGTAGGGACTGGTTGGCTTGTGATGAACTTGGTTGTTGGATGTTAACCTAGCTCTCAGAAACAGAAGTTCCGAAAATGTACCCTGTGTGTTTCACTTTATTGTAAATTTTTAATTTTTTTTTACCAGATTGTGAATATTGACGTGAAGGAGAAGCGAACTGGCAACACCCCGATCCTGTGGGCGGCCAAGAACGGCCACCTGAAGATAGTCCAACTCCTGCTGAAGTACGGCGCCGACGTCACCATCCGTAACTACGACAACGAGACGGCCATGGAGGTGGCCAAGCCGGGGATTCGAACCGCCCTGCTGCAGTCGGTGGAGAGGGTCGGGTGCACGCCCCGGCACCTGCTGCAAGCCGCCTGGCAGGGGAACATTGACGTGGTCCAACGATTATTAGTGAGTATGAAGGATCGTAGATAGATCATGATTGGGTCTGATGGTTTCAGACGGTATTTTAAAGAAAAAAACGGGTCTTACTTGGCATTGGCATCGATTTGGGAGATCACCCATTTAGTGTTGGATAGCTGTAGTTGGAACACCGGTTTGCCCCGGTGTTTCTGGCCTCCTGTATAAACTCCCACGTGGAGTATTTAGGAGAAGAACCAACCAAGAACCAAGTGTTCCAGAAGTCTTTAGCTCCTGTCAACTTCTTTGTACATAATAATAATAATTTGCTTATATAGCGCTTAAAAACCAACGGTCTCAAAGCGCTTTACCATTATTACCCCTGTTCATCAGGCTATGAGACCAGTTTTTGCAGCAGCTCGAGATCAGCGCAATCTGGTCTCTACCTTCACAGGTACCCATTTGTACTCCTGGGTGGAGAGAGGCAATTGTAGCAAGTGTCTTGCCCAAGAACACAAGCACCATGATCACTGTCAGGGTTCAAATCCACGTACTGTACCACGGCACGCGAGTCGAACACCGTAACCATTGGACCAAAGTGCTCCACAAATATATAGAACACTCTAATATTGATAACAAGAAAAAGAAAGTGGTTAATTAAAAATAGATTGTGCAGAAGAAAACCGGAAGAAACATCTGAGTAAACACCCGAGTAAAATCTTGACCAAACTGCTCATATTTGAGAAGCAACATATTATTTCTGAAAATAATCATATATTGCATGTCTTTTTATTTTTAATTTTTTAGAATGAGAGTAAAGTGTTGGACATCAACTGTCGTAACGCTGATGGCTACACACCGTTGCTATTGGTTACCAGGGACGTGGATCTATTTGAGCAGAGTAAGTAAGGCTGACGATCTGTAGCATTCGTGCCATGATAGTCACCTAAATGGAGAACAACATTGCCTTTCTGCATAAAGTATTAGAAATTGAATTTGAATAAAACCATTTGGCTTTCATATTATGCATTATTTGAAAGAAACTTTAGAAATGGTTGACTAACAAAAAAAACTGAAAAATGAAAGCCAAATTTAAACCCACCAACCACACTGATTTAAAATTGTTAGCAAAATGCAAAGGAAAAAAAGATCATTATGAACTTGGAGACGATATCTTTTCTTACATACTCCCTTAGGCCTTTTCTTCAAAAATTTGCTTTGTCGCCATCTCCAGCGTCATCTCTGGCTCCCACAAGGTTAAGGAGCAATTAATCCTCATTCCAAATGACACCTCTTTAATGTATTTCACTCTGACTTGAATGAAGTGCCAAAAATTGGACCTCATACTTAAACTCCGTCTCCAAAGTCATGGAACCAAAGCCTGAAGCCAACGCTGCCGTTGAAACCATGGTTTGACAAACCTCTAAGTGTAATGTCATATTTTTAGGGCTCGCTCAATGACGGCCATCTCTGTTGGAGAACTGGAACTACGTATTTTACGCAATCAAGCATATTGCGCAGTGTTGAAAATGTCCCAAACGCGCGCTTGTTGCTTCAAATGTGTTCAAAATACGACGCAGCTGATGCGGGTTAATGCAAGTTGACGCTCAAAATGCCGATGCACGTGGATGGGCTGTAGGAAATGCTGTCATTTGAGCGAGACTTATAAGTATCTCTCACGTTTTCTCTGCAGTCGGTGCCGCACTGGAGCACTACAACCCGCAGGCCGTAGTGCGAGAGCTGCTCCTCCACCGGGCGGACCTGACCACTCACGACGCGGAGGGCCGAACCCCGCTCCACTTTGCCGCCGCCTCCAAGGCCAAGGTCTCGCAGGAGATTGCGTTAGTCCTGATCAGCGATCCGGCCATCTTGGAGATGAGGGACCGGCGATCACTGGCGCCCATCCACTCGGCCTCGCAGAGCGGGCAGGTGGAGATACTGGTAGCGCTACTGGATAGCGGAGCGGACGTCAACGCACGGGGCTATGCAGGGGCCACACCGCTTCATATAACGGTGAGTTTTTATTGTTTATCCTATGGGTATTTCTGAAACCCGGCTGTGTTTAAGCTTCGATTTTGCGTCTTGTCTCAAGACCATCTGTGAAAAAAAGTCTGTCACAAGCCAGTATGGCCCATCAGGCCAGCGTTTATCTCTGGTTTCAGTAGCATGAAAGGACTTTGAATTTTTCTACTTTCTGGATGGGAGGTTAGTCCAAAGGTTTCTGCCCAGCTAATGCCCGTGGCCATTTATACTCCTGGGTGGAGAGAGGCAAGTGTGGGTAAAGTGGCTTGCCCAAGGACACAACATATGGCCAGCAGCTAGATTTGAACCGCTGACCCTCTGATCATGAGTCACGAACCCTAACGACTAGGCCACACTCCCCACTAAAAACTATCTGTACAGGCTATTTATAACATGGAATTTGCATTTAGGAGTTGGCAACTCAATATTGAGTTTCGCTCCTCACTGACGTATTTTTTACAGGCCTTTATTGACACTCTTTAAGGCCAATTATAGAAACCTCCTAAGCACAGTTTTATGTAAGTAAGTACATGTACATAGAATACTTTAATACCTCTCTCCACCCAGGAGTATAAATGGGCATGGGCATTAGCTGGGGAGTAACCTGCGATGGACTAGCATCCCGTCCCGGGGGAGTACAAATATTCTCAGTCGTTTCATGCAACTAAAACCGGAGATAAACGCCAGCCTGGATGGGCCACATTGGCTCGTGACAGACTTTACTTCTTCTTTTTTCACACAATACTTTGCAAACAGAAAATTAGTTTACCGGCCCAAATACCATGTGATGTACATTAGTTTTGACTGGTTCTCCGCTGGCCTTTTGTTCAGCTCTCCGTGAAGCCCCTGACTTTTTGGGTTTTTTTGCACTTTGTTTGGCTGCACACTATTCTGAATCCTCTAAAAGTCTTGACCTACTCAGAAAACTGAAAAAAAAATACATATTTATTTTCAGGCATGCTATGGTCAGCTGCAAGCAGCCACCAAGCTGCTGAACCACGGCGCAGACGTGACATTGGTAGACGACAGCGGGAACACGCCGGTCGATTTGGCCAAGACGAAGAAGCTCAAACATACCCTACGAGGTGAGTTTATTCATTATGTTTTGCCTTTCAAAAATGTAATTTCAAGTGCTGTATGCTCGGTGCCGTCCAAGGGCTCGTGAAGAATTTAAAAAAATCTCAAGCTTGGGTGGGACTCGAACCCACGGCGTGCTCGGTCAACATTGGATTGTTGCGTTTTGTCGATGAAATTTCATAAGCGTACCCTGTGCCGTGCTGTGCTGTCTGAGGGAGGGGTTGCCGCTTGTGAGGAAAAAAAATCACAAGCTAATTCAGGTGGGACTCGAACCCACGTTCTCCTGCTTGCTAGTGCAGATGTCTTACCACTCTACCACCAAACATGCCAGGGTCAGCTGGCTGGTTCGAATCTGATACAGAACCAGCTACTGCAAATAGAGATTCGGTTTTTAACAGGAAAATTGTAATGCAAGATTTCACGGATTGTTAAATGTCACATTTCTGTTTGTGCACGTAGATGCGTGGACGGAGGCAACGCAAGCCAAACGGGACCTGGTCCTCACCCCAGTCAAACCGCCGTCCCGTATGGCAGAGCATCGAGGGCTGGGAGGGGAGGACAGAATGACCCAGGAATCTATTGGCAGTACCCCACGGCCCGGATCCTCCATGAACTTCACACCGGAAAGTAAGTAACGCTTGGAACTCTTCAAAGTGTTTAAATTATAACACTTTGAAGCAGTTGTTACACTTTGAATACTTCGAACACTTGGCAGTGCTGGAACATTTGAAAACACTTCCAAACACTTGTTACTCTTGGAACACTGTGACATGTTGCATTGCTGGAACATTTAAAAACACTTCCAAACACATTGCTCTTTCAATTCTTGGCAATGCTGGAACATTTGAAAACACCCTCAAACACTTATTGATCTTGGAACACTTAGCCATTTTACATTGCTGGAACATTTGAAAACACTTCCAAACACATTACACAAGGAACGCTTGTCACAGCTGAAAGCTTTTCCAATCACTTCCAAACACTTGTTACTCTTGGAAAACTCTGAACACTTTGCAGTGCTGGAACCTTTGAAAAAAAGCTGGAACTTTTGAAACACTTAGAAAATTGTTTTACAAATGGAACACTTGAAAAATGTGAAGCCTTTAGAATTTATGGAACATTTGAAAAACTTAAACGCATTCATCATTCCGATTCTGGTCATATTTTGGGAGACAAGACGTTGCACCACAAGCTGTAGTAATTATGCTGTGGATGTCTTGGTTTTCTCTCTGACAGAACGCATCATCCATAAGATGACTGAGGCCCATAAAGCCATGCTGGCCGAGGAACAGATGCTGCGAGATATCGAAAGCGGACGCTTCACTCCAAGGTATTTTTTAGTTTTCGCCGGTAGACCCATACAAATGCCGCACAGCTGCCACAGTTTAACATTGAGCCAGGCGTACACATCCAGTAATACTATCATCTATTCTGGGTTATCACACAAGGCCCATGGGGTTTTGCATTAGGGTTGCAGTCAGCAGTAGACTATTGGGTGTTAAAATTTGTCTTGAATTGGGAAACAAAAAGGTTTCAAACTTGTTGAAGCTTTATGCTTGTATACAACTTTGCATTACAAAAATTGGGTGTCTTAAATGGGAATAAAGGGGTGACCAAAAGACGTCCCAGATAATTCTTATAATTTCATTCCCAAGTATTGATTCCAAGCCTCCGAATGTTAAAGTTTTGTTGCTAACGACAAAAAATGACTCACGTTTAGGGCTGTTGACTAGGTCTGTTGTAGAATAGCTGTTGAAAAAGTCAGGAGAATGCCAACATGGGACTGTGCAGCTCAGTTGGTAGAGCTCTGGTCACAGTGTCTTGGATAGAGCACCACTTCCATATTCTGAAGGTTCTAACACCCACTCTTAGTGAGTTTCTTTTCTAAACTGAGCTGAGATGTAGTTGAGACCGTCGCAAGTCCCTGCAAGTCCATCAAAAGTCCTCCAGTCCCAATTCAACTCACAAGCTATTCAAATGAGCTTCGACAAAGGCATTTCTTTCTTATTGTTCATCCACGGTTTCTTGTGACCGCACTTGTGACAGGAATCGTGATTTACTTGCGACTGGACTTGTGATGGAGTCGACTGCACCCCTGAAACCTACTATGCATTATTTGGTTTTTTTCTCCTCAGCTCATCTCCTCGTAAGCTGGGTCTTCCCAGAGCCTCCTCCAGGAACAGCACCTCACCAGGCAAGCTGCCCGTCCCTCCCAAGACCCCTCGCGTCTTGGATCATGGATCCAATTCCTCCTCACCTGCCGCCTCCCCAGAGAAGAGCAAAAAGACGGCCAGGTAAATTTTTGACACAGGAGGCACTCCATAGTGCCAACTTACATTGTTATACCTCTGTCTTGGATACCGTTTTCCCATTGGCCTGGAACGATCACATGTTAAGTTTATTCAAAGTCACGGCACGCTCCCTATTGGACATGTGGAATATCACATGTCGCGTTAGTACGTGATATCTATCAGGGAGTGTGCTATGACTTTGTACGTACGTGTGAGACACTTGTATCGTTGGTACCCCCACTGTTTTCACCATATTTTCACACATGAACTTGTAGACGATTAGCTGTTTTGAGCACGCGGCATGCATGTGAGTGACGTTCAATTGTCATGATTGTGGTATTTACTGTTGTTTGTTTTGGGATTTTTACATCAGAATCCAAAGAATCCCAGATAGAGGTATAACAAATTCGCCTCGGGTGCTATCGGGTGTTCAAAACGTCACTTCCCACATCGCACAATTTCATCGCAGCAGTCAACAATTCATGTCAAATGAAGCATGTCAAATGAAGCATGGGATTTACTGGTAGCAGATACCAATTTTCATTTCAATATTCACAAATTAAAAAAAAACGTTCTATTCAGTAAAACAGATTCAAATGTATTGTAATGAATTCCCCCAATATAATTTGTTGGTAGCACTTATCTGATTTTTTTTTTCATAATTGGTCAGGTCCCTGTTTGGTTGCCGGTTACGCACCAACACTGTACCGAGTGGAGAAAGCGCCACGGAGCTTAGGAACCAGAGAGCAAAGGCACACGCCAAAGTCAGCCAGAGAAATTGTAAGTGATCACAAAATGTGTCAATACAACATTGAAAATTTAGTACCAAATCTCTATTCTGTGTAAAATTAACAAATTGGTTCTTTCCCTTACGTTTTGGTCCAGCTGATCCGGTTGTTTCCAAGGTAACCACTGACACACCGCAGGTTCCTGTCACGGTGGTAGGCCTAGATCTGGACGAAAACCTGCGAGATATACGGTAGGATTATCAAATAAACCTAGTGATATTCGCGTACAAATTTTAATTATTTCAAATGCTGGTATTTACTTTTGTGGACATATCTAGAGGTACTACCTGTATTTTGGACGCTGATGCCAGCCATTTTGAACACTTGGTATCAGACAGACTTAAGCTGTTTTGGACGTTTTCATCTTTTGAAAACTATCATTTTTTTGGGGGGGGGGGGCACGTATTTTGAGATTTTGTTCTATTTTGATATCAGCTTAGCAGCCACTTCAGACACCACTAAAAAAAAAAAAAATTGAAAATTTTCCACTATTATTTTTACCTTTTTTTGACTATTTTGGCAAATGATACTAATCTTTTGGACTCCAAACTAAGACTTCACCTAACTTCAAATATCAGATTTCAATAATGCGGAAAGTAATTGCAGCTATATTGTTCAGAAATTGAATGTATTCAATTAAAACCAAAGTTGTGTGGTTCTGGGAAGAACCAGTCGTTTCAACTCAACATTTCAAACGGTATGCTCTGTTCGTCATCATGAGACTGTCTCCTAATGTCGAACAGGGCACACTGTTTGAAACTCAAACGAGATGTTTTTCACATGGTGTTACCGCAAACCTTCCATACTTTGTTCATATCCACCATGCAAACCTACAAAGTCTCAATAAAGACAACGAATCTTAAAGAAAGTTTCCGTTTGACTGTTCTGGTACCTACAAGTCTGTGATATTTTTGCCTTAACCAGATTTCAGAGGTTAGTGTCTGGGCCCATTGCTCCGTTTCTCGAGCGACGTCGTCAGGACAGGGTGGACGCCTCAGTGAACCCGACCCCACCCACAGAGAGACGACCCTCGGCAGGGAGAAGGGGCTCCAACCCCAGCGTGCAGGACCTAACGGGGGCTTGCATGGACTACTTTAGGAAAGGTAAGGGCCCGTCTCAATTCACATCTGGGACGAGATCCGGACACAAGTTGCAGGTAGAATCATTCACTTTGTCTGGAAGAATTTTGCATTTGTCCCGGACATGTTCCGGGGAAATTTTCATCAGCAACTGCTTAACTCATCAATACTGATAACTTCATTGCGGGAAGATTGCAGGGAAGTTGTTCAGAATCCTGCAACTTATACCCCATACAATGTACGCAACTTGTCCGGAACTCGCCCCGTATATATGAATTGAGACGGGTCCTAAAATAAAATATTGTAAGCCCAGTATTAGTCCCAGACCAGTCTAAGTCAGAGTCCACAAAACTCTATTCATTTGATTCACAATGACTGTTCACTTGAAGTCTTTTTCATGCATCTGGTCTGCACAATGGGCCCAGTTTAGCCCATTCATTGGCATTATGGGGTAATCCTATAAGATAACACTGCCCGGCTCTCTTTACCAGCCTACCACCAGTGGATCTGTTAGTCAGTCAGTCTGTCCGTCGGGGAGTCAGCCAGTCAGTCAGTCAGTCATTTAGTCAGTCTGGAAGAAAAAAAGGGGGTGGGGGCCTCGATCCCCCTTCCTTTTTTTCCAAAAGGCAGGATGCTAAACATGTTTTTTTTTATTTGGCCTTACACAGTTCCCATTGAAAAGGCTTGTTTTAACATCAAATCCCTATATTTTGTTTCAGGAATAAAATACCCCAAATCAGTCGGGAGCTCTAGCAGCACGATAAGCCTGGATGACGAGTCTAGTACCCCGCCTCCAAAGAGAGTTCCCTTCCGGTCCAACATGCAGATTCACCATCTGAATCTAGGTAAGGCGACTCCACATATTCATCCCAGTCGCAGAACCTGTCTTACGTCTTTCAGTTGAAATGTGTGTTGCAGAATGTACACATTGTATTACATTGTACTACATTGTGTATAACTCCCAAATGAATCCAGAAAACCATAGTTGCTGGGGCTCCTTAGGGTGGTACAACATCTACAAGGACTAATGGGTTAATATTTGGTTACACCCTTTATCGATAATGAATTTTTGGGACTATAACCCTAGTGAAAGCTAATACTAACAGCAATTCTTAAATGTTCCGATTTAGTATACAGGCATGAAACTTTTCCTCGGATCCGCTCAGTTCCTTGTTTTTTGTTTGTCACGAATGCGATTACAAATTGAAAAACACTGTACAAAGACTTGTGTGGTTTGGAATTTCCTTTTTCCCCCTAAATTCCCAGTTGCATGCCTGAGTATATTATAGACTAAAGTCAAATGGGAGTTTGTGTCCTTATGGACTGCAGATTATTGTTTGGAACCAGTTCATGTAAATGATGTTACAATTTATACACACCTGATTTTCAAAAGTGTTTCTTTTTGTTGTTTACATGAAGCTGAGGCCAAAGCCACCTTGAGAAAATAACAGCTAACATAAAATTCCTCCCTCTCCATCTCCCAATTAGAACAAATGCATCTTCGCCTGGGCACCCCGAGCCCCATGCTGGATCCAACGCAGCTCTTCAACCCAACGTCACGCAGCGTCATGCCACTCTCTCCCTCACAATTCTCCGAGAACATCCAGGCCACCATTTTTGAGTTCGAGGACGAAGACATAGTGCCAGAAGACGGGCAGTCGCAAATTTCGCACGGCAGCTCTCCGGATCGGAAGGGAGAGCGCAATTTTAACAACGATCACCTGACACTGACCAGGACCAAGTCCATTCTGAATCACTGTAAAGCCTTCAGCATCGAAGACACCCGCGTCGTGGACCCAAACAAGGAGGCCTCCACCGACTCGGGTCAGGGGTCACGAACGACCAATAGCGTCTCGTCATCAAGCACCCTGTCAACGCCAAGCCCCCTGCTGCCCCGACCTGATGGAGAGCTACCCATCAGAAGTCTCGTTACGAATCGTCTCGGAGTTAACATGACGCCCTCCGCAACCAGGGTCAAAGACTCTGCTTTCAAAGCAAGAACTGGAAACGTAGTCACCAAACCTCCGTCGAGTACGCAGAAAACGGCTGCTACGAAGAGAATGGATGTACGAGCAACGACCGAAATATCGCTGCATTCGGCCAAAACATTGGTCGTGGAAAACTCTGACGTGCGCTCGGCTCCTACTGCCAAGAAACAGCAGCCAACGTCGAATGTCGAGACACACAATTCTGCCAAGAATTTATCTAAACCTTCCAGTTCAAGTCTGGGAAACAATGCAAGAAAGATCAGTTCAGACAGTTCTGCCAGTTCGAAAGCAAGTGTGCACGGTAAAATGAGTAGTACTAGAGAACTCGGCACGGGAGGAAAATTAGAAAATGCAGCAACCTCTAGAAAGTTTGACTCGGGTGTGAATTCTGAAAAGACTAGAGATAAGAAACAGTCCTCAAATCAGACGTCTGTTTTACCTTCTGCAAATACGTCTAAAACTGCTTCTCCAATTGTTGATGGAAAGAAACACGAAACGGTAGTTGAATCTCAATCTGAAAAAGATGTTCAGCATGTCACATTGAACAAAGCGAAACATGGAACAGCAGTCACCAATCAGTCTGAGAACCTGCGTAAAAGTACGGACAAAGGTGTGGTGAAGAAGATAGAGGTTGATAATGCAAGTATAAAGGGGTCTAATTCGATTCGGTTGAACTCCAGTACAAAAGTTGTGTCCAGCTCGGGAAGTAGCCGTAGCTCGTCAAGAAAGACCAGTACAGAAGAACAAACGATACATAAAACAGCAGTCAACAAGTCTGACAGTCTGGCAAAATCCAGCAGCGATAACAGCGTAAGCAGTGTTGTTAATCAGTGCAAGAGTGCAGAAACCAAACTGCTGTTTGGACGGCTAGGAGGCCAAGGGTCATCAAAAAAAACCGCTGACCCCAAGTCTGAACAGAAAGCTAGAAGTGTCCAATCTTCTGACAGTGTAAGAAGGAGTATCAGTACGTCAAAAGAAGGGAGTGTTCGGACTAGCAAGCCCACCCAGCAGGGTAACAAACAGGGTGAATCACTGTTGCCTCAGAAGACTCCGGCAAGAGCAGAGGTAGCGACCAGTAAAACCCAGTCTCCGTCGGCATCTGGCGATATGCCCAAAGTCAGTCCGAGACCTGGATATGGGCAAGGAGCCAGGTCACCAGCGGGGTCGACGGAGAAGGCCTCGCCAAGAATACAGACCTCTAAGGGAGAGCCTTCCCTCTCCAAGAGCTTTGGTTCCGGCTCCCCCCAGCTGAAGACGGAACTACGAAACGTGGTGCAAGGGCTTCAAGCTGCTAAGCAAACCAAAAATAAAACCAAAGCAAGACAGCCTCTGTCTTCTGACGAGGGTGTTGGTTTAGATCTGGAAGAGCAGACAGACAGAACTTGTACCAGCAACGAAAAGCAAGTGCTACCCATTCACTCCCAACAGGGTAAATCCAAGAAAAACAACGATGATCGAACTGGGATGCCTCGAAAATCAGAGACAGATCCTAAACTCATAAAAAATGTTTCCAGCGATCAAACATCGTTGAAGGTACAGCAAAGCAAGAAGAACTGTGAGGAGGTTTCACGACCAAAGTCGACAGGAAGTAAGTCGGATTCAGTGGAGAGCATCGAAGAAGTCTATGAGGCGGTTGTCTTCGTCTCAGACGAAGAAAAGGGAGAGGAGAAAGTCGGTGTGATTGAGACTGCACCATCCGAAGAAACTGTCAAGGTCCATATCAAAGAAGTGGATATTTTAAAAGAGGCTAAAATATTGAAGCAAAGAAAGGTTGTTAGGAAGACTGGAGGACGAATCATCCCGGCTGTGAAGACACAACCCAAGAAAGATCTGAAGGACTCTTTAAGCAAAATGGGAGGTGTGTCTAAATCTGCACTCAGGGCTGTTGGGAAATCTGTTTCCGATGCTAAGTTAAACGGTCAGGAGCTCCTAATGCCTGGAAAGAGAAGAGAAATTCCTCTCGTTGACAGATCTGAAGAAAAAGAAGAAGCTGGGAGTGCCAAGAAATCTCTCAGCCCCATCAGTCCTAAACTCCCGAATCCCGCTGCTACAAAGTTCCACTGGAATAAGTTCAAGTCTCCCGAAGTGTCGCCGCGAAGTGATTCTTCACAGGAGATTCCACGAGACCCCAGAATCATCAAAGAGCACACGCCAGTCATCCAAGACATCATGGAATACATGCATATGGGGCAGCTGCAATCTGGGCCCACGCCAATTCCTTGGAAACCGAGAGAGAAGATCTCATCCACAAGCAGCTGCCTGAATCCTGCCAAGTCCAGTACGCTCGTCAAGACGCGGCGAAGGATCGCAAGCACCAAGGAGCCTCTAAAAAGACCCTCAGTCAAAGGCAGCCTCCGGAAGATCGCCATCATGGGTCAGAACACGCAGAAAGGAAAAGCCGGTAGGCCTGGAAGTGGTGGGAAGTTGCGGCCTGGAAGTGGCGGGAAGTCGCGACAAAAGGCTAAAAAGAAGCAAGAGCCAGATGCCATCAGCATGCAGAGGAAGGGAAAATTGAGACCGCTGAGATCCAAGTCAAAAACCAGTCTCAGATCTGGCAAGCTTCACTTGCTGAGTGAGGCCGACTCTACCACTAAAGCGTTTATCACTGGTCAGGGCTGGCATATCCAGACGGAGAAGAACGAGACATCGGACGTCATCATCCACAATCGGTCTGCTCTGGATAGCTCCTGCGATTCATCCTCAGAGGAGGATGCCCCTGAAGGAAGTCCCAAACTCAGTCCCCACAACACTCTCATGCTGAACGAGCTGTGCAAGATTCATTCTCTCAGTCCTGCCGTCATTAACAACATCGCAAACATCATGAGTCCGTTAGAGGTGGGAACGCCCTTCTTCATCCCGGACACAATGGGAGCAATCAAAGAGTTCGGAGACTCCCTCAAAAGCAACAGCTCCGTCGAGACTGATCAGCAGAGCCAAGGAAGCAGCTCAAAGAAGTTCACTTTTGAGAAAGGGAGCGTTGAAAGGCTGGCAATAGAAGGAAGCGACCATCCAGAAGAACCTTGCAACATCTTGGAGAATACTGAGCCAGGAATGGACCCCACAAATGCTCATCAATTATCTATCAACCTGAAGCCACTTTCACTGGGCAACACAGAGGAATCAAAGTCTGACACAGAGTTGGCTGCATCAGCAGAAAAGAGAGAAACTTATCCAGGCGGAGTCGACTATGGAGAGGATGGGGGAAGTCAGACCGATACTCCAAGAATAATCACCTCAGGGACACCAAACAGCCTGGCAGAACGAGGCATGGGTGACATAGACGGCGAAGATGTATCCTCATATGAAACCAACCCAGACTTCCTCCGAGTGCTCAGATTACAGGATTCGACCTCGCCAAACGCCTCGCCAAGAAGTACGATGTTAAGAACAGAGCTTGCTAAGGAGAGATCAAAGATGGGGAATGCCGAAGACTGGAGTGCACTTCCCGAGCCTCCTGTGGAACCAAACGGAGAGCGTGACACCACCTCTGCTAACAAGGTATCTCACAAACCCCCTCTGCCATCCAAGATAAACACCAACATCTCAGAGCTGACACGGGTCCCTCGGGGGAGCATTAAAAGAAGACACAGCGAGCCTCCTGCTCAGGTCTCCAAAAACAAACAGGATGCAGCGGAGAAGCAGGAAGACATCAGAAATGTCGTTCCGGTCAAGAACTCCTGGAAGGAGGAGTCCGCAACTGCGAACCAGGAATCAACCTTCTTGGAGGCTCAAAGGTTCGAGGACCATGGGTCACAGTTGAGGTCAAATTGGAGAGAACGTAGCCAGGTGCAGGACATGATATCGCCCTTGAAGAGCCGACTTCCTGATAAGAACTTCAGCCCGCCATCATCGTCCAAGGAGTCACCAACTCGAAGGAGAGGGAATTCGATGCCGGATGTCATCAGTCCAAAGCATCATCACGAGCAACACAAGTGAGTTCATTTCATATCATCACATCTTGACCCTTGTAGGCTACCTGGCGTGTTGCCGCCTTTTACTATAGCTAGTCATACTTCAATTTTGTTTTTCCAGTCGGTAAAAGATAGATTGGGTTAAGAAATGAATCTTTTTCACTTTTTGGTGTTAAGATTTTATGGGATTCCAAAGCTGATTTTTTTGGCAATTTCCGTTTCAGTCACTTTTTTTTTCAACCAAATTGATGATCAAACTTGACAATGTTGGTTCTCGGTTGGCTCCCCATCCAGTGATCTGCTGGGTCCTATGCCGTATCCAACTTAGCCAGGACTTCACATCCTGTGTCGATAACCGTGTCGCTGCGACCCATATGCTTGGCGAATGGCACGTACATGTAATTATTTTTCTCGGGTACTTACGTTTTACTTCGTAATCTGAACAGCTCTCCACTCTTCCCGCCTTCCCAACGAGGAATTTATTTGTGTGCGTTTCTCTTGGCAGATCCAAGAAGAGTAGTTCGGAAGAGGCATCTAACAAGCATCTGTCAAGTAACCTGCCATCTCAACGCAAGCCCAGCAACTACTCTGAGGGTTCTGAAGTCTTCCTCAACGATGTCGCCGAAAATGACGATGGTGACGACGATGACGCGATCGTACATGACAAGGAGCAGCTCTTGACCGAGCACGTGCAGCACATGTCCTTGAACGCCATGCAGGAGCTGAACACGGTCCTGTCGCAGACCGGGGACGTTCATTTTGACTTCCCGTCGCCGACTCTCCAACCGCAGTCCAGAGAGGGCGACGCAGAGTCCGTCGGGTTTGGAGCCGAGGCCTCTGATTGGTTGAACCAGAGCCTGGCAGCGTCAGAGGCGAGTGACATCCTGACCAGGACTTTCTCAGCTATGAGTAGTGAGGTACCTATTTGGAGTTTCATGTTAAAGAGATTCTTAAAGGGAATATACATCATTGGCTTTTGTTGTAATTTTCAGAAACAAAATATTAGAGGGGTTAGTATAATAGATCAAATATTGTTACACTGACATGTATGAAGTTTTGTGCTCGAAAATGCTGGAAAAACCAAGAAATACAAAACTGTTCAAGTAGTCTGGTTCCTCGACTCCACTAAATATAAAATGGATCAATTTAACAGATGCCGAAAATTTGTAAGGTAAGGGTACCGGTCTAGCTGACCTGCACCCGTTCATGAACATGTAACCAATAGCAAACAAAATTTGGACTGAATTAATGGTAAATTTGGAGCAGTAGTTGAAAAATAGTTAGGTTTTTCCAACGGTGGTCAGCCGACCACCGCTGGAAATTTTTTACAAAAATATCATTTTTTTTTTTAAATGAGTTCACATCCGGTGCCTTAATTTTACAGGATGCTTTAGACAGTCATTTACCATCATCCTATTAAGTATTATTTCGTAAAAACTTGGGAAACTTATTTTTCGATGTTTGCAAATGTTGTATATTCCCTTTAAGACATACTGCCAGTAGGCATTTAATTATAGGTATTTCTCCCTTTAAGCGCTTGCAACTGAAAATCAAAGCACTTTACATTATTGTTACCTTTGATTGTCATGCCAATGAAACATTCCAAAGACAATCTCAGCTCCCTAGGGAGTATAGAGCACGATGCTGCCATTTCAGCGCAAAGCAGCTTAAATCAACCACAATAACCATCTCTGCCCTCACAGGTACCCATTTACTCCTGGGTGGGTAGCAGCAATGAGCGACAAAGTGCCTTGCCCAAGGACACACACACCATGACCCCAGGCTGGACTCGAACCCAGGACCTGCGGAATTACCGACAGACGCTCCCTTAACCTGTATTCTATGAACCTGGATCCGAAATCTAGTGCCAAGTTTCGTCAACTTGGGCTTGATTTTCTGCTTACTGTGTGATTGTTTTGCTTTTCAGCTGCAGAACACTCAGTCCAGCGGTCTGAGCAGCGAACGAAGTCACAGCTCAAGCACCAACTTGTCCGAATCAGAGGGAGGGTTGCTCCATTGGAAGAAGGGCAACATCCTCGGCAGGGGTGCCTTTGGAGTGGTAAGACATTGGATACATTTGTAAAAGGGCAATTCCAAAGAAGTTATCTCCTGTTTCTAAACTAATAACAACGCACTTAACAGCTGATTTCTCCCTAAATGGGATGCTAGTCCATCGCTGGTTACATCTCAGTTAAATGCTGGTACCCATTTATACTCCTGGGTGGAGAGGGCAGGCATGAGAATTTTCCTGTTTGAACAGGAATTCCTTTGTTGTTTTTTTTGCCCAAATTTTGGCGCTTTTTAAAAAATATATTTTGAGTCTGTTTTATTGGGGGTTTTTGCCTGATTTCACATCTTTTTTCTGTTTTTGCACAAGTTTTCTGGTTTTTTTTCATTGAAATTCGTTGTCATGCCTGGAGAGGCAAGTTTAGATAAAGTGGCTTGCCTAAGGACACAACATACAATTAGCAGCTGAATTTGAACCCCTGACCTTCTGATCATGAGTCACGAACCCTAACCACTACGCCACACTGCCTCACAATATTTCAGACATTTAACTCATGGCTGTGATTGGTGGAAACACAACGGATCAGTCATTTCACAACACTTCCTAAAAAGGAACTAATTGTTTTTCCTGATCAGGTGTATTGCGGCTTGACCAACACCGGCCAGCTGATTGCCGTCAAGCAGGTGGAGCTGAGCGACAAGGACAACAAGCATAAATCCAGACAGCAGTATGAGAAACTACAAGAGGAGGTGGAGCTACTGAAGACACTCAGACATCGGAATATTGTAGGGTGAGCATCTGGGGGGAAGCTTGAGGAAAGAGTCAATCACAAGTCAGATCACAAGTCAGATCCCAAACACATCACAATTCAAATCACAAGCCTGTCAAGTCAGATCACAAGTCAGATCCCAAACACATCACAATTCAAATCACAAGCCTGTCAAGTCAGATCACAAGTCAGATCCCAAACACATCACAATTCAAATCACAAGCCTGTCAAGTCAGATCACAAGTCAGATCCCAAACACATCACAATTCAAATCACAAGCCTGTCAAGTCAGATCATAAGTCAAATCCCAAACACATCACAAGTCAAATCACAAGCCTGTCAAGTCAGATCACAAGTCAGATCACAAACACATCACAATTCAAATCACAAGCCTGTCAAGTCAGATCACAAGTCAGATCACAAACACATCACAATTCAAATCACAAGCCTGTCAAGTCAGATCACAAGTCAGATCCCAAACACATCACAATTCAAATCACAAGCCTGTCAAGTCAGATCACAAGTCAGATCACAAACACATCACAATTCAAATCACAAGCCTGTCAAGTCAAATCACAAGTCAAATCCAAAGCATGTCACAAGTCAAATCACAGGCTCGCCACAAGTCAATGACAAGTCCCTCAAAACATTTTGTTCGGGTGCTTAGAGTAACAGAAAAGTAGAGACAGGCGAGTGTAATCCATCTGCAGTGTTCTCCAACCTGTAAAAATACCCTGGTGCCCAGCCATGCTTTCGGAGGCACCCCCCATGCTTTCGGAGGCACCCCCCATGCTTCAAAAGTCGCCGCCATGCTTTGATTTTTTTTTTTTTAAATAATATAAAAGACAAACAAGAGACTACCCTTACCCTCCAGGGTATATTTTGGCCAGAAACTCTGCCAAAAGCAGTAACACGCAACACTTGTCAAAATGACAAGCCTGCCCACTGTAGCAATCCATCAGGTCAAAAGTCTCAAGGCCAAACTGCCTCAGAGTCCCTGGTCACTGATGTGTTAAGGGAACAAATGATGCTCAGCCAGTATTGTACTTAACTGTTAGAAATGGCCTAAAAGCGGTTATCCGTACGTAAATTACATGTTCATCTGCAAATAGTGCCCCCTAGCATAAAGAAATGTACATGTATGTCTGCAAATAGCGCCCCTAGCATGTAGCGCTCCCCCCCCCCTGCCTTTTTGACGGAGCACCAACCTTTAATTTCAAAGTTGGAGAACACTGATATGATGTCCATATGATTAAAGCCTGAAAGTTTCTCAATTCATTTTCTGTTTTTCCTTCTCAACCGTCTAGGTTTCTCGGCGTCTCCCTTGAAGGCAGCACGGTCAACATCTTCATGCAGTACATCCCCGGTGGGTCGATCGCCTCCCTCCTGGCACGCTTCGGGGCCTTGGAGGAGCCCGTCTTCTGTCGCTACACCAAACAGATCCTGCAAGGGACGGAGTACCTGCATGCCAAGAACGTCATCCACAGGTGAGATCAGAGGGAATTGCTAAGGCGAGCCCTCAAATTAGAATCCCTCCCCAGACCGTTCGGGGTTGAGCCCGCCCAGTATGTTGGAAGGGATTGGGACCTTGCATGGAACCGATCGGCCTGGATTAACTCCACCAGGCTTCTGCACCATGGCTCTGGCTCAACACAAAGGAACCAATTTGCGACGCGCTAATCCTCCGGTAGGCAACAATGACTGTGATGAGCTTCATAGAAGTTGCCGCTGGTAATCCCAGCGGGCCGAATAATCCTCCCAACAATGGCTAGACTTCAATTTATGTTGCCTATTGTGAAACCCTGAGTCACCAGTTTGGACCGATTGGGGCGTCACGCGCTTCAGTGACCGGGCGCCTTCTGGCTTCGTACCGATTGGGGTGAAAGAAATTAGCATACCGGACCCGGTACCCGAACGGTCTGTTATCTGATGGCTCGCCTAAGCATACAAAATTTTGCTGAGCGTGAATCGTCTTATGTGATAAGTCAAGCCCTTCGGAAAAATCCAGTTCGGTATTTCAACTGCGAATGTGCACAATGATATAGGTCACTGGTCATTCGGGATAGTCGAATGTTTCGAAGGCGCGTGAATGCGGGCGCACGACGCTTGCGTGTAAATTACCAGCAGAATGGGCGTGCGCGCGACATCGCGTGACTTCATGTCAGCTATGTTGATCCCGAATGACCTCGGTTCATTGAAATACCGAACTGGCTTTTTGCTTAAACATTGCTTGGCAGATTTACGTGCTAAGCGTGAATTAGCTTGAAACCAGTGACTTGCAATAGACAAAAGCATGGCATTTTGGCCGGCGATTGTTTTTTTTCTAAGCCCACAATTTCTGTGCTTACCACATTTACGTGCCAAAAACTAGTCACAAGAGGTCGACATTGTCTTACTTTTTCGAAAGCCGCATTTTTATGCAAAACAAGTAATGTCTGTGCTTCGATATATACTTTTTTTTAAACCCCAAACACTATATTTCATATTTTAAAAATCTATGGCACCAAAAATAATAATGACTGGAAAGCAATTTCATAAGCTACATTAAGATGAAACAGTTACTGAAATTGCTCAATCCATTCAAAGAATATCACCATTTAAACACAATGACCCTAAAATCTCTTTCGTCCAAAAAATGCAATTTCAAGAATCTATTGTTTTCAAACATCACCAGCAATTAAACCTCAGTTCAAAAGTTAAAAAAAAATTATCAAAGTCCTTTAAAGGCCCGTCTTTTAAAAAGAAAGTGGTTTTATATAAAATTATATTATTTGCCTAACCAGGGTTGTTAATAAAGATATTGTGTACTACAGTTGTTGACAGTTGTTGAAACGAGTATTCAGTGTCATTTTCTGTGTTGTTCCAAACAATCAGAATACACAATAAATTGTGAAATATAATTTTGGGGTTTGGGTTCCGCTTTTTTTGACTCACCCTGTAGTTCTTCCGATGATGCTTTGCATGAAATGTAAGCTTGGTTGTACCGACAACAACATTTCTGTGAAGTGAATGTACCATATTGTTCATATGATTCATAAGACCAAGACTGAGTCACAGACTGACCGACTGACCGAATGACCGACTGACTGACGATCACAGTCACTGACTTCAATCATTTTCCTGAATATTTCAGAGACATCAAAGGAGCCAACATCATGCTCATGTCCAACGGCGTCATCAAGCTGATCGACTTCGGCTGCGCCAAGAGGCTCTGCATCAACATCAGCCAGAGCCAGAACCTCCTGAAATCCATGAGGGGTACGCCATACTGGATGGCACCGGAAGTGATCATGGAGACTGGGCACGGCAAGAAATCTGATATATGGTGAGTCTTGAGTGACTGAGCGAAATGATCGTTGAGAGTTGGGTAGTGAGTTATCAGATTGGATGGCACAGGAAGTTGTCATGCAAAGCAGGCATGGCAAGAAATCCGATTATGGTGAGTCTTGACTAAGTGAGCGAAATGATCGTTGAGAGTTGGGTAGTGAGTTATCAGATTGGATGGCACCGGAAGTCGTCATGGAGACCGGGCACGGCAAGAAATCCGATATATGGTGAGTCTTGACCGAGTGGCCGAAATGATCGTTGAGAGTTGGGTAGTGAGTTATCAGATTGGATGGCACAGGAAGTCGTCATGCAAATCAGGCACGGCAAGAAATCCGATATAAGGTGAGTCTTGAGTGACTGAGCGAAACGATCGTTGAGAGTTGGGTAGTGAGTTATCAGATTGGATGGCACAGGAAGTTGTCGTGCAAATCAGGCACGGCAAGAAATCCGATATATGGTGAGTCTTGACTGAGTGAGCGAAATGATCGTTGAGAGTTGGGTAGTGAGTTATCCGATTGGATGGCACAGGAAGTTGTCATGCAAATCAGGCACAGCAAGAAATCCGATATATGGTGAGTCTTGACTGAGTGAGCAAAATGATCGTTGAGAGTTGGGTAGTGAGTTAGCTGATTGAAGTTATCGTGGAAACCGGGCACTGAAGAAATGTAATGTATGGCGAGTCTTGAGTGAGTGGGCGACATGATCAGTGAGTGTTGGGTAGTGAGTTACCCGATGGGATGGCACAGGAAGTCGGCAAGAAATCCGATATATGGCGAGTCTTGAGTGAGTGAGCGAATGCTGAGTGAGTGTTGGGTAGTATGAGAGTAGTAAGACAGCAGAAAGGTTTTTTTTTTTAATTGGATATTGGACTTATAAATGAATTGTTATCACTTTCGATTTCTTGAGATCGACTTGTCGGGAAATGTGATAACTTGTGATGACTTATTATGACTTGTAATTCGTTGTGAATGACTTTCGATGGACAAACAAGTAATATCGATGACTTTTGGTTGACTTGTGAGTGAGTTGTGAGTGAGTTGTGATGAATTGTTGTAATAGTTGATAAGAACTTGTAATTACTTATGAATGACCCGTGGAAGTAATTTTGTGATGACTTGTGATGACTTGTGATTGACTTGTGATTGGCTTGTGATTGACTTGTGATTGACTTGTGATGACTAGTGATTGACTTGTGATTGACTTGTGATGATTTGTGTTGACTCTGATGGCATACGATTGACTCGCGATGACGTGATTGACCTACGATGTCTTGTGACTGACTTGTGACAACTTACATCTTGTGATTGACTTGCGATGGAACGTGATAACTTGTGATGACTTGTGATTGACCTATGATGTCTTGTGACTGACTTGTGATTGCTTCCAACCCATTTCCCTAGGAGTATCGGCTGCACAGTGTTTGAGATGGCCACCAGGAAGCCTCCGTGGTCTGAGATGCCGCCCATGTCGGCCATCTTTGCCATCGGCTCCGGAGGACCGGTCCCTCAACTGCCGGAGCGATTCTCCTGCTATGCCCGAGAGTTTGTCAACGCCTGCTTGACAAGGTCAGTCCTAAAAGGGGTCAAAGTCTTAACCCTTTTGTCACAGTAGCATTATTTCACGAGGCAAAGCCGAGTAAAACGGAAAAGTCCAAATTTTACCAAGCGATAATATTCCTCCCATTTCACAATTTAAAGCCACTCAATATTTGTTTCATATACATTTAACTGGCATATTCATTTGATTTACAGTTAAAATGAACTTCTATTTCAATACAAAATTGGTGGGAAATGCATTTCTCTCTTCCAAACCACCCCTTCACGAAATGTTTGAACCCAACTCTGTAGCTACTGGCTCTTTGGAACAATACGCGCTACGCGCAACGCTCAACGCTCACACCAGCATGTATTTGCACACAAATACTGCGTCATGGAACAAGGATGATCCTAACTGTTGAATAGTAAATCCCATTCACCATGAGCGAATGGGACTTTTTGAGCCTCGGCGTGAATGGGAGCAATAACGAATGTCACATGATATGAGTTCCACCAATTAAATAACAAGGATATACATGTCGGTTATATAATACTCACTGTAGCGCCCAAAACTGCTTGAGCACTCTATGGTTTTGTTGATTCTTCAGTAAATAAACTCATTGTTATAAATTGCTCAGCACAGAAAATAATTTGCTTAAAACAGACAGGGTACCAGCCAACCCATCATGTAATGCACATTGTTTGTGTCTGGTTCCCAGCAAATATTTGCTGAGCAAAATATATTTTCTAAGCTGATATTTTATCTTTTGGAGCTCTATGAAATTAGCCCCTGCTATAAAAGGGAACAATTTTGTTCTTGTTTTGATATTTAGAGAACAGAATGAGAGACCGACAGCCACGCAGCTCCTGACGCATAGCTTCATCCGGAAGAGGCGAGAGAGAGGACGCGACCGCTTCGAGACGCGTATCTCATCCTCCACCATGGAAGACGCCAACATCACCTTCAAGGAGCAAGTAGGCTCCGAGGACGATAGACACGAGACGGAGAAGAGGACCCGAAAGCGGGAACACTTCTCGTGAGTGTCTTTCAGAATCAATTCCTCCAGGGAGCAAGGACGCGATTGCTTTGATACGCGTATCTCCTCCACCTTGGAAGATGCCAACATCCCCTTCAAGGAGCAAGTAGGCCCCGAGGATGATACACGCGAGACGGAGAAGAGGACCCCCCGAAAGTGGGAACACTTCTTGTGAGTGTCTTTCAGAAGTTATTCCTGCGGTAGGGAGCAAGGACGCGATTGCTTTGAGACGTGTATCTCCTCCTCCACCTTGGAAGACGCCAACATCACCTTCAAGGAGCAAGTAGGCTCCGAGGACGATAGACACGAGACAGAGAAGAGGACCCGAAAGCGGGAACACTTCTCGTGAGTGTCTTACGGAGCGGGGATATGGTTGCTCTCAAGAAGCATATCTCCTCCTCCACAACAAGGGAAGATGCCAACATCACCTTCAAGCATTGTCAAGGAGCAAGTAGGCTCCGAGGACGATAGACACGAGACGGAGAAAAGAACCTGAAAGCGGGAACACTTCTCGTGAGTGTCTTTCAGAATTATTCCTACGTTGGGGAACTTGGACGCGATCGCTTCGAGATGTGAGTCTCCTTTTCTACCATGGAAGACACCAGCATCACCTTCATTTTTTTCTGGTAAGAAATCACACTTTTTTGTTTACCTAGACCTCTGCGAACTTTGCCTTGTTCATCGTTTGCGTAAAGTGCCATGAATCATTCATCCAGAAATCGTCAATATTTTGTATCAGATTTAAGATCATGTGCCTAAAAAGTCTTTTTTTAATATACTAAAGGAATTCGTCCAAATTTTTTTGTATCTCAGTTTGATGCCTTGTGTATTCTACAGCTGCAGCGTTGTGATTTATATAGCATAATTCCATCCAAATTTCAAAACCTGCCAGCAAACTTGTGGTGCCTTAAAATTAAATTAAAAAAAAGAAAATTTGACAGTTTTTTTAATCACTTTAAAATAACCTTCCAGAATAATACTTTTATTACATTGATATGAATTATTAGACAATGCATTCAGTATTTTTCGTATCATCCAATTTTTTTATGATTTTTAGTTCGACTAGTCTTTGATTTGCAATAATGGAACGGAAACCAAGTTTTCAAATGCCTTTACCAAAAACTTTTTATGAATTGCAGTTTGTAATTATTGTGGTGCGACTCTTTTTTTTTTTTTCAAAATGCTTTTTGCTACATATATTTTTGGTTGAAATTCGATAGATACTCCCATTTTGAACAATCAATAATACAACTTTTTTGATGACTAATTATATGATTGTTAATATCCAAGCCAAAAAGTTACAGTGTTTGAAGTAATTTCGTTATTTTTGGTTTTGTTTGTCGTTCTCTGAAGCTTTATAAAACTGACTGAAAGCTAGCAATAATCGAAATACACATTGATATTAAATTTTGATATTCATATAGACATGCCTTACGATTAAGAACATATTTAAACAATATTTCATCATCTGTTTCCTTGGAGATACGTTTCATTATCAGATAATGAAACTTCAACAAATCTTCCTTTTCTTCAAATAAGTGCCGTGTGCAGTAAATCAAGTGGGCCTCATAAATGAAGTCTTCAATTTTTTTTATATATTATTATTGCCTGTATATAAATTTAATATTTCAATATTAATAATGTTTTATGTACTTTTTTATGTTGGCATTTCTTCTATTTGTATAAAGATTGCAAGGTATTAAAAGCATTTGGATGTTTTTTTTTAATATTAAATTGTACATAAAGACTATGTAAATATACTGTGTGAAGTAACTTTTTTGTAGAGAAAGTTTCGGTACAAATTTTGGTTTTTATTTATTTATAGCCCACTATTCCCAAGAGTGACTTTTTTTTAATTGATTGTTCATTAACCAAGCTTTGGTTTAGTACACACAAGTACATCATGTTTATCACCGGTAAAAAGTTTGCGAGCAGAAATCTTGTTAGTTACGTAAAATCAAATTTATGAAATGTTCATTTTTTTCTTTGATGTAATTTCACCAGAAATAACTTCGAACGGAAATCCGAAGGTTGCAGGTTCAAACTCCTCACCAGTCAATTTGTTTCTTCAACTTTGAAATTAGAGATTGCTTATTTCAAAGAACGTTTTTGTTTTCGGTGAATTCAGTGAAGTTTTGGGATGGTGTGTTACATTTAATATATTTATTGTCAAGTATAGATTCATTAATCCTCCCATGGAAACATGCATTGTCAGCCTGCTTATTACTTGGGTCAATATTGGTCAAGACCCCCATAGGTTTGTACACAGTTAACCCTTCTTAGTACGAATGTGAAGTTAATGATTAGCCCCCCCCCAAAAGAGGCACAACCTTTTTGTAAAACCTACTCAAATGTAAAGATGAATTCAGGCTTTCAGGAGACGGTGTTAATTGTTTTTCAGCAAAATGGCTTCTCAGTAAGAGTCACTGAGGCGTGACAACACCGATCAGCTGGTTTTTGTGAGGTTTAACCCCTTAAGGATGGGGTGTAATGGGGACATTCCTCCACACATAGAGCAAGTGGCCTGCATGACTGCACAGCCTTTGTGTGGTAGCGGGACTGCACAAAAGCAGCAGCTGTGGAACTACCCACTAGCCGTGTGCCACGGCATACCACAGCTGGCAACTGCATTCCAATGAGGATTAGCGGCCCCGGCCATGACCGCTTCCCGTGCGCATGGGGTTAAGGGCAGTACTGTTGTATCGCAATCAAGATTATCTTGAAAGCTATTTTTAGCCAGTTGCGTTTCTTTTGTTGGCTGGTATACCCATGATATACTCCTAGGGGTTATGTGGTCAACGAAAGTTTTAGGTCTCTTCAAGAGTTTGCAGAAAGGTTTATTATAAAAACTATGCTCCAGTTTGTAAATATATTATGAATATTTTGTGTATGTACGGTTTTTGACATTTTTAATAACGAGGTGGTTGTAAATAGTTCTGCCATATTTTCTATTTGTGTTTTTCCTATTAAGGGCTAAAACAAAACTTGTGAAGTGATATTATTTATATCACAGTACGAGACACAGTGCTGCGTGAAATAAATAACTTATGAAAATAGAATGATACATTTTCTATGTCATTTTTTTATTATTCCCCGTTGGGCCCATAAAAAAAGTGGGTGGTTTGGAGTGGTATAGGGAGTAACAGACAGGGTGGTTTGGGGCTCTTATTTCCAAAGGAAGTCTGCATTTTTTTGGAGAAAAGTCAATTTTTGGCCAAATTTTGATCAAAATGTAAGGCTAACCCCTTGCTTTTTTTCAATTTTGTCAATTTTTTTTCAATGTTAATGCTTGAAACTTGCTGAAAAGATGCCTTAGGGATCCTAGAACACATACCAATCCGATTTCTGGACGTTTAACGAAATGTCTGAATTGTTTGGGGAAAAGTTTATTTTTGGCCAAATTTTGATAAAAATGCAAGGCTTACCCCTTGCTTTTTTTTCAATTTTGGCCAAAAAATGAAAATGCTTGAAACTTGCTGGAAAGATGCCTTAGGGATCCTAGAACACATACCAATCCGATTTCTGGACGTTTAACGAAATGTCTGAATTGTTTGGGGAAAAGTTTATTTTTGGCCAAATTTTGATAAAAATGCAAGGCTTACCCCTTGCTTTTTTTTCAATTTTGGCCAAAAAATGAAAATGCTTGAAACTTGCTGGAAAGATGCTTACGGGATCCTAGAACACATACCAATCCGATTTCTGGACGTTTAACGAAATGTCTGATTTGTTTGGAGAAAAGTTAATTTTTGGCCAAATTTTGATAAAAATGTAAGGCTAACACCTTGCTTTTTTTTCAATTTTGGCCAAAAAATGAAAATGCTTGAAACTTGCTGGAAAGATGCTTACGGGATCCTAGAACACATACCAATCCGATTTCTGGACGTTTAACGAAATGTCTGAATTGTTTGGAGAAAAGTTAATTTTTGGCCAAATTTTGATAAAAATGTAAGGCTAACCCCTTGCTTTTTTTTCAATTTTGGCCAAAAAATGAAAATGCTTTAAACTTGCTGGACAGATGTTTTAGGGATCCTAGAACACATACCAATCCGATTTCTGGACGTTTAACGAAATATCTGAAGTGTTTGGAGAAGAGTAAATTTTTGGCCAAATTTTGATAAAAATGAAGGCTAACCCCTTGCTTTTTTTTCAATTTTGGCCAAAAAATGAAAATGCTTGAAACTTGCTGGAAAGATGCTTACGGGATCCTAGAACACATACCAATCCGATTTCTGGACGTTTAACGAAATGTCTGATTTGTTTGGAGAAAAGTTAATTTTTGGCCAAATTTTGATAAAAAATGTAAGGCTAACCCCTTGCTTTTTTTTTCAATTTTGGCCAAAAAATGAAAATGCTTGAAAATTGCTGGAAAGATGCTTACGGGATCCTAGAACACATACCAATCCGATTTCTGGACGTTTAACGAAATGTCTGAATTGTTTGGAGAAAAGTTAATTTTTGGCCAAATTTTGATAAAAATGTAAGGCTAACCCCTTGCTTTTTTTCAATTTTGGCCAAAAAATGAAAATGCTTGAAAATTGCTGGAAAGATGCTTACGGGATCCTAGAACACATACCAATCCGATTTCTGGACGTTTAACGAAACGTCTGAATTGTTTGGAGAAAAGTCAATTTTTGGCCAAATTTGTATAAAAATGTAAGGCTAACCCCTTGCTTTTTTTTCAATTTTGGCATGAAAATGAAAATGATTGAAACTTGCTGGAAAGATGCCTACGGGATCCTAGAAGACATACGTATCCGATTTCTGGACGTTTAACGAAATTTCTTAATTGTTTGGAGAAAAGTTAATTTTTGGCCAAAATTTTGTACAAAAGTAAGGCTAACCCCTTGCTTTTTTTTCAATTTCGGCCAAAATATGAAAATGCTTTAAATTTGCTGGAAAGATGCCTTAGGGATCCTAGAACACATACCAATCTGTTTTCTGGACATTTAACGAAATGTCTGAATTGTTTTGAGAAAAGTAAATTTTTGGCCAAATTTTGATCAAAATGTAAGGCTAACCCCTTGCTTTTTTTCAATTTTGGCCAAAAAATGAAAATGCTTGAAACTTGCTGGAAAGATGCTTACGGGATCCTAGAACACATACAAAACGATTTCTGGACGTTTAACGAAATGTCTTAATTGTTTGGAGAAAAGTCAATTTTTGGCCATATTTTGCAAAAAATGTAAGGCTAATCCCTTGCTTTTTTTTCAATTTCGTGCAAAAAATATAAATGCTTGAAACTTGCTGGAAAGGTGCCTTAGGGATTCTTGAACACATACCAATCTGATTTCTGGACCTCTAACGAAATGTCTCAATTGTTTGGAGAAAAGTTAATTTTTGGCCAAATTTTGATCAAAATGTGAGGCTAACCCCTTGCTTTTTTTTCAATTTTGGCCAAAAAATGAAATGCTTGAAACTTGCTGGAAAGATGCTTACGGGATCCTAGAACACATACAAATCGATTTCTGGACGTTTAACGAAATGTCTTAATTGTTTGGAGAAAAGTCAATTTTTGGCAAAATTTTGAAAAAAATGTAAGGCTAATCCCTTGCTTTTTTTTCAATTTCGTGCAAAAAATATAAATGCTTGAAACTTGCTGGAAAGATGCTTACGGGATCCTAGAACACATACCAATCCGATTTCTGGACGTTTAACGAAATGTCTGATTTGTTTGGAGAAAAGTTAATTTTTGGCCAAATTTTGATAAAAATGTAAGGCTAACACCTTGCTTTTTTTTCAATTTTGGCCAAAAAATGAAAATGCTTGAAACTTGCTGGAAAGATGCTTACGGGATCCTAGAACACATACCAATCCGATTTCTGGACGTTTAACGAAATGTCTGAATTGTTTGGAGAAAAGTTAATTTTTGGCCAAATTTTGATAAAAATGTAAGGCTAACCCCTTGCTTTTTTTTCAATTTTGGCCAAAAAATGAAAATGCTTTAAACTTGCTGGACAGATGTTTTAGGGATCCTAGAACACATACCAATCCGATTTCTGGACGTTTAACGAAATATCTGAAGTGTTTGGAGAAGAGTAAATTTTTGGCCAAATTTTGATAAAAATGAAGGCTAACCCCTTGCTTTTTTTTCAATTTTGGCCAAAAAATGAAAATGCTTGAAACTTGCTGGAAAGATGCTTACGGGATCCTAGAACACATACCAATCCGATTTCTGGACGTTTAACGAAATGTCTGATTTGTTTGGAGAAAAGTTAATTTTTGGCCAAATTTTGATAAAAAATGTAAGGCTAACCCCTTGCTTTTTTTTTCAATTTTGGCCAAAAAATGAAAATGCTTGAAAATTGCTGGAAAGATGCTTACGGGATCCTAGAACACATACCAATCCGATTTCTGGACGTTTAACGAAATGTCTGAATTGTTTGGAGAAAAGTTAATTTTTGGCCAAATTTTGATAAAAATGTAAGGCTAACCCCTTGCTTTTTTTCAATTTTGGCCAAAAAATGAAAATGCTTGAAAATTGCTGGAAAGATGCTTACGGGATCCTAGAACACATACCAATCCGATTTCTGGACGTTTAACGAAACGTCTGAATTGTTTGGAGAAAAGTCAATTTTTGGCCAAATTTGTATAAAAATGTAAGGCTAACCCCTTGCTTTTTTTTCAATTTTGGCATGAAAATGAAAATGATTGAAACTTGCTGGAAAGATGCCTACGGGATCCTAGAAGACATACGTATCCGATTTCTGGACGTTTAACGAAATTTCTTAATTGTTTGGAGAAAAGTTAATTTTTGGCCAAAATTTTGTACAAAAGTAAGGCTAACCCCTTGCTTTTTTTTCAATTTCGGCCAAAATATGAAAATGCTTTAAATTTGCTGGAAAGATGCCTTAGGGATCCTAGAACACATACCAATCTGTTTTCTGGACATTTAACGAAATGTCTGAATTGTTTTGAGAAAAGTAAATTTTTGGCCAAATTTTGATCAAAATGTAAGGCTAACCCCTTGCTTTTTTTCAATTTTGGCCAAAAATGAAAATGCTTGAAACTTGCTGGAAAGATGCTTACGGGATCCTAGAACACATACAAAACGATTTCTGGACGTTTAACGAAATGTCTTAATTGTTTGGAGAAAAGTCAATTTTTGGCCATATTTTGCAAAAAATGTAAGGCTAATCCCTTGCTTTTTTTTCAATTTCGTGCAAAAAATATAAATGCTTGAAACTTGCTGGAAAGGTGCCTTAGGGATTCTTGAACACATACCAATCTGATTTCTGGACCTCTAACGAAATGTCTCAATTGTTTGGAGAAAAGTTAATTTTTGGCCAAATTTTGATCAAAATGTGAGGCTAACCCCTTGCTTTTTTTTCAATTTTGGCCAAAAAATGAAATGCTTGAAACTTGCTGGAAAGATGCTTACGGGATCCTAGAACACATACAAATCGATTTCTGGACGTTTAACGAAATGTCTTAATTGTTTGGAGAAAAGTCAATTTTTGGCAAAATTTTGAAAAAAATGTAAGGCTAATCCCTTGCTTTT
Organism: Patiria miniata; assembly: GCF_015706575.1. NCBI lineage: Eukaryota > Metazoa > Echinodermata > Asteroidea > Valvatida > Asterinidae > Patiria > Patiria miniata. The sequence continues at coordinate 7,825,483 of NW_024037057.1, forward strand.
TTTCAATTTCGTGCAAAAAATATAAATGCTTGAAACTTGCTGGAAAGGTGCCTTAGGGATTCCTGAACACATACCAATCTGGTTTCTCGACCTCTAACGAAATGTCGGAATTGTTTGGAGAAAAGTCAAATTTTGTTCAAATTTTGATAAAAAAGTAAGGCTAACGCCTTGCTTTTTTTTTCAATTTTGGCCAAAAATGAAAGTGCTTGAAACTTGCAGAAAAGATGTCTGAAGGATCCTAAAACACATACAAACCCACTTTCTGGACGTTTAACGAAATATCTGAATTGTTTGGAGAAAAGTCAATTTTTGGCCAAATTTTGATAAAAATGTAAGGCTAACCCCTTGTTTTTTTCTCAATTTTGGCTAAAAAATGAAAATGCTTGAAACTTGCTGGAAAGATGCCTTAGGGATGCTAGAACACATACCAACCCACTTTCTGGACGTTTAACGAAATGTCCTAATTGTTTGGAGAAAAGTTTATTTTTGGCCAAATTTGGATAAAAATGTAAGGCTAACCCCTTGCTTTTTTTTCAATTTTGGCTAAAATATGAAAGTGCCTGAAACTTGCTGGAAAGATGCCTTAGGGATCCCAGAACACATAATCCGATTTCTGGACCTCTAACGAAATATCTTAAGTGTTTGGAGAAAAGTGAATTTTTGGCCCAATTTTGATAATAATGTAAGGCTAACCCCTTGCTTTTTTCTCAATTTTTTGCAAAAAAATGAAATTGCTTGAAACTTGCTGGAAAGATGCCTTAGGGATGCTAGAACACATACCAATCCGATTTTTGGACGTTTAACGAAAAGTCTGAATTGTTTGGAGAAAAGTTAATTTTTGGCCAAATTTTGATAAAAAGTAAGGCTAACCCCTTGCTTTTTTTCTCAATTTTGGCCAGAAAATATAAATTGTCTGAAACTTGCTGGAAATATGCCTTAGGGATCCTATAACACATATCAATCCGATTTCTAGACGTTTAACGAAATATCTGAAGTCTTTGGAGAAAAAATAATTTTAGCAAAATTTTGATAAAAAACTAAAGCTAACCCTTTGCTTTTTTCTCAATTTTGGCCAAAAAATTAAATTGTCTCAAACTTGCTGGAAAGATGCCTCAGGGATTCTAGAACACATACCAATCTGGTTTCTGGACCTCTAACGAAAAGTCTGATTTGTTTGGAGAAAAGTCAAATTTTGTTCAAATTTTGATAAAAAAGTAAGGCTAACGCCTTGCTTTTTTTTTCAATTTTGGCCAAAAATTAAAGTGCTTGAAACTTGCAGAAAAGATGTTTTAAGGATCCTAAAACACATACCAACCCACTTTCTGGACGTTTAACGAAATATCTGAATTGTTTGGAGAAAAGTCAATTTTTGGCCAAATTTTGATACAAATGTAAGGCTAACCCCTTGTTTTTTTCTCAATTTTGGCTAAAAAATGAAAATGCTTGAAACTTGCTGGAAAGATGCCTTAGGGATGCTAGAACACATACCAACCCACTTTCTGGACGTTTAACGAAATGTCCTAATTGTTTGGAGAAAAGTTTATTTTTGGCCAAATTTGGATAAAAATGTAAGGCTAACCCCTTGCTTTTTTTTCAATTTTGGCTAAAATATGAAAGTGCCTGAAACTTGCTGGAAAGATGCCTTAGGGATCCTAGAACACATAATCCGATTTCTGGACCTCTAACGAAATATCTGAAGTGTTTGGAGAAAAGTGAATTTTTGGCCCAATTTTGATAATAATGTAAGGCCAACCCCTTGCTTTTTTCTCAATTTTGGCTAAAAAATGAAATTGCTTGAAACTTGCTGGAAAGATGCCTTAGGGATGCTAGAACACATACCAATCCTATTTTTGGACGTTTAACGAAAAGTCTTAATTGTTTGGAGAAAAGTTAATTTTTGGCCAAATTTTGATAAAAAAGTAAGGCTAACCCCTTGCTTTTTTTCTCAATTTTGGCCAGAAAATATAAATTGTCTGAAACTTGCTGGAAATATGCCTAAGGGATCCAAGAACACATACCAATCCGATTTCTGGACCTCTAACGAACTGTCTAAATTGTTGGAGAAAAGTGAATTTTTGGCCCAATTTTGATAAAAATGTAAGGCCAACCCCTTGTTTTTTTTTTGTTTTTTTTTCAATTTTGGCCAAAAAATGAAAATGCTTGAAACTTGCTGGAAGATGCCCAAGGGATCCTAGAACACATACCAATCCAATTTCTGGACCTCTAACGAAATGTCTGATTTGTTTGGAGAAAAGTCAATTGTTGGCCAAATTTTGATAAAAAAGTAAGGCTAACCCTTTGCTTTTTTTTTCAATTTTGGCCAACAAATGAAAATGATTGAAACTTGCTGGAAAGATGCCCAAGGATCCTAGAACACATACCAATCCGATTTCTGGACCTCTAACGAAATGTCTGATTTGTTTGGAGAAAAGTGAATTTTTGGCCAAAATTTTGATGAAAATGTAAGGCAAACCCATTGCTTTTTTTCCAATTTTGGCCAAAAAATGAAAATGCTTGAAACTTGCTGGAAAAATTCCCAAGGGATTGAAGAACAGATACTAATCCGATTGCTGGACCTCTTCCGAAATGTCTGAATTGTTTGAAAAAAAAGGGTTTTTTAGGCCAAATTTTGATAAAAAGTAAGGCTTACCGCTTGTTTTTTTCTTTCTTCAATTTTGGCAAAAAAAATGAAAATACTTGAAACTTGCTGGAAAGATGCCCAAGGGATTGTAGAACACATGCCAATCTGATTTCTGGACCCCTAACGAAATGTCTTTATTGTTTGAAGAAAAGTCAATTTTTGGCCAAATTTCGATAAAAAAGTAAGGCTAACCCCTTGCTTTTTTTTCAATTTTGGCCAAAAAATGAAAATGCTTGAAACTTGCTGGAAAGATGCCCAAGGATCCTAGAACACATACCAATCCGATTTCTGGACGTTTAACGAAATGTCTGATTTGTTTGGAGAAAAGTTAATTTTTGGCCAAATTTTGATAAAAATGTAAGGCTAACCCCTTGCTTTTTTCTCAATTTTGGCTAAAAAATGAAATTGCTTGAAACTTGCTTGAAAGATGCCTTAGGGATGCTAGAACACATACCAATCCTATTTTTGGACGTTTAACGAAAAGTCTTAATTGTTTGGAGAAAAGTTAATTTTTGGCCAAATTTTGATAAAAAAGTAAGGCTAACCCCTTGCTTTTTTTCTCAATTTTGGCCAGAAAATATAAATTGTCTGAAACTTGCTGGAAATATGCCTAAGGGATCCAAGAACACATACCAATCCGATTTCTGGACCTCTAACGAACTGTCTAAATTGTTGGAGAAAAGTGAATTTTTGGCCCAATTTTGATAAAAATGTAAGGCCAACCCCTTGTTTTTTTTTTGTTTTTTTTTCAATTTTGGCCAAAAAATGAAAATGCTTGAAACTTGCTGGAAAGATGCCTTAGGGAACCTAGAACACATACCAATGCGATTTCTGGACGTTTAACGACATGTCTGATTTGTTTGGAGAAAAGTCAATTGTTGGCCAAATTTTGATAAAAAAGTAAGGCTAACCCTTTGCTTTTTTTTTCAATTTTGGCCAACAAATGAAAGTGCTTAAAACTTGATGAAAAGATGTCTTAGGGATCCTAGAACAAATACCAATCCGATTTTTGGACCTCTAACGAAGTGTCTGATTTGTTTGGAGAAAAGTTAATTTTTGGCCAAAATTTTGATGAAAATGTAAGGCAAACCCATTGCTTTTTTTCCAATTTTGGCCAAAAAATGAAAATGCTTGAAAGTTGCTGGAAAAATTCCCAAGGGATTGAAGAACACATACTAATCCGATTGCTGGACCTCTTCCGAAATGTCTGAATTGTTTGAAAAAAAAGGTTTTTTAGGCCAAATTTTGATAAAAAAGTAAGGCTTACCGCTTGTTTTTTTCTTTCTTCAATTTTGGCAAAAAAAATGAAAATACTTGAAACTTGCTGGAAAGATGCCCAAGGGATTGAAGAACACATACCAATCCGATTTCTGGACCTCTAACGAAATGTCTTAATTGTTTGAAGAAAAGTCAATTTTGGGCCAAATTTCGATAAAAAAGTAAGGCTAACCCCTTGTTTTTTTTCAATTTTGGCCAAAAAAATGAAAATGCTTGAAACTTGCTGGAAGATGCCCAAGGGATCCTAGAACACATACCAATCCGATTTCTGGACCTCTAACGAAATGTCTGATTTGTTTGGAGAAAAGTGAATTTTTGGCCAAAACTTTGATGAAAATGTAAGGCAAACCCCTTGCTTTTTTTCAATTTTGGCCAAAAAATGAAAATGATTGAAACTTGCTGGAAAGATGCCCAAGGATCCTAGAACACATACCAATCCGATTTCTGGACCTCTAACGAAATGTCTGATTTGTTTGGAGAAAAGTGAATTTTTGGCCAAAACTTTGATGAAAATGTAAGGCAAACCCCTTGCTTTTTTTCAATTTTGGCCAAAAAAATGAAAATGCTTGAAACTTGCTGGAAAGATGCCCAAGGGATTGAAGAACACATACCAATCCGATTTCTGGACCTCTTTCGAAATGTCTGAATTGTTTGGAAAAAAAAAAATTTTGGCCAAATTTTGATAAAAAAGTAAGGCTTACCGCTTGTTTTTTCTCTTTCTTCAATTTTGACCAAAAAAAATGAAAATGCTTGAAACTTGCTGGAAAGATGCCCTAGGGATCCTAGAACAAATACCAATCCGATTTCTGGACCTCTAACGAATTGTCTGATTTGTTTGGAGAAAAGTGAATTTTTGGCGAAACTTTAGATAAAAATGTAAGGCTAACCCCTTGCCTTTTTTCCCAAATTTTGGCCAAAAAATAAAAATGCTTGAAACTTGCTGGAAAGATGCCTATGGGATCCTAGAATACATACCAATCCGATTTCTGGACCTCTAACGAAATGTCTGATTTGTTTGGGGAAAAGTTAATTTTTGGCCAAATTTTGGTGAAAATGTAAGGCTAACCCCTTGTTTTTTTTTCCAATTTCGGCCAAAAAAATGAAAATGCTTGAAACTTGCTGGAAAGATGCCTTATGGATTTAAGAACACATACCAATCCGATTTCTGGACCTCTAACGAAAAGTCGGAATTGTTTGGAGAAAAGTCAAATTTTTTTCAAATTTTGATAAAAATGTAAGGCTAACCCCCTTGCTTTTTTTTTCAATTTTGGCCAAAAAATGATAATGCTTGAAACTTGCTGAAAAGATGCCTCAGGGATCCTAGAACACATACCACTTCGATTTCTGGACCTCTAACGAAATGTCTGCATTGTTTCGAGAAAAGTAGTTTTTTTTGCCAAATTTTGATAAAAATGTAAGGCTAACCCCCTTGCATTTTTTTTCAAGGGTTTGGCCAAAAATATGAAAATGCTTGAAACTTGATTGAAAGATGCCTTATGGATTCTAGAACACATACCAATCCGACTTCTGGACCTCTAACGAAAAGTCGGAATTGTTTGGAGAAAAGTCAAATTTTGTTCAAATTCTGATAAAAATGTAAGACTATTACCCCTTGCTTTTTTTTCAATTTTGGCCAAAAAATGATAATGCTTGAAACTTGCTGAAAAGATGCCTTAGGGATTCCAGAACACATACCAATCCGATTTCTGGAACTCTAACGAAATGTCTGAATTGTTAGGAGAAAAGTAAATTTTTTGCCAAATTTTGATAAAAAAGCTTGCTATTTTTTTCAATTTTGGCCAGAAAATGAAATTGCTTGAAACTTGCTGGAAAGATGTCTTAGGGATCCTAAAACAAATACCAATCCGATTTCTGGACGTTCAACGAAATGTCTGAATTGTTTGGAGAAAAATAAATTTTAGGGGGATTACAGAGAGTAACAGGCAGGGTGGTTAGGGGCAGTACAGGGAGTTACAACAGGGCGGTTTGGGGCAATACAGGGAGTAACAGGCAGGGCGGTTTGGGCAGTACAGGGAGTAACAGACAGGGTGGTTTTGGGCAATACAGGGAGTAATAGGCAGGGTGGTTTTGGGCAGTACAGGGAGTAACAGGTAGGGTGGTTTGAAGCAGTACAGGGAGTAACAGGCAGGGTGGTTTTGGGCAGTACAGGGAGTAACAGGTAGGGTGGTTTGGGGCAGTACAGAGAGTAACAGGCAGGGCGGTTTGGGGCAGTACAGGGAGTAACAGGCAGGGGGGGGGGGTTTGGGGCAGTACAGGGAGTAACAGGCAGGGTGGTTTGGGCAGTACAGGGAGTAACAGGCAGGGTGGTTAGGGACAGTACAGTGAGTAACAGGCAGGGTGGTTTAAAGCAATACAGGGAGTAACAGGCAGGGTGGTTTGGGGCAGTACAGGGAGTAACAGGCAGGGTGGTTTGGGCAGTACAGGGAGTAACAGGCAGGGTGGTTAGGGGCAGTACAGTGAGTAACAGGCAGGGTGGTTTGGGGCAATACAGGGAGTAACAGGCAGGGTGGTTAGGGGCAGTACAGGGAGTAACAGGCAGGGTGGTTTGGGGCAGTATAGGGAGTAACAGGCAGGGCGGTTTGGGCAGTACAGGGGGTAACAGGCAGTGCGGTTTGGGGCGGTACAGGGAGTAATAAGAAGGTGGTTTGGGGCAGTACAGGGAGTAACAGGTAGGGTGGATTTAGGGTGGTACAGGAAGTAACCTGCAGGGTGGTTTGGGGCAGTATAGGGGTTGTTTTGAGAGGAAAAGGGAGTATAATATTGAACTGGGTTTGGGCAGGGAGAAATTGGTACTTCGGGTTCGGTTCTTCGATGTGCTCTGTCCTATCCTACGCATATGAATCCCCTTCCCTCCGTACTGCAATTTAAACTTTTTAAAAAAATACGATGGTTCTATTTCAACCGAAAATGGGAAATCGCAGAAGAATTGTCCAGTCATCACGATTCGACTGAAGTAAACTGCGTCCGTTTTCAGATCATTGACGGTTTCTTCCAAAACAAAAACCGCTAGAACATTGCCAAGAATAATTGCCTGTTTATCAATCGCTTCTCAAAAGAGGGGGAAAATACCTTGATCACAACCGATGCGTGCTCGAAGCCTTAATGGTGCGGGGGGCCGGACAATTTTTGGGATCTAGGTGCTCTGTGGTGCCATCTGAGACAATTTCCGACCACTATTTTTGTTCTGAGCAAATTAAAAGATCATTATGTAAACATTGTTTTCGAGTTTGGAGTCACTGGATCAGCTATTCTGAGCAATAGAACCATGTGTAGGTTACAATGATTATGCGGGGACCGTGGGGTGGGGGGGGGGGGCAAATGATATGATATCCCCCACTTTTTAAAGTGGGGGAAGGGGGACTTGCCCCCCTGTTCCCAACGTCCAATAAGGCTTAAGGAGTGTTCTTAACCCCAAACAACAACAACGACAACATCAACGCCGGTGCACCGCGACCACCACAACAAAACACGGGAATTACGTCCGTATTAATTCTTCTCAGAAACAGGGCGACCCGAATAAACCAGTCACAGGTTTCATTTTTTTTCCGAGCCAAATATGGTAGAGAGATTTCTTCTAAAGTTCCCAGAAGGCCTACGTCAAATGGAATTAAACGGCCTACGTCAAATGGAATTAAACGTAGGGCTACAATTGATAAAATAGTGCGTGCTATAGCATAGTGGAAACTTTTGACACACACACACACATCATATGGTTCTGGTAAATGATGTTCTATTTTGGTACATCCTCAGTTATGCCTAGCTCTGAACGTAGCGGAAGTAATAGAATGTGCGTCTGAGCCATTCGCAGTTCATCCTTGGAATGTTCGTTGGCTTTTACATGAGTATAATAATAGAGCCTGAAAGCTGATTCCCGGTGGCGCGCTTCCGAACTCCCTCGAATTGGAAAATTAGCGGGTAAAAGTCGGGTTTTATTTTTAAACTATTTGTCCAGAGTGGTACATTCATTTTCTTCAGAAAATCCCACTCGGAGATAGTCACATCAGCTGCGGAACCAGTGTTCTCACCAAAGGGAAATGAGTGGGGGGGGGGGGTTCAATTTCTGAGCTTCCGTGCTGAAAGGTTGACGATTTTGTGCGGGTGTGCCCCCGCCCCCCACCTTGGCTACGTCGCAGACTCATACAATGACCACAAAAATAGTCAAAGCAATGAACATCCATCATGTGTCCACTTAATTTGACCCGACAGTTTTGGTTTACATTTTTGAAGGACTTCATTGTCAGAAAACACATGGTAGAGTTTACAATTTCTGTGGAATCTCCTGCACAGATTTTTGTTTTACTTATTTTGGACAAAAAGTTGGAAATTTGAGATAACAAACGGGGACTACCCAATATCTGGGAAAAGTTTAATTATCAACACAAGCAGACACCACAAATTCACAAAACCGGGATTTTTGGTGTTTTTTATTGGGGGGGGGGGTGCAAAGAAATTCTTTTTAGATATGAAATATCTATTATTAGTAGTTCCATTAATCTAGCCCTAAATCACCGGAACAGCAGAATACACAATACTTAATGTTTTTAAGCATGTTACTTGTCATCTATTGACCACATAACGGGCGACGAATGAATGACACACATGCACATGTAAAGTTTCCTGGGTCTACACTAGTTGTATTCAACTCGCCACATTACATTCTTAGAATTATCAAGGGTAAGGTAATTTTGAGGTTATAAATCATCGTTGTTGTTGTTGTTGTTTTTGTTATTGACATACGACTGTTTTTGCGAGTAATAACCACGCCCCTTAGACAACCCTATTGAATGTTATACGTTAAGTTTCGTTGGTCTCAGATTTTGCGCGTTCCGCGTCCATTTGTGTATCATGTAACTTGGACAATATTTCACAGGTTGATGCTGCGTTGAAGCAATTCTACCGCAATATGTTATGAGCCTTATGTACGAGTCGGCCATATTGAATTGAAAGTGAGGTAAAATCTTAATTTTTGGGGAATTTTCGAAGAAATGAAAGCAAGTTAATGACTAATTAATGCCAGTCCTGCTGATTCCAATCCATAATGTTTAAAGCCAGATTAACAAAAAATGACAGTAAAATAAGGCTGCGTTATGCCTCCACAAAAACAAAATCTGGCGCCATCCCATTCAACAGTTAACAATTAATGAAATACATTCGGGGGAACTCGAAATGACTAACTCGTGCATAAATGGCTAAATGAAAAAAATCCCCCAAATGGCTAACTCATGCATATTAAGGCCCATTGTTATACTTCTCACGAAAAAAATGTTCATGTCGCGTGCGTTACTAATTGCGTGCAGTGCATACCTTGCGTGTAGGCCCTACCTACACGTGTTATTTTCTAGTTCTTCTTTCTTTATATCGTGCACTGATATGAGCGACCCGGTAAACGCGCGTAATACTAATTAGTCAAAACGAAAGTAACAACATCCAACACATTTTAGCATCTCACGCTTCTAGACTGAACAAAAATTCCCCAACACGTGAACCAGCACGCACACCACATCCAGCACATCCAGTCTAAAACTACCGTCCCTCGTTGTAAGCACATTATGGTTGGGATATTATGGTTGGGGTAATAATGTTCGGAGATTCCACACCCAAACCATTCAATCAGTCAACACCACTAGCCACATCCCAACCGTCAAAACAAAACTATTGTCAATGACAATCCCGGGACATACCGTTATTTCGTTTTACCATTTTGGATTTCCACAAAAACAAAAACAGTAAACGAGCCATTGACCGTTTTGTCGTTTTAATGACACGTCGTGTACCCTGGTTCCAAGGACAAAACCTACAAACACTAAAGCGGAAACGGTTCAATCTGAACTGCGAAAGTTCGCATTTCCTGCTAGCGGGAGTCGGTGCAAGGAATTGGTCGGCTTTTGTGGCCACATTATCATGAGATTTTGTTAGAATTTTACAAAACAAATTATTGTTTGACAGTGCTAAAAAAAAGAAGAAGCAAATATGAAGTCTGTTTTTCAGCCATTTCTAACCTGTCATCACAGAATGAGCTTAAAGTCTGACTTTTTAAGCATCTGGATTCTGCAGAACACGGGATTTTCAACAGTTCACAGCACTGCGTTCAGTTATGGGAGTACAGACCACCGACTTACTCGAAGTGGTAAAACCGATTCTTGAGAAAATGACATTTAAATATCCCGCAGTTGTGTTCTATTGAAAGCACAGTCAACTGATAAAAATTAGATATTAAAGATGTTTGACAGAACAAAAAACATTGGAGAAAGGTTGCACAGGACTTATGGTTAGGTTCACCTAAAACAAAATTCGACTACTACCCCTTTAAAACAATTTGGGCTGTCCCACTGTGCAGCAGGATGGGCAGAATGGTTATTCCGAGTTTAAGCTCATTTCGTGGTGCCATCAGGTCACAAATAAATAATAGATGAATCCAAATTAGCATTGAAAGCAAGGCTCACACACTGCAAAAGCTGGAGTGTTAAATATACACCATTGGTATCTATATAGGACCATCTGGTGTTGAATTTTACTGGTGTTGTCCTATATAGATACCAAATGGTGTTAAATTTACACTACAGTTTTTGCAGTGCAGTGCAAAGCCATTGTATGAATTGAGGAACGTTCCTTTGTTTTAATCCTCTCAACAAATAATGACACTGAGGGCCTCGGCCTCAGCGCCATTTTGAAATTCCTCTAGATTCAACTGATTTTTTTTCTTTTTATTTCGTAATAATAAACTTCAAACGATAATTTAAAAGCCTATAATAGCGTTTGTTAGAGCGTACATAAAGGTTGTATTACAATGAGTAAAACGTTTCACGATAGATGAACGACTGAATGCTATTAAAATCCAAGCATCAAGTGTGGGGGTTATGTTTCTATTTTTTTATATTTATTTTTTTTTTATTTGAGATGTGTGTATGTAAGTGTTATGATTATGTTTTATTGTAATTTTTTGGGTTAATTTAATTGTAAATTAATCAGTTTATCAATCCTATTCTAGCGTTTGCGGTGTTGCATGTTGTATGAAATAGATAAATATATTTATTTATCGCATTGCATAGGCCCTTATATCTGAACTTGAAATCATTTGGAAAACAAATTTGATCTTTATTACAATTTCAAAGGAAGCCATGTTTGTCACTTTCGTCTCTGTTTTTCTCTAAGGAAAATGAAAATGATACGAATTCCAGTCCTTTTCGTGACATTCTGGTGTAGACGTGACTAGCGGAGGAAACACGTTTGTTTATTGGAGTTTCGCTTTTACCGACATCCGTAGTTGACAGTGACATAATATATTCTGTAAAACGCCATTGATTGAAATACCATTTTCAAGCTGGGTGGGTGTGGGGGGGGGGGGTACTGACGGCATATCATACGTATTGTTCTTATTAAGAAATTAAATGTGGGGGGAGGGGCCTGATGTGATGGGGGACACGTGCCTCCGTGCCCCTCCCTCCCCCGGCCCCATGGGCGTCGCCAGGATTCTTTTTGGGGGGGGGGGGAGGGGGGAGCAAAGCACATTCCTCCGTTGTACTTGCGCTTGCGTATTCTCAATTTATCATTTTTATCGAGGGTGGGCCCCGCCCCACCCCCATTGACAACCCTGCAGACAACCATTTTGTTAAATGTGTATTAAATTAATAGCAAAAATGACTTCACATCTCTTTTCCCTTTTTTTTCTTTTTTTTTTCTTTTTTGTGTGTGTCTTTTCGGGGGGGGGGGGTGGCAGCCCCTCCCCCCCCCGCGACGCCCATGCACCCCCCTAGTTATACGCCTCTGGGTAATATTATTTGTATTTTTGTAGTTGTGTTTAGATTGACGTGTGTGGATATCCACCTCTGTAATGTCTTCTCGTGTTGTAAGAATGATATTTGATCAAGTTTCAGAATACATAAACTGCGCTGTAATACGTACACAGCAACAGTTCTTATATTTCCATCAGCATTTCAGGCAGGTTTTGTTGTCAACTACGGGTGTCGGCATAAGCGAAACTCCGTAAGCTGTTTCCTCTGCAATAAAGTCACGCTTATACCAGAGGTCACATAAAACTTGACTAAGATCCATATCATGTTCCTTTTTAATGATTGCAGAAATAAACAGAGACGAAATTGACAAACACGTTACATTCGAAACAGATCACTACAAGCGGGTCTATATAGGCGCCCGCATTTGACACAAACTTCCGAAAATCTGAAAATGCTTTAGAATGGGGAAGAAGGCATGTCCCCAGACTTCTTTATAGCATGGACACGCCATTTTAAAATATCAACAACAAAAAACCTACCCAAGATATAGACTCCGCCCCTGTGTTCTCTTTTCATTGTAGCCTTTTTCTTTCCTTCTTTCTTTCTTTTCTTCTTTTTTAATTTTTTTTTTTACATAAATCATGTTTGAAAGCAGGCAAGTATATATTTAAGGTGAGTCTTATTAACAGTGACGTTACTATATGGGTTAAACTTCTGGTGGCATCCTGTAATAGCCCCAGAAATGTAACCGTAGTTGGCCACTGTTTTTTTTTTTACATTGGTATTATTATTATGCTTCTTTTTACATTGTAATTATCATAATAAATGCTTAAATTGTTTTAGATTTGTTTTTGGCAGAGATACCCTTTGTGGCAATGAGTTCCCGTACAACAAATTTATTCTGACGCATCTGGTCCGTATCCTCATTCGGTAATTATAATTGCGTATGTGCTAATTGTTGATTATGGGTGAGCCTTAATTAAACTTGTTTACATGATCCACGAAATTAATCCTTTTTTTTTTAAATCTGTCTTTTTTTTCGGTTTTGTTACGCGCAGGAAGTTGTGTAGTCGAGGGATCAGGTCTAAAACTTATGGGAAACGAAATGTAATGACGAAAACAAAACTGCGCCGGATGACATAAGAACGTGTAGTTGGCCCATCGTAATTCTTCAGTTTTGTACAAGCAAATCTTCGAATTGCCTTGACTACAAGTCTTCTTAAATTTGAAATCTACTCATTCTTTGACATTAAAAGAAATCCTCATGGGGGCGGAGCTAGCTAGGGTCCGAAACATGCCCCGGAATATTTTGAAATCTACGAGGCCTTCCAGTGGCGCGCCTAAAGGGGGGGGGGGGGGGGGGGGGGGGGGCTCAGAGGGCTTGAGCCCCCCCCCAGAGGTTGTCAATTTGTTTTTTTTGGTGACTTTTTTTTTTAGTCTCACAATTTGACCTTGATGATATGTATGTGGCCTATTTTCGAGTAGTATAATAAGTGGCACCACCAACGTCGAAAAAAACTTTTTTTTTACGGCCAAAACTTTTGGGAAACATTCTTTTGAAATTTGTTTTGAGCCCCCCCCTCCCCCCACCCCAGCCAAATCCTGGGTGCGCCACTGAGACCTTCGCCTGCATTCTACAGAATTCGGAAAATAAATTTTGGAAATTTAACATTTAATTGTACTTGTTTCCCTTGTTGAATGGTATCATAAGATTAGTTGTGGAGGCTGAACGGGGGGGGGGGGGGGGGGGGGGGGGGAGAGAGAGTTGCAACCCCACCCCACCAGTTATTTGTTTTGTTTGATTGATGCCACTTTGGCTAGTTGTCGGTCCGAGCAGGAAGACCATTGCACCGCAAATTTCTTCCCAAAAAGCTTAGCTTTTTAATCTTTCCCTGGTCCGTTTTTGAGGTTTTTGTGGTTTTGATTTGTTGGGTTCTGAAACGAAGTTGAATTTTCCCTTTTCAACCCATTCAATGGTTTTTATGTTCCACTCCCTTCCCCACCCACCTCAACTTCCGGGCTTTGCTTGATGTCGGACCAAAAACGGTGTCGGAACGTAAAAAATGCCATATTTAGTGTTTAATTAGGCGAAGTTAATTAGGCTGTAACGTCATGATTTTCCCACGATGCAAGTTAAAATTTCGAGTTAAAGTCAAGGCCATTCCTGTTGTAAAACGAAACAAATCAACGAAAATTTGCCATATTTTCATTTGTAGTTTTTAAACGTTTTCCCTTTAATAATAATAACATGGATTTGCACAACGTACAGTCAATCAAACAGGTTCTCAAGGCACGTGACACTATGATTATTACCCCTGTTCATCGGGCCATTGAAAACAATCCAAATTCTATCGTAGCCCCTAAGCAGTATTCAGCTCGATGCAGGCTGTTATTTAAGCGCAACCGGCTATAATTCCTTTTGTTCAAACGAAAACTGACACAATTAATGAAATATCGTATCAGAAAAACAATAGTGCGGGGAGTGCTCCTTCAATACACGAGAGACGAACGCATTGTCTTTTTAAAACTTCACACTAGTTTATATTAGGAAATGCACTGGTAGTTTTCCACGCTGATGTCATGAAACGATAATATTATCAATTTGGTATTTTTCTCTCTTTTTTTCTTGATAGTGTCTAAAAAAAATATCCACTGTTTCCCCCATCATTTTCCAATCATAATTTCCCTTAAATGCTCTTTATTCAATTATCGAAATTAACCGCATAGCCTGGCAATTATACCACGCTTGTTATCAACTGCATACGTAGGCATTATCGGCAACTTTGATTGCGTAATTGTAACATCCTAAGCGCGCCGATTTTCCCCTTTCTTAACCAAATTATCTAGCTTATCCGAAGTGTACTATCTTCTCGCTCGCGTCACATTATAATTGGATACTTTATAATCCAATGGACCGAAAAGAATATATCGGCATTCCGGTTCCTTGTTCATTGAGAAGGATGTTTCTGGACCGGCTCCGCCCACGATGACTCGAACGGGATGACTGCGAGTTATTTACAAACAACGACCGGGGATTCCCCCGGGGAGGAACGCGCGCTGTCCGAAACATCCGATCCACCCGCTCTACGCAGAGCCGAACTGATGAACATAAGTGACAACGTGTATAAAAGCCAGCTTCTTTGATGGTAATCAATCATTGTGTTTTAAGCCATCGATGCGGACAACTTCAGAATTCATTCAGTCAGAAACATAACCCAGACCAAGTCATTGTTTTATCATCATTTTTCATCAGTCAAGAGACGAAATTTTGAACACGCCTGACAGCTAAGAGAGACGACTGAGTTCTAATTGATTCAGCAGATAACTTAGAATTGGATGAAAACAAATCTAAAGTTTGTGAGAATGTATCGTACAATGGAGGTGAGTTAACAGACATGAAAATATTTGTTGATCCAAGTTGGATTGAACAATTGTTTATATTATTGCAACTTGGTTTTTTTTCTAAATAGTTAATGCTCACTGAAGACTACAAAACAGCGTTTAGCAATTATAACACTTTCTTACTATCAGTTTGTAAACATGTTTAAAATACTTGACATGTTTAGAGTGAGGATGGATAGTGTTTAGCTATTGAACATTGATGTTTAGGAATTGGGCACATAATGTTTAGCATCTAAACATGTTTACAAAGTGATAGCAAGATTGTGTTTAATTGCTAAACACAGTTTTTTGAGCGTGTAAAATAAGTTACAGTTGATGACATTATTGTATTTTTTTGTTTAAGCCTACGTGGGATCGACTGTCGACTTTTGCTTTTTTTTAAACCCTCAAGCATGATGTTCATTGATTTGAGTTTTGAGATGGACTCCGAAAATTTATGGTTTGAAAACTGATTCTTGTGGAGTATCCCTGAAGTTTAGTTGAAAATATTTACTTTAAACTAGCAGGAATCGATAATGCGATGTAGATTGGTTGAGGCCGGCTGTCAGCAGAATTTATAGCAATATTTTATGCATCGATGAGGCAAGTGTGGATTACTCAACACGCTCATTCAGATGCAATTATAAATTTCTTCATTCTTTCTTTTTTGCCATTTAACGAAATTAAGAGAAAACACAAACAACGCAATAGTTTGACACTACTTTTTCTGGGGTGGCGTAACAATTATTTATATCTAAAAAAAAAGTAAAAGCTCTGTGGTTTATTTACGATACTACAGGTTCGCACTTGTGAGATTTTCGGACAATTTAGTTTTCCACAATTAGTTCCCAAGATGTGGGCTCATGAGGCACAAAAACGTTGGCCTGCTTCAGTTCCTCCCTGAAATTTAATAATGAAAAAGAAAAGCTCTCCAATAAGTGTTACTCTAAGATCAGAGATTACTATTTAAGTTCATGGCTTCAAGCAAAAATGCTCCTAAAACTAAAACCAAAAGCGTAAAAAGAGTGTCAATTTGCGCTTTGTACAATTTTTCCATGACGATATTGTTAACATGGGAAATCCCATGCTTGCAAATTCTGTCCTTGATTTTGAAATGTCCCACACGTTTAAACGCTATTCACCGTTTCCGCCTATAATAGTGAATTCTGATATACATGTATATAAAATTATCATTTGATTTTAAGAGGCAATGGGCCTTAAGCACAGGTTGGCCATTTTTGTCGAGTTCCCTGATTGTATGTTGAATGGGATGGCGCCAGACTATTTTATGCAGGTATTATTCAGCCTTATATTTTACTGTCATTTTTTTCCTTTCAATCTGGCTTTAGACATTAGGGAATGTTTTCATTCTTCGCAAGTTCCAAAAATTAAAAATTTACCTCACTTTCAATTCAAAAAGATCACATGATATTTAAAATTGACTTGACTTGTGATTGACTTGCGATTGACTTGTGATTTACTTGTGATTGACTTGTGATGGACTTGCGATTGACTTGTGATGGACTTGTGATTAACTTCGGATTGATTTTGGACTGACTTGTGATTGCCTTGTGATTGACTTGCTGTTGACTTTTTTGTGAGTAAATTGTGATTGACTTGTGATTGACTTTAGATTGATTTTTTGACAGGCTTGTGATTGACTTGAGATACCTTGCGATTGAGTTGTGATTGACTAGTGGTTAACGCGTGTGTAGCTGTGCGAGACTGGATAAAATGAAACAATAAATCTGTCAGCAACTACCAGAATATACCTACTCGCATCTGCTCACCATGGAGCAATATGTTTTTTTTTATTCCTCGATGTTCACACCTAATATATACTAATATAAGTGACTCCATCATTCAAGTGGGGAATAACCACATCAATGATTAATTAAGCACACAGCAGCAAAACATTCCATCCCAATGAGGTTAGAGGAAATTAGTGCGCAATAATCCAATTATCTCTGTGGTCATTGATCTCACACGGAACTGATCGAGAGATCGGGGTTTTCGAGCCGTCTGGTTATGTAAAGCGTGTAATTCACACAGACAACCAGCGAGTGACGAAAGACTAACGGTGAATTATGCAATCAGCTCGCCACGCGCCATCCAGGATATCAACCTGATATCATTGGTGAAAGTCTGTCATAACATTTTCGACCTTGCTTGGGTTGACTTTACGGGTGGACCGTCCCGGATTCGGCCACAAGCCCCGCCCATTTTTGGTTTGTTTACCTTCCTCACAGCGCAAGTGACTGCTGAGTCCGTGGTCAGCTGACCGAAAGCCGTGAGCTAATTGGTCGATGCGTGTGGATTGACAGGCGGGGAGAGTTCATTCATAAAGTTGGCAGCGTGTACTCGTATTCGTAGCTGGGTTGCATGATGTCACTGTGCGTGATCAGTTCACTATATACACGCATACAAGTGTGTATTTGCATGCAATCCGGGGGACCCCCTATGTACCTTTTTAGGAAGATCTCCTATGTGTTTTGTACATACAGAATCCAAATTGGGGACCTCTTGGGAATTGGGGACCCTATTGTCCTCTATTGTTCAACGTCCCCTATTGAATGCAGAAACAAACTCTGAGTGTTCGCTAATATTGTTGTCACGATCTGCCACGACGCTGCTGGCGATCATTATACGATCTGGTCAATTTGACGGTGCTGCTTAAAAACTACTCAGCATGTTAGACTTGTTAAGCAAAAAGTCAACATCTCCAGAATATTGGCTTTGCTAGTAACCCGCTTGTGCTAACGAAAAAAAAACAACAAGAAGAGTGCTTGTGTTTGAATAAACGAAATCCAATCAAACAGATCTGTGATGGACACATAATTGTCACAGTGTGTGTCAATAGGTCATGACCTTTGACCGAGGCAATGGTCGAACTTCCGCTTCATTTGACCACCGCTCGAGTTTCGGGATTTCCTGGATAATTGTGCAATGACCAAAAGTCAGTCAGGTGACGTCACCAATTCGATAAAATGGCATCGGATCCGGCGTCAAATTCGGACAACGCTTGCAAATTGACGGAAAATCTACAATGATTCAGTTTTGCCAAAAATTCCCATGCAATTGACGCTTACAGGCTGACCGATTTCAGTCATCGTATTCTACTGCCTCTAAAGCCTCTTTCCTTGTACACTTGGAAGAACCTTATTAGAAACTGCATGCATAATATGCTATTGTATATAAGCTGACTTTGACAATTTTTTCTGCAAGTTATCAATTTCATAACGAATAATAGTTATTCCAAAATGTCATTCGACCGATCTTCCAAAATTTCAATTTAACAACCAATCAAACTCTATTGATCACAACAGGCAATTGAAAATCAACCGATTCAATCATGTCAGAGGTTGTGTTTATTTTTGCCATCACTCTTCCGATTATGTTTTGCCAAAAATAATATTTAAAAAAATCTGTGTTTATTTATTGATAAAAAGAACAAATATGTTCCCGTCTCGTCCAAATGTATCCACTATTTTTTTTTACCACCAAGCGACGACGTTTGCGGAACTATCATTTTGATTCCCTTTCGCTTGTCTGTCAATAAACGACTCGGGACTTTCACTCGTGTTTCCCAGCCGGTTCCTTATCGTCCATCCAAGATGTTGCATCACACACGCCGTGTATTCCTTTGGATTGAATTACATTTTCGTGTCGTAGTTTTGTTGAGAGTATCATTTTCGTTAGCAGTGGATATTCAAGTTGCCACATGTACTGGAGACTTGACGCGCTTAACTTCCGCATGCAAAGCCACGTGTGAAGTATGTGCTTATTTCGATATGGGCACTACGACTGTTCACCATAATTATGTCCACATTTTACGACACCCATAAAAATAACCTTATAGTGTTTTTTTTTTGGTCTCAGAAATTCATGAAACGAGTTGCGAGGGGTTTCTGGACACGGAAGTGTCTCTAACAAATATGGGCACAAATATGCTACTTGCTATGGTGCCAGCTGACCTAAATGTTCATGCGAGAATGGGTGACATTTTGTGCCTATAGGGCACCAGCTATCGACGTTCGTCACTGGTACCCACCGTTGCCAGTAATATTCTGAATACTGGGAAGAAAAGGCATAATGCTATCCCTACAATCTCTATCCCCATGGCTTACTTTATTTTCAACCTCGTTCCAAAAGTGAAAAACCAGGTAGTGGTGTAAGCGGACTGCTCAACACCCTGGGAACGAGGTTGATACCGCCATGAACAACGTAACGCGCGGTCGTTTCGTGCGCATGCGTCGTGCGCATGCGCAATCGTAACTTAGGAAACAAAGTCTGGTTTGTTGAGGACGGCTCAAAGATATTACAGTTTACATGAGTGTCAGAACTACTGCAGCTTCGGAAGCTAAATGTCGTTAGCTTCGCAATTTGTTCAGTAAGAGTATGTCTGCGTGACATGAAGCACAACTTTGAATATCTATCTGTTTCAGTACGTTATATCCGCACGTGCAATGTCCATAACACAAAACTGCATGTAAAGACGTGTTTGTTATCGTCAAGAACAGGCGGATATCGAGACGCGAATTCAATCATTGCATTACTTATTATAGCTTTAGCAACTGCTTTCACTCTTGAGCAACCAACAAAAAGATATGCCATTGCTGCTCTTTCAGTTTCTGTTTGCCATAAGAATGCAATAACAAGGACATTCAATCGGTATGGAAAGTTCGTTGAATTTCTCTCTTTTATTAATTTCGGAACGTTTTAATTGAATGGTGCAATCACTGCAATACAATAGTTTACTTCATCACAATTCAAAACAAGTCAAATTCATCTTCTCAATACGTACATAAAAGTACACATATCAAAACACATAATAATTTTACAAAACCTAAGAAAAACAAAGATATTAAAACACCAGTAAACTATCCCTACTTTGGCAAAATAAAGTGTTAAAAAAAAGGTAAGAATCTATTAAAAAAAAAAAGCTTCTTACTGTAAAAAACAATTTTGCCTGCCGAATGTGGCTTTAACTATTACTTATCCTTTCTTCCCGAAACAAAACAAGGAGATCTGGAGAAAGTAGTCTATATATTCACGTCCAGAGAATTGAATTCATGACTTTTTACATAATGTGCGCTTTCTTATGGGATATTGGCGTCTGGCGTACGTCCCCACTTAAGTTCGCATGCAAACAAGCGTGACGACATTATGTCCAATGGCCACTAATTGGTCGATGTCGGTTCATCGAACTCTCATTCCACCTGTTAGTTTAAAAATGAAGAAAACCCATCATGCAGGCGTTTTATGCCTGACACAAATGTGGTTTAAACTTCGTTTGAACTCAATGCATCATCTACACAGCGGAAGTGTAGAAATAACAGTCTGCTGGGACAACAACCAGGGCTTCCTTGTCGATAGAGGGTTAATAACACCTCGTTTCCTGCACGACTTTATACAGGGAATCTCAGTTGCCCTACATACACTGACCTCATTGGTCGGGAAATTGCATTCATAAGCATTTAATTTGTACTGAACTCCCAATCAACACGAAATGTTATGAGCAACGGGCAATAAAGGCACCAGACTATAGTATAGGATATAATTAGACGTCACAGCAAACGGCTTCAACTAATGATGGCGCCATGGAACGCTAGATATAGCTAAAAACAATTGAAGCAACATGCCCAAATGCTTGCAGGGATGGTGTTCCAGAAAGTCCCCTACCAATTCAATAAGGCTCAGTACCTTCAGCAATGACTTGAATGTAAATTAACCAAAACACATCTATTTCGTTTCTTGCCTCACTGCAGAAAGAGTCCCTCATCTGTGGTCTGGTAGCCGTAGCCGTGATGTTCGCGTGTGTGGCTGAGGCAGGGACCATCAAGCGAGGCGCTAGCGACTCCGCCTTCAACAAGCCCCTCCTCACCCCCGAGATCATTCACAACGCTTTTAGCGGTAACGGGAAGAACGATCACGATTCTATCTCTATAAACCACTCGGGCCAGATCCCCTCCAACACAAACGCAGACAATTCCCAGGGCATCCCCAGTGGCAACTGGCAGTCCGGGGATGTGTCTCTGTTGCAGAGCGGGAGTGGGAGCGGGCAGCAGGCCAGCGAGACATCCACTACGGGGAAACGCGCCGCTGGCCCCCACGGAAACCGCCACGACCTGCCCGCCAGGGCCATCTGCCCGTTCGAGTATGTGAAAGATGAAAATACAGCCAGGTAATTAAAGTCTTCTCCTTTTTTTTTACCCTTGTACTAACATTCTAGATCTCAAAATTTCATTTCGAGTATTTCGCTGTCATATCTTAGCAGCACAAACCAATTAAGGCTATAGTGAGCGCTAGTGTCATCTGCAGCGATCTGTCGTGTTTCTTTCAATTCTAAAAAAGAACTCAAAATCAAAATATTGTCTGGTTTTCCTGGTTATTGAAAATCGACTGGGAATTTATTTAAACATCTAAAGTTTCATACTACAACTAGAAAAATTAGTTGGCTTTGACCTTAATGTTAATTATTTGCATTACTATTATTTTGTCCTATAGTCAATACTATCGACTGGAAAAATCTAGTCAGATTACGTGATTTTCAGTTGCACCCAGCTGACGCTGAACAGCTAGTCAAATTTAACTGGTTTCTAGTCAAATCTGGCTAAAGTTTGTTGTTGTTGTTGTTGTTGTCTTTAGAGTGAATGAGTGTAACACGCACACCTGAAAATTTGTCGGTATTTCGCATTACAATGCGTGAACTTTTAAGTGCCCCCTCTCTTGTTGACCGCAGCCCAGTGTGTCAATTTCCCCTCCAAAATGTTAAGCTTCCCCTTTAGAATAAGTCCGGGTTCCTTACAAACAAAATCACTTTCCCAGGAAGGAAGTAGATAGTGTAATTTACGCTTAATGTGCATTCATTGTGGAAGTCGGCTACAAGGATCTATATGAGGGTATCCCTGAATCTATTTTCAGATCCAGTTATTTCCTTGCAGTTTTGAGCCACGTGACGAGTGAAGTCGGAGCTAAATATAGCAGCATTTGCTTCCCCCATTCGGCATCTCTGGGATGGGAAACAAGTGCAATGTATCGGTGTAGCGTTGGTTCAGGGGCTAGACGTTGTTGGTTTGATACACGATACTCCGCCGCCGCGAGAGGGCGCTATCACGACCAACCAATATCACCCACGAACTCGTCAGAACAACGTCTAGGGTTGCAGACCACTCAAAGTCTTCAGTATTTGAGCATGCTGTGGGTCATGAACTGGAGGGTTTGTAAAAAATATGGGCGGAAGCCGTGCACAGGACTGTGAGCTTGTAGTTCCGTTCAATTTGGATGAAATTGGGGCCCTAAAAGCGCTCTATTTTGCAATGGAGTGTAGGCATTGTTTTTCAAAATGGCGATGGGCTTCAGGACTATTTTAAGGGGTGATCATCTTCGGATGGAAATTTCTCCTAAAAGTGATTAGTTGACCCCCCGTAAATTGAAAAGAAAATGAAAGATGATGACATAAGCTTTAATTTGATGTGTGTCTCGAACACCTTGGAGAGTTGTCAGTATTTTTCCCGAATTTCTGAATTCGGAGCATTTATCATTGGGGTCAATGGAAGTTTATTTACTGGTCTGGAACCCTAGGCGCGGACAATTCATACTGGTTGTGCTATGCGCGCGCACCTGTTTGCCCTAATATATGCAGCGCGCATTCAAAACAAATCATAGTAGTTATCGCTGAGGTGGGTAATCGTGTATCAAACCATGGCAACGTCTAGCCCCTAGACTAGTGAAGCGTTAACATCCGACTTCACAAAATATAGACTCGCAGTATTGCGCATGCGTATAGGTATGATAATTAGGAGAGTGACTGGTCACGTGCGAGGGATTAACCAATAATAGGTAAAAGGAGTCCAATTTTCACAGGAGTCGGCTGATTTGCCCAAAGCTACTTTTAATCGGCCATCAGCCTGGGGGTTGGTCGCTATCAAAATGAGGGGAATAATGCTCCGTTGTGATTTTTGGTAATGTATGCATGCACCCCCTGTAGTTGGACAAGATGTGAGAGCATTGCAGCGCGGCAGCTTTTTGGGTGCTATCCCTTTTTGAAGAAAAAAAGTGGCAGCCATAACATGCTTGTTACCCACAATTAGTCCATTTCAAGCATATTGGCGGCCATTTTGAAAATAAAAATGAAAATGATAACACCCCAAAACTTCCAGCGCTTACACTACAAAGCTACCACACATTTTCAAATTCTAGATGTGTATACCTTGCCAAAACAATTGCATTTATAATTAAGAACATTGCTCTTTTCGATCATTTGATACCGGTGGCCCAATTTTTTGACCGAAACTGATAGCTTATCCCATTGATCTCCACATGGAGATCAATGGCCTATCCGTAAAGCGGATTTACCCTTCCCAGCGACCTGTTTGCGGGTTGGGGAGGGGGAGGGGGGAGGGGTAGAACCGAATGCTGTCCGTTGCACGGAGACCACAATGATGCAATGTGGGGAAACACAACTTTTCCATTAACACTTGTTCTCCTCCCACCTTAACCCCTAGGAGACCTGCTCAATTGATGGTCGCTAAGGCAACCCCTGGCAGTGCCAAGTGCCTCGACCCCAACTCGGGTAAACCCGCGAATCAGGGCAGTTGTGTAATCGTGAATTACTCCATCCAGGTGCAAATGAATAACACGGGAAGGTAATTATAGCGTTCTGAAATCTTCTGTGATATTGTTGCAATTATGCACACAATGTAATGATTTTCGACCTATCAATATTTGGCCTGATTCTCGAACTATTGAGCGCGCTATACATCGCGACGCCATTCTAGGACTATGAGCAGACCTGGGCCAAGTTTGGGCAACGGACCATTTATAGTCGACTAGTGGTTGATTTGTGACGTACCTTACGCCTGCGCACTGATAGCAACGTGCGATCGTCCCTAGCGTAACACTGGTCAAAATGTCATCGCAAAACTTCTGGATCCTGGCTCTCTGCTAGCGTCGCGCGCGGCTATTGGTTACCAGAGATACAACCAGCCCCAGTAGGTAATTGGTTCCAAATAGTCGACTATGTAGAGTAAACCACCGTCGACTAGACAGAGTTCGGGCAAGCATTAGTCGAACTATGGTTAACCATTGGTCAACTATAGTCCTTGCGCGAATTTGGCCCGGTATGATCCAAGAATAATTGATGCATGTGCATGGGCGTCGCCAGTCGTGGGATCCCTTCCCCCCGAGAAGCAAAAGAAAAAGAAAAAAAGGGGAAAAACACGAGTCTCGACAAAATTGGGGAAAAAATAGAAAAGAAAAAAAGGTGTGAGGTCATACTGCTGTTAATTTTATACACATGTGACAAACTGGGCATCCGCAGGGTTGTCAGTGGGGGTGGGGTGCATGTGGGCAACTATCGAAAGAATGATAAATTGAGAATATGCTAGCAAATGTACGAAGATTGGGGGGGGGGGAGATTGATTCCCCCCCCCCCCCCCAACAAAAACCGGTGACGCCCATGCGCATGTGTTGCTTATGCGATTTCCCATATTCACGAGGTGTGATGTCAATTTACAGACAGTAGCCGCAATGCCACAGCTATTTCAGCACCAACATATTGTCATTATTGCAGATTTTGCTGTCATTTAATCATCCTTTCTGTGGTGATTCATTATTGTGTCAGTAAAATGACAATAAACCAATCGGCCAACTTTTCGGCCAAGCTGTTTTCAAGTTAATTGACATTCCAGCAACAGCGCCCTCAGTTTTCAGGCAAAGCACGGAGAAATTCTCACGAGTGTTATGGTTGTTGTTTCCCATTGCTTAGCTGGAGAGACGAGACTATTGAAATTGCCGTGGCCAGAGTATGCGTTCTGGACAAAGAGGACTAGAGGACGGACGAGTATCGCCGAAAGAGGGCGCCACTCAGGTCTACATGACGGGCAATATGCGCGGGTTTTCACGAGAGGTCGTGTTGGCGGGTAACTTTTTTGCCCCTCCATATTTTAATTTCTTCAAAAGTCTGCGATTTAGCAAGATATTAAAATGTGCAGGGAAAACGTGAGTGCAATTCGCTTCAGAAAACCGCGAGAATCGATTCAGGACTGCTTGAAGAGACACTGCAATTAAATGAAACATTTTATAATATTTATGGAGAAAAAAATATCGCCGCTATTTATTTATTTATTTATTTATGAAGTAAATAACGAGTGTGTATGGGATGTGTGTGCATATATGTCAAGGAAATGTGTATATTTTTACATGATGAAATATTTATTCTATGCAGCTATTTATTGATAGAATATAAAGTCAACGTATACTTGCCAAAGTCGTGAAGGTACCTCAGTTAAAGAGAGAGGTGTTTTTAAATTTATAGGATGCCAACTTGTATTTTATTGACTTTTAAAAAAAATGTTAACTATACATTTTTCAGAATTTTGACAATGATGCAAATTGTGTAGCTTAGCGAATGAACAACAAGTGTAAACAGTCGTAGATCATTTACATTGAAGGCATGCACTGAGCTTGCGCAGTGTTGGATCCGTGCACGCGAGTGCGCCCTCAGCGATTAGAAAGGGAGAGTGGGGGAGATCATTTGCTCGTATCCCCCGCCCTGCAAACAGGACGCTGGGATACTCTGATAAGCTTCACAAATCGTGTGAAGGAAGTGGCCTATGACCTATGTTTAAAGCATCTGGCTGCAGCTGTTCAAAACCGCAGTTAGACAATGTGCGCAAATGCTATCCGAAAACGTCCCATAGAATTGCGTACATTCCATACCGGATGTGATTTCTGTTTCATTGCGGACCATGTGGACAAAATTTTGAGCGTTGCATAATGCAATCCGGCCGTTCGTGATTCGAAACGGAGCCTGAGTGAGTGACGGGAATTGTAAATTAACAACACAGAGAAGTTTTACAGAATTATGGCGCTTTTCAACGAGAAAAAACATCTCTAAACTGGAATAAAAGAGTAATGAATCAGTCTTAACGGCCGTTTCAAACCTTGCAGAGTCATGACCTTGATGACGTGCAGGTCACTGGCCACGCAAAATCCAACCAATCAGAGTGTGAATTCATCAGAATATCCCAGCGTCCTGTTTGCAGGGCGGGGGTACGAGCGAAGGGAGATCACAGGAAGGGAGACAGGGACGCTCACGTGAGGGCGCTGTGGCCATTGGTATCCACTGTGGAGATCAATGGCTGTGGCTTGATGTCAATTCACAATAAGTCTTGCATAATTGGTTCATGCTTTGCGCGCGAACGGTAGCCGTTCCGCGCAGACGTTGAGCCCCGTCCACGGACCTTTTGAAATTGTATTTTTCTTTAAAGCGCCCTCTCTTGAACGTGCACGAAGCCAATACAGTAGGTAATAATGCGCGCATGATGAACGCGCGGGTGGGAATGCAAACCGATCAGAAACGACAAAGCAACAAAACGACTGACGAACAGAAAATTAAAATGTAAACAAATATACAGAAGATAAACAGAAGACAGCAGTAAACAAACATTAAGAAAGGCTTCCTCTTTTCGAACTGAGAAGATTATAAACGGACAGATTTTGGCACATTTTGTGCAAACGAACCTGCCATTATCTACATGTTCAACTATATCCCCTTAACTCTGTTTTAAAAAGTATTCCAATGTAGTTCCTCAAACACGCAGAACTAACTAACACAACCGTAGGGTACGTAGATACTAAATATACAGGTACAACGATTACAAAATGTAGAAAACAAAGTGAGTGGAGCTGATTTGGTAGTTTTATTTTTTGATGTTTGCAAATGTTGTATTTTCCCTTTAAAATGCCTAAGACTAAAACAGTATTTGCGTGCGCAAAATGATATTTTCAGCCGATTTTTTTTTGGCTTGAAAACGCAGTAGTGACCGTGTCACGTGCTTGTTACCGTGTTTGCTAGTAGCAAATTATGTAAAATTTAGTTTGTATAAGATAACTATTTCTATATATATATATATATTTCAAATTCGTTTATAAATTGAAAAAAATACCGCAAACTTTGTACATTTCTTATAATTTGAACAATTCCCATTTTATGAAAGTTAGGAATACCTCAAATATTATTTAAGTTATTAAATATATCAGCTATAAGTAAATATACAAAGCCTAACTAACTAGTATACGCAATTTTGTGCGTGGTATTTGCAACATAGCTTCATTTGATACTTATTTATGTCCAAAACTATTCACGAAAGTACTAGCCTAATAATTTATGGACTTATTCCTCGGTGGGTTTTGCGAAAATATAAATAATAAAGAGTATTTTTAATGAAATAATGCAGCCAAAGGACAGGTTGTGAAAATGTTATTGTTCTGCATTGTATAATGAGGAGAATAAAATTGTGCTGCAAAAAAAAAACGTTTTTCGTCCATAAATCTTCTTCGTATTGTTGCGTGAATCTGTGCCATTCTTTGGCTTGATAGGTTAAATGCGCCAACTATTAATGATTTTTTTGATCAAATTATGAAATATTTGATGATAAGGCTCAATTTGTCCATCCGATGTTAGTCAAGAAGAAATTTTTAAAGATAGCTTGAAGGTGGAATTTACTCTTTCTTTTTTTAAAATTTACATATTCACTGGGAAGCTGTGGTCCAATGGTTACAGTTCAAATTATTTCAATTCAGTTTTATTTCATAATTTCCATAATGACCACAAATAAACATAAAACATACAAGTAAATAACAAAGATAAATCGAAAGCAAAGAAGTGATGAGGAAGGTGCTAGAATTCGACTCATGTAAAACGGGGAACATAGGGCTTGTGCTCTTAGGCGAGACACTTTATTACAATTTTCTCTCCACCCAGGGGTACAAAATGGGTAGAGACAAAAAATACACTGATCTCCAGCTGCTACATAAAGTGGTCTCATTGCCTGATGAGCAGGGGTAATAAACAGGGGCAGAGGAGAGAGCTCTCACGACGGAGGTCTTTACACAATTTTGGGGGCGGAACCAGGTTTGGATCAAGAGGAGGGATTAGCTACTCAGAGGAGGAGGGGTTTGCAGACATTTCTATTTGTCCGTACTTTTTAATGATTTTTTTAAATTTTTCTTTGCTTACCAAGATGGCGGTTTGGACCCCCTAACTCCCCGCAGATTTGCCACTGGCTAGCGTGACCTTCTCAACCGCAACTGGCAGAGGCTCCTCCTCTAATTAGCTTTTAACCAGGGGGAATTTTTTTCTCAGAAATTGAAACATAAATCTGCAATAAAATATGCGATATGGCAGAAATCTGCGATAAAAATGTGCGACATGTCAGAAATTTGTGCAGAAATGTCGATGTGTGATGTCCCTTTAGGGCCACCACAATGTTGTCCCTCTTCCCTCAGAGCCAGTGGCTGTTCTACGGGGGGGGGGGGGGGGGCAGTTAGCCGCCCCAAACAAATTCCATAAAAAAAACCATTCACTAGCAAATGTAAGAATGTGACGTACATGCGAACGGGCCTCCCCTAAATAAATAGTCGTCAGAAGGGTGCATTTTATATTAGTTAATATAATGTGCCTGATTGTAGGATTTTATCAGCGCCACCCCCCCCCCCACCCCCTATTGAGTTTCGGAGGCCTAAGTGTCCAGAGAAAATAACTGGTCTACATTTAAGCACGCCTCCCTGCCAAAAGTTCTAGATCCACCCTGCTAGCCCCCCAGAAATATTGGCTCTAGAACCGCGCTTGCTCGCGCTCGGAGTCCAAAACCTGGATACGCTATAAGTCTTTTGGGCTTGGATTCGGGAGCCGAAGATGAAATCATGCCGAAGCAGCCGAATGCGGAGACGAAGCCGAGTTTTGACAAACGCGGCAGTAAACATGAATGAACGGACGGCTCCCGGACTCTGCTATTCATATGGTAATGTGCGTTGGTGGTGGTTTGCTGTTGCTTTTTACTGTTTCACGTACTTTCTATAGCTGGCTTCACGGTCTATTTCCCAACCAACAACTTCCTTGTAAATTTTTGTTCATGTGATCACTTCGTGATCATGAATTTGTATTACTCCCCCATGAAACATGAACAATAGGCATTACCTTCGTTTTAATCGCTAATAATTCTATTAATTGCACGCCACATGTGAAGATCGGAATGTGTATTGGTCGCTTGGCACTGGTACTTTTCCAGGAAGGTTTCCCCGAAAGTTAATTTCCATCTAAAATTCCCCCTCTCAAACCGTCCCCTCACGTTATCGAAGACCGCAATTCTTTGGCCGCATATTATAACTGTTTAACCCTAAAAGGGCCGGGGCGGAATCCCCCCCCCAAAAAAAAAAAACCTTTTTCCCCGATACCCTTGCAAACATTTTCCCGACCCGAGCTTTCCTGACGTTTTAGCCTCGAGTCTTGCGCATCTTTTGATACCAAAAGCATAAAATTCCGACTGGTCGCTCAGTGAAATTTTGTTCGTGAACACTGAATTCCCCATCGTGTAGTGTACACAAAGCAGAATTACCATTGGTACATAATAAGCCATAATTCCAAAAACCCTTTAACCTATAGTCATGAAATTTCTTGCGTATATTTCTATTAAGTTGTGCTGCGCTTGCACCGAGATCTGGGGGGGGGGGGGGGGGGGCTGTGAGTGTCACAATAACCCGGCTCCTTTAGGGTTAAACCAAATTTGAAAGCAAAACGAAAGCAAAAAGTGTATTCATTTTCTCTCCACTAGGATCCAGACTTTGAAATCCCCCTGTTAAAATATGTAGCACGGACTCAAAATAATGATTGAATGGAATGTCTTTCCTTTCGACCTGCACATTCAAAGCGTCCAATACTGATCCGCTTTCTTTCTCATCTCAAATAACAGATCCAGGAACTAGGAGGTAGGTTTAGTCAACATCTTCTTCCACTTCTATAACCAGGATCTCCCTCTCCAGTCCCCCCACCCGAGATGACAGCATCGACAGAATCGTATCATAACTATTCGCATATCAACAGTTTCTCGTACTTGGCACTTACACATTTTCAGGAGGAAAAAAAGTATTCCAAAAAAAAAGGTGTCATGCGATCACGATTCTACAAACTTTCCCGAAAGAAGTTTTCATTTTATTTTCCAGTTCGTCTGGTCTTGCAAGCTGTTTTTTTTAATTTAAAACATAAATTTGAGGCTGGACGGATGAAATGGGAACCAGACGTTAGAAAAAAGTTGCCATAAGACGTTTAGAAAGTGAACCGAGACGTGTAAACACGTTCATATAGGACGCTTAGAAAGTGAAACGAGGCGTTTGAAAACGTTCCTATATGACGTTTAGAAAGTGAACCGAGACGTTAGAACACATTCATTAAATTATAGGAAGTTTAAAAAGTGAACTGAGACGTTTGAAAAAGTGAACAGGGGCGTCTGAAAAATGAAACACGACGTCTAATGTGAATATAATTGACAGATCTAAAAGCAATATTCCATCCTGAAAATTAATTTGTTCGTTAGAAAAAAAATCTACAAAGACCCTTTCGTTAAAAAAATGCTGAGCCTATGACAAGACATATATTTTTTTACAAGAAGAGCCAGTTGGCATCAGAAATGTCCATTTGTGTCAGTCACTTTAAGTTAAACCGCTTTAATTACCCACGAAGCACTTTGTTTTCAAAGATCATAATTTATCAGAACAGCCCTTACCATGTTCCGTTTGTTTTCATGGGTTAGATGTGTGTGGTTAAAGTCAAAGTGATTATAAAAATAATAATACCGGGGTCTTACATAGCGCACTTATCTACCAACAATTAGTCACTCAAGGCGCTAATTAATGTGAATTTGTTTTAAAGACAGGTAAATGCAGTATTTGAAATATGAGACCCAGATAAGCCTAGCCCGCGGTCGCTTCAAGCTATGTTTGAAGTAAAAGTTACGAAACCCGCACCGAGTCAGTGGCATCAGCCTTGCGTTTGAGGAACGAAGTGAAATTGTCTGTGTCATGTGATCATCACAAGACATGTCTGTGTCAAAAGCCCACAGACTTCGTCAGGGGCACGTGTTAAGAGTTCCTGCTTGCATGTCCTGTAACAGAAGACCTGAAAATGCCGAGAACAAAAACCAAAGAAAACCAAATTTCCTCACTCCGTATTGGAGGAATACATTCATTCTCCTTCGTCGGAGTTTCCGCTTCTAAATGATGTAACAGGAGGACCTGAAAACGGCGAGTACAAAAACAAACCGAGGGCATTAATATACTAACCAACTTAATTTCCAATGCAATCCGTATTGGAGAAATACATTAATTCTCCCCTTTTGTTTTGTGTGTGCAGATATCCTAACCATATCCGTTCACTCTTCTTGACGGGAGAATTCAGCACAAACCCCTTCGGTACTTCCCGCTCTCAAACAAACCTTTCAAGTCCAAACTAGAACGCGATGGAAAATGTAAACGAGGTGATGAATATTCATAAATTGGAGACTTTCTGTCGTTGGGAGTTCCACTCCACGCTTCAGTGAACTGAACACAAGGGGAACTTTGCATGACAGAGACTGTGAAGTTTACGGGTTAGCGTGCACCGTGTGTGGTCTGGAGTAACAGTAGCGTTGCCATTCATCGAAGTTTTGAAGTGTTGGTAG
The DNA here is from genome assembly GCF_015706575.1 of Patiria miniata. Classification (NCBI taxonomy): domain Eukaryota; kingdom Metazoa; phylum Echinodermata; class Asteroidea; order Valvatida; family Asterinidae; genus Patiria; species Patiria miniata. Next base: position 7,857,036 of record NW_024037057.1, read on the forward strand.
AGAGGAACTTATGGGGTTCGAAAGGGAAACGGGGAAAGCCGTGTGATGACTCATGTCGTGACTTAACATTTTCCTCCTGCTCCGTGGCGCGTGGAATGGTTCGTAAAACACGCGTGGAAAGTGCATCAGGCAGGGGAAAAAAACCGGCTCCGGGTAGTTTTACCATTAATTGCGTCACTTGTCCAAAAATAGTCTAAGTGCGGGAATCCCCTGATGGAGTGGAAAGAAGATGTCCACTTGCGAAATCCCAGGGGTGAAAAGGAAAAGGGGTTTATGGGGGAACACCTGGGTATTGGGTCTGGGCATAGGGGAACAAAGTTGGGCCGGATGGGGTATAAAACACCGGGATGACTCCGGATTGAATCATTCAGTCCGCATCATCGGTTCAGGAGCAACAGGTGTTTCATCAATCACCTAAAAGGAGTATCTCCGAGTATATCTGCCAGCTTCGTGATAGCCATGTCTCCACTGGTAAGCTTTACGAACTTCTGCGCCGTTTCTGAAACCATGGCTTTTTAACCTGGCTCCAGAACCGCTTAGGCTATGCTCTTTGAGTTTGTTTTTATGTTCGCACCCTACCTCCATGTTTGCACCAAATTAGTCTTTAACAGTAATTTGACCTTCATTGAGATGGGGACTTCTCTAAATTCAGGAGTGTATAACATCATCAAGAAGCTGGACTTGAAAGCCGCATTGCAGGCGAAGCCGTAGTTTGAAAAATGGGTGGACGGAAAGGGGGGGGTGCAACACCCAGCCCCTCTCTTCGGTCCGCTACTGTCGTCCTTTTTATTTTATTTTTAAACATTTTTTTTATCATTACACTTCTTATTTTAGTCGTTGAACGAATTAATGTTACTTCATGCAAAATAAACATTATTATCAACATCACAAGGCTTTTTGTTCAACTTGGGAATGAGAAAGTCTCAAATGAAATCATTCCTCCTCAAAAATTAAATCGTTCAAATCTAACTTCAGTATCGATAGGCCCTAGGTTTGGGTGGGGGTATGGTGAGGGGGGGGGGGGCAGGGGACTGGAGCGACAACCATAAAAAAAACTCAGCAATCGGAGTCTATCAGTATCACCAAAACGTGCATTACCCAATGATATGGGTCTCATAATAATCCCCGAACCAGAATGGCTTAGGTGACAGAATGATGCAACATATTATATATTTTAACTTTTCTACACCAATCAGTCCACTTCGTTTTACTGGAAATCCATTGGGAAAAAAAAACATAATCAAATAAAAACTAACAATTCTGATCGCACTCGAATTCATATTAATTGTGTCTTCCGAAAACATTGAGTTCACAATCTGATCTAATGGAAGCAATGGAAAATAATGAATGATGCATTGAATCTCTTCAGCTTATAAAAAAAAAAAACATTCTTTTTTGTTCTTGAAAAAAAATATAAGAAGGGTACGTGTGTGATTTCCTTCTGGTACGAGTAACTCAGTTACAGGATTGAAATAAATCAGCGAGCTCTTCCTTATTACTTAGTCAACACCTTGGAATGTCTCGTAAAGTATCTTACGAAGTCCTTACGTAGAAGCGGATCCGGGGGATGCAACGCCCGTTCAGCCTCCGACTATATGTTATGATACTAGTAGAATAAATGCAACGCGTAAGCTGCAGTTTCTAAATGTACTCTTGAATTGCCTTAGAATGCAGGAGAGAGCATCGTAGATGCCCCCGACCCCCCCCCCCCCCCAGCAGGGCGTGCCTTCCGCACGCCCCCCCCCCCTGCAACTGCACCCGTTTACAACAACAACCCGTTTCCTAGATCCACCCCTGTTAAAGGGAAGATACGACATTTGCAAACATCAAAAAAACGAAATGACCAAGCTATCACGACATACCTTACTGGATTGTTAGGGATTGACAGTCTAAAGCATCATGTAAAATCGTGGCTCCTGGTGTGCTAACATTTTCAAGAAAACTTGAAGTATTTTTCCAACGCTGGTCGGCCGACCAGCATTGGAGAAAAACTTGCTTTTTTTCAAAAGCTGCTTCTAAATTTCATGTTTAGTAATTTCGCATTTTCTTTGCAATTGATTGCACACCTGTGAAGGAGAACAAGCCTGCTAGACTGATTCCCCGACCTTATAATTCCCCAAAGTCTAAAACTGCTCCGTTTCATCTTAAGTGGGGTCAGGAAACCAGACTACAAGAACATGATTGGTTTTCTTGGTTTTTCCAGCATCTGCAAGCCCAAAACGTGAAACAAGCCAGTTTAACAATATTTGCTATAACATACTAACCCTTCAAATCCATTTATGTCGGAAACTTTTGCAGCAAACGAAAATGAAAAACAGACGGAACTGCCCATGACTTCATCCAGACTTGCCGATAGACGATCGAGGTGGAAAATTAACAAACTAAAGAAGTGTCCCTTAAATACCAAAGATCCTTAAAGGGTGTTGTCACGTCCATGCAACAGAAAACCAACAGACAGTTTTCCAGGGCTCGGACTTAGGAAGGTATACACAGTTTAATACGAACACTATTTTACGCACCACGCAGTTTCAGCTGGTACATGGCGATCATAAACAGCTACGACCTTTGAACCGCACATGTACTGCACACGTTGAGCGTTCGATGCTGTACTCGCTAGCGAGTGCCATGCTTCAGTGCTCACGCACAGTGGAACTCGTGTGTGGAGGGAAAGCCCCGAACTTTCCCGGCTGGAGTTGTGACGTACGAGGAAGACGTCACTCCATTCATATTCATATCCGCACTAATCCTAATATGCGTGGGGGTCTCTTTTCAATGGCCGGGTGACCGAGCAAACTAAAAGCATAGCTTGCCTGTGAACGTATGGAAACCTTTCTTATTAAAGCCCCAGAAATTCCAGGGTTCTAGTTCAGTCTTCAGAGAGCAACTTTTTTTTTTAGTCATGGAGAAATTGATTTAAATTCTCTTCAAAATGTGCCGAGTCCCTATAATAATTCATTTGCTTACATCAACGTTGGGGCAAAGTCAAGCTCGATAATTTGATCAAGAAATAGAATAAAAAGTCAATCAAAAATTAAAAAAAAATGTCACAATTACAATTAGGCATATTCTGAAACAGCCTAATGAATTAATTTGAAGCACTTTTCAATAGATTTCTGCCCGGTTTTCTGTCGTGATTTTCGTTACGATTGTATTGTTCTGTTTCTTAAAAGGTTACAAGACCAAGTCAATAATTCGAACCACTTTCACCACACCCCTTTCAATTGGTCGTCTAAATGACCTCTCATTGCGTCCGCATGGCCGGACTCTCGGAAGGTCAATCCCCTATTCAGGCCAGCGGTCTCGTGCTTATGACAAAAACCACCGCGTGGCCACCCGTGAACGAACCGGGAGTTCACCCGCAAAACCTCCACAGGCCGAGTCCACTCAAGAAGGGAAAGTCCGGAAAGCCAATACTTAAAACAGTGACGTCATGCCGTGACGTCATGCCGAGTACCTGCCAAGTCATTCTATTTTTATGGAATGTACATGCGATGTAAAAAATTGAGAGTTGTCTTTTCTTTTTGAATCTGCAACAACACGCTTGCATGCTTGTCCCAATAATAACAATAATGTAGCATGGTTATACCATGGAGCTATGTATTTTATAGCTCAAAGGCTATTCGTGTTGTTCATTCGACGCACTCCTTTTAATTGAGAAGTTTCCAAATCTCAGAATCTTAAGAATGTTCACAACCTCCAATGCGGTCAGAATATCAGAAATGTAAAACAAGCCCACTTTAAAATGTATTGATTTGAAACAAGGTCATAATATAATACAATATTTGAATGTTTGGATGCACGTACTACATTATAGCTACAAACTGATAAATATTATTTATCAGTATGTAGCCACGTTCATCCAAACATTCAAAAATTGTGTTCTCGCATTGAACCAAAAGAAAATATAAGTATCGGTAAACTTTGTTGGAACTCTCACATTCATAAGATGAAATCTGCGTCGGGGGTGGGGGAGGGGGTGTAAATTCAATATTGGGTCGGTTGCACAAAACTTTGCCTTCGGGAACGACTTTGCTATATATGGTGTTGCTGGTTTGACTGAGCTCATTGGTCAGGCGCATGCGCAGAGACAAGGCAGGGATCGGGAAGCGTA